>NC_059343.1:117688328-118365828 GCF_018350155.1 Leopardus geoffroyi
TCTTTTCTTGTGGTGTCTTTGACTTTGGCATCAAGGTGATACTGGCCCATAAAATGTTTTTGGAACTGTTCCCACTTTTTCTATTTTTTGCAAGAGTTTAAGAGTTTGATATTAAATCTCCTGTAAATGTTTGGTAGAATTCACTTGTAAAGCCATTTGCTCCTGAGCTTTACTTTGTTGAAGGTTTTTGTTTGCTAATTTATGTATTATCTTTTTCATGTTTATTTCTTTATTTTGTGAGAGAGAGACCACACATGCAAGGCAGCAGGGGAGGGGCAGAGAGAGAGAGAGAGAGAGAGAGAGAGAGAGAGTGAGGGAGAATCCCAAGCAGGCTCCACGCTGTCAGCACAGAGCCTGATGTGATGTTCGATCTCAGGAACCATATCATGACCGGATCCAAAATCAAGAGTCACACGCTTAACTGAGTTTGCTAATTTAATCTCTTTGTTATTGGTCTGCTCAGGCTTTCTATTTCTTCTTGATTCATTCTTGGTAAGTTGTTCCTAGGAATTTATCTGTCTCTTCTAGTTTCTCCAGTATGTTGGTGTGTAATTATTCACAATAGTCCCTTCTAAACTTTTTTATTCCTTTGGCATCAATTGTAACGTCTCCTCTTTCATTTCTGACGCTATGTATTTGTGTCTTCTCCTTGCTTTCTTGGTTCGTCTAAGAGTTTGTTTATTTTGTTTATCTTTACAAAAATATCAACTCAATTTTTGTCTATTTTTCCTAATATTTTCTTATTCCCTATTTCATTTATTCTTGCTCTAATCATTATTTCCTTCCTTGTTCTAATTTTGGGCCTATTGTTTTTTTTCTAGTTCTTTGAAGTGGAAATTTCGTTTTTTTATTTTATAATTTTTTTAATGTTTATTTATTTTTGAGAGAGACACGGAGTGTGAGTGGGGGAGGGGCAGAGAGAGAGAGAGAGACAGACAGACAGACAGACAGACAGAATCCGAAGGAGGCTCCAGGCTCTGAGCTGTCAACACAAAGCCCAATGTGGGACTTGAACTCACGAACCGCGAGATCATGACCTGAGCCAAAGTTGGACACTTAACCAACTGAGCCACCCAGGCGCCCGGAAATTTAGTTTTACTGAGAGTTTTCTTCTTTCTAATTTAGGCATTTGTATCTATAAATTTCACTCTTAAAACTGTCTTCACTGTATCCCATAAGTTTTGGCATGTTGTGTTTTCCTCTTCGTTTATCTGGGGATATTTTCTAATTTCTCTTTTGATGTATTCTTTGATCCAATCATTGTTCGGGACTGTGTTGTTTAATTTCCCTGTATTTGGATGGTTGTCTAAATTCACGTTCCTGTTGGGGAGAGGAGGCCTAAGAGCTCCAATCTGCCAACTTGCGGATGTCACACCCCTCAGCAGCATCTTTAAACATGTTCCATCTTTTTATTCTGTCATTTTGTAGGTGGTGCATTATGGAAAAGAACAAGTGACTCATGTGCCTACTACCACACGTCCTTTGCCTTAATTAGGACCCCTTGATCCAAGGCAATACTATGAAGTTTCCCATGCTGGGAAATTAGACACACTGTGAGCTCTCAGATAATGGTTTGGGTCGACACTTTGTGGACATAAAATTTAAACTCATACCCAGAATATATATTAATCTTAGGAAGAATTGCTTTACGTTTCAAGTTGAAAGTGCTTCAATGTGATCAACCTGCTTCCAAGTGACTGTACATGTCCTCAAGGCTTGTTGTCATATCAGGGGCTCAATATCTCTCTACCGTTGACAATTCAGACATTCAGCATTGGTAGTAGCTAAATGGGGGTTGGTAAAAGGGGTCCATGTTGTTGGGACTATATATAGTTTCCATCTCTGCCAGCACTATGGTAGCTGAAGACAGAAGCTGACTGTTACCAATTTGCTCAGTCATCTGTCTACTTGAATGTTTAGTTCCTCTAATGGAACAGATGCTCACCGAAGTTATCTTAACATGTGAATAAAAGAGATTTTTACACTTGTATCCACTGTATCCACTCCCATAGGTCCATCCCCATCTTTGGTCTTCCACCTTGCTCCTTCTGGACTATGGACAAGCCACTTGATGGATCCAATAGGTCCATGGGCACCCATTCCTATATTTGGCCACTTCTCTCTCCACATAAAGTGAATGAACAGAGCTCTGCTCGCTGGGAGGATTTCCCATCGCCAATATATTTCAAGGCAAACCTGAGTGTACTGCAATTCAGTAGTAGTCCATTTGTAGTTTGCACCAGTGTATTAGGCTCTCTATCTGTGATCTTTTCTTTCACCTGGACATAAAGAAACTCCCATGAGACAATAGTCATGATCTGAGTGAAAGGTAACAATATTTCAGCGGTAGGGGCTGTATTAGTTAGCCAGATGTTTGTTCAGTTTATTCGTATTCCGTGCTCTGCTTATGCACAATCCCACTTCCTCTTATAAAGCATTGTTGCTGGACATGCTAGACCTTATGATATAGAAGCCAGCCTATGACTAATAGTCTTAGCTATAGGGTGACTTGACTTGCCATGCTCAAGTACTCTAATATAATGAACCAATGTGATGTACTGTGGAATTGCCAAGATGCCTCCAGATTTCTGTGGACCATATTATGTGAAAGAGCAAGAGAACTAAACACACCTCTGGGGTTTCAGATTCTGCTTCCTAATGGATTTGGAAAATAATGTCTTCTCCATGTCAATACCTATATATCTGATATAGTGAAAATACCATCTGTGGCACCACAGTTGTAATTGGGCCTACTGTTTGCTTAAGTTTGCGTTAGTCCACTGTCATAGGCCATTATCATCTGGGTTTTTCAGGGCCCAAATGGCGAATTAAGCAATGATATGATTGGGACAAGCACTGCTATATCCTCTGACTCCAGGGTACAATATTTGGGTGTGTATATGTATGTATGTGCATGTGTGTATGTGTATTTTTTTAACTGGTATGCACTTAAATTTACTTTTTTTGTACAGTTCTATGAATTTTAATACATGTGTAGATTAGTGTAACCATGACCACAATCTGGATACAGAACAGTTCCATCACCCCCACAAAGCCCCTCATGTTATCCCTTAATAGTCACTCTCTCCTCACAACCATAGACATTGGCAACCACTGACCTTTTCTCTGTCACCATAGTTTTTCTTTCTAAAAATGTGATATAAATGTGATCATATATTACATAACATTTGTGAACTAACTTATTTCACTCACAGTAATGCCTTTGAGATTAATCCAAGTTGCTTCTGTCAATTATTCTCTCCTTTTAATTGCTTGGAAGTAAAGCATGGAATGGATGTTCAATAGTTTGTTTATTCATGCATGTGTTGAAGGACATTTATGTTGTTTCTAGTTTTTGGCAATTATGAATACCCCTGCTATAAACATTTGTGTAGTTTGTGTGTGTGCACATACGTTTTTATTTCTTCAGGATAAATATCCGGGAGTGAGATTACGGCGTCATGATTGTAAGTGTATGCTTACCATTATGAAAAACTTCCAGATACATTTTCCACAGGGGGTGTGCCATATTGCATTACCACATATCAACAGCAATGTATGAGTTTTAGCTGGTGAGTGTAAGGATATTCCGTGATGGTGTTAATTGCCATTTATCTAATGAATAATTATGTTGAAATATTTTCATGTGCTTATCGCTCATTCATATATCTTCTTTTGTAAAGTATCTATTAACTATTATGTCCATTTAAAAAATTGTTTAGAGGTGCCCGGGTGGCTCAGTCAGTTAAGTGTCCAACTCTTGATTTTGGTTCAGGTCATGATCTCACAGTTGTGGGATTGAGCCCTGCATCGGGCTCCATGCTGGGCATAAAACCTGCTTAAGATTCTCTCTCTCCCTCTCCCACTGCCCCTTCCCAGCTTGCATGCGCTCTCGCTCTGTCTCGCAAAAAAAAAAAAAAAAAAAAAAAAAAAAAATTGGCTGTTTGCTTTTTTAGTGGTAAGTTTTGAGAGTTCTTTATTTTTATATAATTGTGGTTTCCAGACGCTGGGGGTAGGGGAAATGGGGTGATCTAGGTCAAGGGTGCAAATTTTCAATTATTGGAAGACCACAACACAATAATAGTAGGAAACTTCGCTACTCCACTTTTAACAATGCATAGATCACCTAGACAAAAAATCAACAGGGAAACCTTGGGCTTGAACCATTATTGTTAGTGAATTGTCTGTTTCTCCCTTCAGATCTGTGTTTTTAAATGTATTTAGGTGCTCTGATGTTGGGTGTGTGTATGTATATATGATTGTTGTATCTTCCCAATGAATTGACCCCTTCATCATTATATAATGACCTTCTTTGTCTCTTGTTACTGTTTTCAGCTAAAAGTCTATTTTATCTGATTTAAGTATAGCTACTGGCACTATCTTTTAGTGTCTGCTCACATGAAATAACTTTTTCCATCCCTTCACTTTGATCCTATGTATATCCTTAAATCTGAAGTGAGTCTCCCATAGGCAGCGTATAGTTAGGTCTTGTTTCTTTATGCATGCAGCCACTCTGAGCCTTTTGATTGGTAAATAAAATACATTTACATTTAGAATAATTATTGATATCTACGGACTTACCAGTGTCATCTTATTATTTGCTTTCTGCCTGTTTTGTAGTTCTATTCTTTGTTTTCCCCCTCTGTTTCTGCTTACCTTTGTAAATTTGACGATTTTATATGGTGGTATGCTCTGTTTCTCCTTTCTTTATCATTTTGGGAATCTACTCTAGATTTTTGCTTTCTGGTTACCATGAGGCTTACATACAACATCTTACAAATAAAATAGTCCATTTTAAGTTGATAGAAACTTAACTTTGATCACATACAAAAACTCCACCCTTTTACTCTCTTCTCTCTCTCTCTCTCTCTCTATATATATATATATATGTACATATTATATATAACTCTCTGTATATATTATATATAACATATATAACATACATATAATATATATTTTTTGAATAGCATTGGATTTTTATTTTTTTAAATGTCTATTTATCTTGAGAGACACAGAGAGAGAGAGAATGTGTAGGAAAGGAGCAGAGGGAGAGAGAGAATCCCAAGCAGGCTTCACGCTTAGCAGAGAGCCCGGCCCAGGGCTCGATCTTACAACTGCAAGATGGACACCTGAACCGACATCAAGAGTCCGACGCTTAACCAACTGAGCTACCCAAGCACCCCTCCCTATTTTATATTTTTATGTCAAATTTACCTCTTTGTATGCTGCATACTCATTAACAAATTATATTGCCTATAGTTTTTTCCTTTAATATTTATATTATAGTTAAATGGCTAACACACCATCCTATTACAGAGTTAGAGTCTTCTAAATCTGACTATATATTTACCTTTATCAGTGTGCTGCTCTATGCTTTTGTGTGTTTCATGTTATAATTAGCCTCTTTTCATTTCAGCTTGAAGAACTTCTTTCAGCATTTCTTGCAAGGCAGGTGTAGAGGGAGTCCATCACTCCCTCAGCTTTTGTTTGCCTGAGAGAGTCTTTATTTCTCTTTTATAACAGAAGGATAACTTTTCCAGATAGAGTATTCTTGGCTGGCAGGTTTTTTTCAACACTTTGAATATGTCATTTCACTCTCTCCTGGCCTGTATAGTTTCTATTGAGAAATCCACTGATAAGTTAATGGGGGTTCCTTTGTCGGTTACTAACTTTTTTCCTCCAGTTTCTTTTAGGATTTTCTCTTTATCTTTCATTTTTGACAGTTTCATTATAATGTGTCTTGGAGAAGATCTTTTTGCATTGAGATAATAGAATGATCTATTAGCTTCATGATCTTGTATACCCAAACATCTCCCCAAATTTTGGAACTTCTCAGCAATTATTCCTTTTTTAAAAGTTATTATTTCTGGGGCACCTGGGTGGCTCAGTTGGTTAAGTGTTCCACTTCGGCTTAGGTCGTGATCTTGTAGTTCGTGAGTTTGAGCCCTGTTTCGGGCTCTGTACTGATAGCTCAGAGCCTGGAGCCTGCTTCCGATTCTGTGTCTCCCTCTCTGCCCCCCCCCCCCCTCTCTCTCTCTCTCTCTCTCTCTCTCTCAAAAATAAACATTTAAAAAATTTTTTGAAATTATTATTTCTTTAAACCTTCTTTCCCCTTCTTCCTCTCTTCTCCTTTAGAAACCCAAATTATTCTAATATTTACACATTTGATGGAGCCCCACAGATCACATAGGTTTTCTTCACTTCTTTCATTCTTTTTACTTTATTCTCCTGTGTTTGCTTATTTCGAAGTTCCTATCCCTTAGCTCACTTATTCTATCTTCTATTTATTCTACTCTGCCATAAATGATCTCCATTGCATTTTTCATTTCATTCATTGAATTCCTCAGCCCCAGATTTTGTTTGGTTCTCTTTTATGATTACTGCTTTTTTGTTAAATTTCTCATTTTGTTCATCTATTGTTTTCCTGATTTGGCTTTCTGAATTTTAAGCTAGATGCTTAAACATTAGCACAAACAGCTAATTTAAATTATTTATTAACTAGATGGCAAAATTCCATGCTTTTGAAAAATTATTGTTAATCTTTTGGTGATAGTATGTTTCCTTGATTCTTCATATTCCTTTTAGTTTTGCATTCCTGCTCTCATGTTTGGAGTATCAGACACCTTCTCAACTTTTTACTAGTTGCTTTCGGATGGGGTACGCTGTTCATTGGTCCTGTTATATCTAGGTCTTTATTCAACCTTGTATGAATATACTGGCTCCACATTTCTTGCTCTTTCTTGTGGCAGAATTCTTTAGTTTTTATTCCTTTTCATGTTCTTACAATTGAAAATTCTTCTTTATAATTCTGGATACAAGTTTTTTGTTGGCTATGTGATTTGCAAATATTTTCTCCCAGGCTGTATCTCACTTTTCTTTCACCTAACAGTGTCTTTCAAATAACACATTTTAAAATTGGGGTTAAATCCATTTTACCATAATTTTCTTTTATGTATTGTCTTTTGGTGTCATATTTAATAAGTTTTTCCTAAACCCAGGTCATGAAAACCTGTTTTTCTTTAAAATTTTTATAGTTTTATATTTAGCCTTTAGATTTATTTTCCACTTGGAGGTAATTTTTGCATTAGCCATAAGGCTTAGATTATTTATTGTTGCTGCATTTATTTATTTATGTATTTAGCCTAGAGTTGTCTAATTGGTGCAACAGTATTTACTAAAAGGACTGTTCTTTTCCACCAAATTATCTTTGCATCTTTGTTAAAAATCATTTATTCGTGCTTGCATGGCTCCGTTTCTGAACTCTCTATTCTGTTTCAAAACTTGATCTATGTGATCCCCACCAATACTATAATGTGATTATTGCAGCTTTATAGTAAGTCTTAAAATCAGTTAGTGATATCTCCAACTTTATTCTTCTCTTCCAAAATTACTTAGGTGTTTTTTTACATTTCAATATAAATTTTAGAATCATCTTGTTCCTATATACAAAAAGCATTGGGCAAAGATATTTGAATTATAAGTTTATAGATCATTTTTTTTAGGATTGATATTTTTACTACATTGAGTCTTCTAATCCATGGACCATGGTCTATATTTCCATTTATTTAGATTTTCTTTACTATCTTTCAAACAGCTTTTGGTAGTCTTATGCACTGAAATACTGTAGATATTTTGTTAGTCTGTAAGTACTTTATTCTTCTAAAGCTATTATGAATTGATGTGGTTTTGTTTTTAATACTTGGTTTCCAATGTTCATGGTTAGTATATATATATTTAAGAATGATTTTGTGTTTGTGTTTTTATTTTATGTTCTATGGCATTGGTAAACACACTTATTAGTTTTAAGATGTTATTTTTGTGGGTCCCTTGGGAATTTTACATAGGCAAATATGCAATCCGCAAAGAGGGACAGTTTCATTTCTTTTTTTCCCTGCAATACGTATTTCTTTTATTTGTTGTCTGACTCTGTTGCACTGGATAGGATTTCCACTACGATACTGAATAAGAGGTATGAAAGTGGGCATCTTTGCCTTGTTTTCAATTTTAGAAGAAAAAAATTCAGTCTTTATGTTTTCTATAGAATTTTTATATATTTTTTATCAAGTGGAAAAGGTTTCCCTGTATTCCTCATTTGTTGAATGTTTTTATCATGAATGAAATTTGGATTTGTCAAATAAGTTTGCTATATCAATTTTCTAATATATCTCTTCTTTTTTAAACTCTAGTTATGATGGAATGCATTGGTTGATATTCACATGTTGTGCCAGTTTTGCTTTCTTGGAATAAAATACCTTGTTGTGGTGTTTTCATTCTTTATATAAATTGCTGTCTTGATTTGTTACTATTTTTGACTATGTTGCATCTTAGTTGGTGTGCAGTAATGAGCTTCCGTTTTCTTTTCTTGTACTGTATCCGTCTGGTTTTGGTATCAAAGTAATGCTGGCTTCATATAAGCTGGGAAGTATTCTCTTCTATTTTTTGACATAGATACTGCAGAATTGGTGTTACACATTTCTTAAGTGTTTTCCACTCACTAGGGAGTGAGACAGTTGGTTCTGTGAGATTTCTTTTTTGAAAAGGTTTTAAAGCTGAATTTATTTAATAGTTGTAGAACTATTCAGTTTATTTCAAATTGAGTGAGTTTCAGTAGTTCGTGGTTTTCAAGGATTTCATCCATTTATTTCATCAAATGTGTAGAATTTATGTGTGTGGAGTTGTTTCTAGTATTCCCTTCTAGTCTTATTAATGTCTGCAGGGTCTATATTTGTAGTTAGGCTTTTATTCTTCATATTGGTAATTCATGTCTTTTTTTCCCTTGTCGTTTTTTTCTAGAGAGTTCTGAATTTGATTGATGTTTTCATATAACCAGCCTTTGGTTTCATAAAATCTTTTTTGTTTTTGTTTTCAATTTTATTGACACATCTGCTTTTATCTGCGTAATATTATCTTTTGTGAAGGATTTTGCCTATTTTTAATTTTTTTTTTTTGAGAGGTAACACTTCTTTTAATATATCCTGAATACAAATCCTTGGTCAAACACGATTTGTGAATATTTTATTCCAGTCGATGGCCTGCCCTTTCATTTTTTAATGGTATTTTTTGATGAAAAGAAGATTTTGAGTTTGAAAAAGACTAATTGATCTTTTTGTTTCCCATGCTTATTGATTTTCTTATCTTGTCTAATAAGTCTTTGTCAACCCTAGGTCATAAATACGTTTTCTATCTCTACTCTAAAATCTTTATAATTTTAGCTTTTGCATTTAGATATATGAGCCATCTAAAATTAATTTTTGTGTGTGGTAAGATATAAGGGTCAATGTCCATTTTTTAAAATATGGATATACTGTTATTTCAGAGCCATTTGCTAAAAATACTTTCCTTTCTATATCAAATTGCTTTGGTGCCTCTGCCAAAAATCAATTGGCTACATAAGTATTGAGTCTATTTCTAGGCTCTTCCTCCAGTTGTGTTGCATTTATGCCATTTCACATTGTTTTGATTACTGTAGATTTAAAGTAAAACATATCTCATTAGTGTAAGCCTTCCATTTTGGTATTTTTCTTTGAAAATATATTTTAAATACTTTAAGTCCCCTGAATTTCAATATGAATTTTAGAATGAGATTTTCAATTTAAGAAAAATTAAAAAGAAAGAGAAGTTACCAGAGGGGAGGTCAGTGAGGGAAGGGATGAGTGGAAGAGGTGACAGAAATTAGAGTACACATATCCTGATGAGCCCTGAGTAATGTATAGAATTGTTGACTCACTGTATTGTAAAACTGAAATTAATATAACACTGTATGTTAACTACTTTGGAATTAAAATTTTAAACTTAATTTAAAAAGAAATAGAAGTGCTAACAGTGGCCATATCAACCTTGTTCTTGATTTTAGGAGGAATGTATGAATTGCCATTGATTATACTAGCTGTAAGTTGCTCATATACGCCCTTTTACTAATTGAGGTAGCTCTCATCTGTTTCCAGTTAGTTCAGTGTCATGTGTGTTTTTAAAAATCATATGTGGGTATTGAGGTTTTTTGAATACATTTTCTGAAAGTAGGGAGATGATTATGTGATTTTCCTCCTTTATTTTGTTAATGAAAAGAATCATACTGATCGATTTTCAAAAGTTAAACCCAACTTGTGTTTATTGGATAAACCTTAATTAATCATGATGTTTTTATATGTTAATAAATGATTCGGTAATATATTGTTAAAGATTTTACACCTATATTAATGAACTCTTGGTCTGTAGTTTGTTGTTCTATTTGTTGTTCTTATGATCTCTTTTCTGCCTTTTTTATTGGGATTATCATCATAGAATAATTTGGGAAGTATTCCCTCCTCTTCTGCTTTCTGAATAAGTTTTTTATGAACGATGTTAATTGTTCCTTAAATGTTTCATACAATTCACCAACAAATTCTGGGAAGTTCATTGTGGAAAGATTTTTAATTACGTTTGTTTACATAGATGGCTAACAAGCTTTCTTATTTCTCCTTTTTTTTCTTAATCGTAATATAATACTGTATTAATTTTAAGAGATTCTGAATGTTTTATGGCTTTATTGAGATATATTTTACAGGCCATTACATTCACCAACCCAGTTAAAGAATACAGTTCAGTAGTATCTAGTATATTCATTGAATTATGCAACCATTACTGCAACTCATTTTTTAACATTCTCAAGACCCTAAAAAGAAATGTTCAAACATTATCTGTCATTCACCATTTCCATGGCCCCTGCCCTCCATCCCACCTTGGTAAACAGTAATCTATTTTCAGTCTCTATTGCTTTGCCTATTCTGGATAATGCATATAAACTGAATCACACGATATATGTCCTTTGTGTGGCTTTGCTTGCTTCGTGCCGTATTTTCAAAGTTCATCCATGTTGTAGAATGTATTAGTGCTTTATTTCTTTTTATGGCTGAAAAATATTCCATCATATGTATATACCACATTTTATCTATTCATCAGTTTCCGCTATATGACTGTTATGAATTATGTTTGAACATTTGTGTCCAAGTTTTAGTGTGGACATGTTTTATTCCTCTTGGATATATACCTAGAAATATTGCTAGGTCATGTTCAATCTTTTGGGCACCAGCTAGACTATTTTCCAAAGCAGGTGCAGCATTTTATATTCACACCAACATTATATGAAACTTCTAATTACTCCACATCGTTGTTAACACTTGTTATTGTCTATTGTGAAGTGGTGTCTCATTGTGGTTTTGATTTGCATTTCCCTAATGACTGATGGTGTTGAGCATCTTTTCATGTGCTTATTGGCCATTTGTATACATTCTTGGCAAAATGTCTATTTAAATCCTCTGCCCACTTTTTATTTGGGTTTGTTTGTCTTTTGTTGTTGCGTTGTAAGAGCTCATTATATATTCTGAACACTAGAACTTTGCCTTATATGCAACTTGCAAATATTTTTGCCCATGTCATGGTTCTTTTTTCACTTGATGCCCCAGTTTTTAATTTCACTGAAGTCCAAATAATCTGTTTTGTTGTTGTTGTTGCTCATGCTTTTGTTGTCATGTACCTAAAAGTCCATTGCCAAATCCAAAGTCATGAAGATCTACTCCTGTTTTCTTCTAAGGGTCTTAGAGCTTTCTTCTTATATTTGGGTCTTTGCTCCATTTCAGATGAATGTTTACATGGTGTGACGTAAGGGTCTAATTTTATTCTTTTGCATTTAGATATATACAGTTGTCTCAGCACCATTTCTTGAACAGACTGTTATTTCCTCCTTGATAAAAATTATATGGCCAAAGCTCTATGAATTTATTTTTGGACTTTTAACTCTATTCCATTGATTTATATGCCTCACCTTATGCCAGTACCACACTGCTTTGATTATTACAGCATTGTAGTCAGAAAATTGTGTGTCCTCCACTTTTGTTCTTCTTTCTCAAGAGTATTTTGGCTACATGGGATTCCTTGCAATTGCACGTGAATTTTTCTAGTTCTGTGGACTTTGGCAGTTGCAATTTTGATAAAGATTGTATTGATTCTGTAGACCACTTTGGGGAGTATTTCAATACTAACAACATTAAGTATAATAACCCACAAACTTGGGGTATCTTTCCACTTATTTATATCTTCTTTAATTTCTTTAAGTAATGTTTGTAGTTTTTAGTGTACAAGTCTTTACCCCTCAGTAAATTTATTCCTAAATGTTTTATTCTTTTTGATGTTATTGTAAATAAAAAATTGTGTTTCAAATTTCCTTTTGAGATTGCTCCTTTTTAGTGTATAGACAAGTTGACCTTGTATACTTCAAATTTGCTCGACTTGTTTATTAGCTGTATTTTTATGCATGTATATACATAAATGTATACATACATATACAGACCTACATGTATATACTTATATTATAATGTACATAAGACATTGTCTTCTGTGAGTAGCCATACTTTTACTTCTTACTTTCTAGTTTGGATGCCTATTTATTTTTCTTTCCTGAATGCTCTGGCCAGAACTTCCAGTAAGGTATGGAATAGAAATGGCAACAGCAGGCATTCTTGTCTAGTTGCTGATTTTAGCAGGAAAATTTTTAGTCTTTCTCAGTGGACTATGATATTACCTATGTATTTTTTCATAAATACCTTGTTATGGACTAAATGTTTTCTGCCCTCCCAAATTCATATGTTGAAATCCTAACCTCCAGTGTTGTAGTGTTAGGAAGTGAGGCCTTTGTGAGGTAATTAGGGCATGATGGTGAGCCCTCATGCGTGGGATTAAGGGCCGTTATAAAAAAGCCCCTAGAGAGCCCACTAGCCTTCTTTTCATTACACGAAGACACAGTAAGAAGACTGTCTCTGGCTGTCTATGGACAAGGAAACTGACTCTCACAGACACTGTATCGCCAGCACCTTGATCTTGAACTTCTTAGCCTCCAGAACTGTGAGAAATAAATGTTTGTTGTTTAAGCCACCTCGTCTAGTCTAAGACTGCTTGTTATAGCAGTCAAAGTAACTAAGTCTACCTTTTATCATGTTTAAGAAGTCCTCTCTGGGGTGCCTGGGCAGCTCAGTGGGTTAAGCATCTGACTCTTGATTTCAGCTCAGGTCATGATCTCACAGTTTGTGGGTTCGAGCCCCACATCAGGCTCTGTGCTGACAGCACTGAGCCTGTTTGGGATTCTCTCTCTGCCTCTCCCCCACTTGCACTTTTGTGCGTGCTCTCTCTCTCCAAATAAATAAATAAACTTTAAAAAAAAGTCCTCATTTATTCTGAGAGTTTTGTTTTGTTAAGTATTTTTTCTTATTTAGTTTTAGCCAGGAATCAATCAAGATGGTTATGTGGATTGTTCCTTTTTATGAATGTTAGGTACTATATTCACTCATTATTTTATGTTGATCTACTTTCACATCTGGGATAAATCCCATTGGGCCACGGCGTATAATCCCTTTTAATATGCCTCCAGATATTGTCTTCTAGGATTTTGTTGAAGATATTTTGCATTTATATTCATAAGAGATAATAGGTATGTAACTTTGTTTTATTGTGAAGTCTTCGTCTGTCTTTGGTGTCAGGGCATGCTAGCATGATAGTTCAGTTTTCTTTGTGTTTTGTAACAGTTTGAGGATTTGTGTTCATTCTTTCTTACATATTTGATGGAAATCATCATTGAAACTGCCTGGTCTTGGGCTCATTTTTTCGAGAGATTTTAGATTCCTGATTTCAACTCTTTACACTGTTTTAAGGTTAGTCACATTTTCCTTTTTGTTCTTTGGAAAGTTTTAACAATCTGTGTGTTTCTAGGAATTCTTCCATCTCATCTAAATTATCTAATACGTTGATATACAACTATGCATAGTATGTTCTTACAGTCCTTTTTAATTCTGTAAGATCTGTAGGGAGTTCTTTGTTTCTAATTTTGATTTTATTGAGTCTACTATATTTATTTTTTCCTGGTCAGTCTAAAGGTTCATAGATCTTGCTGTTCTTTTCAAATAACCAATTTTTGGTTTTGTTGATTCTCTCTTTTTCTATTCCCTATTTCACTTATCTCCAGTCTAATCTTTGTTATTTCCTTCCTTTTACTAGTTTTGCGATTAGCTCACTTTTCTTTTCTTATCCATAAAATGGTCAGGTTGGTTTCTTCTTAGATCTGTCTTCCTTCTTAATATAGGTATTTGTAGCCATACATTTTTCTTTGATCATGGTTTTTGCTGTATCTGATAAGTTTTTTGTATGCTGCTTTATTTTCTTTCGTCTCAAATTATTTTCTAGTTGTTCTTATGATTTCTTTTCTGGTCCATTGGCTATTGAATAAAAGTGAGAGAAGGCATATTTCCTTGTTTCTGGACTTAGGGGCAAAGTTGACATAGTTGACTATGTTAGATGCAGGTTTTTAAATAGATGCCCATTTTGCAAACTGAGGAAATATCCCTTCGTTCCCATTTATCTGAGAGCATTTTTTAAGCAAATTCTAGTTAGTTAACATACAGTGTAACATTAGTTTCAGGTGTACAACATAGTGATTCAACACTTCCATACAATACCCAATGCTTATCACGAGTGCACTCCTTAATCCCCATAACATATCTAACTCACACCCCCTCCCTTCTGGTAACCGTCAGTTTGTTCTGTATATTTCCAAGTCTGTTTCTTAGTTTTACTCTCTTTTTCCCCCTTATGTTTGTTTGTTTTGTTTCTTAAATTCCATATATGAGTGAAATCATATGGTATTTGTCTTTTTCTGACTGACTTATTTAACATAATACTTTCTAGCTCCATCCATGTTGTTGCTAGTGGCAAGATTTTGTTCTTTTATATGGCTGAGTAATATTCCATTGTATGTATATACCACCTCTTACTTATCCATTCAACTATCAGTGGACACTTGGGCTGTTTCAATAATTTGGCTATTATAGGAGCACCTGGGTGGCTCAGTCAGTTGAGCGTCTAACTCTTGATCTCAGCTTAGGTCACGATCCCAGCATCCTGAGATCAAAGCCCATGTCAGCTTGGTACTGAGCATGCAGGCTGCTTACGATTCTCTATCTCTCTCTCCCTCTGCCCCTCTTCCCTGCTCACACTCTCTCTCTTAAATAAATAATAACAATAATAATTGGGCTATTGTAGATAATGCTGTTACAAACATCAGAGTGCATGTATCTTTTTGAATTAGTATTTTTGTATTCTTTGGGTAAATACCTGGTAATGTGAATGTTGGATCATAGAGTAGTTCCGTTTTTCACTTTTTGAGGAATCTCCATAGTGTTCTCCACAGTGGCTGCACCAGTTTGCATTCTTGCCAACAGTGCAGGAGGGTTCCTTCATCTCCACACCCTTGCCAACACCAGTTGTTTCTTGTGTTGTTGGTTTTAGCCATTCTGACAGGTGTGAGTTGATATCTCATTGCAGTTTTGATTTGCATTTCCTTGATAAATAGTGATGTTGAGCATCTTTTCGTGCATCTGTTGGCCATCTGGGTGTCTTCTTTGGAAAAAGTCTACTCATGTCTCTGCCCATTTTTAAATTGGATTATTTGCTTTTGGGTGTTGAGTTTTATAAGTACTTTATAGATTTTGGATACTAACGCTTTATCATTTGCAAATGTCTTCTCCCATTCCATAGGTTGCCTTTTAGTTTTGTTGATTGTTTCCTTCACTGTGCAGAAGCTTTTTATTTTGATGTAGTTCCAATAGTCTATTTTCGCTTTTGCTTTTGTTTCCCTTCCCTCATGAGACATATCTAGAAAGAAGTTGCTACAGCTGATATCAAAGAGGTTACTGCCTATGTTCTCCTGTATGATTTTTATGGTTTCTAGTGTCACATTTAGGTCTTTAATCCATTTTGAATTTATTTGTCTGTATGATGTAAGAAAGTAGTCCAGTTTCATTTTTTGCATGTTGCTGTCCAGTTTTCCCCACACCATTTGTTGAAAAGATTGCCTTTTTCCCATCGGATAGTCTTTTCTGCTTTGTTGAAGATTAATTGACCATATGCTATGATTCATTTCTGGGTTTTCTTTCCTGTTCTGTTGGTCTATGTGTCTGTTTTTGTCACAGTACCATACTGTTTTGATTGCTACAACTTTGCAGTACAACTTGAAGTCCTGAATTTTGATGCCTTCAGTGTTGCTTTTCTTTTTCAAGGTTGCTTTGGGTATTCAGGGTCTTTGTAGTTCCATACAAATTTTAGTATTGTTTGTTCTAGCTCTGTGAAAAATGCTGTTGGCATTCTGATAGGTATTGCAATAAATGTATAGATCGCCTTTGGTAATATAGACATTTTAAAAATATTTGTTCTTAAAACTAAAAGGCAACCGACTGAATGGAGAAAGATATTTGCAAATGACATATCGGACAAAGGGCTAGTATCCAAAATCTATAAAGAACTCACCAAACTCCACACCCAAAAAACAAATAATCCAGTGAAGAAATGGGCAGAAGACATAGACACTTCTCTAAAGAAGACATCCAGATGGCCAACAGGCACATGAAAAGAGGCTCAACATCACTCCTCACCAGGGAAATACAAATCAAAACCACACTGAGATACCACCTCACGCCAGTCAGAGTGGCTAAAATGAACACATCAGGAGACTATAGATGCTGGCGAGGATGTAGAGAAACGGGAACCCTCTTGCACTGTTAGTGGGAATGCAAACTGGTGCAGCCGCTCTGGAAAACAGTGTGGAGGTTCCTCAAAAAATTAAAAGTAGATCTATCCTATGACCCAGCAATAGCACTGCTAGGAATTTACCCAAGGGATACAGGAGTGCTGATGCAGAGGGGCACTTGTAGCCCCATGTTTATAGCAGCACTTTCAACAATAGCCAAATTATAGAAAGAGCCTAAATGTCCATCAACTGATGAATGGATAAAGAAATTGTGGTTTATATACACAATGGAACACTACGTGGCAATGAGAAAGAATGAAATATGGCCTTTTGTAGCAGCGTGGATAGAACCAGAAGGTGTTATGCTAAGTGAAATAAGTCATAGAGAGAAAGACAGATACCATATGTTTTCACTCTTATGTGGATCCTGAAAAACTTAACAGAAGACCGTGAGGGAGGGGAAGGGGAAAAAAAAGTTAGAGAGGGAGGGAGGCAAACCATAAGAGACTCTTAAAGACTGAGAATAAACTGAGGATTGATGGGGGGGGGGTGGTGGGAGGGAGGGGAAAGTGGGTGATGGGCATTGAGGAGGGCACCTGTTGGGATGAGCACTGGGTGTTGTATGGAAACCAATTTGACAAATTTCATATTAAAAAAAAATAATAAAATAAAAGAACATCTGGTTCATTCTAAAAGAAAAAAATAAAAAATAATAAAAAATAAAAATATGTGTTCTTTGGGGCGCCTGGGTGGCTCAGTCGGTTAAGCATCCAGCTCCAGTTCAGGTCATGACCTCGCGGTTTGTGGGTTCGGGCCCCGCATCGGGTTCTGTGCTGACAGCTCAGAGCCTGGAGCCCGCTTCAGATTCTGTGTCTCCCTCTCTCTCTGCCCCTCCCCCACCCTCTCTCTCTCTCTCAGAAATTAATAAACATTACAAAATAAAAATATTGTTTCTTCTAACCCATGAGCATGGAATGTCTTTCCATTTCTTTGTGTTAGCTTCAGTTTCTTTCATCAGCGTATCACAGTTTTCAGCGTATCGTTCCGATTTTAGTACAGGTGCTGCCGAAGCGAGCACAGGGTATCACAGTTTTCAGACTACAGATCTTTCACCTCTCTGGTTAGGTGTATTCCTAGGTATTTTTTTGTTTTCGGTGCAATTTTAAACAGGATTGATTCCTTAATTTTTCTTTGGTATATATTTTGGTATATATTTTTTATTGGTATATAGAAATGGAACCGATTTCTATACACTGATTTTGTATTCTGCAACTTTACTGGATTCATTTACCAGTTCTAACAGTTTTTTTGGTGGAGTCTTTTGGGTTTTCTATATACAGTATCATGTCATCTGCAAATAGTGAAAGTTTGACCTCTTCCTTACCATCTTCAATACTTTTTATTGTTCCTGTTGTCTGATTTTTGTTGGCTCGGACTTCCGGTACTATGTTAAAAACAGTGGTGAGAGTGGACATCCTTGTCTTGTTCCTGACTGTAGAGAAAAAGCTCTGTGTTGTTCCTCATTTATGATGATATTAGCTGTGGGTTTTTCATAGATGGCCTTTATTATGTTCAGGTATTTTCCCTCTAAACGCACTTTGTTGAGGGTTTTTATCATGAATGGATGTTATACTTTGTCAAGTGCTTTTGCTAGATCTGTTGAGATGATCTTTTCTTTTATTAATGTGGTTGTGCCATGTTGACCAATTTGCAAATACTGAACCACACTTGAAACCCAGGAATAAATCCCACTTGATCATAGTGAATGATTCTTTTAATGTATCGTTGGATTCAGTGTGCTAGTATTTTACTGAGAATTTCTATATGCATGTCCATCAGGGATATTGGCCTGTAGTTCTCTTTTTCACTTGAGTCTTTGCCTGGTTTTGGTATTAAGGTAATGTTGGCCTCATAGAACGTCTTTGGAAGTTCTCCTTCCTTTTCTATTTTTTGGAATAGTTTGAGAAGAGGTACTAACTCTTCTTTATTTTTTAAAAAATTTTAATGTTTATTTATTTTTAAGAGACAGAGAGAGAAAGACAGAGCACAAATGGGAGAGGGGCAGAGAAAGAGGGAGATACAGAATCTGAAGCAGGTTCCAGGCTCTGAGCTGTCAGCACAGAACCCAACACAGGGCCTGAACTCACTAACCACAAGATCATGACCTGAGCTGAATTTGGATGCTTAACTGACTGAGCCACCCAGGCACCCCAACTCTTCTTTAAATGTTTGGTAGAATTTACCGGTGAGGACATCTGGCCCTGGACTTTTGTTTGTTGGGAGTTTTTAAATTAGTGAATCCATTTCTTTCCTGGTTATTTGTCTGTTCAAGTTTTCTTTTTCTTCCGGTTTCAGTTTGAATAGTTTATATGTTTCCAGGAATTTATCCATTTCTTCCAGGTTGTCCAATTTGTTAGCATGTAGTTTTTCATAATAGTCTCATAATTGTTTGTATGTCTGTGATGTTGGTTGTTATTTCTCCTCTCTCATTTGTCATTTTATTTATTTGGGGCCTTTATCTTTTCTCTTTTATAAGTCTGGCTGGAGGTTTATCAACTTTATTAATTTTTTGAAAGAACCAGCTCCTCATTCCATTGATCTGTTCTATTGTTTTTTTTTTTTTTTTTACTTTTCTCTATCATTCCTTTCTGCTCTAATCTTATTAATTCCTTCCTCCTGCTGGCTTTAGGCTTCATTTGTTGTTCTTTTCTTAGCTCCTTTAGGTGTAAGGTTAAGCTGCCCGTTTGTGAATTCTCTGCTTCTTGAGGTAGGCCTCTATAGCTATATACTTCCCTCTTAGGACCACTTTTGCTGCATTCTAAAGGTTTTGGACTGCTGTTTTCATTTTCATTTGTTTCCACGTTTTTGTTTTTTTTTTTTATTTCTTCTTTGATTTCCTGGTTGACCATTCATTGTTTCATAGAATGTTGTTTAACCTTTGTGGCCTTTCCCAATTTTTTCTTGCGGTTGACTTCTAGTTTCATAGCATTGTGGTCACAAAGGGTTCATGGTATGTTTTCAATCTTTTTGTATTTGTCGAGGCCTGATTTGTGACTTAATATGTGATTTATTCTGGAGACTGTCCCATGTGCACTTGAAAAAAATGTGTGTTCTGCTGCTTTAAGATGAAAATGTTCTGAATATATCTGTCAAGTCCATCCGGTCCAGTGAATCATTCAAAGCCATTGTTTCTTTGTTGATTTTCTGCTTAGATCATCTGTCCATTGATGTAAGTGGGGTGGTAAAGTCCCCTACTATTAGTGTATTATTATCCGTGTGTTCCTTCATGTTTATTTGTTTATATATTTGGGTGCTTTCATATTGGGTGCATAAATATTTATAATTATTAGATCTTCTTGTTGGATTGTCCCCTTTATTATGATATAATGCCCTTTTTTTTTTTTATTACTTTAGAGAGAGAGCAAGTTGGGGAGAGGGGCAGAGGCAGACAGAGAGAGAATCTTAAGCAGTCATGGAGCCTGACTCAGGGCTCGATCCCACGAACTTGGGATCATGACCTGAGCTGAAATCAAGAGCCAGACCCTCAACCAACCGAGCCACCCAGGCACACCTGCCCTTCTTTATCTCTTGTTACAGTCTTTGTTTTAAAGTCTAGTTTGCCCAAGTCTACTCCCAGCTTTCTTTTGACATCCATTTGCATGATAAATGTTTCTCCATCCCCTCACTTTCAATCAGTAGGTGTCTTTAGGTCTAAAATGAGTCTCTTGTAGCATCATATAGATAGGTCTTACTTTTTTATCCATTCTGACAACCTGTCTTTTGATTGAAGCATTTATTCCATTTACTATCTGAGAGTATTTTTTAAGCTCTAAATGTATAATGGCATGTGTCAAATATTTTACCTAATTTATTAAGATGATTTTACCCATTTTTTCAATTAATGTGGTGAATTATATTAATTATATTAAAAGATTTTTGAATTTTAAACCTGTTTGGCATTCTTGCATTCCCACTTGCTTATGATGTTTTATCCTTTTTACAGATTGCTGGTTTTGATTTGCTAATATTTTATTAGGGCCTTATGTCTCTACATTTATCAGAGATATTGGTCAGTAGTTTTTTTTTTTTTTCTTGTAAAGTATTTGTCAACTTTTGACATAAGTTTATACTTGCTTTACAAAATTAATTGGGAATTGTTCTCTCTTCAATTGTCTGGAAGATTGTGTGATATAATATTATCTCTTCTTCATTAAATATTTGATAAAAATCACCAGTTAAATCATCTGGCCCCAGGTTTTTTTGTGTGATGGTGAGGTGAAGGGTTTTGATGATAAACTTCATTTCCTTAATAGATACAATTACTTTATTTTTTCTATTTTTGGAGGCAATTGTAAGTTATCTTTTCCCAGTAATTTTCAATGTTATCTGAAGTGTCAAATTTATTGATAAAATTTTCATAATGTTTCTTGACTGTATTTTTAACATCTGCAGGATCCGTAATGATATCCTGCTTTCATTTCTGATATTGGCATTTATTTGCTCACTTATATGCATTCTCTCTCTGTCTCTCTCTCTCTCTCTCTCTCATCTCTCTCTGTCTCTACCTCTCTCTCTCTCTCCTTGTCTTCCTCGTTACATCAAGTGTGTTAATATTTTCAAAGAACCAACTGTTTAGTTTTGTTAATTTCCTCCACTGTTTGTGTTCTCTTACCTTTATTGTTTCCTTCCTTCCATTTAATTTGTGTTTGTTTTTCTAGTTTCTTGAGGCTAAAATGTAAATTATTGATTTGTACTTCCTTCTTCTGTAATACAAGAATTTAAATTTACAATTTAAATTTACAAATTACCTTACCTGTAGATGCCCCCACCCTCCCCATTGACATGGTATATTGTTTTCTTGCAGTTCAAATATTTTCTCTAATTTTTTTCAGGATTTCTTTTTATTATTTTTTTAAATATAATTATATTTTGGTTAGAGAGCATATTCCATAAGAATTCTGTCTTTTGCAATTTTTAATATTTTATGGAGTCTTATATGGACTGTGTGAGCATTTTACCTACACCTCAAAACAATGTATGCACTAATTCCACAATCTGCAGCATCACCATGGGTCACATATTTATGCTTCTCTGCATGCCTATTAATTGTTACTGTACACAATATAGACACTATGAATTCTGTTGTCTTCTTTTGAAGATTATTGAAATTCGTTCTTTCAGACAGTTAAATTCCTGACTGATCATGTTCACCTTGTCGAAACTTCATGTTTATACTTTCTTAGGGTTGGTCTGTGAAAATCAAAGGTCTTACCAAGCCACTCTTACCTTTTTCAACTTGAACTCCAAACTCTGTCACCAAGCAACCACTGAAATCTCTGCCCTTGTTTTTTAGCCTTCTGACTCTAGTTTTCCATTGGACTTTTCCTTACACAAACACAGTTCATGATTCAAACTATGAAGAAAGTTGAAAGGCATATTTTGGGGCAACTCTCACTTTGCCTTCCTCCTTCCTGGGATATGCCTCTTCAATTTCTAATAACTCTGGCAATTACAGGCTTGCTTTTTTGACACTTTAAACCAACAGGATGGTGATTTTCTGCTGCAGGGCTTACATCCCTCTTTCATGAAAACTGAGGAGTAACGGAGGGGAAAAGTCCTAGAATAACTGATCTCACCCAGCGCACTCTCCTTTTTTTCAAAGATTGAATCCCCTCCAGTTTCTGTCTGATTTCAGTCTTATTCTAGTGCCTTTAGATAGTTATATTTTTAAAAAATTATACCAAGTTTATAAGTAGCGGTGGGAGGATTATTCTGAAAGACACTACTCTGCCATTATCAGAACCAGAACTAAACATACACATTTTAAATGAAAATACTAGAAGACTCCGCTCTCGTGAAACTTCCATTTGAAAAGCCTAACTAAATGCCATTTGATTATCACTACATGCAGTACACTGTTAGAAACATGAACATGAACAATCTTTATAAAATATATACATTTATTTTGGAGAGATGGCTTCAATAAGTTAATTACACATATACATCGGACAGAATGATTGTGAAAAGTGCAATGAAAAGCTCAATTAAGTATCTAAAATTATACATTTAATCGTAGTTCTAAACTGCACAAAACTGATTTGCATGTATTTTCATTTGAAATATGTTTAATGTGCAATCTCAACTCTATTAGTTGTTTCTGCTGCAGACATGACCATGCCTCATTTTATCAAGTTTATTTTTGCTGAACCTGCACTTTATTGAAAATCTTACTTCTTGCCTTTCTTGAATCCTCAATGCCGAAAGTCAGGAAGTTCTTTACTGTTTTCGAACGTTGAATTCACCCAAAATGTACCTGTAGGCCTAGCGTGATGTATGTTTTGTTTATTCAGAGAGATGTTGCTCATAAGAATGGCTGCCAAGGGCTTTGAGGTTCTTGTTATGACTTTATTGGTTTAGAGAAACCCATGTAAATCACCAGCTGTTTTTCCTATATCATATGAAAGTCAGATAAGCAACAGCATTCTTAATATTTTGAGAAGTGATTTGGGAGCCATAAAACTTATGCGAAATCTTATTTCCACACAACCTTTAAAATAAGCCTTCCACTCCTTTTTTTTTTTTTTTTTTGCCTTCAAATTAACATACAATGTGCAGATAATGGACATTTATGTATTCAAGCTATTGTTTAAAGATTCTCATCTCATTGGTAAAGTCACACTTATTATGTTTTTCATAATTATTAATAACATCACAAACCAATTTTTGATTATGCTTAATTTTGTAAAAAACTGCTGAACTAACTTCCAAAATAGCTCTACTAATTTGCCTTCCCACCAGCAATTACTGAGAGTTCCCTTTGCTTTACATCTTCATCAGTATTTGGTGTTTTCAGTGTTTTGGACTTTAGCCATTTGAATAGGCGAGTAGTGGTACCTCAATGCTGTTTTAATTTGCAATTCCCTAACGGCATGTTCAGCATGTTCACAAATATGTACCAAAGCCACATAATGGAAGAAAATATTTGCAATTCAAATATCCAACAAAAGACCTGTATCCAGAATGCAAAAAGAATCCTCAAAATTGAAAAACTAGAAAACAAACACCCTAATTTTTAAACGGGCAACATACATCAATCCATACTTCAGTAAAGTTGACATATGGATGTCAAATAAGCACATGAAAAATTTCTCTACATCATTAACCATTACAGAAGTGGAAATTAAATTCATGATTCAAATTGGAAAAAAATGATATATTGGACTTCTTCCATATTAAAAAATATTTGTTTCCCAGACCTGACAATAGAGTAAAGCTGAATTCTGTGAGGTCTTATGTGTACTATGGTGTGCTATCTCCTCAGTCCTCCTCAAGATCATCATATTTACTCTTGACAGGGCCTGCATGCCCTCTCCACCTACTGACTTGAGGATGGTCCCTCAGGTCAAGGTCACCATCTCCTGAGATGCCAGAAAAAGAAGTCAAGGAGATGCAGAGCTGTCTTTATCTGATGTTCATGCATGAGGCCTCTCAGGGCTGACAATGAGGGTGGATTTCTGCAAGATTCCATCTCTGTGATGAGAGGTCCCCTCTATTCTCCCTCTGGGTCCTCACCTTGATTCGTGGCAAAGTCTAGAGTTCCTCCCTCTGCTGAACCAAGATCGTACTCCTCAGAAAAAGCTTCATCTCCCTCAGCTTCCCAAGATGGAAGTCCAGCTACTCCACACCAGGGAAATTGCTTGGAGCTTCTGAGGGCAGACAGCAAGGCTGGGGCCCCCTGTATCAGCAGTGAAATATCTCCCTAAGTTCTTCCTCAGAGGCGTAAACCTGAAGCCTGAACTGGTGATAACTCTTAGCGGCTGGCCTGAAGCACCACCCTGCAGAGGGAGCCTCACACCCAGTCCCTTCAGCTCCCAAGACCTTGCCTTGAGCTTTTGGAAGTTGACATCAGGGGCAAGGTGAGACTGAGGTTCCCTGTATCCGTGGCGGGAGATCCCTTCTGGTCTTCCTCAGGAGAGCCACCTAGAAACCCAGGAGGACCTGGGACTCTTCCCTCTCCTGTTCTGAGTCAGGCCCCCTTGGATGGTCCCGGGCTTCCCTTAGATTCCCTTGATGAGGTCAAGAAACACTACAAATGGGGACCCTGCCTGAAGTTTCTCTGGGTCAGGTGGGACTGGGGCTCCTTCATCTCAAGTTGGAGGTCCCCTCAGTCCCTCCTCGATGTCCTCCCCCCTTTGATGACTTGCCAGGATCAGAGAAAAAATGGCAAATTGAAAAGTATAAATCTCAAATACCAAAAGGTACGGGAAAATCTAATGAACTGGAATTAGGCAAAGAGCTCTAAAAAATGACACCAAAAAATGATTCAAAAAGAAAGATAATAAATTGAACATATTTAAAAATTTTATTTCTCTGAGAAAGGAATGCTTAAGAGCAGACAAAGCCAAGCAACAGACTAGAAAAAAAAAATATTTGCAAATCAAATTAGGATCTCTATCCGGAATACATAAAGGGCCCTCAAAATTGAAGAAAAAAAAAAAAATAGGGAAAAAAATTTTTAGTGGGCAGACTATACTTCACTGAAACATGTATGCATGTTAAATAACATGTATGCATGTTAAATAAACCCATGAAAAACTTTTCAACATTATTAGCCATTAGAGAAAAGCAAATTAAAAGCACAGGAAGATGCAACTTACTTTTGAGAACAGATTAAAAAAATAACACTAACATTAGTAAGTGCCAGCAAGGATATAGAACAACTTGAACTCTCATGCATTGCCCCAGTGAATATAAAGTTGAACAGTCATTATGGGGAATGACTTGGTGATTTCTTATGTGCATATACACTCACCATTTGACTCAACAATCCCATGCCTGGGAGAAATAAAAACTTATGTTCACACAAAGATCTGTGCATGATTTTCTATGATAGCTCTATTCATATATGACAAAAGCAGAAAACAATCCGATGTCCTCACATTAGGTGAATGGATTAACAAACCAGGTTAACAAACTTATAATGGGACACTCCTAAACAACAAAAGGGATAGACTATTGATACACACAGCGATTTGGAAGAATCTTAAAGACTGTTTACTGAGTAAACCAAGTATCAATAAGTTATATATTCTATTACTTAATTATATTGACCGTCTTTGAAATATATAACTATGGATGTGGAAAACAGATGAGTGGTTGTCCAGGTTAGGTGTGGGAACAGTATATAAACGTACATAACACATGGGAAGGGCTTTTTTTTTTTTTTTTTTTTTTTTTTTTTGTAAGGAGCAGTTATGGAACCATACAGTATCCTGATTATGGTGGTGGGTACACAGATCCAGACAGGGGTAAAAATCATTGGCTTTGTACACCAAAAAAAAGTGTTATTGGTTGCTATTTTTAAAAATAAAATAAACATGGAAAAAGAAGGTAGCTAGATTATTATAACAATATCAGGAAAAAAAATAACTTCATTGGAAGGGAGGTTACCAAGAATAAATAGAGGATATTACATAACAATAAAAGAATCAAATTACCAAGATGACATAACAGTCCTTAATGTGTACAAATCTAAAAGCAGATCTTCAAAACACATTAACTAAAAACAAAAATAAAAAACAAAACAAAAACCAAGAGAATGGGAAAAGAGAAATAGTTGAAGCTACAATTACATTGAGAGACATCAACATCCCTCTCTACATAAATAATCAAATAATTCAAAAATAAAACCTGAAAAAGAATATCAGCCAAACTGATTTAGTTGGCATTTAGAAAACACTCCAACAGCAAAATGTACATTTTTTCAAGTGCACTCAGAACATTCACACAGATGACAAAACAGCACTTGACAAATTTTAAAATATTGAATTACATATTTCTCTCCCCATAATTAAATTAAACCAAAGAAAAGAACTAAAGAGATGTAAAAAGTCACTAATTTTTGGAAAATAGACAACATATTTTTACCAACCCTACCTCAAAGAAATTATTAAAGGAAGTTAGAAAATATTTCCAACTAAATGAAAATGAAAACCGGACAGACACATCAGAGTTCAAGGGATTCAGCTAACGCTGTACGTAGAGGTAAATTTATTTCATTAAATGTTTTTATTTGGCATAAAAATGACCCAAATCAATATCTTAATATTCCACTTAAATTATAAAAAGAAAAATTCAACCCAAGTAATGCAAAAGAATGAAAATAATATAGATAAGAGCAGAAACCAATGAAATCGAGTTTAGAAAAACATTAACTATCAATAGAAACAAAACTGGCTCTTTGAAAAGATCAGAGGAGCTAAAACATCCGCTGTTGGCCTGAGAAATTAAAATAAAAGGAGATCGTTGAGAGGGGATGGTGTGGGACATAGCTAAAAGTATAGGGAACTATATAGAGAGAAAGGGCCACATCACAGGAGAGCTTTCAGAAAGTGCAAAAATGACAGGATATATATAATCAAACTCTTGGGAGTGCCAGAAAACCAGGAGGAAAAACTGGGATTTGGTGGAACTGGGCCTGTTAGGGTCCACACAGATAGATGCCTGTGCAGGCGCATGATGAAATCCGTGTCTGAGGAAGGGCTCTCCATCACCTGTGTTTAGGGAAAGCCTAGAGTTCTGTGCTTGGGTGTGAGCACCCACCACCTTGGGGGTGGAGGACAGGAAACATAACGAGTCGGTAGGGACTTTGAGCTTAACAGTCCTCACTTTGATCAGTTTTGTCTTCCTCATGTTCATGGATCAGATTTCGTTTGAAGGCTTCCTCTGGAATGAGGAAAGGAATGTCTAATTTCGACAATGTCTACCAGTCGGATACAGTAAGCATCATAGAGACCCAGCCTCCAGGTACTCTGGCCCAAGCTGGCTTACAGTCTTGCTCTGTTTGCTATGAAAATCTTTAGTTCCCGCACAGCTGTCAGCTTTGTAAAACAGCCACACTGGATTAGAAGAGTAAATATCTGGGTATTGATAGGTATAAGCTCAGACCTGAACAAAGGGTGTCAATAGCCAAACTTTAAAAGTGATCTAAGATATTAGATGTGAGATTGAAAGGCCATGATCACTGTATATATAATATGAGCCACAAATACACAGGCATGGATGTGTGTGTGTGTGTGTGTGTGTGTGTGTGTGTGTGTACATATATGTATGTGTATATATAAATTTAGGAAAACTTTTTCTTCTCACTTATTACTATATGAGTATTTTTCCCCTTTAAAGTATTACCTGGATGTATTATGGTATTATGCTTTTCTTTTTCATTGTCACTGCCAAGTGTATTCACAGGAAAGAGAGGACATTCCACAGCATGTAGATCTCTGTCTATTGATGCAGCTTAGTCTAGTCTCTAGCCCAGTACCCTCTCCTGAGAGTCAGACCCATGGTTCCTACCAGACCTATTGACCCAGACATCCCTCTCAGCTTCACCATCTACATGGCTCATGCTGGTATCTTCTGCCACAACTTTCTTCATGACTACCATAACTCGAATTGCAACCAACTCTTCTTCCCTTCTCCTCGGTCTCATCCGGAAGACTTCTGCCTAGTCAGTAATTATACGACCTCAGGATCATTATATATTATTCTATCATTTCACAGTTGCTAATTTCCTAATATTTTCTACAATCTGCCTCCTGTTCATTTTCTCACATCACAGCTTGAGTTACGTGTGTTCATTTCTTTTTGGTTTATTTCCTTGGTGTTTCTCCCTAGCATATGTTCGGTAAAAGCTTCCTGACTGAAAGGACAAATGAGAGAATGATGGATGGGGTGAATTAATAAGTGAATGAATGAAGGATCACATGTTTTGATTCCAAACATGGAATGTGAGACCTTCCTGGGCCTTTGAACTCCATGGAAGAAATTGAAAATGGTACAAATGGCTTCAGAATTCCCCTAGGAAACTATTACTGAGTTTGTCATTGTGGACTTCTTGCACCCAGGCCCAAGCACTGTCTTGGACTTGTGGATGCTCTCAATGTCATGACACATGATACTTCTTGCTTTGGATTCCACATCCATCCATCAGTTTAACAAGGAAGAGTACCGTCTCCATGGATTTCCATCCACCCTGCAACTGTCTGCACCCTTGGGCCAATCCTACATTTGGCAATGTAGACCAAAGTCCTAGCCATGGGACACCTACCCTCTAGTGTGCCAAGAGCTCAGAATCTGTGGGAGGCAGCCTGAGCCAGGGACAACACGGGGACCTGTTTCAAGGCATGTCCACACCCAGCCCTTTACCTGCAGAGTCACCGAGGTGATTAGTCCCAGGGCATTGCCCCTCCAATTCGCACCTCCTTGCAGCCGCACACTCCCTTCCCCTGCTCATCCACATATCCCCAGCCTCCACAGAGGGGTCCACAGTGCACAGGGGAAACACATCCCAGCCTCCAACTGGCACCAAGGCAGCTCTCAGCCCTGGGACACCAGCAAGGGTGCACTGGACCACTAGAGTACCCAAGAGTGCTGCTCACCCAAAGGACGCAGGGAGCAGCTGTGCTCTTCCTGACAGGACTTAGGGTGGCCCTAAGGTAGGGGCTGGTGTCTGGCATGCTCTGGGGCCACACCTCCAGTTAACCTATTTACTCAGACCTCATTGAGACGTCCAGCCAGTGATGATGATTCTGAGATCTCCCAAACCTATTCATGTAAGATGTCCCATACAACCTTCACTCCCCACTCAACACCCAGATTCCTAACCAAATCTGACAGAAGGAATTGGCATTTCTCAGAGCTCCAAAGTGCCTTGGCTCAGGGCCTTTTTACTCAACTGCTTCCATTTGGAGTCTCACCTCCTCACTCTTTTTTCTTGCTCTGTAGCTCTTAGAGGACATCCCACCATGTTCCTGATATGATTGCTGTTCCTAGCCTCCACCATTCTTTGGTTAGGGAGTGTATCCTGCTAATCCTAAGATCCCCACTACTAACATAGGACCTTCCAAGGAGCAAGTAAAAAATTGATGTTTGGTGAATAAAAAAGTCAGTGAGCAGGGACTTTCATCTATTAAGATTTCATCTACTTTCTTGAATAGGCCAAGCAAATCCAAGTGTATCTTTTTAATTTTCCAGAATGGTGGACTGAAAGGTATAAGCAAACTCAAGGATAAACCATCCTTTGTATTTTTCCCTCTGCTTATTGAACCCTTATACTTTACTACTTGGCTCTTTCACATTTCCAAGGAAATTTCTATTCCAATGTTACCTTGTACCAGATTCCCTAAAAGATGGGAAGTTTCCCAAATTTTTGCAAAATATTAAAACTCTTATTCTTAAACCTGAAAAACCAATAAATGTGTTACCAATGTCATTCAAAACTTAGAGTCTTTAGGGAATTAAACTGTCCATTAAAAGGGACATTTGGGGGTGCCTTGGTGGCTCAGTTGGTTGAGCATGCGACTTCAGCTCAAGTCATGATCTCGCAGTTCATGGGTTTGAGCCCTGCACCAGGCTTTGTGCTGATAGCTCGGAGCTTGGAGCCTGCTTTGGATTCTGTGTCTCACTCTCTCTCTCTCTGTACCTCTGCCCCATTCATTCTCTCTCTCTCTCTCTCTCTCTCTCTCTCTCTCTCTCTCTCAAAAATAAATAAACATTAAAAAATTTTAAAGGGACACTTGAAAAATATCAAAAGAAAAAAAGATGAACTTCTGAGTCACCCATACAAAACAGGAACACAAAGTTATTGTACACTGTGTTCTCCCCAGCCTGATCCTGACTCATTTACTCAAAACCAAGACTGCCCTCTTCAAATACAAAGTGATGATTCAGGCTCACTCTTCATTTGGGGTAAGAGAAGCTGCTGACCAATGCTATGCAACGAACATGGCAGTAGTATTATCCATAGAGCCAATTCTGGCCTGGGCCCTCTCTTCCTCATCTCTCAAATGCTAATACCAGCATGAAAAGGAAGTGGGGTTAGTCTCTTTGACCTTGGCCAAAAATTCCAGAACTTTCATCTTGCTGGTTTCAGCATGGGCCCTGGGACCCCACAGGAATTAATAACATGGAGAATCATGATTAGGCATCTGCTGATACTCCAGGTAATTCTCCTGAACCCAATATTTGGTGATGAGCTTCCTGGGCTCCCCATAAATGAAATGCTCCCTCTCAGCATACATTCCTATCATATTCAGGAAATCCCAGATGTCTTCCTCAGGGACACTGTTCCCCCCATGAAGATCACACCCAGGATGATTATCAGGAGATTGTTTTCAGGCATGTTCTGGTTGTCACTAAGCATCTTATGACGGGTAAGGAGGTCCAGTGAGTTGACAGGGACATAGGAGTGGATGGTGGGGTCCATTTCCTTCACATAAATGCCAGAGATCACCTCTAAACACTTAGAAGCTTTATTAAAGATCACAGGGAAATGTTTCCTGTACCTTTTCATGATAACCATCAGCATTTCTGCCTGTGTGACGGGCTCCTGCAATCGGTACTTAAGGATCATGAAATTCACTAAATCAGCTACCTTCTCATCTAGTGGGTCTGTGGGCAAAGATTCGGTGTCTGTTGAGGTCTGCGGGAAACTTGTATCTTCTTCTTCTTGGCTATTGGAGCCTCCTTCTGATGTGCTCCATGTTACAGAGAAGAAGCAGGGGCTCTGAGGGTTCTGGGGAGGACTCAATGTTGTGGCGGGCTCCTTCTTAGGCTCCTCCTCCTCCACCTCCTTCTCCTCTTTGGAAACCGGGGTCACAAGAGAGGAAGGCAGGGAGGAGGAGGTGGAGGGATAGGAGAAATTGAAAGAGCAAGAGGAGGAAGTGTCCTCCTCCTCCTCCTCCTCAGCTATGAGAACACGGGCCACCGCCAGGCCCTGTATCTCAGTTTGGGCCTGAAAGTCTGGCTCAGATGTGAGGCACAGACATTTTGGAGAGTGAAGCATGATGACTCTACTTGGCAACAGCAAGTAGAAGGTAGAAGTGTGAGTGTGATGGTGGGAGATCAGGTACCACAAGCCTGGAGAGAGAGGGAGAAGGGCAGCGGCCTCAGCAGAAAAAGATACTTTTGGCAGCTCTGGACAAAGGATGACTTACAGGTCTCCTCTTTAGGGGGTGCTCTAGGGCCCCAAAGGGCTTCTGGACTTATCATAGGAAGTGAAAAATCTCCCCAGGTTATAAGCAACCAAGAAAGCCTAGGATTTACAGGTTGATGGTAGGCAGATGGGATCGGAAACTGTGGGCTCCCCTCTGTTCTGGCATGAGTAGATCCCTTAGTAGACATTCAGTGTCTACACCTTGAATCCTGGCACTGCCTGGGAGCCCTCTGTTCTGCTGACTGGAGGGCACATGCTCTAGAACAAGGCCTTCACCACCCAGTTCCTAGAGCCCCTGTAAAAGGAATTGAGGGGCACCTCTGGATACAGATGGCAACCAGAGCCTCCTGTGTTCTAAGATGGGAGGTACATTCAAGCCAAGATCCCCATTTCCTGAGACCCCAAAGAGGATATAAAGAAGTGGGATTATCTACCTGAAGGCCCTGCCTGGGACTTCTTGGGACTGAAAGTAAGAATGGGTTTCTGAGAATCTTCTCTGGAGTGGGAGATCCCCTCCGCCTTCCCTCAGAGTCCTCTTCCTGATGCTTGGTCGGGCCTGTCACTTCTCCCTCTGCTAATCTGAGGCTACACCCCTCAGAGAGAACCTCACCACTTTCAGCCTCCCAAGATGGAGGTACAGATACAGCACATCCAGCTTCTCTGCTTGGGGCCTCACAAGGCTAAAAGGGACAAAGCAGTCTTGGATCTCCCTCTACGTGGAGTGGAAGGTCCCCTAAATCTTCCCTCTTAATCATCAGCTTGATGCTTTGCAGGGCCTGGGACTCTTTTCTCTTGTGTACTGAGCCAGGCCCCTGCACAATAAGATTCACACTCTCTGACAAGCCCCCTCCCCCACCCACTCAGATGGACAGCTGGAAAACTCACCCCCATCACACATGGCCAAGCCTGGCTCAACTTCCCAGGCTGAGAGCATGTTAGGACTGAGTTCTGTGGGGCCCATTGTGTTCTAGGATAGCAGATGCCCTTAGTCCCCTTCAAGATGTATATTTTTGCCCTGTCTGGGCCTGAACTCTCTTTCACAGAACCAATGATGAGTCCCTCAGGCCAAGATTTCCATGTCCATATGATGCATGAAGAGGTCAGGAATGAGTCTGCTTGATACTCCTGCCTGGAGCGTGCCAGGGCTAAGAGCAGGGGCATGGCAGTGCCTGGCAGCCCCCTATGTTGAAAGTTCCCCTGAGTCCTCTCTCAAGGGTCCTCACCTTGAATCTTGGCACTGCTTGGGCCCCCTTTCCCTGCTTGCTTGAGTGTGTCCTCCTCAGACCAAGGCACTCACTTTCTTGAGATGATCAGGCAGCAGTGAGGGTCCATCACATGCATACACCTTGTCTCAGGGCCTCTGAGAGCTGTCAGCCTGGGCAAGGTGAGACTGAAGCTTATCACTCCTGGGTGGTGGGTTCCACCAGTCCTCACTCAAAGCCCATACCTTGACTCCTGGTGGAGCTTGAGCTTCCTCCCTCTACTGACCTGATTTTGCCCCCTCTGACCAAGGTTCTCACCTCTCCTGGATACTCTTGGACAAATCGGATGCTGCTGCTTATAGCCACCATGTCCCAGGGCCTATTGGAGCCAACATTGGGAGGGAGTACTGAATTGTGTGAGGCCCTCCTTTGTTCTGTGGTAGAGTACCCTCCACTCTCCCTCAAAATACTAATATTCAAACCTGGCAAGGCCTCAGCCACACTACTCTCTACTAACTTTAATTTGGCCATCTCAGCCAAGGCCTCACCTTTCTAAAATACTACTCATCACTGATAGAAGTGAGAGAACAGTACATCTGGCCACCACAGGTCCAAACATTGCAGACAGTAGGTTCAGGGCAAAGTTTCTGTGGGACCCCATCTGTTCATAGTGGGAAGTCCCATTACACATCTTCAAGGTCACCGTATTTCCTCCTGGCAAGGTCTGCACTCCTCCCTCTGCTGAGGTAAGGATGTGTCTCTCAGGCCAAGGCACTCATCTCCTTTGTCAAGGTGAGGACTACAAGGGAGGAATTAGGGGATCTCCTACCCTGTATGAGGAAGATCCAGGACTTCTCTGCTCCTGCTTTCACAAGAAATCAGGGTCAGAATTATGACAGAGGTGTCTTCTGCCTGGAATCCATGCACAAGTCTTCTCAGAGATGACCTCAGAGCGAGTTTCTGTGAGGTGAAATGTCTCCTTTGTCCTTCACTTAGGTCTTCATCTATGTGCAGCTGCAACCCCTTAGTCTGCTTAATCCAGTGAGGCCCCATTCAAAGAGTGTCTCACATCTCTCCGACTCCCAAAGTGGAAGACAGAAAATGTATTCAGGGACCCTCCCTGGGGCCTCCAAGACTGACTGTAGGAGGGAGACAGGACTGTGTTACACTCTATGTGGTGAGAGGTCCCTTCACCTATTCCTCAGAATCCTTACCTTTGCTGACCTGACTGCACCATCCCTCTCCCCCTTGAGGATATTCTTCTCTTAGACTCCTGAGATGAAGGTCAGGAACCAAGATGGAAGCCACGATGCACCACAGCAAGTTACCTCTACCCAAACATCCTAGAGCTGACAGTACAGACAGGTGTGGATTTTGTGGACCCCTCTGTGTTCTAGGTTGGTAAATACCCTGAGTCATCCTCAAGGTTTTTCTGTTTACTCCAGACAGGGCCTGAACCTTCTTTCTCTGCTGGCCTGAAGATGTCTCCCTCAGGCCAAAGTCGCCATTTTTCTGAGACTCCCAAAGAATAAGAGTAGGAGTCAAGAGTTTCTGCCCATCAGCCCTGCCCAGGGCCTCCCAGGGCTGAAAGCATGAGCAGGTGTTTGGGGGCCCTCCTCTGTCTGAAGTGGGACGTCCACTCAGTCCTTGCACAGAGTCTTCCCAGTGACTTCTGGCAGGGCTTGGGTCCCTCACCTTGCTGACCTCAAGCCAGGCCCCTCTGAACAAATCCCTCACCCCAAGTAAAAGAAGGCCCAACGTTCACCACCATGGCTGAAGGCTGCCCAATGCTGCCAGTGTGTGGGGAGCTGGATTCTGTGAGGCCTCCTCTATGTGGGGTGGGGTTTTCCACAGTCACCCTTCAGAGTCCTAATCTTGATGACTGGCACATCATGGGGCTCCACAAGTCTTCCAAAGATTACAGTGTGGCACAGGGAAAAAGGGATAAGTTTACTGTGGAGAAATCCGACACTCTGTCATCAAGCTAACATCGTTACTGATAAATCACGTTGACAGTGCACCGTGGATATGGTGTGACAAGAATGGAGCTTCACCTCTCTGGTCTTCGTCCCCAAAACACCTAATCCATGTCTAATATTGAGGAAACTATCAGACAAATCCTAACTGAGACATTCTACAAAATCCTTGACCCGTATTCCTAAAAACTGTTGAGGTTATCAAAACAAGGACATTCGGACACTGGCACAGCCAAGAGGAGTCTAAAGAGATGCGGTCATTAAAAGTAATAAGTTGTCCTGGAGGGGGCGCTGAACAGGAACAAAGACACGTGGCGAAACACAAGGAAATCCGAATAAAGTGTGGACTTTGGTAAATAATTCTGTATCAACAGTTGTTCATCAGATATAACACAGGTACCTTACTAATGCGAGATGTCAGTAATATGAGGGATCGAGATTGGGACACATTGAAATTTCTTCACTATTTCTGCAATTTTCCTGTAAATCTAAAACTGTTCTAAAATGAACTCCTACAAACCTAAAAATATGTTAACAAACTAGGTAAAGTATATGTACAAAAAACCTATAGCAAATAATCAAACTTTCGAGGCAAAGTGAAAAGCTTTTACTTTGAACTTGGGAACTAAGCTAGGGTTCCTGCTATCACCATTTCTTTTCTTTTTTTTTTTTTTTTAATGTTTTATTTATTTTTGTAAGAGAGAGAGACCACGAGTGGGAGAGAGGCAGAGAGAGGGGAGACAGAGGATCCAAAGCGGGCGCCGTGCTGACAGCAGCAGAGGGCCCCATGTGGGGCTCGAATTCACGAACCGTGAGATCATGACCTGAGCCAAAGTCAGACGCTCACCGGACTGAGCCACCCAGGCGCCCCCGTCGCCATTTCCATTCAATGCCGTAGTAGAAGTAGCAGCCAGTGCAGTAACACAAAGCAGAAGTAACAAAAAGGAAAGGGATCGGAAAGTAAGAAATAATGCTTTCACGATAAACAGATGATTAGACTGTGTACGAGGAAAATCCAAAAAGGAAAAAAAAAAAAAAAGAAAGCTAAGCTATTCAACCCGTGAACATGTACATAAGTTTGCTAATTATAAGATCAATACACAAAAAAATGAACTTTGCTTTCTGCCAGCAACAAATGTGTGAAAATGAAAGTGAACAAAATATAACTCGTAACCTATAATACTAAATCGTTGAGTATCTTAGAATACATTTAACAAGAAAAATTGACTTTCACAGAAAAAAACATTTAAAAATATACAAATGTTATTTAGATAAATTCACAAATCCCTCTGTACATATTGAATAAAATACATTTGTGGATGTAAAGATTCAAATCTGTGAACATTTTGGTTCTCACAAAGAAGAAAATGCAGCTTAACTGCAGCCCCATATTTAAAAATAGGAAAGGGCTTTGTGTGTGAATATTTGTGTACATGATACCATGGATGATTCTGAAATATAAAGGCATACAAATAGTCAAACAGAGTCAAGATATTCTCGAGAAAACGAGAAGACAAGAGCTATTACTCTGCCAGATGGAAAGAAATACAAGACAGCTCCAGTAACCAAGTTTGTACTTTGGGTGCAGGGACTGACAAGGAGACTAGTGCCATTGAATCATGAGTCCTGGAAACACATACACACACACACACACACACACACACACACACACGTCCCCTTCATTATGAAAAAGTTGCAAGTGTAGAGCTGGAGGACACTCTCTTAATAGAGTCTTAATTTTAATAAATTGCATTGAACCAACTGAGTGTAGATAGAGAAAATCAAATACAACTGGACCCCCCCTTCACACTAGACACAAAAAGCAGTGACACAAAGAATAAAGGCCTACTTTGAAGCTTCTTATGAACATTTTTAAACATATGTAAGAGTATACAGGAGAACAAATTGAACCTTTTATATAGTCCGTCATTTAGAGATAGCAGTATGGGTCAATTAGAGCAAAGGTAAGACTTAAGGGTAAGGATTGGAGGAGGCTGGAGATGAGGTGAAGTCAGTAACAAAGAAAGGCAAAAGGAGAAGAAATGGCTGCTCCTTCTGTCCCCTTGTATCAGCCATAGATGGCCTTGCTACTTTCACGGGCCTTCACTTTTGAAGAGCAAGATCCAGAACTTAGTAGTGGCTTGGGAGGATGCTACTGGGGCCAATGATTTCTTCATTCCACCTCCTACTGTGATCAGACTCCCTGCTAACTTCTGGAGCATTGCATATCCAAGAAATATAATCTAGACAGAACTATTCCAGAAAATCAGGACCAGGTGGTGTTGGGTTAACTACAGACACCATGAACCAACCCAGGAGTCCTTTACTGACTTAGGGCCAGTGCCACGTTGTCCACATGTGATGGGAGCAAAGGCCTCCCTCTCCCCACACGGATGCGAGCTTCTGCTGGAGGGAAGACGTTGGGTATCTTGACCTCTCCCCCTAATTGCTCGAGTGGTGGTGTCTGTCAGATCCTATTATTTATCAGAAAGACCCTCCTGAGACCCCCGTGTACTAGGCTTGGGACATTTAATGGAGCAAGAGATATGACTCTTTCCTTGCTGAGGTCAGGGGTGCTCTGAGTAGAAAGAGGACAGAAAGCTGGACATAATCCTGAGCTAATTCCACAACAGGTAAGGAGCTTCCAGCGATTATAGTGGGAATGTCTCTTCCAGCGCATGAGCCACCACGTATCTGTCCTAGAATTGCCTTAATGAAGTCGCTCAAGCATCAAAATGGAATTTAGGACTCATACTTGGAAAGGTGTGAATCTGGCAGTTGGTTCTTGAATGAGAATGGATGTCGCTCACTCATAAATGGGGTTACATATGGTCAAACTGAGGTTTCGCACAAGAGGAAGTGTGCCATCTTGGGCATGTCACCACCACATGGGTACTTGCTTGTACAAGAACTTCCCCAATTCTGCTCCACATACTTCCTTCCAGCTGCTCTCACTCTTGATGGGACCCTCAGCAAAATTCCAGAACCCTGAGATTCCAGAGAGATGCTCTGGCTTGCCATTGATTCCACTGACAGTTGAGTCATCTCCAGAACCACTCTCCCCAGGACCCACTCAGCGGTTCAAGAGTTGACATTCTGGTAACAACTAAAACTAAACTAAACTAAATCAGGGCTCCGCGTTTTCGTCAATACCAGAGGTTGCAAACTTTTTACCGGCACGACTGATGCCTCTCTTGCCCTTAAGCCCCGCGCAACCCCCCGCCAGTTTCTGTCCCATCAAACTCCAAAATCCACTCCAAACCCCTTCCCTGTGGCCGGTCTCCATGGCTACTGCTGTGGGTGGAGCTAGCATCATCTGGCACCTCCGGGCCAGGAAGGCTGCCGGTCTGCTGCCTCTGCCTCCACCCTTCCCTGTAAAGTCCTGTCTCTTCTCGGCAGCCAGTGATCTCCCTGGTTGATTACGATCACAGAAAGTTATATATATTTTAACAAATAAATATAGTCATATATCTCCCATCCAAGGATCATACAAAACAGTTCTATCAGCCTAAAATATTCCTGTGTGTCTCCTTTGTAGTCAACGGCAACACCTTTACAACTCCCTACCAACTATGGTCTTTCTTTGCTGTACCTGTGGTTGTACCTTTTCCAGAATGTCATACAAACAAAGCCATCCAACACTGTCCTCTGGAGTGGCTATACCTTTTTTTCATTACAGTCAACAATGAATGAAAGTTCCTGTTGCTCCACACCCTCTCCTACACTGGGTATTTTCACATTTTTGGATTTTAGCCATTCTGTAAAATGTGTTATGGCATTTTTTTGAGGTTTTAATTTGCATTTCCCTGATAACCGGTGGTGTTGAGCATCCTTCACACGCATTTTTGTGATCTGTATATCCTGTTTGATATAATGTGTGTTCTGTTTGCATATTTTATTGTCTTTCTGTTTCATATGTTTTATTTTAAGAGTATAAGCAAATGCATACTCTAAATTTTACTCTAGTAAATAAATACTATATGTAACTATAGTGAGATATGAATCCTTTTCTATGTAGGGGATTTACAAATATTTTCTCTCAATTTGTAGATTGTATTTTTGCTATTTTTGTAAAAGTGATGTTTTTAATAGCTCTATCAACGTAACTTATCCTTGTTGATGTTGATGATGACGTCCTGACAGAGACACCATTTGTTAAGTTTTTCTGTTGTAAAGTTACTCTTCTTTCCCACTTTAATACTGTATTCTTTGGCAGAAACTATCCATGCACAACCTGTACTTGAGTAGACAATTATGTTCCACCTCCTTGAGGAAGGATATATGTAAAGTAATTTGGAATTCTTCCGCCCAGATGTGCCTATTCTCTCCCATTATCTATATATAAAATTGTTTGTTTATCTCAGGATGGATTCACGGATGTGTATTTTATGCATTGGGTTATAATCTAATGTTTAATTGCTCAAATCGTTTCGGCTTTGGCCACTGGGAGCTCTTTCGGTTGGTCCCCGTGTCCCTTTGACATGCATTCCTCAGATGTTTGTTTGTGAACTCCATCCATTACTTTCTGTCACTACAAGATACTCCAGGCTCACCTTGTATATTTCTTGACTCAGTCTTTGAGTCACCAGTTTCTTCACAGAGCACAGGTTCCTTTTTTTGGAGTTTGATATCAGAAACCTAAATCTGGGCATTAGGTATACTTGTCACTACCATCGCTTCCAGGCCCTCTCAGCTGATAGGGCAAAAAACATATGTGTGTATGTCAACCTGCGTATATACACATATCTATAAATATTTATATACATATATATTAAGCTAAACATGAGTTCATGTTGATTTCTGCAGCTTGAATCCATGGCTGTAAAGATCAGTTCTAGTCTCTCAACCTTTTTTGTCAGTAACGTTCTATTCCAACAGTGAGAAATCTGACTCTCAACATTCACCATACATTTAATTAATTTTTTAAATTATGGTATACATGTATAATGGTTTCAGAATTGTCAATAAATACATATAATAAATAGTTAATAAATACATGTAAATAAATTCATGTGGGAAACAAATTATTAACAACTAGAGTGCAGTGCTTTTGTGTAGGTCCTTTGGTTTGGGTCTTACAAACTCTACTCGTGTTCAAATTTACTTAGGTTAACACCTTTCAACCCCCTACCCTTGAGTGAAGTTGTTTCATACTTTGTAATACGTATGAGTTGTTGTTTTCATAATTTTCCTTCTGTCCTGACATCCCCCAACCGCCCATTTATTCATCTTTTTATTGGTAAGCATTATCTTTATACTGGAAAGTCTATGGCTTTTGAAAATAATGAAAGGTGTCACGTATCCACCATTATAACTTCGTACAGAATAGTTGTACCAGCCCAATAAATGCATTTTATTTAACCTATTCAACCTCCCTCCTCAAGCACCTAGCAATCATCTATTATTTTACTGTCTCTATAGTGTCTTTTCAAAAATATTATATAAATGGAATCGTACCTTGTCTAACCTTTTCAGACTGGCTTCTTTACTCTGTACTAGGCACTTAGGATTTATGCATGTCTTTGCCTAAATTGGTATCTCATTCCTTTTTATTGATTAATAGTAGTCCATTGTGTGAATATAGGACAGTGTGTTTAACCATTCACCTATTGAAGGACATCTTGGTTGCATCCAGTTTTGGGTGACTATGAATAGAGCTGCTATAAAAATTCATGTGCAGGTTTTTTTGTGGACAATAAATTTTCAACTCAATTGGGTAAATACCTAGGAACATGAAGGCTTGATTGTGGGATAAGACTATGTTCAGCTTTGTGAGAAACACAGACTATCTTCCAAAATGGCTGTACCATTCTGCATCCCACAAGCAAGGAATGAAAGTTCTAGTTATTCTGAATCCTTGCAAGCAATTGGTTTTGTCAGTGTTTCGAATATTAGCCACTCCAGTAGGCATGTAGTGGTATCTTTTCGTTATATTATTTTTAAATTCCCTAATGATAATGATATGAACCATCTTTTCACATGCTTGTTTGTCTTTGTTGTGGTGTCCATTCAGAACTTTTACCCATTTTTAATTAGGTTGTTTTCTTGTTTGTTGAATTTAGGAATTCTGCGTATATTTTAGATAAACATCCTTGATCAGCTGTGTTTTATCAGTATTTTCTCCAAATTAGTGGCTTGTCTTCTCCTTTTTTTAACATTATCTTTTCCGGAGAAGCAATTTCTCTGTTTAATAAAGCCCAACATCAGTATTTTTCTCGTGGCTTGTGGGTTTCATATTGTATCTAAAATTCAACACCAGACACAAGGTAATGTAGATTTCTTCTTCCTATGTTTTCTTCTAGAAATTTTGTAGTCTTGCAATTTACATTATTTATAATTTATATAATTTATTTTGAGTTAATTTTTGCAAATAGTGTAGGGTTCTGTGTAAGTTCATCCTTTTGCTTACGGATGTCTGATTGCTCAGTTACCATTTGTTGAAAAGACCATACTTTCTCCATTGCACATTTGTTGAAAAGCAGTTGGTCATATTTTTGTGGTAAATTTCATGACTCTATTTTGTTCCATAGATCTGTGTGTCTTTTCTTTCACCAATACCAAGTTATCTTTATTATGGCAGCTTTGTAGTAAGCCTTAAAATTGGGTAATATAACCTTCTAGCTCTGTTTTTTTTTTTCCTTCAATATTGTGTTGACTATTCTAATTGTTTGTCTTTCCATGTAAACTCCAGAATCAGTTTGTCAATATCTAGGAAATAGCTTGCCAGGATCTTTATTGGAATTGTGTTGAATTTATTGATAGATTTGGAAGAAATGACATACTAGCAATATTGGGTCTTCCAGTCCATGAACATGGACTATCTCTCCATTTATTTATTTAAATCATCTCTAGGGGCGCCTGGGTGGCTCAGTCAGTTAAGCGTCCGACTTCAACTCAGGTCACGATCTCGCGGTCCGTGAGTTCGAGCCCCGCGTCGGGCTCTGGGCTGATGGCTCAGAGCCTGGAGCCTGCTTCCGATTCTGTGTCTCCCTCTCTGCCCCTCCCCCGTTCATGCTCTGTCTCTCTCTGTCTCAAAAATAAATAAACGTTAAAAAAAAATTTTTTTTTAATAAAAAAAATAAATCATCTCTAAAATTCTTCAACAAAGAAGTTTTGTAGTTTCACACATACTGATCCAGTAGAATTGTTTCAGTGTTAATGCTGTTTCCAAGGTCTGGAGTGTGTGTGTGTGTGTGTGTGTGTGTGTGTGTGTGTGTGTCAGTTTAAATCCAAATGTTTATTGCTGATATGTAAGAAAATAATTGACTTTTTTTTTTTTCTTTTTTTTTTTTTTAATTTTTTTTTTTCAACGTTTATTTATTTTTGGGACAGAGAGAGACAGAGCATGAACGGGGGAGGGGCAGAGAGAGAGGGAGACACAGAATCGGAAACAGGCTCCGGGCTCTGAGCCCTCAGCCCAGAGCCTGACGCGGGGCTCAAACTCACGGACCGCGAGATCGTGACCTGGCTGAAGTCGGACGCTTAACCGACTGCGCCATCCAGGCGCCCCGAAAATAATGGACTTTTTTGTAAATTGACCTTGTATCCTGGGGCCAAGCTATGGTGGCTTATTTCTTCCAGGAATTTTGTTTGAGAAAATGTTTATTTCTACTTTACGTTCGAAAGAGAACTTTGCTGGATTCTAGGATGGTGCTTTTTTTTTTTCCTTTCAACGCTTTATATGTTTCATCCTACTCTTTTTTTACTTTCATGGCTGCTGACAAAATATTCACTGTAAATGTTATCCCTGTTTATTTGTAGGTAAAATTTTTTTTTGCAGGCTACTTCTTTCTCACTTTGTCTTTGTTTTTCTCCTATTTGAATATGATATGCACAGGGATGTGTGTATATGTGTGCATGTGTGTGTGCGTGTGAATGGGTGTAACATAAATACACACAGCCACATTTATTAACATCAGTTACAAAGCAGGAACTGTTTGAACAGGGGGAAAGACAAGCAAAATAACATAAAGAAGAAAATGACTGTATACAGTACATGTGAGTATGACCTCAGATAATGCATTTATGTAAACATGCATTTATATATATAAATACAATAACAATATAAAAAATAAAAAATATATATAATAGGTTGATTGCAAGAAATGGGGTTTTAGAGATTGTTAATTATATGAGAAGACCACCTAATTTAAGACATTTCCTTCATTTCAAGTAGGAGTAAAAGTAAACGAGGTTTCCTGTGACCTTTAATTATAATCCTGTGTGAATTTGAGCAAACAGTTGTTCTCTGGACTGATATTAACTAATATTTTTCGACCTAAGACAAACTTGAGCCTTCCTTTACTTAAGGAACATTAAATAATCCATCTGAATTGTAAATATGAATTCCTTAATCTTACAGGAAAAAAGCTTCATACATTTTGATATTTTCTGATGACAATGGACTTCAACGCTATTGTTCTTTTTTCTCTATTAAGTAATATTACCAGAAAATATCCAGGCTATAATATAAGTTTCCTTGAGAAAACTTAAATATATGAATGCATGAAATGTAACTATAACTCAAAATGGAAAATTAATACTCTTACTAGAATTAATTCTTCTAAATTAGTGCAGGAGTCACTAAGTGCAAAATCATTCATTAACCATTTATTTCTTTTCAAAATACATATACTAAGCACATGCTATGTGCCGGATTCTGTGCTAAGTGCTCAGGACACAGAAGCGAAAACACCCCAACACTTTTGGACTATACATTATAATGGAAAGTGATACAATTAATTCACTAGCCGGGTAATTTCAGAGTTGTAAATATTAGGAAGAAAACCAAGGTAGGTAAGTAAACAGAGGGTGAAGGTGGGGCCTGAGGGTAACACTGAGCAGAGACTTGAATAATGGGGAAGAGTGCCATGGAAAGTCTGGGGGAAAGAGCACTTTAGGCAGAGAAAACAAGGATAAAAGCCCTGAGGCAAGAACAAGCTTGACAAGTTCAAGGAGCTATAAAAATTCTTGTACCACTAGAAGAGCAAGCAATAGGGAGGGAGTGGGAAGAGAGGATTCAGGAGGCAAGCACAGGCATTTGTAGAACATGGGAGGACTTTGCATCATACTGCAGTTGTGATAGGAAGCCCCCAGAGACCCTTGAAAAGGAAAGTGAACTAGAGAGATTTATGTTATGAAAAGATCTTGTGTTACAAAGGCGGGATTTAGAACTCTATTTTGAATTCTACACTTGGGATTCCCTTCCAATTTTGCACCACATTCACAATAATATTTCTATTAAGATAAAATATTTGTCCTTTAAGAATGAATTTCTTGGGGCGCCTGGGTGGCTCAGTCGGTTAAGCAGCCGACTTCGGTTCAGGTCATGATCTCGCGGTCCGTGAGTCCGAGCCCCGCGTCGGGCTCTGTGCTGACCGCTCGGAGCCTGGAGCCTGGAGCCTGTTTCAGATTCTGTGTCTCCCTCTCTCTGACCCTCCCCCGTTCATGCTCTGTCTCTCTCTGTCTCAAAAATAAATAAACCTTAAAAATAATAATAATAATGAATTTCATTTAAAAAAAAATATTTTATGGTTAACGTTATTGAATACATTTCCAGGCAAGCAGAACCTGGGTTGGAGGCTCAGGTTTCTTTCTTGAAAGGTATCTGCTGGTTTGAAATCCTTCTCTTCCTGACTTTCTGTCTTGAGTGGGGATTACTCCTTAACTTCCTGGACTTAGTGATTTTTCCTGGTTCTTTGTCTTGAGTGTGGTTTCACTTTGCAATTTCTGGACTGGAAAATTGGCCCTGGCTCTTTGTGAGACCTCATCATTCTCTCTGGTCCTGCTACTCCCATAAGAACTTTTCACTTGACTGAAACCCCTTTGTTGAACTCCTACTGAGTATGCAACCCACAAATTTTGTTCACCTACTTCTTGTTGGTATGATTTTACTAAGGAAAATATATGGAACGTCAATGAACTCTTTGGGAAAAAGAAGATCTCTCCAATCTGGCTCTTCTAAAGTCTCTCTTTTCCCATCATGACCTGTGCTTTTCTTTTATCTTTTACCACTTTCAATATTCCCTTAAATTAAAAATATAAAGCAAAAGTGTACTAAAATTTTAGTATAGAAAGTTGTACTCTCTGTGGGTTCATATGACTATGCATCTCCATAAATATGTGTTATGCATATGTGATATTTTCTTACCTCTGGACAGTGTTAATGAATTAATACATAAAAACCCTTAAAGGAGTTCTATTCAAATTGATTTAGAGATAAATGAGCACTTATATAAGTTACATGTTCCTAACACTTCCAGGAATACAGAAACTAACTCAAATACTTTTCAAGTTCATGTAATTTAGATAAATCTTTGGCAACGAAGACTTGTTTAATATTGCTGATTTAATTTTTTTAAAAGCTATGTCTTATGAATCATCACCATTTTTATTCTATTTGGGCTTACTAGCCAAATAAGCTAATATCTCGTTTACTGTATATTTAAGATTATGAAATAGTAAATTCAACCCAAGGAAACAATGTACATGTAAAATGCAATAAAAATCAATTGCTTAAAAACAATGAATTATTTGATATCCATTACTTCATGTATAACAAAAACACCAGTAAAACAAAAACAAAAAAATTCATTTAACTTTATAGGTTTTTGCTTTTTGTGATACTCACCTAACACACATGTACTATAAAAGTAGTCAACGGGGAAATAACTTGAAATGATAGTTAGCCTTGTTTGGTGTTATAGTATGTCTGCCTGAAAATTGTTCCCAAGATCTTTTTGGTAACTTGAAATCTTAGAACTATGCTAAGACAAGTAACAGATAGTCATCGAATATCTAGATTATTTCTAAGTAAGACAAAGTATGGAAACAAAAGCATATATACTTTTGGCATTTCTTTTTATATGGCATATAGAAGCCAAATATATTTGGGTGTATTAATAAATATGTTCTCTTTGCCACACTGAGCATTTGTATCATGAGGAAGAGTATACAGTTGACCCTTGAACAATACAGGGGTTAAGTGGTTCCTACCCCGATACAGTCAAAAATCTGTGGATAACTTTTGACCTTTCCCTCAAAACTTGACTAATAGCCTACTCTTGAATGGCAGCCTTTCCAATAACATAGTCAAATTAACACATATTTGGTATGTTATGTATATTCTATGCTGTAGTCTTACACTAAAGTAATCAAAAGAAAAGAAAATGTTAAGGAGTCAAAAGAGAAAACACATTTACAGTACTGTGCTGTATTTATTGAAAAAAATCTGCATATAAGTGGACTCACACAGTTCAAACCCATGGTGTTCATAGGTGAACTGTACCTATAAAAACTGTGAGATATATTCACAAAATTTGCTAGGTTGCTACAGAATGCTTGCATGTGAGATAGTTCACAATTGTTACCTTTCTAGTTTTCTCTATAGAAGAGAGGTTGCTAATGGTTAAATCCGTAAGGATAGATGTCATTAAAACTGCTAAAAATGATAAGGATGATGAAAAAAACTTTGCAAGGAAAGTAAGATGTATTTTTAACAAGGAAAAGTACCCAGGGTGTGAAGGATGTATTTTTATTAAGGGAAAAAAGAGAGCAGTTTTAGCCTAAATGGTTTGGTTGTTTCAGATGGAGAAAGATGAAAAATATAGGACAAATCCAAATGGATATACAAAGTTGTAGTGGAGCCTGGGTGGCTTAGTTGGTTGGGTGTCCAACTCTTGATTTCAGCTTAAGTCATGATCCCAGGGTTGTTGGGTCGAACCCCACATCAGGCTCCACGCTGAGCACAGAGCTTGCTTAAGATTCTCTCTCTCTCTCTCTCTCTCTCTCTCTCTCTCTCGGCGTCTGGGTGGCTCCGTGGGTTGAGTGTCCGACTTCGGCTCAGGTCAATCTCATGGTTCGTGAGTTCGGCCCCGCGTAGGGCTCTGTGCTGACCGCTCAGAGCCTGGAGCCTGTTTCGGATTCTGTGCTCCTCCCCTGCTCACACTTTGTCTCTCTCTCTCAAAAATAAATAAAGATTTAAAAAAAAAAATTTTTTTAAAGATTCTCTCTCCCTCCGACCCTCTCCCCCACTCTTGCATGCTGTCTCTCTCTCTCTAAAAAAAAAAATTATAGAAGTTTTGTATAAAAAGAATTTTATGTGTGGTCAAGTTGGTAAGATTGAATGGATTTATTTATAAGGATTTAAGAACTAAATCTTAATATCAAAAGTATTCTAGTACAGATCTAGAACTCAGCTATCTATTTGTTAAAACCACAATACTTTCTTGGATTATTCATCTGTTCTTAATACGACATTCTAAAAGGTTTTTATCTTTTAAGTAACCTGCCTATGAAATAAAGCTTTTCTATCTTATTTGAATAATGTCTTGTGGCTTATGTAGACCTTTATCATATTCTTGATTATCTAAATTAATTTTACTCACTTAAAAACATTTTTTTAATGTTTATTTATTTTTGAGAGAGAGAGAGAGAGAGAGAGAGAGAGACAGACAGAGTGTGACCTGGGGAGGGGCAGAGAGAAGGAGACACAGAATCCGAAGCAGGCTCCAGGCTCTGAGCTGTTAGCACAGTGCCCGATGCAGGGTTCGAACTCACAAGCTGTGAGATCATGACCTGAGCCCAAGTCGGACGCTTAACTGACTGAGCCACCCAGGTGCTCCAAGACTTCTCACTTTTAAATGAGCCAATGTTTTTTTTACATTTGTGGCAATTTTACCTCCCCCAAATTAAATCTTAAATGAAATCTTTCTGTTCTGTAACAGACCTTGAGATTTCTCAGAGGGTCCTGACAAACCTCAAAGGATTTGTTCTCTCACCTTAAAAAGAAAAGTGTTAGCCATAATTTTAGCTCTCCCCTTTCCTCCATCATTGTGGTACATGCAGTTGACTGTACCTCGCCTCGTCTTCTCACAAGACTCTCAGGATCAAGCAATTCTTACAGAAGAAACTAAAGCAGAATCATCCCATTCCTTAGTGGATTCAGGTGAAAACTGGTAACAAAGTCAGGTACAATTCCAAGAGGAGCATTAGACAACAGCCAAGCTGGTTCTATGGGGATCACATGAGATGGCACGCATATTTATGCTGTATCCAGGCCATATCACTCGGTAAACATCCCTATTACCTGAGCAACAGACACATTTTATTGGAAAAATAAGTGCTTCTGCATCCGTTGGTTGGTTAGTTAATAAATATGTGAGAACCTTTGTTTGAAAAAAATTTCTTCTTACTTGATATGCTGAATTGCAAAAAAAGTTGCCGTCGAATAAAAAGCGATGTGTAGTCTTCCCCAGGTTGTATTTGTATGGGTAAATGTGATTAACATAAATGTTTCAGAAATTGTATGAAGTTCATAGATATTTGTCAGTTTTCTTGCTGCTCACGATAGGTCTTGGTGCAACATTGTCAGTCATAATTCTCATTACCTTTTTAAAGGTTGTATGCCACAGAAATAACCAAATTCCCTTGTTAAATGAACTCTCATCAGAGCTTTAACCATGACCAGTTTAAGTCTTTTGTCATTCACAGTTGTTTTACCCGGTGTTTTCTCTGAAAATATTGCAATCAGCTACAGACCAGAATGCCCTATGATGGCATCGCTTTAACTGTAAGACTATACCACTGGATTTAGAGTGGATTTACAAAATTCTAATGGAGAAGCTTCTAGGTTCATGAAGCTGCTAACCCAAGATCAATCAGAACAAGAGTAAGTTACATGAGACTAAATGACCTGAAAAGGATGGCTATGGTTTTTGTTTGGAACATTGCTAGTTCTTTAATGCTTTATTTTCCAGATATAAGGAACCCCTTTTCTTTTTTCTTTAGCTATCTATAACTCACAACTATTTAACAGACTATATTTTGTAACCAGATATGAAACATTTTTTCTCCCTGCTTGATAGCTTGAATTCAAAAAGTCTTATTGAATATTCTTATTTTCATGGCAATATAATTATTTGCATAAGTTCAAAAAGAATCTATTCTTGTAACATCTCATACTGGTCGGAAACTACTTATACTTGGTTATGTAATGTCATATTTATATGGCATATTTGAAAATGACGTACGTAAAGTCTGGTTTAAGGAACTAAGGTTGACTTTATGAAGCCAATGTCTACAGAGCCTTTCTGGGAAAACCAGGACCTGGATTACAAAGTTCCCAGCCTTATAGGTAAGGAAGGTCACTTGCTGGTAGGCCCAGGAAACTCAGGATATCTTGGGTATCTGAAGAAGAGAAGAATTCAACCAAATCTATAGGGGCCACTAGTGAGGTCTGATGACAAGTTCTTGGTTTGCTTTCCTAGCCTCAAGAGGCTTTTGAAAGTCTCATCTGAGATTCCTTATGTCAGTTTCCAGCGAATCAAACTCAAAAAGGCCTACGTGGCCAATCACTATTCTTGCTTCACTTATGCAAATAATAAGGCCAAATCTAATGAGAGGAGACTTGTTTTATAAACAGGAATCAACATGAGGGTGGTTTTGGAAATTTATGTTATGGTGAAAAACTATAGCATATCCTGTGGAGTCTCAATTCTAGTTTCCTCCAATATCTGGCTACAACTCTCCAAATGGACATTTTCAATTTTTCTCCCAGTCTTGTCTGGTCATCACTGAGAATTAATACTGCCCTTATTCCCCAAAGCACTGTGAGCTAGAACTGAACTTAATATAAACTTCAAAGAAATAACCATAACAGATCAAGTATGAACATCCTTCAAGCCTTCTGCTGTGTGGGTCGCTCAGAAAGTTCACTCGGACGCCAGAGGCCCTCATCACCAAGACATCCAAATCGCAAACCAGAAAATTCATCAGATTGCCACTGCTGTCTTTCAACCCAACATTTAGAAACCTCAACTGGGGTGGGGCGCCTGGGTGGCTCAGTTGGTTAAGCGTCCGACTTTGGCTCAGGTCATCTCCCAGTTCGTGGGTTTGAACCCTGCATCAAGCTCTGAGCTGACAGCTCAGAGCATGGAGCCTGCTTCAGATTCTGTGTCTCCTTCTCTCTCTGCCCCTCCCCCACTCATGCTCCGTCTCTGAAAAATAAATAAACATTGAAAAAAAATTTTAATAAAAAAAATAAACTAAGCTGCCCTCTGGACTCAGAAACTGGGTTTCCAACGATTAATCTTTGTTTTTCTTTATTTTCATAAAGATTCCATTCTATAAATGCCTGACTGCTAACACCATCCAGCAAATATCTTCTACTACCAAATCCCAGCAGATGGTTCATCTAGTACTTAATAAACAAAACTCACCCAAATGAGAAATGGACTTACATTGTTCAAAGAAAAGAAGAATGTCTCTTCATTTTATGAACCAGAGGATAGATTGACAAAGATTCTGTTCTTGACCAAACTCCAGTCAAGTTCCTCTGAGCTATTTTTCAACTAGGCCCCATGTTTAGGCATGTCATCAAGAGCCCAATGTTAACAAGAATCCTGCCTAAATCAGTTTATCCACCATCCCCCCGGTGATATCTGATCACCCTGGTCCACCTTCAACAAGAATTCTGTTCGGTCAGTAAGCCAGAGCCCCCTGCCCTTACCCCTAATGTTTCCTCTTAATAGTTTTCCATCTAATGATATCTCTCCACACCCCCTCACCTGTTCCTTGTCTACAATTCCTTCTTTTATTTGTTGTGTTTGGAGTTGAGTCGAATCTCTCTCTCTTACTACAAAACCCCACTGGAGTAGTTCCTACTCGTATTGTGATAGTCCTGAATAAAGTTTGCTTTACTATTTTAACAAGTGTCATGAGTATTATTTTCCTTAACAACATTCAATTTCAATCCCTATCCCAGAATCTCTCTTCTCTTGTGATAAGTTTCCTCTCAAGGAAAGTTCTCATCAACTCAATTGGTTTTTAAGCAGAGCTGACAATTAGAGTCAGAAAATTCAACCAATAACCAAAAATAAATGTAAATTATCTCTTAAGACCTATATACAAAGAAAAGCAGCAAAGACAAAAATTAAGGAATAGATGCAAAGTAAGATAGAGGAGGAAAGTTGGGCCTCTGAGCAGCCACAAAAAGAATAGAGAAGACCCAGCTAAGCAGTATTTGAAGCCCTGGCATTCGCAGATCCGAGTGTGTTCTCCTTTCTATCACTGTCCTTTGAAATGGTAATTAGCAGATTAACCACCTTTCACAGCTCTAAGAACTTTTTCTCCTCAATTTGAAGGTCTTTGTTCTGTGAGATCTAAGACTAAGCCCATGACAGATTCAAAATATTCTTACTCCCTTTTGTTGCTTCTGGGCTTTTGTTTGTGTTAAGGGGTTGGGGGCAGATGTGTTCCTAGAGTTTGAACAAGCTGTGGTTACTTTGTCTGGGAAACTCTCCTAATACCGCCAGATTTCACTCACTGTCACCTTTCTAAGCCATGCTTGCATTGTACCTGGTTATAGTCTACCTCTTGCTACCATTTTTAAATTATCTGTTTACTTTTCAGCATTCCTTACTACATTGTAAAATTCTCTGGGGCTGTGGTTGTATTTGTTCATATTTGCCAATGGCAATGTTTGGCATATAGTGTGAAGTCAGTAAATGACTGATGAGTTGCTCCTTCATTAACAGACCAACCTAAAGAATGGATTTATGAAAGATATGACTAGGACTTTGGCATGCTATTGACACAATATGCCTCATCTGGCTTTTAGAAATGAAAGCCAATTAAAATATTTATCTGATTGGCAATTTCTGTTGCTTCTTGCCATTATTTTAAAAATTGCAAAACTCAGAGTGTTGTAATTTGATGCACAGTGTTGAGAAGGAAGAAATTTTCTCTACCCTTCAAGATCCTTTTAGCTGGAATCAGAATCAAATTGATGTGAGATAGATTAATAGAAAATCAAATTTAGTTTTAGACACAAAATTCCAAAGACAGTCAGGCAACAAGAGGCTTATGAGGCATCTTGAGCTAAAAGAGAGAGGGTTTCTGGGGATACAAAGGGGAAGAAGACCATTAGCAGGGAAAACAGAGGCGATGTTTGGGAAATAAAGGTTGCCCTGTTATGCAGATAAGTTTCTTAGGTAAAGAGAAATCTCTGTCAATAGCTCTTTTCCTGATATTGGCAGACAGTTGAGTGGGAGGTAAAGAGTTTGTCCTACACCTGCTGAGTTTGGATTGCTTTTAACTCAAAATAATCTTCATGTCAAAGTTGCCCAGGTGCAGCCTGCCCTTGGCCCCTGCAAATGCAGTGGAAATAAATAAAACACATATAAAAAAACATAACTGATAGTCTAATTTGAAACAAAAACAGTTTTTTATGTTGATAAATAAGAGAGAGAGAAAGAGAAAGAAAAAGGATTCCAAATTTAGGGGTAATGGAAATGGGAGGAGAGCCAAAATTGCTATAACCCCTTTACTTTAATTTTAATAGCTATTGAATTATTCATAATTTTAAATTTGTTGATATCTTTCAAACATTCTTTATTAACAGTTAAATCTTAAGTGTCAGAATTAGTTAAAATTTCAATGGTTTACCTATCGATGAAGTGTCTTAAAAATCTGGAAAAGATGATGAATAGGAAATCATATTAAGACATCCTGAGTACAGGAAACATATTCGATCTCTCTTAGCTGTGTCATATTGAATGGTGTGCAGTTTTAAAACGTCTTTTGCACTTAATTCATCCTGAAAGTTTAAATGGGAATTTCAGACTCTAAAACAACAGATAAAAAGCTAGTCTTTTTTTTTTTTTTTTTTTTTTTTGGTCAGGAAATTCTTCCTTAAGCCCAACTTTATTGTATTGCTTGTGTCAATTCATAGTGTATGTGGCTCTGGAATCTGTGTCCTTACTGAAATTTACACAAATCATTTACATTCTAAGATATTGGTTGGGGATGGGGAAACAAATAATAAATATGGATGCTGACTGACAGAAGAGGTGAGTTTAATGAAGCTAATAATTACTACTGAGATACCAAGCTACTCGTAGTATGCACCCATGTGTACATACTTTTTGTACATATATGTGGGGTAGTGGAGCAGGGCCTCCGAGCTAGCCACCAAAGGGAGCAGGAACAAGTGTAATTGAGGTACCGTGCCTGCCTTCAAGTCCTTTACCCTCTTGTGCAGAAGGTGAGACAAATATCGAAATGACAGTACCACAAGTGGCAGAATATGGTGCATGTCAGGATGAACGTATAGGGGACAGTGTGTGGTCCAAACAGAAAAGAGCACATTACCCACAAGAACAGAGGAAAACCTTTATGAAAGGGAGGCATGGTACTTGCTGTTAAGCAACATTTTATGTCTGTCTAGCAAGGTCCATCTGTTTAGCAAGGTCCAGCAGTCTCAGGTGCTCTCAACAAACTTCTTTCTCTTTGGAGTCATTTTTTCTAACAAGTTGATGTTGGAAATTGCCCTTTAACTCCCTCCTAGGTTTCTCTAGAAATACTGAGTAGGCTGTAGAGAACAAGATGGAGTGATTCATGTCAAGCAGTGACATAAGTATCCAAGGGCATCGCGGCTAAGACCAGATATCGTCGAAAGCAGCACTGGCTGACAACCCCCAGAGTTAATAACCAGCAGAGCCAGAAAAGGCCTGCAGAGGCCCAGCGCTGCTTAAACTTCTTTAAAAAGGAAGGACTTTTGCAGAAAGCTGTCAGACTCTCGGATGCTAACCTTTCACCTCTGACTGCACCAGAAAGTCAACTGCGGCCAAAGCCTCTGCCCAACTGATCTCTGAACAAACAAAGATCCGCCACTGCTTGAACTTAATAAGCAACACATGCTGAGAGGACTGAGGCCTCATCTCAACTGCACACTCACGGACCGACTTCCCGTTTGGTTCATTAACTTCTTACCCCTAGTTGTATCGTGTCTGTTGTGTGGCTTTGGGTGACTTTGTGTTAGGCGTTGCTTTGTACGACACATATGAAGACATTGTGGAAAGATACAAGCATCTGAGCCCACTTTACCGCCAACCCCCAAGTACATTTGGTTTCTATTTTAGCACTTACAAATGAATGGCACAGAGGTTTCCCCCAGGTGATTCTGCTCCTGCCATGTTGGTGTGTTGACGTGTTCTTTCCTTCTCCTCAGAGTTCTGATGAATTTCTGAGATCGAAGACAGGTTCTCAAACACAGCTAAAGCAATTTAATTATACACTTGGGATGGGCCCTGAGAGGGCTGCTGGGGAGCTGGTAATATTCTGTGTTCTGATCTGTTCGTTGGTTGTATGGGTAGATTTATTTTGTGAAAAATAATTGAGGTTTCCATTTACTGTATGTGAACTTTTCTGTATACAAATTATATTTCAATAAAACATTAAAAGAGGAAAGCCAATTAACAAGAGAAGAAAGAAACATAGAATTAACTAAAATCAGCCTTACCTCCGTGATGGCTATATGAAATGGCCAACCCCTTGGTCCATTCTGCCAAACTGGGTGTCAGTCAATAAATGATGACTGAGTGTCATCAGTACATTGAGGTTTATTTGATTCCTTGACATGCTCTTGAGAAGATTCAGAGTTTGACCCTAGTGACCACTACTTGTCTCTGCTTTGTATGGGCACCCCCAATCTTTACACAAACATTTACTTATTCTAACCAGCTCTCCCTTAAGCCAATTTTATTGTATTGCTTGTGTAGATAAAGAGGTGAAAAACATTTTCCAAAGTATTAACACCTTCCTCTGACCCCATCTTGGCCCTGCCTCTTTTTAGATTTCCTCTACTTGATCCTTTATTGAAAGCAAGATCTCTCCTTTTGGACCTTCCAAAGGTGCTGTCTCTCTACCAAAGCACAGCCGTTTACTTGTGATCCATTTCATGATAGAGCTGTAGTTCTTTGTCTACCCTCAATCATAGCATTAAGTTCAGAACAGATTTGATATGGATTTAAGACATTTTGCTTTCCGTCTAACCTCTTTTAGGCACTCCCTGCAACTCTCTCTATCCTTCTAGTTTGGAAAGGCCAGGACATTCTGAGGTGAAATTTAATTACTCACAAGGGGCTGAATATTTCATAATCCAATGGTCTTATGAATACTTTCTTCTAGTATTATTTTCATGAATATTTCTCAGTTCATGTTAAACTTTGACAGCAAATTGTCCTTAAAGCAACTGTGTGAGTGAAGGCAAAATTCAGGTTCACCTGGCGTTTTCCAAAACTTGCATATTCTGTTTTTCTCTCACTTGTTCTTTGCATTGAGATGGTTACCTCCTTTTCTCCCAAAGTCTAGTGCCTAGCACGACTGTAGTCCCTTAGCAAGTGCCTCCTGAAGGAATGAATGCTGCTTCTACCATGTCTCTATATCTCTTCCTCTCTTTCTTTATTCCAAAGGACCCTGCACAGTTGTATTTTTGTAGACCCTTGGAGAAAAAACATGCATTGGGGGAGGGATAGAGGGGAGGGGTCACATAGGATGTTTCAGTCCAACCAGTTCTGTTCTATTTCACCATCACCATTTTGCATTTAGTTTTGGTAACAAGGATGCCAAATATAAAGATAACCCTTAGTGCTTAGCATTGACATCTGTGCCTTTGTTTCAATGTTATTAATATTTTATCAAAAATGTATTTATTTAAATGTGTGGCTTCAGGAGTGCCTGAGTGGCTCAGTCAGTTAAGCATCTGACTTCAGCTCAGGTCATGATCTCACTGTTTGTGGGTTCGAGCCCCACGTTGGGTTCTGTGCTGACAGCTCATAGCCTGGAGCCTGCTTTGTTTTCTGTGTCTCCCTCTCTCTCTGTCCCTCCCCTCCTCATGCTCTCTCTCTCTCTCTCTCTCTCTCAAAAATAAACATTAAAAAAAAATAATGTGTGGCTTCAGAACTACTGCTAAATTTTAAGTTGTAATGTTATCATTTTTAGGACTATATATCCCCTGAAAAATAGGTTTGCATGATTTAATGAATGTCCTTGATCAATGAGGGTCTTTTGAGAAGAAAGACATGAGCCGAGATCCTTGTATTCAGGCAGCATTCTTTCCAGTGTCATGTGATACATGCACTACTTTGCTTCAATCCTTATACATTTGGCTTCTCTGCCACATTTGACATTATTGACAATCTTTTCCTTGTCAACTACCTTCCCATGGATTCCACAATACTGCTTTCTAGCACTCCTCCCACCTTACCTCTCTGATAGTTCCTTCTGAAGATCCATTCGTGACGTGTCTAGTTCTCAAAACCAGAACGTTCCTCAAAGCTCTGTCTTTGCATTCTCCTTATTCCCTATTGGCATGCACTCCTTTCTCACATACAGATAAGTATAGCTTTTATGTGGCTATCCCTCACACCCACTTTTATAGTATTTTCCATAACAAAGAAGAACAAGTGTAGTTGTGGACAGAGAGTGTGATGTGGTCATTTAAGGTTAGAGAAATGAAGCGGTTTCAGGTGTTGAAAAGCCGTGGGGGATTATCATGGGAGAAGGTCACTGGAGGAGGGTAGAAGTGATGGACTTTGACGATGAAGAAGGCAATGCACTGGGAAGTGCTGTTCGGGTCATTCTAAAGTCATGGAAGAAGACAACAGGGCTTGAGAAGGGGAGAATTGTAAGAATGTGCCGAGGACTTCCATGTCAGCAAACTTCTTCTATAAGGGGACAGATAGTAAATAGTTTAGGCTTTGCAGATCATACGGTCTCTTTTGCAATTCTTAAACTCTCGTTGTAGTGCAAGAGCAATTGTAGACACTACATTAAATTAACAAGCATGACTGCGTTCCAATAAAACTTTATTTCCAAATTAAGCAGAATACTTTTGGTCCGTGAGCTACAGTTTGCTGACCCCTGAATTAGGGGATTAACCGATAATTTAGTAGGTAGAATAACAAGGGAATTTAGAAGGTGGTATAGTTGAATGCCATCAGCCTCCAAAAAGCAAAGAAATTTCCATGGTGGACTAATGATCTAGAAGTAGGATGAAGGTACCACTTCTTGACCTTGAAGTCATCGGAGAATGGAAGACATGAGCATCTATTTTGAGAGAGCTCACTTTAAGAAAAGTGATGAATATTCAGTATTACTAAAGACAAGAGAGGATGTCTAAACAAGAAGTTGAGGATGTAGAGTAATTGTGAACCAAAGAATGAGGGTATGGGTGACCAGGTCAAGATTCTACTGAAGTCTTCTACAGACAAGAGCAATGCTAGATCCATTTCCTTAGAGTTGAAACACAACTTCTTGTTAAAGAAATGCTTTCAGTGCTTTGAAAGGCATCCATTTTTCTCACTGCTCCCTGCATAAAATTCAAAGCCAGGTAAATTCTGTTTCTGGGTTGTTGTTGTTTTTTTTATAACTTTGCAAGGCTCTTTATATTAATACTCACACAAGGGGAATTTGGTTGTCATCTTTTATTTATGTCCATATGTATTATATGCATTAACACACTGCTTTCCTTGGATATTGATAAAAATGCAAAATGTTGTGTATAGTAATAATTATACAATTTATGACATAGCTTTATTTTAAAATGGATTACAATTAATCTTCAAGATCTTTGCTATTCACGGTGGTAGCCGTAGAAAAATCTGGCTTTGAACTTTTGGTAAGTTCCACGATGATTTATTATTCAGAATTATAGCAGAGTAAATTTTAGCTGTAAAACATGACCTTTTTAGTGTCCTATTTCCTGAAAGCTAGCCCAAAGTTATTTGACTTCACATGGTGATTCAGTATCATAAATTGTCACCATTCTCTTCAAATCAAACTGTTATTTTATTATGGAGCGACACAACAAGCCAAATTAAATTCAAGCACACATATGTGCGTGCACACACACACACATGGATGTGTACGTTTGCACAACACGTCTTCTGGGAATATACTCCCAAGAAGAAAATCTCTGACAAAACTGCCATTCTACTTCACTGTAGGAATGATTTTGTTGGAAACATGATTTAAGATGGTCTCTCTATTGTACCCAATTCTGACACGACGGCTCTCCTATGCTACGTTGCATGTCCTTTCTGTGAGATGCATTGTTTTCCATAGCATCGCATTCTCTTCCCAGGGCACTGTGCAGTATTCTTTGAATACTGTATATCATTAATACCTGTCACTACCATGTTTCACTACTTTTGAATGTGCCAGGCACTGTGCTATCTGCTTCACATACACTATTTAATGTATTCCACATAGCAGTTTCATGACTCCTTCCAATTTTACAGATGCAGAAACTAAGACTGAGAGACGGTACATGAACACATGATGAGAAAATACTGGGAGCAAAATTTGAACTAGAGTCTGTATGGCCTCAAAGCAAATGTTCTTTTTACTATGCTGACTCCTCCAATGAAGTTCATTAAATATTAAGTAATACATCCACCCTTTAGGGTTATGATCAGGAAGCTGAGATTAATGGAATTATTTCAACAATTGCCTAGGAGAATATTTTGAGTAATGAGGAAGGAAATACAAATAAGAGGGGCAGGGAAGAAAATAAATATCCCCCTTCATTGAAATAACCACCTTTTATTAATTCAGTGCCTATCATTTCGGATGTTGTTCTCTGTGTATGTTGTAATACGATATTTTTAAAGAAAATGTGATCTTATCGTTGCAATCTGAGTAATTTTTCCCCCAGTAAGCTGTGACCGTATCTTTTGTTTATGTGGCTAATCTCAGCCAACATTTATCGTATTTGAAGTTAAAAGTGAGGTTTGATAAATATTTACTTAATAGTTCGTTTAAAAATAACAATAAGTCCATGACATGGACTTAACATAAAAACACATTTTATGAAAAATAACTATTTTGCAAAATAAAAAGTATTTCTTAAGAAAAGTGAAATTCTCACCGAAGCAAGTGCATTCAATCATTTGCAATATGCTATTTTTATTGAAGTGTATGAAGATAATCTGGCATCATATAGATATGGAGTTGGAAAAGCGAAGAGTATTTTAATAGCCTTTTAATAAAATTGTGGACGGTGATATCGGATTTTCCAAACTCTACAAGGAGTAGTTTCCTATAGGTTAGTGAATGTGAAGTCTGAAACCCTATCAATAAACATTTTGTATTCTGTTATATTAAACTCTATTGCTTTATCTTGCAATTTAAATGGATCTTTTAATCGTGCATGATTTTATAACATCAGCAGTTGACCATCTGGGAAATCTGGTTTACCGTGTTACACAGATTCGTATGTTAATAAATTTCATGATACAATAAAAAAATCACATTTGTTAATATCACCACCAATCTCATTAGAAGTGTCTTTAAGAATTAGGAAACTGTCAAACTTATAGGGGCAGTTACAAAGCATCCAAAATTCTAGTCCTTATTGCTTGAAAGTTCAAATTTTATCATTAGTTACAAATACTGTGAATTGTTTTCCTTGAAGTGATAGGCTTCTTTTTTCACTTTTGAAAAAAATGTCTGAATTCTAACAATAGTCCATCCCCCAGCGGTCCAGTAAAAATGGTGTTCCATGCAAAAATGCAGGTATAGTCCCACAAGGGTCTTTCCTGAGCCAACGGTCAGACTTCATTAGTCAACAGAAGTGCTTTACACACACTTCCCATTTTGTGGTATAGAATGTTAAAAAGATTGTACTGAAGGGTTGAGACTTAATACATGTAATCATCTTTAGTGCTTCATCAGGGCACTCGTAAGTGAAACCGGCAGTTTTCTTTTTCTTCCACGAATGTGGCGGTGAAGAACGCGAAGCCCAGTACAGTTTGATGTCACTGCCTCGGCTCGTGCTCAAGATCTAAAAGTTTTCCCCACCATTTGCTTTTGAATCCTTACCAAAAAATATCAATAGAGTGAAAATGGAAAATAACGTCTTTGTATAAGTATGAAAATAACTTTCACCTCATGGACTCCTGGAAGGGTCGTGGGAACTCCCACTTGGAGAACCACTGATCTCCATAATTCAATGATGTTTATACTGATATTAAATTTCCACATATTTGTGTGCAGTTCACACTTCGAGCTAACATTTGAAGAAAGGCATATTAGGATAATATAAATTTCAAAGATATCAGGTGTTTCATAATTAAGCACAAAAGCTGAAATACAGATCTTTTTATTACTGATAAGAAAAGGAAAATAAACTTGGGATTTGCTGTATAAATCTAATGACAAATCTAAATGGTTATTGAAAACTGCACATATGTGTCTATTTAGATGGTAGATGTGCTATTTAAAAGCTGTGTGCTTTTAAATCGATTGTTTCACCAAATAGAATCCTATTTTGAATGCACTAGAGGGAAACCAAAGTGAACTATTTTGTGTAGTGAAATCATTTATATAATAATATTATATATAAGATATACTCCTGTAAATATAGCGGTCACTTTAATAACTGTTGCACTTTGGGGACTTCTAAGGGGTTAGAATGTTTATATGTTAACGGTACTCCTCGTCAAACATATTTCTCTGGTGTTACATTTTACACACAGGCTCACTGATAGTATAGGCTTCCCATGAGCAAAACATGGTCTGCTCATTAATCAAATGAAGAAAAAAATGATTAGTTGCCATCAAGTGATATCACATAAGTATCTGGATTTCTGGCTCTTTGTGGATAATTCGAGGATCGGGAAACACGGGGCCCGTGGGGATGGGAATGCATCTGGAAACCACCCATTGATGGCCGCCCCTTTTATATGGGGCATTTACTCTGCACTTTACTCCCATGCCAACCACTCCTCATTTCTCTGCATCTGGCTCAATTCATTCATTTACATTAACTGCAAGATGCTTGCAGGTATTGGATTATAGAAACAGTGTGATGTAAAAAGTATTTTTATGTGTACCAAGGATACCATCCTGTGTATGATAAGAGATTTCCTTGATTTCCCTGACTGGGAGTCAGGAGGCCTGAGTTCCTGTGTCTGTTTCCCTGCCAATTCACTGTGTGATTTGGGGCAGGTTAGTAGTTTTCCCATCTGTTAAGTGAAAAGTTTGGCTGGCAACTAGTTGCTTTTTAAGGGCCCTTCCGCATATCTGTTTTTACTTCTTGACTTTACAACTGCCCTAGAATCGTAACACATGTACTGCCATGTTTTTTCTTGGTATTGAATGTTAGTAAACACACACTCACTAACACTCATAATAACAGTTTATTGTGTCTTCTTGGAAGTCGAGACAACAGTGATACCAACTTCATAAAAACGTTACCAAACGATACATCAAGTCAGAAATTTCTTATTGGCTATATTGTATTTGAATACAAACATATTTGGGCTTTATTTAAGAATGACTCTGTATATGCCATTACTTGGTTAAATTTTCCCCATAATTTCTTTCTCCATACTGCCAACTCAAGTAAAATTGTGGTTGACCAACAAAGAATAAATAAGTTGAAATGGTCACAGTCTCCTTAGCTCATGTAAGGATCATGTTGCCTGACCATCTTTGGAATTTCCATGTCTGTGTGGATTTCCCATACGTATGCTATTAAATTTGATTTCCTCTTGTTTTAAAAAAACGATCGGAGTCAATGAAGAATAAGTTAAAATAACTTATGCAGTATTTCCATCAACCTAATAGTACAGATGTGTCTTCTTAATTCTCTGGATAAACTCTAGCATTTTTTTCGCTTGATGGCTAGCTTAATACCCCTCTGTTTTTAAACATGTTATTATAATATTTATCAAAACTTGTTTTTTAAAATTTTCAAGAATACCCTTTTCCAGTGTGTCTATTCTTTCTATCTTCCTTCCATTTTTCCTTCTCACCAGCTTACCTACTTATCTATGACTAGTCCTGTCCAATATGCCTCCAGGAGCTAAGAGTTCAGTAGCTGAGATGGACATGTACGTAAACATACGTGATGTGGTATGATAAATGCAACGATTGTAGTAAGGGCTCATAAGTTATGGCATCTACCTGGGCAAGTCAAAGACACTTTGGCCAACTAGGAGACTTTTTTTTTTAATTGTTTAATGTTTACTTATTTCTGAGAGAGAGAGAGAGAGAGAGAGAGAGAGAGAGAGAGCATGAGTGGGGGAGGGGCAGAGAGACAGAGAGAGGGAGACACAGAATCCGATGCAGGCTCCAGGCTCCGAGCCATCAGTACGGAGCTCGACGCGGGGCTCCAACCCACGAACCACGAGAACATGGTCTGAGCCGAAGTCAGATGCTTAACCGAGTGGAGCTCCCCAGGTGCCCTTACCAATTAGGAGACTTTTAAGCTGTCATTTGAAGGATAAGGAAGAATCTTCTAAGTAGGTAAGTGGGGACAGGCCATTCCAAGCAGAGATAGAGCAGAGAAATAAAGCATGTTAGCACTGAATAGGATGGCACATTTAGAGCACAGCGGGAAGGTTAATATGTCTGAGACATGGGTTTATGACACAAGATGAAACAGGAACAGATGCCAGACCGTAGAAGCCTTTGCAGGACATGATAAAGGAGCCATGATGGTTTTTCGTCAGGAGAACTACATGGTCAGACTCACGTTTTAGAAAGATCATGCTGGCAGCAGCGTTGAGGATAACCCAGAAGGTGAAAGATTGAATCCCTTCTTCCTGTTCATTTTCCTTTCAGCCACGAAAGGATGAGAGTAGGTGCACCCGAGAGGTTTGTCTTCATTCCTGTGGTTAGTGAGCTGTTCGGACACAAAGGGTAGTCAGATCAGGGCATTGAGCCCAAACCCTCCAGACTTGTCTGCTAGGTCTTGCTTTCCATGCTAACTCTCCAGTCTGTGCCGAGCCCTTGGGCAACCTACTTTTCCAACTCCCTGGCCCCACGTGCCGTCCGTCCCATTCACATTGCTGGAATGTTGGAACCCGTCTGTTCAGTGACAGTTGTAGGCGCCATTCAAACCACTTTATTTGGGGGAATAAAATTTTCTAGTGACTCTGGGTAACTTGCGGTGAAGGAAAAAAAAAAAAAAAATGACATTCCTGCTAAGCCTTAGGCGCAGCTTGCAAATGGTACTTTTTCTTCCCGAGCTGTTTTACCTGCATGTGGCACCATTCAACATTAAGCATTCTGTTACTCCCACGGATCTTGTATCTTTTACAATGAAAGAAAAACAAATTTTCAAAGGTTGTGTTGTTGGAAGCTGCACACACAACTGTTGGTATTTGGGCTTGTCAAGATGACATTTAGATTTATTTATCTAAACCCAAGGCATACAATATCTCTGGCATGATAATTATTCTTGGCTTAATAAGCACTTTTAAAGTCTGCACTAGAGAAAAATGAACAGTACTTCTCAATGCCTTCAAAATGATCGTGGTTGTTTTTGCACTAATAACACAGAAATTATGGGTAGGTTGACAGTCGCAAAAGAATAGCAATGTTGTTAAGGTCAGGGCCTTTGCTTTCAGGCAGGTCTGCATTGTCTTAGGTCAACTTCTTCTACTGACTGGATGTGTGACTTTGACCAAGCTACTTGACCTCACTGAACTACATTAACCTCATACGAACAGGGGGAATAACAGTAATGCCCTACCGTGTGGACTCAGTGTGAGGATTCGGTGAGATCAGGCATGTGGAGTGCCGGACATATTATAACCTCTATAATTTATATTCCGTGTAGATGCAAGTGAGCATTAACCACACGGAGAAATGTAATTACTGTGGCTTGGGATTTCTGCCTACAAATAAGAATGAGTATCAGGGACTGGATTTACCCCCTCTCCTGAAACAACTGAAAAACAAGAAACTTTTTCGGAACAGTGTTTTTCAAGACACTGGACATCGGGTAATGAAAGGCAAGGATCCCTGAGAGATGAGAAATAAACAAGGTGAGCCCTACTGTTACCTCACCTGCTTGCTTTGTAAAAAGTCCCCGCCTGCAGTGCAGCTCGGGAAAGCTCAGGCAGAGCCAGATTTTAATCGCAAAGTTGAGTAGATTGAATTGAGAGTCTGGCAGAATCAAGCAGCCAGTGCTCGCGGAACAAAGTACCAGAGAGGAAAGAACTGTGCACAGAAAGCACTCAAGAGATCTGCAGACAATCTCCCCTGAGTATTCAGGAGATTATTAGAGCATGCATGTGAGGAAACTAACCTAGGCTCAGGGGACTAAAAAACAACCAGGCGAGAAAATAAGAGGTATCATTACCTGATGCTACTACGAGGCCAGAAGTAGTGCCTCTTCCAGTCAGCCAAACTGAACAACCTCCAAATGCATGGCACTTTTTGTTGGTGACACAAGAGGACTTTGCCTCAGTAGTGGGGACTAATCAGTCATAAACTAAACACCGTTAGTCCCGCCCAGCAAATCCTAAAAGCAAGACATGAAAGGATGAAGCTGTTTCCAAGGAACTTTACTGCATCCCAGAGCAAAGCTTAATAATATTTATAGGAATATAAAAATATCATCACCCAAGAAGATAAAATTCACAACATGTGGCACCCAATATAAAATTACCAGTCATGCAAAAAGCAGGATAATAGGAACCGTGATGAGGAGAAAGTTTATCAATCAAAATCAACCTCGGATGGATACAGATGTTAGAATTCACAGATAAGGACATTAAGACATTTATTATAACTGTATTCCATATGTTCCAAAAGTTCAACGGAGACAGGGATGAATAAAACTATACTCAAATCAAACTTACCCAGATAAAAATTACAAAGTGTGAGATGAGAATATATTGGATAGGATTAATATATAAGATTAGATGTTGCAGAAGAAAAGATTAATGGACTGGAACTCATAGCAAGGGAAACTATTTAAAATGACACGAGAGATAAAAAGATGAAGAAACTGACCAGAGAAGCAGTGAACAGTGGAGTGTGTCTAAGCAGCCTAATATATGTATAATTGAAGTCCCTGAAGGACTGGGGAGGGGAGCGGCAGCAGAAAAAAACAGCTGAAGACATAATGGCTGAAGATTTTCCAAAGAAGAAAACTATCACATGGCAAATGACAATGAAATTGCGCCAGCCTGGTCATAAAACCAAAACTTCAGAAGCTGGCAGAAAAAGGAAACACGTGTTACACGCAAAGGAACACACATAAGGAAGGTAGCAGATTTCTTATTAGAATCGCGGCAAGTACAAAGAGAATGGATCTAATTGACCCGATGGACACTTGTAGAACACTTCGGTCAACAACAGCATAATACACAGCTTTTTCAAGTGCACACAGAACATGTCCCTCCCCAAATTGTAAAATAGATCTTAGTAAATTTTAAATGATTCAGCTAGAATTTAGATCACAGTAGAATTAAATCCAAAATCGACCAAAAGGTCTCTGGACAGTCCTTAAATACCTGCAAACTACATACTTCTAATTAATGCAGGGGTCAAAGAAGGAATCAAACAGGGAAATCCGATACATAGCTCATACCATACCCAAAGAAATAATTCAAAATGGATCATAGGCCTCGATGGAAACCCCAAAACTGTAAATTTCTGGAAGAGAATATAGGAGAAAAATCTTTGCTACCTGGATCAATCAACAAATTCTTAGATACAACAAAAAGTACGATTCATTAATTTAAAAAAACGCTAAACTGTACTTCATTCAGTTAAAATCTTCTCTTTCAAAGACACCTGAGGAGCATCTGGTTGGCTCATGGGGTGTCTGGGTGGCTCAGTCAGCTAAGCCTCAGACTCTTGATTTTGCCTCAGGTCATGATCTCATGGTTCATGGGATCAAGCCCTGGGTCGGGCTCTGTGCTGATAGTGCAGAGTCTACTTGGGATTCTCTCTCTCCACCCCCCCGCCTTCTGCCTCTCCCCTGCTCACTCTCTCTCTCAAAATAAAGAAACATTTAGAAAAAACAATAAATAAAAAATCAAAAGGAAAAGAAAGAAAGACACTTGAGAGAGAAAAGACAAGCTACAGACCAGGGTAAAATCTTTCCAAATTACACATGTGACAAAGCATTTACACCTTTATGTGTAAAAATCTTTATACATAAATAACTTTCCAATAATCACTAATCAAACAACCAAATACAAATGGGCAAAAGATTTGAACAGACACTACCCCACAAAAGATGGGCTATAATCTCAACATTACTAGTCACTAAGGAAATGCAAATCAAAGCCACAATGAGATATCACTTCACACCTCCTGAAATGCCTACCACTGATGACCGATCATCCCAAGTGCTGTCGAGGATTTGCAACTGGAAATGCCACACGTTGCTGGTGAGAGTGCAAAATCTCACGACAATTTTGGAAAACAATTTAGCAGTTTCTTTTTAAAAAGTTAAGCGTACAACTTGGTTGTGAATCAGCCATCCTATACCCAGGTATTTTTCCAAAAGGAAATAAATCATACATCCATACACAGAATTGTACACAAATGCCAAAAACTGGAAACAACTCAGATTCCCATCCAAAGGTGTATGGATAAATACGTAGTTTTGATAAAAAAAAAAAAAAAAAAAAACAAGGAACTTTTTATACACATAGGACATGAGTTAATCATCAAATCATTACATTGAGCAAAAAAATCATGCAAAAAAGTACACGCTCTGTGATTCCATTTATGTAAGACTTTCAAAAGTGCAAGCTAATGTAAGTTGCCAGAAGGCAGATTGGTAGCTGCTTGGCAATAGGGATGCTTCAAGAGGGATGAAGGAGAGATTATAAAGGAGTAGGGAGAAATTTCTGTGGGTAATGAGCATGTTCATTTTTTTTTTTTTTTTGAGAGAGAGAGTACTCACACATGGGGGAGGGGTAGAGGGAGAGAGAGAATCTTAAGCAGGTTCCATGATTATCGGGGAGCCTGACGCAGGACCCGATCCCACAACCACGAGATTACGACCTGAGCTGAAATCAACAATCAGTCGCTCAACCGACTGAGCCACCTGGGTCCTCCATTATGTTCACTTTTTGATTATCACGATGGCTTCACGGGTGTATACATATGTCAAAACTAAACGTATTTTATACTTTGTGCAGTTTACTATATGTCGATTTTACCTGAATATTTTTTAAAGTTATTTTCTAAATGATATTTCATGCAGATGATACAAAAACAACTATGAAAAAACTTCAAGGTTTTTTGGGGGGTGGGGATAGTATTTTTATCAGTGGCATTATTTAGAAACACTGGTGTGTGGGAATGAGAATAGAAAGGGCAGCAACCACTCAGGTGTATTCTTTGGTTACATTTCTCTGTGAACCGTGTTCCCCTTTATGGCCCGCACCTGGAGCAGACCACGCCCCCTGCCCCATCTGCTCCGCCCCCAGCGTTCTTAGATCGAATCAAACGCTTACAAGCTAAGAAAGTGATCTGATTAGTGTTGGGTTTGTGGTCTCCAAGCACCAAGATCTCAGCACTTGGGCACGCTGTCCGGGACGTGGAGTAGGGGCAGAGATTTTTGGTCCTTCCCAGGGATTCATTTGCTTCCGACAAAGGATGACAACGCGACAAATACCACTGTGAGGTATGTGGCCTGGAGGCAATTCGTTTTTCTGAATTTTTTTGTAGATGGCACCGTCAGCCTATTCATATCACACCTCTCCGTGTCCGGGTCCTCTCCTCCCCACACGTAGAAATGTCAAGCCCTTTCCCCCCTTTCCTGTGGGTTAAAGTGTTAAGCAGGCAAACTTGTCTTCAGTTCTCAGCCCTCACCCAACCCTGATCCCTAACGTCTGCTCATCCATAAACCTACAGGTCTGACCCCCAGCCCTGCACTACCTCACCTCCCTCCCTTGTCACATACCTGCCTTTTCCCTTCCTTCTCGCCCTCCCCACCATCAGAGAACTTGCAGATGTGCACGCATACATACACGCCCCTCTCCTTTTCACAGTTTATTGTTGTCATCACCACAAATGCCCCCTGTTGGTGCAAGGTTTGTGCCGTATGCACTTGACCATTTCTCCACAGCCTCTGTAGACACAGCAGATAGTTCTAGGCTTCTGGGCCTTTCTGTGCACAGGACATTACTTGGAACGGTAGAATTAATTCTCCAGTGTCCCTTGTATCTGGTCTGCCAATTCTTATTGCCGCGTCTTCTTTTCCGTGTCTAATTCAGCCATCCAACAGATAAATATGATTGGCCTTATTGCTCTCAGGTTTTCTTGAAGGGGTGCTAATTGGTTGAGTCTCGGTTTTTTTCTTGAAGTCTTCTTAGCATCACTATCTTCTACACCTGGTAGGGAAAATGGGTAAGCCCAGAAGGGTGGGGAAAGGGGGTGGGGACTGAGCGGGAAGGGGAGGGATCCATGAGGAGTGCTAGCTGAGGAGAGGATTTGTGCCAGGGAAGGACAAGCAGGAGCTGTGCGTGGGTTCTCTATGAAAAAAGAGGAAGAGCCTGGCTGAAGTCATCTCACATTGCCACCAACTCTAGACTGGAGGTCACAGTGGTACTTGGCATTGGTTGTTCCTTAATTATTGTAGGCTCTGGTGGTTTCCCAATCATCTTAGCTTTGTTGAAGGCAACAGTGGTTTACCCCAGGCCTATTCTCCGTGTGTGTGTGTCTGTGTGTATAAATGTGTGTGTGTGTGTGTATAGGCCACGGTGTTTGGCAGAAATTAGTGATTTTCCAGAATGTTAGAAGGTGCCCACAACTGGCAACTGATGTATTTTTTGTCACTTCACAGCACCTATGGACACATAGTCCTTTGCTTTTCCATCCAAGAGTAAGCTTAGGAATGCTTTGCTTCATTCTAGGCCAGGCTGCCTGCAGATAGAGACCCTTTCCTCTGCTGTGTTATTGCCAGTTACGTGAAATACAGGATATGACAAGAGTTTAGTGCTGTACTATAGTCAACATCCGTGCTAGTGTATTACGACGGCCCCCATGCAGAAAAAGATTCCATTGAGCCAATAGATAAGTGATTCCATTCGTGATAGTGAAAGTTGTCCTACACAATCACCCTCCTCTCGTCTCCCTCACACCATCCACGAAGGTTTTCAAAGGTAAGTGCAGGTCAATTGGTTTAGTTTTCCTTATCTTTTGTATTTTCTTAACCATTTTGTATTACAGTATTGTAATCATTTTGATATGAATACTTTTGGGTCATGGAACGAATCATCTGAGTTTCCATTATTTCTTATGGGGAAATTTGCTTTGATACACAAGTGCTTTGGATGACAAGCATGTTTCTGGAATGAATTATGCTCGCAAACCAAGGTTTTAGTCTATATAATATATATCCGTCCCCTCCTTGGGACAACGAGGATCTGTACTCGTCAGCTTTGTTTGGTCAACATGGTTCTTCCCCAGCCGATGATAGCCCTGAGGTGACTCAGACATGGGAAAGTACCACTTCTGACAACGTCAGAGGGGAGGGGGTGGTGCTGGGAGGCCAAGACTCTGTGATTGGAGAAGGTGCTTTTACTCAGCGCCACCTGAAGACCTTTCCCCAACTGGCCACCTCTTATTTCCCCAGATTCAATTCTAGTGGTATACACGGCAGTTCATTCTGTTCTCTCTCACCATCCACCATTATCTAATATGTCAGGTATCCTTCAAGCTAATATGGTCAGATGTAAGTTGCAGGAAAGATATGACTCGACTGACTTCCCTCCAACAAATTCCCTTATGCGACTTGCACTTCGTGACTACCACCTGGTCACTTTCTCATCCTACTTCCTTTCCCCAATGTCTGTGTAGCTCCCCCTTAGTTTTCTGTTTCTGTTGATAGCAGCAACACCGTGGAGGAATCTCAAAATAATTATGTTGATTGAAAGAAGCCAGGTAATAAAGAGTAAATACGATGTGAGTCCTTGTATATAGAGTTCGAGGAAGTGCAAACTAATATATGGTGTCTAAAAATAGCTGTGGTTGCCAAGAGCAGAGGTTTGGAAAGGTGGGAGGGAGGAGTCAGAAAGGGGCAGGAGAGAATTTAGTCCTGGTGGATGTGTTCGGTATCTTGATTGTAGCGATGGTTTCACAGGTGCGTGCATGTCGCAAAACGTATCAAATTGCGCATTTTAAGTGTGTTCATTTTATTGTATGTCAATGAATTTTCAATAAGGCTGTTATGAAAAGTCAACAAGGAATGTAATTAGTGCCCCTTACACAGAATGATTCTCAGGAACCTTTTAAAATATCATTCTAATCAGTATGTTGGTGAAGAAGAATAAACAGAAACTTAAGAAAATGTAGCAATTTGCCCTAAACTTTTTGAAGTCTTCTTCTAAATTCTCCCTGGTTTTGTTGATCAGGCTTAAAAAATTCCTGCTGCTGTTTTTGCCTCTCTGACCTCCTTTCCTTGAAAAAGAGAAATTATTCTCTGGCCATAAAGTGGTTTGTCTTTCAGGTAAAATACACATTGCTTTGGGCTTAATTTCTGTTAATTGCCTACTCTTAGGTAAGACATTAAATATTTTTCTTTGATCTCAAGGTAAGAAGAATCAAGTGAACATATTAAAAAGCTGAAGGATGATTAAATATAAACTAATTAAAAACCATGCCCTCCTTGAAGCCAGTCACCGTGTTACATCCACCCTAACCCTGTCATGTCACTTGGATTCGTAGGACTACTTTTCTTTCATTCACTGGTTGCATTTATTTATCTCATATTTATTGAATGTCTCCTATGACACAAGCACTCTGATCAACATCAAAGGTCCTAACTTCTAATTTCATCCTTACCACTGTGATAGAAATAATAAAAGGGCTCCCGATTTACCTACATCCCAATCCCCAGAACATGTGAGTATATTGCCTAACACGGGGAAAAAAGATTTTGCATAGGAGATTAAGTTAGGAACTTGACATGGGGAGAGTATCTTGGTTTATCCACGTGGGCCTAGTCTAGTTACATGAATCCTCAAAAGGAGAGAAACTTTTCTATCTGCAGTCAGAGGGAGATGTGACTACCGAATAATGGTCAGAGAAGGGCAGTGTTGCTGGTTTTGATGATAGATGAAGGGCTCCTTGAGTTACGTGTCATAGGCTCTGGGTCTGGAGTTCTCTCTTGTGCAGCAAGAGAGCAGATGCAGAATTAAAATGCAAGAGAGGCTAATGTCTGAGAGGAGACCAGAGCCCCGAAGTAAGGGTCCTTGCTCCGTTTTTGTTAGGATCAGAAGGCTTACAAGCATGATGGGCTTACACAAAGAGACAATGAAACCATGAACATTAACTCACGGGCGTGGGGAAAAGGGGGTTTTGAAGATATGTGGTATTAAGGGTTTGGGTCAGTACAATACAAAATCCTGGCACTGGGCAGAAGGTTGTTCACAGCAGACATGAGGCACCACCTCAGTTTACCTAAACTGGCCTAGGGACACAAAAGAGCCTGCTCCCTCAGGGTTAAAAAGGCACCTTTCTTTTGCTAATTAGCTCCCCTCTGGGCCCCTTGGCCCCGCTGTGGTCTAAAGTCCTGTTTACCTGTTTTGGTCCTTCCTGTGAAAGCAGCTTTCTGCTATTGTACTAAGTTGGGGGGCATTTCCACCCTGAATACCTAATCCTGTTTACCTCATTTTTGATGTTTACATCCTGATGCTTTTCTATTCCTGTATCTTTGTCCTATACTGGGGACCTTTCCCCTGTTTACCCAATCTTGTCTACCCAAACTTGGGTGTGTGCATTCGGTGCAAGCTCGGGGAATTCCTACGTTTATTCCCCACAGTTAAGGAACGTGGACAGTCTCTAGATATTCTGCCAACATTTTTATTTTAGTCCAGTGAGACCGATGTTGAACTTCTGACCGGCAGAATCGTAAGATGCTAAATTTGCACTCATAAACCACTGTGGTGATTGATTACGGCAGCAATACAAAACTAACCCAACCACACACACACCCACCTGTAGATCCTATGACCATGGATAGACCCAGGGAAAAACTGTATCTGTGCCACCTGTCTGAAGTATTTGTTGAATGGATTAAAACACTGCTAGCAAACTGATGTCCAAAATTTATTGTTAAAGGTGGAAGTCTTTCGAGAAGGGAACCAGTTAGCCACAAATCATAATTTGATAAGGAAGAGGAAAAGAGAATAGACTGGAAAGAGCAAAGTGTCTCTTTTCTCGCCCAATGAAGCATTCTTTTTTTAAAATTTCTTTAATATTTATTTATTTAAACATTCAGGGAATATAGTTGGTTTTTTTTTTTAGATTTTTAAAAATAGTATATTTATTTTTGAGAGAGAGAGAGAGAGACAGAGTGCAACCAGGGGAGGGGCAGAGAGAGAGGGAGAGAGAGAATCCCAAGCAAGCTCCTCACTGTCAGCACAGAGCCCAAAACGGGGCTCGAACTCACAAACCGTGAGATCATGACCGGAGCCGAAGTCGGATGCTTAACCCACTGAGCCACCCAGGTGCTCCTCCAATGAAGCATTCTTGAATGAGGCTGTCTTGAGATTTTGGTATGCAACTCAGAAAAAGATTTTATAAATCTCTGGAAATAAAAGTTAAACATTCAAATGCTAGGAAAACTTTAATAATAGCCATTTGAGTGCACTTTTATTATTGATTACTTTTTGATATTAATAAGGTCAGGATTCTACTGCTATTTGCCTACTAATGCCCTGCATCGAAATGTAATAATTGCGTTAGCTAAAATATTTAGTTGGGCAAAATGTGATTCAAACAGTAAATCAACATTTCAAAATCTAAGTTTGTGACCAAGAACCTGAAGGAATGCATCTTCTCCTGGATTTTCTCTTTCCTCATCGATGAGCACCCCTTAGGTGATTCATCTATAAGCTTCTGTAAGCTTCTGGTCTTACTTTTCAAATTTCTCTTCTGCAGCTAAAATACTGTAGGTAGATTTTTCCCCCCAGTTTTGCCTGAGCAAAAACAGATAGGATTCAGTTGCAATGAATGAGACTTAGGGTAAATGTTGAAAAGAACTTTTCAATTTTGGAAAGGATTACAGTATAAAATGGATAACTCTTGCTAGATGTGGAAGATATAGATGCTTGACTAAAGTTTGGAAAAAGGTGCTATCAAAGATTCAAGTTAGTGTTTTAGATCTGTGGTTCTGTCCTTCCAGGTATGGCTGAATCAAACTGAACTATGATATTTGGCTGGTACTAATTGCAATGTTTTATTAAAATGATGATGCCATGTGATAGGATCAGGAATACCTGAAATTTCATTAAATCATTGATCGGATACAGTGAAAAAAACACAGGGTTCAGAGCCAGAATTTCGGTTCAAGTCTCAACAGCATTCATTACGTGTATCCATAAATCACTTACACTTTCCGAGCCTCGGTGCCGCCTTCTGTAAATGGTTGTAATTCTAGTTCTCCACCAGACTTGCTTATTATGTAGCTCAAAATAAAGTCACAAATGTGAAAGTAACATGAAAATGATAATGTATTATCTGCCTCAGATTTTATAGGACTTTTGTATCGTTTTGATGTTAAAAGCATCCCTACAAAGTAATTATTTTTATCCCAATTAAGACTGTTGGGAAAGACTCAGAAGTTAATCACTCATGGTTTCACAGTCTGTAAATGTCAGAGCCAGAATTCTGTTTTGAACCCAGAATCTTTTGCACCAAATCCTGCCCTCTCACACATTCTTACATAAACCCATCCTCAAATTATTTGTCTTTGGTCTGTTTGTTGAAATGAGGTTTTAGGGATGCAGCAAAGTAAGAAATATGCAAAATACATTCATATGGCTTATCACTGGGGTTTAATCCCTCTCTCTTGAACTATGACAGACTGAATACAATATGTGGGACCGGTCTTAGGATCTTGGAAACCTCCAAATTCAAGTAGAATGTCTAGAGACACAGTACTGAAATTAACTTTTAGAAAATTTTATTTTCCCATGGCTCGCAACTAACTCTACAGTGGGGTCAATTTTGAGCCATTAATTTCCAACTAAAGCTGTCTAATTCAATTTGTTTACCCTCTAGAACAATCTTTTAGGAAAGCCCTTAAAGGCATGATGAAGAGTGCTTTTCATGATGTGCTTCAACATAACATTTGAGCCCATATTGAAGGCATTTATGACAACATAATGTCACATTATAGAGTCATATACTAGCCTCTAATTAGAAGTTTGTGACAAATAACCCTGGTTGCCAATGATTTAAACTTGTTTCACTTCCATGACAGAAAAGGCATTTAAAAAATAAAAACGCTTGGTACATGACATTTGTACCTTGTTGGGTTTCAGCAGAACCTTAAGCAATTTGACCTTCTCGGCGTGGAAATGTAGAGATGAAAAATGATCCTTATACACATCTGGGACACTCAACTATGGACAAGCCTCCACTTTTCACAACAGTAAATCTACATTAAGTGTATGGAAAATTAGACCGGTCGGGCTTCAAACCAGATGATTTAGAAGCACAGAAGTAGTAAATTTGGCTATAGAACCATAGCTTGCCCCACATTAAGTAAATTATAACCATTCTTATGGTTAAATTCTTACAACCATTTCCAGTTAACTTTTATCCAAGTAAAAGGAATCAGTGGATCAATCAGTGGTTCCTGCTTTTATGATTTGAACACCATTAGACTCAACTCAGTTGCCTGGGAGATTTGATTGTAGACAGATAGCCCAGATGAGAAGGTTGTCATTTTGGCCCTACTATTCAACTTTGAAGCATTTCTGAGTAAGGATGGTTTCTTTTTGTTTTATTGTGACTGTGAAACAAATGTAACATTTTTCTTTTGGACGGGGAGGTGGTCGTTGAGCGCTTAGAGGAGGAAATGGGAAAGAGTCACGATGTGTCATTTAGCTGCCTAAGAGTCTGCATTCAAGTCACCAGGAAGGCATTTTCTTTTCAAAGCAAATCATTCTAATAATTAAAATGAAGGGTGGTAATAATGAAAACCGGGAATTCTCTTCCATACCCTTTGCCAAGTTCCTACCATCACAGGCCTCTGCAGTGGTGGACTAAGTTTCAATGAAATCTAATGGCATTCAGATTTTCTAAGGACATTATTCACTGCCTATTAAAGATTCATTTATTTCTCTTAAAGATACCATCCAAAGATAGCATATATAATGCGGCCTGATTTTTCTTTTTTCTTCGTTTTCCTATATCTCCTATAGGAAGTACATTGGCATCTTGTAAAGCTGGATTACCAAACTAGCCCGAGCAATTTCCTTACGCAGCTGAAATTTAATGCTTGTGCACACACAAAATTCAGAGATGAAATGTGACATTTATTCCCCTATGCCAAGAGATTAGAAGTTATCCTTGTGGAATTTCAGTTTTGTCTTTCAGAAAAGGAGTGAGTTTGCTGGCTTTTCCTCTCTGTCTCCATCTCTGCGTGTGCTACAGGGAATGTGAGCATTTTGTAAATAAAGCTCATAAAACGCCACAAATGATGCAGTTGAATTTGAATACTAAGGCAGTACTTACGCTTGGTTTCATCTGAAGAGGAAATTGTGGCCAGCAGAATCTCCTAAGTACAAATGATATATTTCATTAACATCCTAAGCTCTTTTGAGAAGACTGCAACAGATGCGGGTTCTTCACAGCGCGCTGCTTTTCCTAGCCCCGAGCCTAACGGCTGATTATTGCAGTGTCCACTTCCAAACGCTCGTGAATAAACTTCAGCAGTGCTTGCCAGTTCATGAGTGAAGCCGATGTATCTGCAATTACTTTTCTTGCCGTTGGCAGCAGAAATATCTGTGACTACCCGGGGTTAAGTCATCAAAAGGCTCTCCTGCTGCTAGAGTAAGGCACAAATGGAGGTAAATGGGCTCTTCTCATAGAAACTCATTGTCCTGAGACGCGTGGTGCGGGACTCCTCAGGTATCAGGTGGCGACGACTGGAACTTTCCGCGGGTACCTTAATTGACTAGGGCTCACCAAGATTTCATATTTTTTGTTTGCTGATCGGTAACAGCCAACTGGACTTAAGGTCTCAGAATCAGAGTTTGGGATCATGCCAGGAGTTACTAAGCTGGGGGGCAGAAAGTCACAGTCTCTTGTAGAAGAATAAGCTGGAAATAGAGATTACAGGGCAATGGGTTATAAATAAATAAATTGTGTTAACAGTTCCAAACAAAGGATTACATTATTTTATGGATCACATTTTGACCCTTATATGTATTCGCATCATGTACAGACAGCTAATGTTTTTTAAATATTTTTTTTTTTTTTTTTTTTTTTTGCCAGGGCACCTGAGTGGCTCAGTCGGTTGAGCAGCTCACTTCGATTCAGGTCATGATCTCATGGTTCATGAGTTCGAGCCCCACATCGGGCTCGTTGCTGTCAGCACAGAGCCCGCTTTGGATCCTCTGTCCCCCCCTCTCTCTGCCCCTCCCTCGCTGGTGCTCTCCCCAAAATAAATCTTTAAAATAATATTTTGCCAGTTTTTAAATTGACATATAATTAGCATATATTATATTAGTTTGAAGTGTACAACATAATGATTTGATATTTGTGTATATTTGTGAGATGATCACCGCAGTAAGTCTAGTTACATCACTATACTTTGTTGCAATTTTTTTCTTATGAGCACTTTTAAGATTTATTCTCTTAGCAACTTTCAAATATACTATACAGTATTATTAACTATAGTTACCATGCTCTACATTACATCCCCATGACTTATTTATTTTATAAGCGGAAGTTTGTTAGACAGCTTGTTTTTGTTTTTATCGTGTAGGTCCTTTTTTTCTCTTCGTGTTTCTTTCTTCCCCTTAAGGGGTAAACTTCTTAAATGCTATTAAGCTCACATAAGTATTATATATTATATAGAATATTACTCTATAAAATTGAAAGTTTGAGCTCACGAAACTTCGCCACAATACCAAGAACACGCTTATTTGCAAAGGACTGTGGTCCATATCAGGTGTCATTCTCTGTAGGTAGAAAACTGGGCTCTAAGGAAACATATTTGCCATGGGAGAAACATAATTTGCCAGCCTGCAGTGTCAGAATGCAAATTAGTCTTTTGTGTAATCCAGAGAAAATAACTGAGGCCCGCACGTTAGCATATCAAAGGCAGATTGAGAAGGTGTGTATGTTAAAAGTGATTTTCAATCAATTTTAATCAGCACCCCCAGAACATTTCCAAAATACATCATTCTTAACAGCATCCTATATAGGCAGCAACTTAATTTATATATTCCTGTGATCATCTTCCTATGTGCTACATCAATTTTATATATGCATTTGAGAGTTGAAAGAGTGGAGGACTGGAGGTTGAGTGACCGTGAGTGTTGCCATTGGAAGAGTTATGTTAGGCTTAGAACAGGAATTAATGGATGTATACGTATATATGGGTTTGATGGAGTTTTGTTATTTCCAATGGAGCGGGTAAGATACATCATCCAAACTGTTCTAAACGTTTTTAAAAATAATTTTAAAATAATTTAAACATTATAGCACTATTAATGGAGTTGAAATCAAAGAATAAATTCATGCGTGGTTCTCCCCAGTAAGCCCCAATTTGACATTGGTCCTAATCCCCATTTAGTTGTTGTAAGCATCCATATATCATGTTACCCATTTAATGATAATAGCTGACATTTATTGGGTCTTTACCATGTGTACTTTCCATGTTTTGACTCATTTAATCTTCATAACACCCCTGTGGTATAGAGGGTATACTATTATCCCATTTTACAAATGGGGTAAGTGAGGCACAAGGCCATGAAGTTTCCTGCCCAAGGTTATATCAGGAGGAAGTGGCAGAGTAAGAGTTTAATCAGGGAATTTGACTCCAAAGCCTGTATTCTTAGTCATTATGCTATATCATCACTATCGCATACGTGCCATTTCACATGGCGTTCCCTTTAACAAAGAGTTTTCTCGGAAAGGCGATGTAGTCACCGTGGTTTGTCAAATGTCCACTGTGTTCAGCATGTGTGTAGGTACTATGGGGAAATGGAAATGTTTTTAGTTTGCTGATTATGTGATATAATGGTTCTGTTTTAAAAAAGAATTGCTTCCCTCATTGGTCTATAAGCTATCTGAGGGCAAGGCCCAGGCTGTTTTCATTTCTGAATCCCCAATCACAGTCCCTTACAAACATTAGCTCAGTAAAGGTTGTTTATATGAAATGAAAGATGTTTATAAGATGCCTGTAAACTGCCTCCCCTCTGCCTCCAGTGTGGTCCATACATGGTTCCCCATCAAATAAATAAGCTTCTGAATCAACTGGCATTGTAACATTTAAAAAATATGCAACATACTGGGGCACCTGGGTGACTTAGTATGCTAAGCGTCTGACTGCAGCTCAGGTCATGATCTCACGGTTGGTGAGCTTGAGCCCCGCATCAGGCTCTCTGCTGTCAGTGCAGAGACCACTTCAGATCCTCTGTTTCCCTCTCTCTCTTCCTCTCCCCTGCTCGCAAGCATTTGCTCGCATGCTCCCTTGCTCTCACTCTCGCTCTCTCTCTCCTTCTCTCCCCTCTCTCTCAAAAATAACAAACCCTATGACCCAACAATTGCACTACTAGGTATTTATCCAAGGGATACAGGTGTGCTGTTTCGAAGGGACACATGCATCCCCATGTTTATAGCAGCACTATCAACAATAGCCAAAGTATGGAAAGAGCCCAAATGTCCATTGATGGATGAATGGATAAAGAAGATGTGGTGTGTGTGTGTGTGTGTGTGTGTATACATACACATACATATATATACACACATATACAGTGGAGTATTACTCGGCAATCAAAAAGAATGAAATCTTGCCATTTGCAGCTACGTGGATGGAACTAGAGGGTATTATGCTAAGCGAAATTAGTCACAGAAAGACAAGTATCATATGACTTCACTCATATGAGGACTTTAAGATACAAAACAGATGAACACAAGGGAAGGGAAGCAAATATAATATAAAAACAGGGAGGGGGACAACACAGAAGAGACTCTTAAATATGGAGAACAAACAGAGCGTTACTGGAGGGGTCGTGGGAGGGGGGATGGACTAAATGGGTCAGGGGCATTAAGGAATCTATTCCTGAAATCATTATTGTACTATATACTAACTAACCTCGATGTAAATTAACAAGATAAATTTAATTTAAAAAATAAACAATAAAAATATGCTACATTTTAATTTATCAAAACATACAATTCAGTTCAATTCCTGAGAAAATTATTTAACATTTTCTTTACTCACTACCCAGGTCAGTATGAAGACACCTTATAAAGTGTAAGGCAATATGCAAATACAAAAGGTTTCATCACAAGGTACTGTACTAGGGACCACATACTTGCCTTCATTAGCTCTTCATAGTTGGATAACAATGACCCTCCCATTTGTCAGCTTAGTCTAAAACCAGTGTCTGTGTCAATGTGACTGATACGTAACAGTAGCCTTCTTACCAGTTTGGTGGGATAAAGTCGAGTGAGCATAAATCCTCCCTGAATGTGGGATCGGTGCCTCCAGAGGTAGACTCTTGATACTTTCGTCGCTCTGGGTACTAGTGTATCTTCACATGCCCCCACCCTCACCATTACCCAATGCTATGGTGCGATGGTCCAAGAGAAAGGACTGACTTTAACCCAGGGCTCAGATTCTTGGACTGTCTAGCCCAGCTTTATTGTTGGCCTAATTGCTTTAAGATCAATTCTTATTCTCCTTAGCAAATGAATCTCAGGCAAAGCCCAAGATTTCCCTCTTTCTCTACAATTTCTGAGAATGAACTCATAAGTGTCATACTGATATCAAATTATGTTACTTTGTGGGATATTGAAGATATGAATAAAACGCTGCCCCACTCATAAGTATACAATCTAATAGGTAATTAAAATAGCTTACAGAAAATGATTTCTTCATCCATGGCTTGATGTCAAAAATACGTTCTGAGTAGTTGGGAAGGACATACTGGAGAAGCACACATGAAAGGAGACCGGTACTAACAGTGTCCAAAAATAAATTTTTCAGAAGGTCACATTGCTATGTGTGTGCGGGGAAGAGGGAAGGTACACCTGTTCTAAAATGCCATCTCAGAGATCGGCACACCAATACCAAAGGCTTCAGGGTAGAGAATATCTATGCTACAGCACATGTAGAAATCAGTCCATTTTTAGTGTGCCAAAGCAGTCTGCAGATAGCCAGACCATCCAGATTGGCTGTGAAACATTCATTATCAACTAAGGGTCAACAGAGTTTGCATGACTAATCACCACCTGTCAAAGTTTGCATTGCATCTGACTTGTCTCGTGCAGAATTAGCACAACTACCTGCAGATGCAAACACCTATTCACGAGCACTGTATGTTTTCCCCTAGGTGAAAATAGGCTCCCAGGATGCATTCTTCCTGCTACATCTTATTGGCATGTCGACCATCTTAATCATTGCTATACAGTGCTTCAATTCATAGACAACTTCATCGACACAACATTTAATTAAACACCGCGTTTTTTTTAGTGTATTTTTTAAATGAGTCTGATGCACTACTTTTATCCAAATGTCTGATGGCAGCAGTCAAACAATTGCCCTAGAAACTGTTTTTGAAGGTGTTAGCATTTGAGTTCAGAAACACGTTAAACCCGCTTCCTTACACAATATGTCAAAATGTCTCAATCTTGACCCATGATATTTATTTGATATTTTAGCTGTAATCCCTCCTGGGTGTACAATGAAGACTGTAAAGAAAGGTAGAAGAGGGGCACCTGGGTGGCTTAGTCAGTTAAGCATCCGACTTCCGCACAAGTCATGATCTCACGGTTCGTGGGTTCGAGCCCCACATTGGGCTCTGTGCTGACAGCTTTGAGCCTGCTTCAGATTCCGTGTCTCCCTCTCTTTCCACCCCTCCCCCACTTGTGCTCACTCGCTCTCTCTCTCTCTCTCTCTCTCTCTGTCAAAAATAAACATTTTTTAAAAAGGTAGGAGAACAGAGTCTAGGTTACCAGATATTATAACATTATAGTTCCAGGTTACTGGAGAATCTTTGCTGCTACTCTGTACAACTGCACCATACAACTTTGAGGCAAGAATAGACCTGGAACTTTTCGCCACTGTCATATAGGTCTCGTTTTACTGAAAGGGAAGCCAAGGCCAGGAGACGTCAAGTATATTGCTCAAGGTCACGCAGCTAGGTAGTAACAGAACTGAGGCTAGAACTCAGGCTATCATTTCCAAAGCTATTTGTCTTTTCAAATTCAGTATAAAATGGGCTAGTGTGAGAGCTCATCGGGGGTTTACTCTGAAGGAACTCTTTATGAGGTGGCTACTCTTCATGTTGTGGACCTGGAAAATGGTTGACGTGTGTGTGTGTGTGTGTGTGTGTGTGTGTGTGTGTGTGTGTTTGATGGCTACGTTTCTTGAATAAGTGTATGTGTAATGATAGAACCAACTTATGAGCTTTCCACATGGAGCTACCTGCAGATTTTTTTCGGATTTTCCAGATATTAGACCAAAGACATTTAGAGCCAGAAGGGACCTTGGATCAGTGGTTCCTAATCGTTTAGGGGTTGAGGATCTCTCTGAGTGTCAGAAAAGCTTTCTGCGCGTGAAAATGGGTCTGCTCACAAAATTGCATGTAACGTATCCAGGGGTTCTTAGAGCCACACGAACTCATGATGAGATCATTTTACTCGTTGTCATTTGCAGAATGGGTGAGTATAGGTAAGGTGGGTGCTGCCTTCTAAGTTACCTATTCCGGCCCGGCACTTTTTACACCTTAGGAGGATACACCTAAGCAGAGAGGTGGGGGCAGACTTCTAAAAGTCCCACACCTTGCCCTTCATTTGTAGGGGTTAGGCTATTCTTTCCACTTAACCGATCCACGGCAGTCTTGTCTTTTTCCTCAGAAGACGACAGACGAGAAAAATACTACGTAAGCATATACACAGTAGGTCGTGCTTTCATTGTGAAGCAGTGAGACACTACTTTTTATTCATAAGTGTTTAGGTATATATTACAGAGAATTTCCAGATATAAAAAGACAATGTCCGGGGGCGCCTGGGTGGTTCCATCTGTTGAGCATCTGACTTCGGCTCAGGTCATGATCTCCTGTGAGTTTGAGCCGCACGTCGGGCTCTGTGCTGACAGCTCGGAGTCTGGAGCCTGCTTCGGATTCTGTGTCTCCCTCTCTCTCTGCCCCTCCCCCATTTGGGCTCGCTCGCTCTCTCTCTCTCTCTCTCAAAAATAAATAAACATTAAAAAAAGACAATGTCTGTAATAGGAATTTGTGTTATTGAAAAAAAAAAAATACACAAGTTCAGGCCTTCACATCGATCCTAATTATAAGGTATAATTGTTTATACCCTCACTGCTAGGCACAGAATCCACCGCGGACACTGGCATTAGGAGAGAACTTTCTTTCTCAGAGCATCATTCCTGCCACCATTGTATAAAGGTAATTGGAAATGGTTGCATTCTCTAAGCCTTCAGTGGTTGGCTTGACAATTATAAAATTAGTGTACTTTTTAGATGACATACTTAGTTACGTAACTGCCGTGTTTATCCAAATTACTTCCCAGAAATGCCGCAAAGTGTGTGTGTTCTGAAATCCGTTATGTGGCCTGTTGATGTTGCACACCCCTGTCCCTCACGTCCTTTTGTAGAAAAGCTTTGCAAAAGCTTCTCCTTGACGTGGAAATCAACAATGTAGCATTACCGCCCGACTGACCAGGGGGCAGATGGAACAGTTTCCTACAGCGCTGGGAAGTTAGGCCCTTGCATGCGCTGTCCTGGAACAGAACCTCCTGGTTCAACAGGCTTCTTGCCAGTCCATGGAGGGAGAAAGAAGCCAGGAGAGGGAGCTGAGGCTATGTAGCGGAGATGGGCCAGTGCTGGGAAGCACCCCAGGGACTGGAGATATCCTCTCGGTAAAAACCTGAAAGCCAGTACACCTGCCTTTCCAATCATTAGTTTTTCACCTTTGTGATCAAAGCATGAAGTAGAGATGTGATCGGTCTTAACATTTATATTCACATTCTTTCCCCACCCCAGGCAGAAAAACCCTCTGACTTTGCTCCAAGGTAGAAATAACCATTGCGGCAGAGACCTGTGTAGGCTGACGCTTCCTCTCTTGTCACATTTTATAGAGTTCCACTGAAGTGATCACCCTAATGAAATCTGATCAGTTTACCCTCCAGCTTACAAACCTCTGTTTGCTCTTTCTTGCTACTCAATCGCTTATAAGATTAGGTGCGTTTTCCTTTTGGCAAACAAGATTTTTCCCAGTCTGACTTCCTCTCCCCCTCACCTGCTCCCCTAGTCTATCATCTAAAGTGTCAACTGTCGGGCCTGCCTCTTAATTCCTTTCTTTTTCACTCGCTATTTAATGTGCTAGGATGGCCATCTCCTCCTCTGCCATGCAAAATGCATTCTGCAAGACTCGGAGTATATATCCCTTCCCCCATGACCGTGTTAATTAATCTGCTCACTGCATTCACCAGATCTTAATGGTAGTGCACTTCATCTGTTTATGTGTCTTTCTTTCCCCCACTAGTCCCAATGTGAGGAAAAGTGTTTTATCTATGCTGCTGGATTCACAGTAAAAAAAAAAAAAAAGAAAAAAGGTGGTAAACTCTCATTTCTGCCCTGCCCCCTTCCAGATGGAACATAAACAAATTGGTGACTTTGTGCTCGTTAAGATAGATTTCTAACACATTTCCTTCCAGCCCTGATGACGACCATACATTTAGACGTTTATTTCTCCACTCTTAAAAAAGTAATGGTAGGATAATTAATGTTTGATAAGTCAGCCAACATGGTTTGATCATTTTTTCATAATTCCACCTGTTCCTTGATTGTTTCATTGCTTTAGGTGATGCAGCAGAATAACACAGAAGTCCTTTAAAAATGCAGACGCTTCAGTCCCATGAGCCAAAGATTAGATTTCAGTCGGCCTGGGGTAGGGCCAGGATATCAGTATTTTTTGAAAGCTCTCCCAGAATACCGAAATATGCAGCCAGGTCAAAACTCAGTGGTACAATAGAATTGACAGTGGGACCAATGGCAAGTCTCTACTTGTCTTTCACTGAGAATGATTACAATTATCACTTTTTGGGGCGCCTGGGGGGCTCAGTAGGTTAAGCGTCCGACCGTTGGTTTCGGCTCAGGTCACGATCAGGTTGGTTCATGAGTTCAAGCCCTGCGTGGGGCTCTGTGCTGACAGTGTGGAGCCTACTTGGGATTCTCTCCCTCCCTTTCTCTCTGTCCCTCTCCTGCTCATTCTCTGTGTGTGTGTGTGTCTCTCTCTCTCAAAATAAATACATAACCTTTTTAAAAAAAAAAGAAACAACTATTGCCTCTTGAGAATATTTCCTTCCATTGAGCACTTTTCATACTTTATGTGCATTTTACATACTCTCACATGCATTTTACATACAAGATATATTTTATCATCGCATATATACCAAGTAGGTGCCGTTTGGTAGATAAGCTAGCCATAGCAGCAGACGCCTGTAGCAATAGAGTTGAGCTTGAACCTGTAGTGATGATTCCTGGTGATCCATCTGGTTTGGTCATGGGTACAAAACATTGTGTTGAACCCAGGGACTCGAAGTGAGTTTCAGCTCAGCGACTGCTTGGAGAGCTGAGCCGTGAAGGCTTATTAGAATGTCAGAGGGCTCAGCAGGGCGGGTGCCACGGTGCTTCTGGTCAACTAGGCACAGTGCCACGGTCCTGAGTGCGGGGGTAAATGGATGCATGTGTTTGGGTACCATAACTTTTTCCAGAGAGCTGTTTCATCCACAGTCTTTTCACCACCCAGCAAATGGAAATGAGTGCATTCATCGGTGACCTCGGGCAAAGTTGACTCGAGGATCTGCGGGGAAGCATCTTTTGCAAATTAATGTCATGTAGTTGCCGGTTGCAAGAGATTTGGCTCTCACTCCCCAGAAAGGCTGAGAACTGGAAGTGCTATTACATGTCTTCACAACTCCCACTAAAGTGGGTTTGGTGATACTGACGAAGCAGATGAAACCACCAGAGCCTGGGGAGGTCTTGGCCATAGGTAAGAATTTGCCAGCCAATAAAAATATTATAAGACCTCTTTGTTTCAACAGAGAGCACACATTGCCCCTTCTCTCACTGCCTGTGAAAAAGGAGAACTGATCTATAAAATGAAATTGGATCTGTGCGCCGCTGAGATCCTTTCCTATCTGATTTATGCCCTCTCTACACATTGGAATATGGTAGTAAGATATAAATTGCTCAGGTATTCTAATAAATTTCCCTTCTCATCATTTAAGACTAGTCCTATTGCTGGGGCAATACATTCTCTTAAAGGGCGTCTGACTCTAATCATTCACTGCATATTGGAAACTATAATCCTAGGGTTGGTTAGCATTTTTCTGATCTTTGTGATACCTCCCTGAAGGGCAGTGTGAGGAATGACATTTATTTCTTTGATTGCAAAATGCTGTGAGTCATGAGGAGTAACACCAATTTAGTCAAAGATTTGGGGGCAAAACTAGAGACAGTGCCACATTACATGTTCACATTAAGTTTATAGCACATCTCAATTCAGAAACATTAAATTGTAAAAAAAAAAAAAAAAAAAAAAAAAGATATATACTTAGAATCGAAGACATATAAAAGTACCATCTTCTCGCCTTTATATAGAATCTTAGAGTTTACCAGGTATTTTGTCCAGTTTCCATCTCATGAGATCTTTACATAGAAATCTTGGGTGTCGGGCCCAGAGAGAAGAAAAACAACCGTAAAACATGCTTATGCCAACAGGAGAGAGGAGTAGCAATCAGAAGGAGGGATCTGGGACAAATGACTGCCGATGTCCTTCACGTGGGCCTTTCTCCCTGGATCCCTCCCTGCCCTTAGTTGTAAAGCTGCATGCTGACGCAGGAAGCAGAAGCACCTGGAAGGTTATGCGAGACATCTTTCCAGAGGAACTTACGGCACATAGCAGGGCCAGACTGGCTTGTTCTAGTGAGAGTCCGGGTGATTCAATATGGGGACTATAAATGACATCTTGTTTTTTAGAAGGGTTATTACACTGTGTGTCTTCCTGTTTTCTTTTTAACTAAATGGAAAAGGTAGTCATGATTAGCCAAGTAGTGATATTACGAGCATGTGATGGGTATTCTCTATAGGATATGGTAAATTTTCTTTAAAATGGTACTTTGCTTTTACCATCAGTTCAATAATGTTGGACAGTAAATTAGATAGAGAAAATCATCTAATATCTTATTTTAGGCAATATAATAATATATATAATTTTCAGCACAAACGATTTCTAATTTTTTGAATCCTTCCTGCTACAGAGATAAAAATATAAGAAAAGCATTCAATATGCCTTATTGATTTTTATATTTAAATATTTAATCCACTTATTTAGGTCTATTGGCAGGAGTATTGATAGCACTACATTTCCTCAAATGTTTAACCATGTTTATTGAATAGATTTCTAGTTACTCACAAATTTATTTATTTATTTATTTATTTATTTATTTATAGTTAAGAACAGTTAACATAAGTTCTATCCTCTTAACAATTTAAAACGTATAATATAGTATTATTAATTATAGACATTCCATTGTCCAGCAGATCGCTAGAACTCATCATCTTGCATAACTAATTTTTTTTAATGTTTATTTATTTATTTTGAGAGAGAGCGTGAGTAAGTGGGGCAGAGGGAAAGGGAGAGAGAATCCCAGGCAGGCTCTGCACAGTCAGCATAGAGCCTGGTGTGGGGCTCAAACCCACAAACTGTGAGTTCGTGACCTGAGCTTAAATCAAGAGTTGGGCACTTACCCAACTGAGCCACCCAGGCATCCCATAACTAAAATTTATACACGTTGAACAACGAATCCCCATTCCCTCCCCATCAGCCCCTGGCAACGACCGTTCTACTCTCTGTTTCTATGAGTTTGACTATTTTAGATACCTCTTATAAGTGAAATCAGGCAGTGTTTGTGCTTGTGTGACTTGCTTATTTCTCTTAGCCTAATGTCCTCCAGGTTCACCCATGTGCACGTGGCAGCCTTCTATTTTAAGGCTGAACAATAGCCCACTGTATATATCACTTCTTTGTATCCATTCATCTGTAGATGGATAATCAGGCTGTTTCTGTATCTTGGCTATTGTGAGTAACGCTGCAATGAACATAGGAGTGCAGATGTCTCCACGAGATACTGATTTAAATTCTTTTGGACATATACCAAGGAGTGGGATTGCTGGGTCACATGATAGTTTTATTTTTAATTTTTAAGGAACTTCCATATTGTTTTTCCATAGCGACCACACCATTTTACACACCCACCGACAGTGTTACACAGGTTCCCAATTCACAGCCTCACCAACGCGTGTTATCAGGTGTGAGGTAATGGCCTATTGTGGTTTTCATTTGCATTTTCCTGATGATTGGGGACTTTGAGCACCTTCTCAGGTCCTTCATGGCCATCTTTCTGTCTTCTTGGAGAAATGTCTATTCAGTTCCTTTGCCCATTTTTAAATTGGGTTATTTGGTTTTTTTGCTATTGAGAGTTGTATGAATTCCTTATATATTTTGGAAATTAATCCCTTATTACATATATATTTTGGTTTGCAAATATTTTCTCCCAGTCTGTAAGTTGCATTTTCATTCTGTTTGTTGATTGCTTCCTTTGTGGTGCAGAAACTTTTTAATTTGATGTAGTCCCATTTGTCTATTTTGTTGTTCAACACTTCTTGGATTTCATATCCCCATCTCCTGAGGAAGGTATTGAGTCAGGCATCTTTCCCTAGACTTTTTCATATAGCAGAACTTGGGCTCCCCTATGTAGGAAGAAACCATTGATTACTCCATATATGGCTGTAACAGAGACAAGTCAAAAATTAGCTGAAATTGATTACCCCATTCCATTTACTAAAGGTTTCTGTCTTTCTGCTCAGCTGCTATAACAAAATACCATGAATTGTGTGTCTTAAACATCAGACATTTATTTCTCAGAGTACCGAAGGTTCCTGGTGTGCACGTGGACACATCTTGCTTCTGATGTCTTTCCTGTTCTTCTAAAGTGCTAATCCCATCATGAGAGCACCTTCATGACTGTGTCTAAACCTAAGTATCTCCCAAGGCTTCAACATATGAATCTGGGGCGGGGGGAGACACAATTCACTCCAAGCAATTCCTAAGCAAAATATCTGCTGGCCGGGAGAACAAATCCAATTTTGTAGTGTGCGGTGTTCATCCACCAGGGACCCAAACTAGACTTCTCTACCTTCCTGATTTTATTTCATGGATTAAACTGAAGTTATGTCCAAAAGATCACTAAAATATGGTTGTGGGCAGACAATGGATATAGAAATTATGACTTATTTTCCTTTCTTACTTTTAATGAACAGAACGTGGTTTTATAAATTAGTTGTTGGCTAGCTTTTTATTCAATGCTTTCATGAAAAACAATTCTCTTGCTGTCACAGAAAATCAGAAAGAGACTAATCTGCAACAGTCGTTGTGTGCTATCTGTGAAGCAAATTAGTTCAAAATTTAGTGGTTTAAAACAACAAGCTATTATATCATCCCTTCTATGAATTAGGAATCTGAAAGTGGCTTATTTCAGTGCCTCTGGTTCAAGGTCTGTCATGACATTGCAATCAAGTTGTATACTGGGATACAGTCTCATGAGAAGGCTTGGTGGGAGAGGGAGAATTCACTTCCAACCTCACTCGTGTGGGTTTTGGCAGTCATTGGTCCCTTGAATATAAGCCTCCTCAAAGGATAGCCTCAAGGCATAGCAGCTGGCTTCCCTCAAGATAGGTAATAAAACAGTGAGAGACAGCTTCCAAGATGGAGTCTTTTCATAAACAAAAGTCTTGCAGTCTTTTTATCACCAAAAAATGATCAATAAGTACATGAAAAGATGCTCAAATCATAAGCCATTACTGAAATTCAATTCCAAGTTGAATTGTGGTATCTCACAATGAGATACCACGTCAGACCCATTAGGATGGCTAAAATTAAAAAAAAAAAAAAAAAAACGTGACAATAATAAGCGTTGGTGAGGATTCAGAGAAACTGGAACAATCCTACATCAGTGGTGCGAAAGTAGAATGAGGTAAATGCTATGGCAAACATTTCCCAAAAAGTTAACTAGAGAATTTCCAAATGATCCAGGCAATTCGTATTTAAATATATATCCATGGTAATTAAAATCATATGCCCACAGGAAAAAATTATACACAAATATTCACAGAAGCATTATTCATAGTAGCCCAAAAGTGGAAACCACTCAAGTGACCATCCATTGATTAAGGGAGAGCCATATGTTTGTAAATCCCCATAAAATGGAATATTATTTGCTCATAAAAATGAAGTACTAATATAACATGGATTAACACTAAAAATCTTATGCCAATTTAAAGAAACCAAAAAAAAAAAAAACCAGCCAAAAATCACATATATTTTATGATGTAATGTATATGAAATATCCAGAAGAGGCAAATACATTGAGTCAGAAAGTTGATTAGTGGTTGTTGGAGACTGCGGGAGAAGGAAATAGGGTGTGGCTGCTAATGGGTATAGGGTTTCTCTTGGGGTGATGAGCCTGTTTCGGAATTACATAGTGGTGGTGGTTGCATAACTCTGAATATACTCACACCCACTAGGTTACACACTGTAAAAAGGTGAATTTTATGATTTCTGAATTGTGGCTCAGTAAAGCTAGTATTAAGTAAAAGTGAATGAAAAATTACTATGAATGCAGTTGTAAGTCTGTAGACCCCCCAGAAAAGAGATGAATAAGAACATCAGTGTTTGGTTTTCAGTGAAACTAAGTGTGAGCAGTATAGTTGCTGATCCCTGGATAATCCCAATAACTATCCATAGTCATAAACAGAACGATTGGAGATTCAGAGGGGTGGTCTGGTTTAGATTAACTTCTGAAAGAGTAATCACTTATTCTTTTTTTTTTTTTTTTTTTTTACAAGCAATGCTATTTATTGTTTACAGCTCTTTTTCTAATTTTTATTTTATTTTTTAAATTTTTATCCAAGTTAGTTAGCATATAGTGCACTCAACAATGATTTCAGGAGTGGATTCCTTAGTGCTCCTTCCCCCCATTTAGCCCATCCCCCCTCCCACAACCCCTCCAGTAACCCTCTGTTTGTTCTCCATATTTAAAAGTCTCTTATGTTTTGTTCCCCTCCCTGTTTTTATATTATTTTTGCTTCCCTTGTGTTCATCTGTTTTATCTCTTAAAGTCCTCATATGAGTGAAGTCATATGATACTTGTCTTTCTCTAATTTCACTTAGCATAATACCCTCTAATTCCATCCACGTAGTTGCAAATGGCAAGATTTCATTCTTTTTGATTGCCCCATAATACTCCACTGTGTGTGTGTGTGTGTGTGTGTACATATATATATATATATATATATATATATATATATATGTATATATACATATACATATATACCACATCTTCTTTATCCATTCATCCATCGATGGACATTTGGGCTCTTTCCATACTTTGGCTATTGTGGATAGTGCTGCTATGAACATGGGGGTGCATGTGCCCCTTCGAAACAGCACACCGGTATCCCTTGGATAAATACCTAGTAGTGCAATGGCTGGGTGGTAGGGTAGTTCTATTTTCAATTTTTTGAGGAACCTCCACCCTGTTTTCCAGAGTGGCTGCACCAGTCTGCATTCCCACCAGCAGCGCAAAAGAGATCCCCTGAAAGAGTGATCACTTATTCTTAATTTCCTTTCTGAAAAACTGATGGGTAAGCATCATGGGAACCGGCTCTCCATGATCTTGCTGCTTCTTGAGGGCATGTAGGACTCTTCTTATTTCATAGACTGGCGTCTGATTAAGATGTAGATGTGGAAGTAGCCAAGGCTCCTGTTTGTTAAAATTTGGACTCATGTTCTGAGACAGGTCGTGGCCGGTTCTTCTCCAGAATTGTTTTATCTCACAAGAATAAACAAGCGAACACAAACCAACTTGTTCTACGGCGTTGGCCATCGTGGTCACTTGCATACTTGCAAAACGACTTTGAGCCCTTAGCCTCTCTTCTGTGGTAGGCTTGGCTACCATCACGTTGTGGCTGCTTTCATTGAATCAGTATTCGCTGCTTGTGCCCGACTCACCTTATTTGAATCCAAAGTCTCAACATTAAGTAGAGTTCTAGTCAGAACAACTGCTGGGTTTTTTCGTGTCATATGCAGGTACCACGTGGGAGAATATGAAGGGGAACCATGTTTCTTTCGTGGGAAATGTGATCCAACCTGCCCAAATTTCATTTAATTGATATAAATCCCAGAGTCGGTCAGGTGTACTCAGTATAAACCTTCTCCAGCGTTTAAGAAAATTTCCAGCTGAATAGAATTTGACATTTTAATAAAAGGAAGTGTGGCATTATGCTGTGGGCAGCACGCCTGACTAGAAACAGCCAGCCATGCCGAGATTATAAAGCCTTTCCTCCTGCCCTTTAACTTGAATCCAGTAATCAAAAGATTGATTCAGTGCTCAAACTTAATTTGCAGCCCTCATTTTCTTAGTTTTCCAAACCAGCTAGATCCTTTGAATCTATTGGATCAGCGGCAGCCATGTTGCTACTTGCCCTGGGGGTAACACCTTCCTCCTTCATTATCCCTTAAACCAGGATGAGAGAAAGAAAACATGAAGCCCAGGGTCATTGCCCTCCTTGGAGTTGAGTCACGGCCCTGACTCCAGGAAGTGGAATCATCCTTCTCCTTCAAATAGAAGGATGTAGTATTTAACAATTAAGGACATTTCAATACATAAGATATTTCTCATCATCAGTTTAGGGGGGAAAATACATAGGGCCGTTTGTTTAATGCGTGCCAGAGTTCACAGGCAATACCAAAAAAGAATATCGAGACTCATCAAAAGGATCATTGACCCAGAGGAAACACCACTTTAAAAAACAAGGCTCTTAACCTTTTTTCCAAACAGAGATACGTTCGTTTGCTGTATACGTTACAGCAGGGCACCAGGAAACCTCACTGTCGGGTTGTTGACATGCGTTGCCAAATTATCAGTTCCTACTGTAAACCCAAGCGCCCAGCTTTTCTCAGATGATATAGAAGGGCTATTTTCTTCTTCCTTTTTTTTTTATTTCGAGAGAGAGAGAGAGAGAGAGAGAGAGAGCGTGCGCACAAGTCGGGGAGAGGGGCAGAGGGAGCGAGACAGAGAATCCCAAGCGGGCCTCCACACTCAGCACAGAGCGCAACACGGGGCTCAATCCCGTGACCTTAAGACCGTGACCTCAGCCAAAGCCAAGAGTCGGTCCCTCAACGGACTGAGCCACCCAGGCGTAGGAGGGCTATTTTCAAATAAGCCAGATGCTAGGGAAGAAGTTTACCTGTACACGTAGGACACGGTCCTCCTCTTGACGTGCTGCCCGTCTACCTCTTGAGCTGTGGGGTCAGCACGTACAGAAGCAGGCTGCCCTAGGCGTGCCTGGAGGAAGTGAGGGGGACTCGAGGGGGCAAAACTCGTGGAGCCCCCGGATCCCTGGGGTAGGTTTTGTGGGGACAGAGACTAGAAAGCCGCCAGCTTTTTGTCCTCATGCTCCCCGCCCCACTGCTCGCTCACCTTTCCTTTTTTTCTCCTTGTACGCTTGGTATTTTTCCATCTCCAGTATGTGTTAGAGAATTTGTATATTTGAGAAAAGAAAAAAAAAATGCACCTGAGGATTTTACCTTCAACTCTGTTAACATTTGTTGGTATTCCCCCTACATCTCTAGCCTCTTGTCAAAGGTGTGGTGTAATGTATCTCGAATTATAACCATATGCTTTTACATCCTGTTATTTTTTCTATTTAATATGTCTGTATGAGCCTAACTGCCCCCATCCCTCAAGATTCCAACCATTCAAAAGTTCTAAAAGTTTGCTCTGGTCCATATTACCCTAGAGCAAAAATTTAATGGGAGGATGAGTTGACGGTATATTTGGCCATGGTTTTCTCTCTCTCTGTTTTCTCGGTCCTCAATAAATATTCTCTGTGTTTGATGTCATCCAAGACGGATATCTACTTCTTTTCTAGATTAAGTATTTGGGGTCCCTGGGTGGCTCAGCCGATTAAATGTCCAACTCTTGATTTTTGACTCAGGTCATGATCTCACAGCTCATGAGTTTGAGCCCCGCACCACACTCTGCACGGCCAGTGTGGAGCCTGCTTGGGATTCTGTCTCCCTCTCTGTGACCCGCCCCCCCCCCACCTCTCTCTCTCAAAATAAATAAAAAAATAAAAACTTTAGAATGAGTAAGTATTCAATATAGAATAAAGATACATAGCCCCGTCCTACTCTTTTTTTTTTAATTTTTTTTAAATTTTTTAAATTTATTTTTGAGACAGAGACAGAGCATGAACAGGGGAGGGCCAGAGAGAGAGGGAGACACAGAATCCCAAGCAGGCTCCAGGCTCTGAGCTGTCAGCACAGAGCCCGACGCGAGGCTCGAACTCACGGACCGTGAGATCATGACCTGAGCCGAAGTCGGATGCTCAACCGACTGAGCCACCCAGGCGCCCCCCATCCTACTCTTAAAGAACTTTCTGAGGGTTCAGAAAATAAAGTAAAAAGAAAAAAAAAAGAAGTCAGCCCCATGTTTCCTGTGTTCGTGTCCCGTCCCTGTCTCTTTCTCCCACATACGTACAACCCCCAAAAATCGTACCCACCACGGAGGAACTTTCAAGAAAGGGTGTCATGTAGTATATTAAGAATCCAGGCCCTAATTACACGTTATAGGGCATCATTCCCACAGCAAAATGTTAGCCATAAGGAGTAACCACTGTGTGTTTCTGTGCCCTGATTCCTGTTCTCAAGTCCCAGCAAAGTGTATATTGTAAAGAGTATAATTTGTTGAATGCCTCCCCCCGAATCATTTGGAATGGGGATTGATTTCATTGACATCCTGTTATTCTCCTAGCCCCACCCCCCTACATCATACATTTCTTTGCCTGGGGAGTTGGGGATATTGGTAAAATTCCTGTGTGTTCCCGCTGGTTGACCCTCTTTTCCGGAGCCATGTTGTCCCTGGCAGGGCTCCTGCACCCAAGCAGAACCGGAAGGCCGATTCTCTGGGAAAGCCTCTCCTGGCATTCTAATCCTCCCTTGTGAGCGCAGCCAAGCACCCAGCACCTGCTTTGAATAGCGAATAGCCTGGAGAGGTGCCAAGCCTATTTGCCAGCGTGCTGCACAGAGATCCTGATTTCTGCAGAAAGAAACCATCAGGTAGATCACAGATGAATGCTGCATACGACAGTGCCTCACAACTACAGGCTTAACCAGGGACACCAGAAGGGGACTGACCATCACATTTCATGACTAAAAGACAAATATATTCAGCTGGGCATTAGGTACTTGGTTTGATCCTAGGTAAAATGAAATCGGGACATTTTTCTCCAATAGAGGCAGTACCTGTGCTGCACCCAGTTATTTTTTCAGGGACCCTCCTATCTAACTCCGCTCGGATGGCTTCCCTCCCTGTGGTGGCCCCCGCTGCCCTACATGACTTGGGAGTGTCATCAGTAGACTTAGTCCTCTGAGTGACACGAGAGCAGGTGAAGTATGAGAATCATTGCCATCTTCTCAAAAGTACTTGCCACAATATGCATCTACATATAAAATATGTATCCTTCATTAGCACAGTTACTGTGGTTATATATTAGTACCTTGGAAGGCACACAGAGTCAGGGGGGCGATACTATTTTATCAGAGGTTGTTTTAGGGGAAGGAAGAAGCATGGTGTGTTGGTTCACAACCTCTCAGGAGCTTCCCTAGTGTAATCTGAAGTTGGCTCCTATAGGCCGAGGGCAGGGAGAGACCAAAGAAAGAGGCAGGTCACTCCAGGTTGGTAAGTGGCAGTTTTAATGAGCAAAGGGAACTTCCATATGAGGCTTGCCTTGGGTGGCAACAAGACGAGTGGATCCATGCACCTGCCCACCAAATCTTAAAAGGTTTTAAAAAGGCCTTAACTGGGTTCAGGCACGTATACCATGTAGGTGTTCTCAACACTGCATCACTACCTCAAGGCCATGTCCTTGGAGCAGCCTCTGGAAGGAGGAAAGGCAAGTGGGACCCACATTTCAAGGACAGGGGAGGGGATAAGGATCTTCTGAGTGCTGGAGTCCAGCTCACAGGTCAACTGGTGGTCATTTTTCTTTTATGCCCTCCCCCCACATGGTGTGAGCAAGTCTGGATAGTAACCGTGTCATGAGGTGACACGAAGAGAAGGGGGTCTTTGCCCCAGTTGGTAGAATAGCTGTAGCCTACACATGGGAAAAGAGATGAGAGGGTGAGACCAAACCTCCTAATACTATATAGGATTATGGCAGACTGACAGAAAAATGAGTCAGGCATTGAATTGGTAAATGTGTTGTATGTTCCCAAGTACCTTCCAAAGATGGAAGCAGGGACAAGAGTAAATATAACTTTACGTTTTTTCTTTTCAAATGTTTATCTAAATTCCAGTTATTTAACATGCAGTGCAATATTGGTTTCGGGAGTAGAATTCAGTGATTCATCCCTTACACACAACACCCAGTGCTCATCATAACAAGTGCCCATCACCCATCTAGCCCATCCCCCACCCACATCCCTCCGTCAACCCTCAGTTTGTTGTCTATCCTTAAGAGTGTCTTATGGTTTGTTTTTCCTTCTCTCTTTTTTTTTTCTTTTTTGACTAAATGCAGCTTTTGTTCAAAGGGGAGAAAGAGGAGGCAAACTCTAAGTCTGTGAGATGGAATTTAGTTTTGTGAGCATGTGGTTTTTTATTCACTATTTTTGTCGACTGACATCAGATGGGACGAGGTGAAAGTTGTGAAGTCGTGGCCCTCAAGGAGCTAAGACAAGCTAGCTACGGCAAGTTGGTGGATATGTATACCACTCTTGCGTCCCTCACCACTTTTAGCCTTTCATTAAAAAGCGTTGGCTAACAAAATGGCCTCAGTCTCAGCAGACTGAGAACTTACTACTAGTTAAGCTGCGGTGGCTAGAAAGACAAATCCCATCTCTCTAGCTAGGTCTTGACCTATGTGTAGCCATAGTTAAATTGGTACAAGAGGATCATTTAAATTCTAATTACACCATGAAGAATGAAAAATAGTTCTTTAAAACGCAGAAGTATTTCAGTAGAGATTAGTCTTGAAATTCTGCCACATTAAAAACAATCTATGGGGCACCTGGGTGGCTCAGTTGGTTGAGCATCTGACTTCGGCTCAGGTCATGATCTCACAGTTCATGAGTTCGAGCCCCACATCGGGTTTTCTGCTGTCAGCACAGAGCCCACTTTGGATCCTTTGTCCCCCCCCCCCCCGACTCTCTCTTTCTCTCTCAAAATAAATAAACATTAAAAAATGTTTTTTAAAAAAACAATCGGGGGGCACCTGGGTGGCTCAATTTGTTAAGCGTCCGACTTCAGCTCAGGTCATGATCTCATGCTTCGTGAGTTCCAGCCCCTTGTTGTGCTGTGTGCTGACAGTTCAGAGCCTGGAGTCTTCTTTGGATTCTGTGTCTCCTTGTCTCTCTACCCCTGCCCCAGTCACACTCTGTCTCTCTCTCTCTCTCTCTCAAAAATAAACATTAAAAAATAAAAAAAAAAAACAATCTAAGTGGTTTAGTCTTAAGTACGTTATTATATTATTTATTTGAATTATTTTAGGAACACAGTTACTGTTAAAGATTTCCCTGTAGGTTTAAAAATAGTTGGTCATTAGTAGAAAATGCACTTGGAGTTTTGACGACACAGTATGACAAAGACAAAGCAAAATTCCCCATAATTTTTATATTAATTACATTTTGAAAGGATATTCTAGATATATCAGGTTAAATAGAGTATCAAATTCATTTATTTTTATGCTTTTATGTAGAACATTAAAATTACATAAGGGGCTATCTTTCTAGTGAAACCTGCAAGGCTCGAGATCAACCCCTTGTGCATTTCAGATATTGTAAACATCTTTTCTCGTTCTGTCTCCTTTGAAGCAGCTTTATTCACAAATGTCCTTTATTTTTGAAAAATCCTGAATTTCGATCTGAACAAAACATAGTTGGCCATTAAGTGCTAACAGTCTGGCTCCTCCTAGCATGATTTGATCACTGGTCAAGCCTTTGGAAGAGGTGATTTGATATACTGTTCAGCCTTAATTATCTGCTGATTGTTGACCTGCAAGGCCAAAAGCAGTCACCTCCAGAATCCCGACATGAGTGTTGCTTTCCATGCCTGCAGAGGGTAGAAGTACTGCTCGCTTTGCTATTGGACATCCCCTGAATCGAAAAAGTTTGATTTGCAGCATGATTGTAAATTTGATCGAAGAACTAATGTGAGTTGAATTATTAAAAAGGAAAAGAGCCGTGACTTGGTGATTTTGACGTTGACACGTCTGTACTGCTGACCTCTGATTATTAGACCAGGTTTCTTAGGATACACAGGGATTTAAAAGACTTGTCCTCAGGCCTTGTTTACACTAGGCAAGAGATTCCAAGGTGTAGTAGTATGGTAAGTCTCTTAGAATTGCACAAAGGAGAAAATACAAATAATGAACAAATACAGAGAAACGCCATCCTTGCAAATCAAAGAACAAAGGGACATGAAAAGGACCACAGAGTTTTGTTTTCACTTATCAAATGAGCTACAACAAATAAAAAGAAAGCTAAGATCCACGAAGAGTTAAGTTGCATTGAAAATAATACGCTGATATACTGTTAGAGGTGGAAATTGTTCCTATTTATAGAGAAAACAGTACAGCATTATGTGTAGAATCTTGTGGCTAGGTCATCAAGTTGAGTATTATCTTTCTGCCAGGCATATCAAAGGCCAATGTTTGATAGATAAATGTATCCTTTGTAGCATCAACTTCAGAAAATTGAGTGTCTCTTAAGCAATCCTCAAGCTTGTCACCTGCCATTGTAGATTTGTTTTCTGTAGACCCAGATTCCCAGAAGACAGGTCTTAGCACAATGTTTTTGGTCATAAACATGAAATGCATATTTTACAATTAAATTTATACTCTAATAATTCACATCACCTCCTGCGTTAAAAAAAAAATGTGTGTGCATGCGTGTGTGTAGCCATTAGTCAGCAGCTGGCAAATATTTGTTCATTCATTTATTCAAAAAAAAAAAAAATGTAAGAAGTTCTAGATTCCTTTCCAGACACTGGTGGCATAATAGCAGAGCTTCAATTCTAGTCCAGGGGAAAAGGACAACAAACATGAAACATGGTTTATGGAATATTGTTACAAGGTGGTAGGGAGTGTGGACAGAACAGGTGTCATTTGAATAAAGACTTAAGTGAGATGAGGGAGTGAACTATGGTGGATAACTGGGAAAAGTGTGTTCCAGGTAGAGGGAGAAGGGGCAAAAGCTCTATGGCCGAGGTGTGTGTAGCATATTTTTTTTTAATGTTTATTTTTGAGAGAGAAGGAGCATGAGCGGAGGAGGGGCAGAGAGAGACGGGGACAGAGAGAGAGGGGCAGAGAGAGAGGATGCAAAGCCAGATCTGTGCTGACAGCAGAGAACCCAGTGTGGGGCTCGAAGTCACAAAGCGTGAGATCATGACCTGAGCTGAAGTCAGAGGCTCAAATGTCTGAGCCACCAGGCTCTCCCTCTAGCAGGTTTTAATAACTGCAAGAAGATCAGGGTGGCCACAGTGAAGCAAGGGAAGAAGAAATTTAGATTGTAAGATATGAGGTGAAAGAGGTAATAGGAGAATGATAGGATACTGTTGCCTTTGTTGTTGTTGTGCATGAATCTTATTAGTATAGCATACATTTTTTATGGAAATTTTCTGCCAACATTTTTTTTTTTTTGACAATGCACCAGAATGACTGCATATACAGAAATAAGTGAAGAACAGTCTAGCCTAGCTGAGCTGTGGATGCTTTGGGACCAGATAGAGTCATTCACTGCCTGGGATCCTATAGACAAGAAGCTTTGCAGGGCCAGTGATTTTGAATTATTGACTCAGTAAAGTAGCAAATTGTTCAGGGTTGCCCATGAATAGCTAAATATTGGGAAATCCCCGAATGACAAGTATCTATATGACCCAAGACTTTGAGACAATTTTGTTCTGACATTCAGAATTTTCTTGATCCTTTGTAAAAATGTATCCACTGTGGAGCTCCATGGATGAAAAGATTGGTCGAACAGGGAGAGGGTTCAGAGGACTGTTACCAAGATGATTTAATCATTGGAAAATAAGGGCTACGAAAAAAGGTTAATGGAACAGGATTGTTCAGCTTGGAAAATAGAAGCCCAAGAAGGGATTTAATAATGGCCTTTAAGTGTATAAAGAGCTATTACACAGAGAATGCTCACCAGCTGGTCTCAATCTTCTCTTAGGACAGAACAAGGAGAATGGAGTATAAATTGCATCATGAGGGATTTAGGCAAAATACTAGGAAGAATTTTCTCACAGGGAGTATTGTTAAACATTGAAATAGGATGCCAGCCCAGGGCTCATCTGACCCTGCATCCTGATGGTGTGCCTGGGATTCCAAGCATTTGATCCATTCATGTCAATTCCATATTTATTTCCTGAGAGCTCACTGTATGCAAGGTACCGTAGGCTTAGATATTTTCTACGGAAAGCCATCATTGCAATTCACTTATTGACTTAGAAGGAAAAGGAGTATAATTTGGCTGATATAACTAGTGAGTTATAAATTCAGATATCAGAAAGCCTAACCCTAAAGTGGCATGCCATAAGACCAGTTAACTTTGATATGCAGGCATTGGTAATATAGTAGAGGGGGAAGGAGAGGTGCAGGGTGGGCGTGTGGACCTGACAGAGGGGGAACAGGTAGACTTTGGGAGGTGGCTGGATGAGATTGAGTCATGAAGACTCATTTTGCTCAGGGGAAACAGCAGTGTGACCATTCTTCTTGCCTCTGGCTTTGTTGGAGTAGAGTGGAGCCGTGATGGGGGAGAAATGCAAAGCAATTGAGAAAGACAGGGATACAAGAAACCTCTAGTCCTAGTCCGGTTTAATTCCTTTTTTATTTTTTTGAAAGAGAGAAAGCACAAGCCAGGGATGGGCAGAGAGAGAGAGAGACAGAGACAGAGAGCAAGGGAGAGAGAATCTTAAACTCCACGCCCAGCACAGAGCTCGATCCCACGACCAACTGTGAGCTCATGACCTGAGCCAAAATCAAGAGGCAGATGCTTAACCAACGGAGCCACCCAGGCGCCCCTCCACTTTAATTTCTAACCATGATCTTTACTTCTCTCGCTGCAAGTTTCTTCCTCTTGAGGGTGCAGTGAGGTTTGGCACAATTGTTTTCTGAGACAATTTTTGACAGCAGTTGGATTAAGAAAGGATTTAGCTGAATAAGAGGGGTCCTGAGTTTCTGTCTGATACCGGCTCAATTCATTCCCTATAAGTGTAACTCATCTCATTAATCCGTCGTATGCTACAATAGAAGGAATATGTGTTCTTCTGAGTTTATATCCTGTCCCCTTAACTGCTGTGAGATAATCTATTTCTTAATCACCCCAAGCTTTCAATTTTCCCATCTGGAAAGTGGAGATAGCAATTACCTCAAGGGGTTTCTGTGATAAAACATTTTTTTTTAAAAAGGGGGTTTCTGTGAGAATTAAAATGCTTAACAAAGTATCTAGCGTCTAGTAGGTACTCATCCCATGTTAATTCCCTTCACTTTGGCCACGTAACAAACCTTCGTTTATGAAATGACATCATTTCATATCCTCTCTCAGTCTAAACTTCATTCGGTGACCTTAACTCTTCTTCATGTGGTAAGGCATCTGGGTTGTGCCCCTTAAGATATTCTCAAATATAGGGGTGCCTGGGTGGCTTAGTCAGTTAAGCGTCCTACTTGGGCTCAGCTCATGATCTCGTGGTTTGTGGGTTCGAGCCCAGCGTCAGGCTCTGTGCTGACGGCTCGGAGCCTGGAGCCTGCTTTGGATTCTGTGTCTCCCTCTCTCTCCACTCCTCCCTTCCTTGTGCTCTGTCTGTCCCTCTCTCAAAAATAAATAAACATTAAAATTAAAAATGTATATATTAATACTTTCCTTAGGAAATGGAACACACAAACATTATCCCATCGCTACAGAGTATTACATCCTTATTATGAAGGACATTAGTAACAGAAACTATATTTCTGTTAACATGTCCTAAAATCATATTGCTTTTTTGACAGGCACATTCTACTTTTGACACAAATCCTGAGGAATTTGGAGAGCCTGGGTTTTCCTCGGAGATATTCTAAGTCTGGTTTTGCCTGAAAGTAATACACTGGAGCAAATGCTCGCACGTGGCTGTTTGGAGCCCAATGGATCTGTGATTCTCACCAGCCAAGCAATCCCGAATGAACAATGTAATGTTCCAGATATTTAATTGACTTTCTAAATAATGTAAAACATAACACAATATAAAATAGTCCTGTGAGTCTGCCCACCAGTCAGTTTACTAGAGTCTTTTTTTTTAATGTTTATTTATTTATTTATTTATTCTGGGGGTGGGGGGGCAGAGAGGGAGGGAGAATCCCAAGCAGGCTCTGAGCTCTCAGTACAGAGCCCGACGCAGGGCTCCATCTCGTGAGCTGCGAGATCATGATCTGAGCTGAAATCAAGAGTCAAAACACTTAACCGGCTGAGCCACCCAGGCGCCCTACAACGACTCTTTTCTTTCCTGTGAAACTTCTTGGAAGAGCTGCTTGTATTTACTACCTTTAGTTCCTCACCTATCAAATTCTCGTCTCAAAGAAATCTGGCTTTTCCCTCAAACTGCTTTCCCACAGGTCACCCAGGACCTAATTGTAAAACTCCTTGATTTCTTCTCAATTATTTTTCTCTCTAATCGCTTTGTAGCATTGGCCGCATTTGTATGCTTCTAACCCAGAAAAACAGAAAACACATGAATATTCCAAACAGACACTTGAAGGCGAGGAATTGTTTACGTGGGTCACAGAAGAAATGAGAAGTCAAAGGGGACAGTGAGGGCACCCAAGGTTAACAATATCAGAAACCTCAACAGCCCTCAGCCGGAGAACAAAAGGAAGAGGCAGGGTCCCCAAAGCCCAGGAGATGAAGTTACCTGGCTAAAAGGAGAATTACAGAGGGCACTAAAGCCACAGAGTGGAGGCAATTCCTACTTAAAATGCTGTTTGAAGCAAAGCAAGAGGAACAAATACTCTGGTTTTCCCCCTCTTCTTGCCCTTCAATTTTCTGTCAGTGCCTCGAACTGGCTGAGCCCACCTGAAAGTCACCCATCAATGGAGACCCAGAAGCAAACCGCAGAGGTCATGCCCCTCCACGTTGCCATACAGAATGGAGCAGGAAAATGGAAAGGAACGGATATGAAGTAAAAGAGGCCTGGGATTGACTCAGTATTTTTGCCCTTTGACGTTCATTCCCACATATCTAGCTACATAGAACATCTTAACCCTTCTACCCGGGATGAAACAGTACCTTTCATGTAAACAGCACTCACATCCTCTGGTCAACCCAGGAAGACAAAAACGGCTCGTCGGTTGTTGTGCTTCCTCCAATTCTAGAGTCTTTAGATGCTATAAATTTTGCTCTATCAGATTCAGATGTGATTCTGCATGGTCGGGTGACTGACCAGCTTGTAAAACTGCAGACCACCAACCCTCATCATACAAAGTCTAGCAGGGGTACCTTAATTTCCCTAATGGGTCACAAGCCAGGGCTGGCATTTATCACTTCATGGAATAGAATCAAACCTGCCGACTCACCAAAAGTAGAAAACTGCCGACCACCCTGGAATCCTCCTTGTTTCCCTCATTCAGGGTAGCATGATTACTGCTGATTTCACTCAGCATCTCTCAAATCTTTTACTAACACACTGGCCGTTTCAGCTTTCATTATCTCCCATTTGGATACCTGAAATAGTCTGCTAATTTTTTCTCCCTGCCTCCAATGTACTGCGGATTTTTACATCTTTAAGTCTTTGATAAATCTATTTTCTTTACCTGTAAAGTATGCCCTTCAAGTTAAGTTGATTTCAAATATTACCTCTTTTGTGAAACTGTCTTTGATTCTTTACATTCTTATCTGCCAGCAGATTTAATTACCGCTTCCTTTAAACTCCTGATGCTGTTTGTATATACTTTTATTAGATCTCAGATTGCATCTTTCTGCTTTCTTCTTGGTCTTTGCAACTAGACCAGCTTTGCTCTAGTATTTACCAGAACATTAGGGACAGAGTGGGTGATTAGAAGGTATACGCAGAATAAAAGTCTCTCTGAAAGAATGTGTGAATGAATCAAACACTTGATGGATGAGGGCAAAATGTCTTAGCATTGGCTCTACAATTCATTGTGGGTTTCAACAATTCTGTATTTAAGTTCAAATTCGGTCTGAACATAATGTGAAGAGAGTGCACCCCCTTAACCCTGAACTCTGGGAGCTCAATTCACTCAATTTGCTCTAGGGCAAATAGGTTAGGATGAACTATGAGGGAAGTTTATGGGTAAGAGTAAGAGGCCTGGACTGGTTTATGTTAAGGAGATGATGTGAATTACTGGAAAGAGGATGTGGCCTGTCATTTGATAAACGTGGGTTGATCTTTTGGCTCTGCTGCAAGCCTCAGAGATCTGATGTAAAAATCAAAAGGAGAGGGGTGCCTGGGTGGCTCCGTTGGGTAAATGCCCACCTTCCGCTCGGGTCTCGATCTCCTGGTTTGTGAGTTCAAGTCCCACATCAGGCTCTCTGCTGTCAGTGCAGAGCCCGCTTCAGATCCTTTGTCTCCCTTTCTTTCTGCCCCTACCCTGCCCTCTCCTGTGAGCATACACGTGCTCTCTCTCTCTCAAAAATAAATAAACATTATGGGGCGCCTGGGTGGCGCAGTCGGTTAAGCGTCCGACTTCAGCCAGGTCACGATCTCGCAGTCCGTGAGTTCGAGCCCCGCGTCAGGCTCCGGGCTGATGGCTCAGAGCCTGGAGCCTGTTTCCGATTCTGTGTCTCCCTCTCTCTCTGCCCCTCCCCCGTTCATGCTCTGTCTCTCTCTGTCCCAAAAATAAATAAACGTTGAAAAAAAAAATTTTTTTTAAATAAATAAATAAATAAATAAACATTAAAAAAATTAAAAAGGGAATATAAGGCAAAATGAAAATCGTACACAAAAGACTAAACCCTACTACAAAAATAAGTGAGACGATATAATAAAATTATTAGAGGTGTGGTATTTGGAGTCAGACAGTTTGGGGTTTTGGTTTTATATCTCTTGTAACTTATGTGAATTTTGTTAAGTCATATGAACTTGTGGAAGCCTCAATTTCCTCATATGTAATATGAGCACTGAATGGTACATACATTCCAAGATGGTAGCTGTGATTAAAGAATAAAATGAATGCAAATAACATAACCAAATGCAAAGTAAGCAGAGCACCAAATCACGTCCGTGCAGAGATATACCGACATGGAAACTGTTACCAAAATGCAATCATTTCCCAATTGTCAGGGGAAATTGTCCAAGTTTTATATCGCCACTTCTCTTCATATAATTTGGCTGTATCATGCTCTGAAATGCCATTCAGCACGCACAGCATGTTTCTAATTTAATGTATTGCAATACAGGGAACACACGATTATGCTATGTGCTATGAAAACATGGTCAAATGCCAGCATAAATAACCACTGGGCTGAGACCAGCATGGTGGGACACAGGCAAAGCTTTTTCTAATGTAATAATGAAGAGGTGATCATTTCTGGTCAAATCGGTGTTTGTAAAACTCAATTATGACACAAAAGACTATTTTTTTTTTAAGTTTATTTGTTTTGAGAGTGAGGCAGAGCATGAGCAAGGAAGGGACAGAGAGAAAGAGAATCCCAAGCAGGCTCCATGCTGTCAGCGAGGAGCCTGATGCGGGGCTCGATCCCACAGATCGTGAGATCACAACGTGAGCTGAAATCAAGAGCCAGATGCTTAACCCACTGAGCCGCCCAGGCGCCCCCAGAATACTATTCTTAATGCTACATCTGAAGTTGATGCTCTGATTCTTTCTAATTTTGCATATTGTAAGATCAGCTTCAACTGTTGTTATTGAAGTTCAGTATTTGACAAAGGAAGACAGGAAGTTAACAAGCCTTTTCTCACTCTTTGTGTGCTTTTTAGAAGTTAAGCTATATTGATCAGCATCTGAATTTCTAGTTGGTTTCTACGGTAGTATTATATGGTCGACTTGCATAACTACCTAGTGGAGATGTGCACTAAGGAACTTTATGGTTTGATAGAAGGTGAGAACAATTTCATTTTTAACAGTGTCTTTAAGCCCAGAAATGAATATATCTCTAATATGAATAGGAGAGCTTAGTAGCAACGTAAAACACGTTCTTTATATTATCTCTCTGCGGACAATTATGGAAGTTATTTTTGCTTAATTCTAGAGATTACCTGGAAGAGATCTCAATTTTTACAACTCCTAGCCAGAAAAAGTATAGGAAAATCTGAACATCAGACATAAGAGGAAAACATCAAGATTTCTTAGCTATGAAGTCACCTAAGTATATTTTACTTTTTTTCCCCCAATAAATAGTAAATACTACTGGCTGAAAAGCAAAATTCTATTTTTCCCCTGCTACTGAATTTCAGAGTCTTCTATTTTTGTCACGTCTCTTGCAGAAAAGGGGTAGACGAAGTTTCTAAAAGAAAAGGTCTTCAAAACCCTTTGGCTGAAATAGACTTCTGTTTTTGGCTGTGGTGCAAACAACGACAATAACAAAATCAAAACCAACCCTCCCCCGAGAAAATGGGACAGATTATACGAAGAAATGTTTTCCGGGGCGCCTGGGTGGCTCAGTCGGTTAAGCGTCAAACTTCGGCTCAGGTCATGATCTCCCGGTTCGTGAGGTCGAGTCCCCCGCCTGGCTCTGTGCTGACAGCTCAGAGCCTGGAGCCTGCTTCAGATTCTGTGTCTCCCTCTCTCTGCCCCTTCCCCCACTCGCACTCTGTCATTCTCTCTCAAAAATAAACGTTAAAAATTTTTTTTGATAAAAAATAAAAAAAGTTAAATGTTTTCCACACACTGACAGCTAGAGAACTAGAACTGTAGGCGAAGAAAAACAGGGGCGCCTGGGTGGCTCAGTCGTCAAGCATCTTACTTGGGCTCAGGTCATGATCTCGCCGTTCCTGAGCTCGAACCCCGCTTCAGGTGAGCCCCACTTCTCTCTCTCTCTCTCTCTCTCTCCCTCTCCCTCTCCCTCTGCCCCTTGCTCACTTGAACCCCCCCCCTCTCAAAAACAAAAACAAAAACATAACTGAGCTCCACAACCACATCTCAGCCCCTCGACTGAGACAGTTGTTGAAACACAGGACAGTGAGCTGGAGTGTAAGAAAGCGTAAGAGTCCCGTTCGGCTGAGGATACAGGATCAGACTTTGGCAACTGTAGTTGTTCATTCTGCAGGTCAGGAAACAAGAAAGGAGGGAGATATCCCAAGGGAGGCCCCTAAAGTCTGTGCACGAGTGCTCTATGAATACTTGGCAGTGTTGAGTGGAAAGTTTGAAAGAGGGAAATATGAAATATCTGTTATTAAACCAAAAAAAAATGAGAAGTAGGAAATATGAAAGGCGGTGTGTAAGGTGAGAAGTGTGCTTTTACGGTATTCATTAGCTTTTGATAAGGTACCATATCATTAGCCCTGATACACCCATTAAAAAATCATTAAAGGAAGTATATCGAAGAAGCCAGTATAGACAACAAAACGGAAGATTCAAAAATAAGCAATTTGACCAAAAGATGAGAAGAAGGGAGCAATTAACATAAAAAGATAAGAGGCGAGTGGAAACATACGCTATAATCACAGTGAAACCCAGGCGTTTCAATAATTGCATTAAATAGAAATAAACACATCAATTAGATAGAGACCATCAGATTAGATAAAAAGAATCAAAACCAAAATGGGAATTGTTTATAGGAAACACGGGAGACTTTCAAGACACAAATAGGTTGTAAGTAAAAGGAAAGGAAACTACACACTATGTTTACAGTAAGAGTAAGAAAACTGGAGAGTTGACATTAGTATTAGACAAATTAAACTTCAAGACTGAGTATTATAAGAGGTGAAGAGACACAGACCATAATGATAAAATGGGAAGTTTATCAGGAAGTCAAAAAAGCCCTGAATGTGCATACACTTAATACCAGAGCACCCAACTTCATAAATCAAAAGTTGATATGGGACACCCAGGTGGCTCAGTCAGTTAAGCGTCTGGGGCTCTTGATTTCGGCTCAGGTCACGATCTCACAGTTGGTGAGATCAAGCCCCGCTATCGGTGCAGAGCCTGCTTGGGATTCTTTCTCTCCCTCTCTCTCTGCCCCTCCCCTGCTCTCTCGGTCTCTCAAAATAAGTAAATAAGCACTAAAAAAATGATAGAACTATACATGCCAACAGATAATCACAATTATAACTGGGCACTTTTACATCTCTCTGTCAGTAATTGACAGAAATAGACAAAGCCATTAACAATATAGAAAATACAAAGAACACCAGTGATCAAAAGTAATAGCTACTAAACATATCAGTGTAATAATTTATGAAGGTTTATAACGCATTGCTTACATGATTTTAATTGAACGCTGTCAACAATAAGCCATAGAAAGGCGGGTTAATGACTCAGAATTACCAACCCACTCTCACCTCCTCACGCTCCTCATTCATCGGCGAGCATCTAAGCCACCTCATGCGCTCGATCTTCTGCGAATTGGGATAAATCTGCCCCCCGATTGGGTTTTTATGCTACTGTGACTCATTCTACATCTTGTAACCAGAACTGTAGCGTACTAGACGAAACCTTCTTTCTGCCTTCGGGAGATTCCTCAACTTCAGAGGTAGAAAGTGGAATCACAGGAGTCGCCGCTTCCTGGGTAGCCTTCAGTGAGGATACTTGTGATTACCCACTAGCGAAACCGTCACGGCTGTGCCTGCACCCCAGATGATACCAACTGGTTTGTCATAAACCGAGTACCCTGAATACCTGTCCCCAAGTCACTTTACAAAGACCCGTGTCTTTTGTAGAGCAGCTAGCTAAAACCAGCGCCTACCACATACGGCAGGTACACGTTGACTGAGGCTCCGTCCCTAGTTCTAAGGCCCACATGCAAAAAGGGAGTCCGAACTGCCTCTCCTTTGATGCCTCTAATTTGTATCCTCTCTGCCCGTTTGGCTGCTGTGGTAAACCTTGCAACCACCTCTGATGAGTATGAAACAATTGTATGTCATAAAATCCAGCCATCTGCATCAGCGTGTGTCTGGGATGGTTGTGGTAGAAGCAGAGACCCTAATGTTTTCTTTGAAACCTACCTGCATCGGAATCACGTTAGGATTGCTTTGTATGAATCCATCATCGTTTCACATATCTCCATAAATTTGCATTGCTGATGTTCCTTCCATTTGTGTTGATGGTGCTGTTCTGGATGTCTTATGCAGGTATGCTGCTACCCGTGTATCCTAATATGAGGTGCAATAGCTCATCCAAGGCAATGCCGGCTTTCTCGATGAATAGATAATGATGAAAAAAATACTTATGTCAAGCTCCTCATCTCTGAAGCATAAAACATCATTACAAAGCCATCAAGAAACAAATTTTGCTTAAATGTCAACTGTAGATGAAATTTTGCAGTCGTGTTTGAGGAATGTCTAATGCCTAAAAGCACTTCCTTGAAAGAAGGTGGCCGCCAAAGTTTTTAATCCTGGTTATTTCTAAGTTGCCAAAGAACTCTGAAACATATTACCTCAAGAACTGGCAAGGACGCTAATGTCACTTGGATTTAATTTGCTCCAGGAAGCACCTTGCTTGCTATAGGGGAGAAGGTGGGAGGCATTAACACAATGTTTGACTTGTGAGCTCTGAGTTAGAAGGCGAGTGTGATAAGATAGAGAAGAGATAGACGCATTCCATCGTCCTGACCTCTCTGAGCAAATGAAAGATTAGCCAAAAGACTTACAGACAAAATGCTTTCCTGTCAAACTAAATGGAATTCAGACCTTATTTTCGGAGATACAATATGCTATATTAGTGTGCTTGGCTATCTGGTTCAACTCGCTCTGAAGGGTTTATTAAGTAACCTGAAAATGTGTGTATTTGCACACATACGCACATACATACACACCCCGAGATGATAACGTTCTCTGCAAACACATAAATACAAGTGTTATCAAGCCATACCAACAACATAAAACAGCATTTTCACAGAGAAACTGGGAAGGATAGAGCACCATCGGGATTAGCAACAGAAGAGTTTCTTTTTTTAAAAATTTTTTTTTTTCAACGTTTATTTATGTTTGGGACAGAGAGAGACAGAGCATGAACGGGGGAGGGGCAGAGAGAGAGGGAGACACAGAATCGGAAACAGGCTCCAGGCTCTGAGCCATCAGCCCAGAGCCTGACGCGGGGCTCGAACTCACGGACCGCGAGATCGTGACCTGGCTGAAGTCGGCCGCTTAACCGACTGCGCCACCCAGGCGCCCCTCAACAGAAGAGTTTCTGATAGGCACAGTGTAATTTAACAGGATACTGGCTTTTAATTCTGCTTCTGAAAAGTCACCTTGGAACTACACGATCTCGGGGAGACAGTAGCACAGTGAGACATACAATCTGAAACATAGGCTGTATAGTTAAAGATACAGGTAGAGGGGTTTAATCATCTGATTTCTGGTGTGAACTTGTTTCGTTTGAAGGAAAAATCTATGCACGTTCATGTGTAATTTGTAGTAAGCATGAAGTTGTGACACTTTGTAATGTGTTGTAGCAAAGTATAGAGGTACTTATTTTTATTACTAACAGCTTTCCCCGTTTTTTTTTTAATTTGAGGAAACTAAGGCTCAGAGAAGTTAAATAACCTGTCCACACTCACACAGCTAGTAAAAGGTAGCAATAGGACTCAAATACAAATCTGTCTCACCCAAAAGCAATGATTCTTTTCACGTGATCTTTTGCTTCGTGACGATCAATGCGAAAAAGCGACAGAATTTCCATTTTAAAAGGGCCTCTCGAAGGTTGTCTAGTCCAGAGTCAGCTCCTCAATGCCACCAGCTGTTTTTATCTCTGTTGCAGAATCCCGGTTTTTTGACCCAGAACATATGTCCTGGAGATCGAGGTAGAAGATGCAGGAGAATCCAGGGCTCCACATCGGAGCTGAGTGCATCTTTAGGGGGGCCGGCTTCTCTGCTGTCACCCCAGCAGCCGGTGCTCTCTCCCGAGACTGGAGCTCTGCAGAGGGTCGTGCGCTCCAGCTGCCCAATGCTATCGCCCAGGCTTAATGAAGGATTCAACCTAAACCAAAAGGAAGGTGTGCTTCTCGAGTAAAAGCATTTAAAGCACTAGGGGCAGACAGGAAGCAGGCTCTGGAGTTAGGTGCATGGTGGTTGAGTGGTTAAAGTTTTCCCTGAGGGTACCATGGGTAAGCGTTTTAGTTACTTGGAGCAGGATAGTACTGGGCCCTGTCCTGCTCATACAGTGACCTTGATAATGCCCCACATCCTCTAATCTGATCTCTGCACAGTTTTCCCATGAGTGAAACCTGCAAAAGGGCAGGATTCCTGCGTGCTTTGTATAACATTCTGTGGTAGTCTTTCTTTTTTTAAATGTTTGTTTATTTTCGAGAGAGAGAGAGAGAGAGAGAAAATGAACGAGTGGGGGAGGGGCAGAGAAAGAGGGAGACACAGAATCTGAAGCAAGCTAGCTCCAGGCTCTGAGCTATCAGCACAGAGCCTGATGCAGGGCTCGAACCCACGAACTGTGACATCATGACATGAGCCAAAGTCAGATGCTTAACTGACTGAGCCACCCACGCACCCCATTAGTCTCTCTCTGTTTTCCTGTCTTTCTGTCTCTTTCTCAAATAGATTATTTTTACATTCACAGAACTGTTTGATCTCATATATAATAAGAGGATTCATCTCTTTTACAAGACACTGTATTTCAGTTAACACATTCGGGGTTTTTTTTTTATTGTTGTTTTTGTTTTGTTTGTTTTGGTGGGGGATTCTTACTACATTATTGGGTTCTGCTGAGCTCTCCGTTTACATAATTCCTGAGAGTTTTTTCAATAGATGTCGCTACTACTTAATTTCTCCTTCATTCTTCAGTTATGAAGTTGAGATTTTTGACTCCAAGTACCAAGGCTCAGCACATCTAATATATCTAGGCCCCATGGCATTTGACTCGTAGATTTCATCATATGAAATTTAGCTCATTGTTCCGTTCTGTTATTTCTTTTAGTATTCTAGTAGTCAATATTTTTCTATTTTCAAATCATCCAGATTTGTTAACTATGTCTTCCACATTTTCGTTTAATAAGAAAAAAAATTGAATAAGAGAATAAGTTTCCCAACAGAACTTTGCATCATAGCACCATAGACCTTTCTCTAGATTGATACCTGCGATTAAATGGCATATGTTAAGGACACTTGTTCATACAGGTACTGATTTACCGAATTCTTCTAGCTCTTAATTCATACGTTTTCATCTTGCCCTCAGAGAGCTCATGATGGGCTTTGTCAGATGCCTTGCTGAATCCAGGATCATGGTGACCTCTGAGGATTCTGTCTTTGCATCATTAAGCCAAAGGGGTTCAATCTTCACGAATCTCAAAAGCGGGACTTCTTCTTGGGAGTTGGGGAGGCCGTGATCATGAATTAGTTGTGAGGATTCAGAAGAGAGTCTGATGTGGTCTGGAACTAACCAGGAGTGACTTCACTGACCTGGAGTGGGCTTATAGAAGAAGATTTAGATGGCGTCTGGTACACTGTATTCGTGCCTCTTATCCTTGGCTTTATTATTTGTCCTGAAATCTTTTATACTCATTTATGTCATGTCATGTTATCCCCTTGAGATCACACTTTAGTTCATGCTGTTATGGATAAGTTATATGGAGGAGAGGACCCCCTGGAACTGAATAACGCTAGCTACTTTGCTAGCTTTGTGAAACCCAGGTCTGAATGACTCTGTATTCAGTGGATAGATTATTATTCTAGAGTTGTAGTCATTTATTTATTCTGAAGGTTCTCCAGTTTCCTCTAGGAAGAGGCTGAGTGAGCTGATTCTACCTTTTATGGGTTCTGATGTTAGCCTGAGAGCAGCAATGACTTGAGGTGACTGACTATCAAGATTCAATTGGAGAATATGAGTTCAGATTTTCAACACTTTCTACTTCCCGATAGCCCACTCACATACATATGTCAGAAATGGTTTACACTGTCATAAAACAATTGCAATTCCCTACTGAAAGTGCATGACAACAAACATATAAATGTCATTTTAAAATTCTCTTTAACCAGCTGACCACATGTACCCATCTTGGCTCCTCTCCACAAATTTCTGCTCCTTGGAACTTCTGCTGATTCAAAAGAAATGAGAGACAGGAGGTTAACGCATGGTCTTCACATGAATTCAGTTTTTATTGTTAAAAAAATGATGGAAGGTTCTGGTGCCAATACTTGAAATCATGCGATAGCATGGGACTGATTGCTTGACTATTTGGCAAAAAAAAAAAAAAATTAAATACTTGTGTAGTCACATTTCAAATAAATTGATATCTGTGGAGGGAAACATCACATTTTATAGTTTGCCATTTCTCATTTTTACTTAGTTAATTGTATACTTTGCCCTAGTGCCTGAAATTCGCTGTCGTGATTGTCAGTTTCCATACATCCTGTAGACGCCATGAGTATCGAGTACAGCTTTTTAAAATTGCTTGCTATCACATTCATTATGTTCCAGTGGGAAATTACTTGAGTCAACTTTGACTTCTTATTCAGTTCTGCTTGCATGCAGATTGTTGGAAATTATCTTTCCATCTACAGAACCTAACATCATCCTTGCATTTCCTCTTTAAATATTAATGTTTTTCACTCAAATATTGGTCAGTCTGGCACCTGTTCTCAAGAAAGCCTCTCTCCCTCTCCTCTGCCTCTGTCTCTCTATCGATCGCTCTTTTGTGGATCCTGCCCTCCCGTGCCCATTTTTCTTTGTTGAAATGATAAATGCCTCTGTGGTTTTCAACGCTCGGCAGGTGATTTTTATGCTTCGGCAACATTTGTGACTCTGACATTAACCTGTTAACTAGGCTTATAGTTAACTAAGCTTAGGGAAGAGATCTCTCATTAAGTGTAGTTAAGACATTTATGGCTTCCCAAACACATATTTAATGATTTGCATCTCTGATTCAACCTTGTTGAAATCTATCAGCTGTGGGAGTGATACTCTTTTATACATCAACTACTGAACACTGTGATGGTGTGCAGGTCACTTTTGAGTGTGATTCGCTTTGCTGTTCTTAATTTCGATTGAACAACTTTTGTTTACTCTTCTATGGAAATATGACTCTGAACTCCTGTGTTCCTGTCCCCTTTCTCCAGTTCTTTCTGATTCCAGCATGTTAATCTGAACCTGGTTCTCAATTCCCACCTTGTTTTGACAGCTTGATCGTTTTTCCTTCATCCTCTAAATTGACTCCCATTAAGTTTACCATTGTGGTATAAATTTAGGATTTGGTCTTGAGAAAAGAGTTCAGATCAGGAAAACAGCTTTGAGAACCATCCACATAATACAAAAATTTTATCTAAGAATTTATAATGCACTAACATGTATGTTTTCTCACTGGACGTTCGGTAAGTCCTATTCTGTCGGTGAAGCAACTGAGAATCGTAGAGTTTAAACGGCCCTCCGAACATCACAAAGCCAATAAATGGCAGAACCTGGACTTGAGTCCATCCCAATTGCTTTTTCAACACTGCAATACAGGCCTGCAGTGAGACCGCCTCATAATCTGTCTCACAGCCCAGGCGGAGAGACTTCTGGGTGGGTAGTAAAGCTGTAAAACCTTAGTCTTCTGCCTTCAAGACCGTATGCCAGACTATGGAATACATTTTGGAAACCCTGGCTTTTCTAGAGAGGCAGTTTTCTAGAACTGTGCTCCTCAAATTTAAAAACCATTTAAATCCTTTGGGGATCTTGCTAAAATTTAAATTCAGGAAGTCTGGAACAGGTTCTGCATTTCTAACAAGCTTTCGAGTGATGTCCATCCTGCTGGTTTGGAGACCCTATGATGAGTAGTGAGGCTACAGTTTTCTGGGTGATAATGTCACTACAGATCAGGAATCATCATAGGCATTCTCCTTCCATTCCTTCATTGGTAAATTGCACTTTGGGGACTATGCACGAACTGATGGTGGCATAATGGAGGCCTCTGTTTCCCTGGGTTTCCAGAGCACTGCTGACTTGTGAGGAGCATCTCAGTCCAATATCCTGATTGTATGTCCTTGTCTTCTCCCGGGAAGAGGAAAGGTCAATGTCTTGCTCGTACTCCTTCTTGCCTTTCTGATTTTACCTTGTGCCTGGCAACAAATGCATAATTACATCCCCCCAATTTTGTTTTCCTCCGTCTCCCAAAAGGTGGTTGATTTTGAATGAATACACCACTGAGATTTTATGGTCTGCGGCGGCAGTGAGCAAGCTTTCTACCAAGCGACAGAATGAAGCCTCTCTCATGGAGTTGCTTACGTAATTATTCAAGGTCAGAACAAGGTGTCCTGATACTTTGTCACCTGAATATGGAACGAGAGCTCTTTCAATTCCCCACAACTAAGAACCAGATTGGTCGCAGGGTCAGAGATAGAACCAAACATAGATGGGGCATCAAACGTCTCGAATTGTGTGGAGAAAGAGGCTATGGGAGCGGAGATCTAGAGTTAGAGGTTCTAGAGGGGTTAAAATGTTTTATTGTGCATTGAAATCAATTTCAAAGCTTATTTAAAATGCAGATGAAGCACTTGGGTGGTTCGGGTGGTTAAGCGTCCAACTCTCGATTTCGGCTCAGGTCATGATGTCACAGTTCGTGGGTTCGAGTCCCGAGTCGGGCTCTGCGCTGATGGTGCAGAACCTGCTGTGATGGTCTTTCTCCTTCTCTCCCTGCCCTTCCCTCACTTGTTTGCTCTCCCTCTCTGTCTCAAAATAAATACACTTACAAAAAGTATAAAAGCAGATAGATCACACTAATGTTACTAACTGGAATTTCAATAAAGATTTGAAACTACAAAAAAAAGTGAGAATAAAATAATAGAATGCAGATCGATTCCTGGATGTCACTCTCAGAAAATCAGAATAAGTAGACACAGGGTGGGACCCAGGAATATGCATTTTTTTAAAAATTTTTTTTTCAACGTTTATTTATTTTTGGGACAGAGAGAGACAGAGCATGAACGGGGGAGGGGCAGAGAGAGAGGGAGACACAGAATCGGAAACAGGCTCCAGGCTCCGAGCCCTCAGCCCAGAGCCCGACGCGGGGCTCGAACTCACGGACCGCGAGATCGTGACCTGGCTGAAGTCGGACGCTTAACCGACTGCGCCACCCAGGCGCCCCAGGAATATGCATTTTTAAGAAGCACAAATGGTAATCTGATCCGTGTTGTGGAGCCTACATTTTGAGAAAGAGTAGCAAATTGCTTTTTTTTTTTTTTTTTGAGCATTTGAAAGGAATGTTTGGCTATGATAGAATAAACATATATGTAAAATTATCTTGCTATACAACACTCCCCTCCATAAGCAAACGGTATTTTCATTCAGTGTTAATAGAAACGTTCACTTCACTACCAGTGGATATATTTTTAGGGAAACTATAATAGTGTCACAGAAATTACTAGATCTATTTGCTTGGAACCTGTCCTCTTCCACTCGAAGAAATGTCAAAACTTTCTAAAGGATGAGCTTATTAGAAGTCTTAGGTACCGGAAAAAGCTTAGTTCTTTCCGGTGCCATCCGAACGTCCTTCAGAAGCCCCAGAAGGGAAGGATCAAGCTGGAGAAAAATCTATGCCAGCAAAATAAAGCTTGAGGACCCTGTCCCAAATGTTATGGGAAAAGTACCAAGTAACGGAAATAAAAAGAGATGTATCCTAAGTATGGCAGACAAAGAAATGAGATTCAGTGCGAGGGTCGTAAGTAGGTGTCCCTTAAGTGGAGAAAGAACTAAGACCACCGCAAGACAGGGGCACAGGAGTGATGTCAGCAGAATGGCATTTTCCGCTGGAAAAAAATACCAATTGGGCAGCTCTCCATGGACCAAACAACGCAGGGAGAGAGTTCTGGAGTCCACTTAGGAAGCTGCAGCACACGGTGAAGCCAAAAAGAATAAAAAGAGAATAACCACAGATAAAGGGCAGGAAGGAGTTTTCTTTTATCCCCTGCATCGTCCCCTGCCTCAGGCAGCACAGCTCCGCCCCCAGAGGGAGCTCCTCCCCCGGGCAAGTTCTTCTCTCCAGGGAACTGGAGATCAGGGTGAGGGACCACCTCCCCAGCCTCACAGGACGCTGCTGGAAGGATCCGCTTGGGTTTCCCCGACCACACACGGCTGGGGACGCAGGCCTAGCTGACACGCCTGCGGGTGGACAAAGAAGGGCGGGGGCGTCGGCCCCGGCCCCGCAGCAGGTGCCAGGCGGCCAGTGGCCTTCTCTGCAGGGCCAGCCTCCCCTGCGGAAGGCCCGACATCTCTCACAGCCTTGTCACACTCCCTGCACCTTTCGCCGCCGCGGGTCCCGCCCAGGAACCCAACGGCCACCGGGAGCGCTGCAGGTGCCCCACAGCTGTCACCGCCACTGAAGGTACCCCGGTTTGCTCCTGTGCAGACTCCAGCAGCCCCAGAGACAGAGACAGAGAGACAGAGCGTGAGCAGGGGAGGGGCAGAGAGAGAGAGAGAGAGAGAGAGAGAATCCAAAGCAGGCTCCAGGCGCTGAGCTCTCAGCACAGAGCCGGATTCGGGGCTCGAACTCACGGACCGTGAGATCATGACAGGAGCCGGAGTCTGATGCTTAACCGGCTGAGCCACCCAGGCGCCCCTAAAACGATTTCATTCGTAGGAAATAGAGACGTGCACAAAGATGCATAACGCTCCATACCCTGCCACTAAGGACATGAAGCTGTCCTTACCAAACTGCTCCCCTTGCCACATCCTGACATCTTGACTTTCGAAGGGGCTTTGCTCGTTTGTCTGTTTTCCCAGCAGTGGAGATTGCTGTAGAGCCGACCCCCCGTTAAGTGAGGTGTTACTGTAGGTAGTTCAGACTTATTCCATGGTACAAGCGCCTGATGAACCTGGCCGCTGTGTCATTTACAACTGTAATGCTGTAACTAGATAGTGTCTGAAATTGTACATAATAAGAATGCACTTTTAGGAGAAAATGGGAAAGATCTATTAATGTGCTATTAAGAACTGGGGACATCTGTTTTTGAGAAAGACTGCCCAATGCTAATATTCAGTTCAATAAGTGCAGAAATATTTTGTGGTCTGGGATATCATTTATTTGAGAAGTTACACTTAATTTTGGAAGCAGGCCATCCAACCAGTATACCATTCATGTTATACCCGTATATTAGCAATTCTGTAAAATTGAAGTAATAATGTGAATTTCTCTCTCAAAGTGAATGCCATATCAGCGAATTAAATGAGTAATTAGGTACTGTCAGATTAAATCCATTCTGATTTCTGAAACGCACTCCATGCATTTGAACCATGGTATAACATCTTTTCCCCATTAGAAGCACATGTCCTTAAACATTTTTAATTACACAGTTCAGGAAGTACAGACCATATCTTTAAACATTTTCATTCAGTACCGCTCACATCAGGGCATTTGAACCGAAATGTGGTATTTTATATATTCCAACTCTTTTCTGCTTCTGTAGCTGGCTCGAACTCCAATTCTCTTGCTTTGTCTCTCTTCGATATACCTTCGTGCACTCTTGTCACCTATCACGTGTCGGACTTGGTTCTTTCTGCCCTATGCCCCTCTATTTAAACAGCTTGACAGGGGCGCCTGGGTGGCGCAGTCGGTTAAGCGTCCGACTTCAACCAGGTCACGATCTCGCGGTCCCTGAGTTCGAGCCCCGCGTCGGGCTCTGGGCTGATGGCTCAGAGCCTGGAGCCTGTTTCCAATTCTGTGTCTCCCTCTCTCTGCCCCTCCCCCGTTCATGCTCTGGCTCTCTCTGTCCCAAAAATAAATAAACGTTGAAAAAAAAAAATTAAAAAAAATAAACAGCTTGACAAAATACCATGCCTATGATTGTAACTATCTGAAGATTTTGAAACTTCAATAGGTTTCATGAGATTGTGTGTATATATGAGATCTCGGTAGGTTTTAAAATACATTACCTTAAGATAATATATCGGTATATGAAGCTATATTTGCATCTTTAGTAATTTCTCTCTCTCTTTTTTTTAATGTCTGTTTATTTTTGAGAGGGTGGGGAGGAGCAGAGAGAGGCAGACAGAGGATCCGAAGCGGACTCTGTGCTGACAGCAGAGAGCCCTATGTGGGGCTCCAACTCACAGACTGTGAGATCATGACCTGAGCCAAAGTCGGATGTTTAACCAATTGAGCCGCCCAGACGTCCCAGTAATTTCTGATTTTGATTTCGCACTATCTCTGACTCCCGGAACAGGTGCCAAAGCTGACTGATCTGAACATGAAGCTTGACATTATAAGCCAAGCATAGTGAAAAGTCAAGAAATCCCTTTCCTTCTGGTTTTGGTAGAATCAAGGAAACGGAACAAAGGATCAGGTAGTGGAAAGATGTGGAAAGCGTGTATTCTCGTGTCCCCTTCTCAATACGGAAGCTCAAAGTGAGGTAGATTGGGCATCACTGTAGAAATACTGAGATAGGAATGATAGACCTTGATAATACCAAAGTTAGCAGCTTGATGGAGGTGGCTTAAGTCCTTGGAAAATCCAGATTCTGTTCTATACCATGTCCAATATGGTATACAAGGGATCACAACATAGCATTAGTAGAGACAGGTGGCTGTATAGATGAATATGTGTCAGCAGTCCTGTGTCACCATGGCCTGCTTTGGGTGTTCAGGGGAGCTATGTGTTTCCACATGCCTGAGTGAGGGAGCACACAAGTTCCTTCCCTTTTACCTAGATACCATTTAGGCGGGAGGAGAAAGAGAGGAGCCCTTCAGGGTGTTGAATTCTGAATTGACTATTTCCCCAAAGAGACTGTTCAAACTCCTGGATGTTGAGACACCATCACTTGGCAAATTAAGAAGACCATTTGCAGGGCACCTGGGTGTCTCAGTCATCTGAGTGTCTGACTCTTGATTTTGGCTCAGGTTAGGATCCCAGGGTCATGGGATCAAGCCCTGAGTCAGGCTCCTTGCTGAGCATGGCGCCTGCTTAATATTCTCTTTCTCTCTCTCTCTCTCTCGCCTTCTGCCCCTCTCCCCACTCATTTTCTCTCTCTAAAAATTAAAATACAATACAATAAAATGACCATTTGCCATCACGGACAGTAGTACTATTGTGAGAGCTTTTGAGCAGGGTTGATTAGCCATAGACTTCTGAGAGTAGAGTATGAATTCTTGTCCCCACTAGGTGTGTGTGTATGTGTGTGATCTGGATAACCCTTTGAAGGAGTAAATTAGAGATTACCACCATGTGGAATAATCTGAACCAAAGAGCGTAAGCAACGGTGGTGAATGCAAACTCTTGGAGAGCAAATGCATTTGTCTTCAGGAATCTGTTACAGCCAAAATATCTGAAAAATAATGAATACCACTTGAAATATTTATTGAGGCATTCTAATCAGAATTGCATTTATTATTTCTTCTCTAGTTAAAGAATTAGAAAATAATCTCACACTAAAGAATACATTTTTCATAAGAGAATGAGAAAGAAAAACTGATTACCATCAAGTGTAACCTCACTGCATCTCCAAGAATAAAGTCAAAAATTTTTTTCTATGTTTCAAAATGATATTATATGGCTACTGGAGCATCAGTCATCACATCTGTGTTGCAAACAGAGTGCAGAATGAAGGCAAAAGCGTTGGTCTTGGCCAACAGTTCCCCTTTTAAGGATTCTTCCTAAATGTCTCCGCAACAACTTTTGCCTGTGTCTCATCAGAAAACAATTGGTCACGTGGTCACTGTGGGTATAAGAGGAAGACACTACAAACACAATATTTGGTGCCCTGAACAAAATTGGGATTCTGTTACTAAGAAAGAAGTGGAAAATGGATGTTGGCTAGGTAACCAGCAGTTTCTGGGAGACTGTCTTACTTAATACATGGTGTTTTTATAAAAAAAAAAAAAAAATGCAAAAGAACAAAAGAGCAAAAAAACCAACCTGACTTGGTGCTTTAGTCTGAGCGTAGAACGGGGGACTGAGCAGATAACATACATGAGAGTGCTGCCTAAACTCTGGGAAGCTATATGACAAGGCTATCATTACCACCGTGTTTTATGTAAAACCATAAAAGCCAAGAGTAGACATAATCTATGCCCCCTCAGGGTTTGTCATCTTAGAGAATAATTCTATTCATGCTGCATTAATTAGAGCATGGAATAAAAACAAAACTAAACGAACAAAAAAAAGGGAGAATAATCCTAGATTCTAATCCTTTATTTTCAAAAACACTTGTAGAGATCATTGCTCAAAATACCACTTAAGGACTAGGTCTAGCCCAACCTTCAGAGCAGATTGTTAATGATGTCAGTCAAGACCTGTTCTGGCCTTTACATCATTCTCGGAGGGCAAGCTTATTTTCAGCATTGGGGTGGGCATCTTGCTGTCTCCCCAGGAACGATTTACAGTCAGAATTGATTTACAGTATTTCTGGGTTTTTATTAATAGATTTTATTTTTTTGAGCAGATTTTAGCTTTATAGAAAAATTGAACAGAAAGTACAGAGAGAGAGTTCCCATATACCCCCTCTGTCCACAGTTTCCCCTAACGTTAACATCTTGCGTTAGTATGGTACATTTGTCAAACTTAATGAACCAATGTTGATACATCATGGTTAACTAAAAAGCACAGTTTATTTAGGGTTCAGTCTTTCTGTTCTACAGTACTATAAGTTTTGGTAAATGTCACGTATCTACCATTACAGTGTTAAGCAGGGTAGTTTCACTGCCCTACAAATTTCCCATGCTCCACCTACTCAAATACTTGTCCTCTACTTTGTCTGATTTTGACCTAACTTTTATCATTTGGCACTGAAGATGGGGTAAGAGGGCTAAGAGAAGGCCAACATTGAACTTGATGTTTCCTTTGAAGTTGTTAACATTGTTCTCAACGTCGTTTGGGTTTGACCTCCTCATAAAAGCTTTTTAGTGATGTTCACAATAAAGACAACATAGTAAACATTCAGTAAATGTCGTTATTATGTCAGCATTGTTATTACGTAGCAGACACTGTGTCAAGTATACTATCTTTTTTAATCTTCACAAGAATATCATGAGGTAGAAATTACCCCTGTATTGAGAATTAGAGAGCTAAGGCACAGCCTAGCAAAGTTGCCTTCCCGAGATTTTATGGCTGTCTCAGGGCCGGGCCGGAGCTGGCTTCCTGGTCGCGTGACAGCACATTCACAACAAGCCCGGCCCTCAGAAGGGTCTGACGCTTGATTTAATGCCTAACTGCCAACATCCTGAAATTCTCGGCTCTCTGAACTCATATTTTGTCAATAAATCTTAACTGGGCAACGGAGCGTGAACGTGAGCAGAGGAGATATGCACTATGTGGATCTGCTGTTGTTCCTTGTTTTCGTCTTTACATGTAGCATTTCTTTTTTTTTTTTTTTTTTCAACGTTTATTTATTTTTTTTGGGGGGACAGAGAGAGACAGAGCATGAACGGGGGAGGGGCAGAGAGAGAGGGAGACACAGAATCGGAAACAGGCTCCAGGCTCTGAGCCATCAGCCCAGAGCCCGACGCGGGGCTCGAACTCCCGGACCGCGAGATCGTGACCTGGCTGAAGTCGGACGCTTAACCGACTGCGCCACCCAGGCGCCCCTACATTTAGCATTTCTAGTGTCCACCGTGCATCTTCCGTAGCAGCTGACCTAGTTCTCAGGACCCATGTTTGGTTTGATACCCTGCTGTCGCCATCTTGAAATTCTTAATAATTCTATCGTGAACTTGTGTTTTGTAAATGGAGTCTGAAGGGGTGATGGAACATGTATGTGACCAGAGGAAATACACACAGTATTTCCCAATGCGTTTATCGATGGCTATTCCTTGTCCCCCTGCTTACATATGGCATCTGTGATGCCCCTTGAGTTCAGAATTCTGGTGGACCCACGATGCAGGGGGGTTGAATAAAAGTCAAAGTGAGTACAAGATAAGCATGTGACGTCCATGAGTAAGGCACGGACGGACATCCCTGAGAAGGCGCACTCTCCTTTACTTGTTCCCAGTGCAGGAAGAAAGCAGTGGTGCTCTAAGAAATACAGAACAACTAATTAACCCTGTCGTATCCTTCTCTTACCCTTAGTTCCTGGTATTAGCCACGATTTATACCAAAAGTGATGACATGGAAGGAATGTTAAGGCGACCCATAGGTCCTTTTTCTTTCAGTCACTGTTCACTCACCACTATGCCAGAGTGTTGGTATGATGCGTGTGTATTAAGAATTTAATATATCAAGTTAACTTTGTGACATCTTCCCAGTGTTCTGGCAGGAACGATACATATGCACATACAACGCTCTGCAGTATGAATTGCGTGTTTCTGATGACTCCACATACAAATTAAATGCTCTCATCTTTTTATTTAAAATGGGCATTGTACAACACAAATGGTAAACTTCATACTAATAATTACAATTTTTAAGTTTTCTTTACTTAGAACGGTTTTAGACAACACACACAAAAATACCTTGACAAATCGAGAACAGATTACGGAGAAAAGGGAAAAAGCTTTACATTTTAGCACCTTTGATAACACTTTTTTCCTGGACTCCCCTCATTTTCATTTGGCATCAGGTCCCACACCCTGGGCAGACAACCCGTTCACAACCAGCCCTTTCAGACTCCAAGGCTTATGCTCCAAGGTGGAGGTTTCCAACCTTTTCACCTCGTGCCACATAGAGAAAATGGTAGTTAGGAGGCATGTTAAGGCTGGGGTAAACCGAGGGGACCAGTTGTGGCCAGAAATGGTTCAGGTGGGGATCCAGGCTAAGGGGATCGGTATCTCCGCGCACTTGGAAGGGCCCCAGCCCACTACTCGGGTGTTGCTCAGTTTTTGTCAAAACAATAACGAGAATGATAGCAAAATATAACACGCATAATATATTTTTTCTACGTGCCAGGTGTGTTTCTCAAAACTTCATACATACATATATATATATATATATACACATATATATATGTACATATATATATGATCAACTCCTGTAACCGTCACAACGTTACGAGGAAAGCACTATTATTATCCCCACTTTGTATTAAGCGGAATCACGTGAGATTGCAGGCATTTGACTACGTTGGACTGCGAAGAGAGCAAGTTCGCATCTTTAAGCTGATGAGACGAAAACACTGAGGGAATAGGGAGATTAAGTTCACTGCTCAAAGGCACTCTACTAGTAAATGCCAGAGCCAAGATCGAGTTCTCGGCTAGTTCAGATGCTAGCAGGCAATTCCAAAGGCATGGACCTTGGCCATGGTGCAGTGGTACCTTTCAAAGAGAATTCGATGATAGACTGTATCAGAAAGAGTTATCGCAAGCACGGTGGCCTGTAGCTAAGACAGCCAGTTTTAACTTCCAGGCGTTCGACTTGGCCTTACCAATTTGCTCTGCCGTGTTGGCTGTTGTAGTGAGCCAAGCACCGTTTTACCTTCATATAACTTACAGTTCACCCTGTTTGAGTATCTTCCTTTTTAAGCCCCACTAGGAAGAGCGGCGACCCCTTATACTGCCCTGGCTGCATTTGGATTAGGCCCGTGGCTAATCTCACTTCTTAAATTATTTTGTTCGGTACTCAACAATCCTTGGAGATAAATATCCTTATTCTCCTCAGCCTTGGAGATGAAGAAACTGACTACATCATTTGCACAAGGTGACCCAGATCCTACATGGCAAATCCAGGGCTCAATACCAGGTCCATGTGACGTCAAGAGCACGCTTTTTCCGCTATGCTGCCTGCACATAAGAATTTTCTCATCCCTGCTCCTAGATTCGGAAGGATGGTCATTAGCTGATCCACCACATAATCTCTAGCCGCTCCTCAGGCCCAGTTCTATGGCTGAAGTGATTATTTTGCTTATAATAAAGAGTGAGCTGTGCAGCTGGAGAAATTTTCATCCAGATGCTGGTGTGTCACTTTGAATTGCTATTACAATAAAAAGTTCCTGTTCATATTTGTTGCTATTTGCATATGTACGGAAGCCACAGTTGTTCAGCCAAACCAAGCCATTTTGCAAAACTGCAGCCCCAAATTCACAAAGCAGCTCTGAAAATAGCCCATTTGTGGCCTCTTATTGAGAAGAAGCTGGGTAAAATATGCAGGCTCTTTGATTTATCTCTGAACAGTCCCACACCTTTTATCTACAATCAACTTTTCCTCCCTTTTGCCCTCCTTCCCTCCGTCCCTTCCTCCTTTCTTGAAATAGACCCCGAGAATCTATTCTGTGCCAAGCACCAGAGAGACAAAGAACAAAAAGTAACAGTTCCAAGAGCAGCTCAAATTCTAGGATCAAAAGAGTTCGCTTGAGAAACAATATTGTTCTCAGAAATAGAATTGTAGAAAAATGAATATACTTGAGGCTACTGCTTGTGTTCTCTATCCCCTGGCTTTGTTCATGCCTTTAGTGTCACAATTATTATTAATCGAACTGGAATTTGATTTTTTTTTCAATCTCCTTTACCTGGTAGTCTGTTTTCTAGAACCTAAAACAGGACCCGGCACAGAATATCTACCCAGCTGAATGTCTAGACCTCATTGAAATTGTCAGCGTCGATAGCTTGCAACATTTGGGAGGGGGTTACATGATATTTATCACTCATGACAGTGAGCGATGGAGTTCCTTCCTCACCCAGAATTTAACATAGTTCACTTTCCCCCATCCTCTTGCAAACCGATTACGTTTACATTATTTCATTATCCTGGGACAGTGTACATGAGTTTTAACTTTAGCCCTGTCCACACATAGGTGTTGTTATAATTCAGATGACACTCGTATTATCATACGGCATTTGGTTGGGTTTTGTGTTTCACGATATTATCTGGAGGGATTCTAAAAATTACAATTAAAGTCAGGTAATCGGGATGATAGTGACCTCACCTTGCAAAAGTTTATTGATTTGCCCAACCTCAGAGAGTAAATTAGAGGGAGCCAACTTTTGTGCTTCCTACTCCATGTCTCCCCTTTCCTCTCTCCAGACCATTATTGCGAGAGCATGCATTTTGTTGTTCTAGTCATAAAGGGAGCTCTTCAGTAATGCCGACACAGGTACGGGGCCATGCCCTACGTATGCGTTATCTCACTGTTCCCGTGAGGCAAGAGTTATTATTTCTATCTTACAGATGAATAAAATAAGGCCAAGAGAGGTCAGGTAATGCACCTAATGGTATTTGATCCCAGGCTATCTGATTCCAGAAACTATGCTATGAAAAATTAATAACTAACATTTACAGAGTGCTTACTATGTGCCAGGCAGCATACTAAATATTTTACATGTACTAGTTTATTTATTTAGTCATCACACAAATTTTAGTAGGCACATACCACTCTTCTCTCCATTTTATAGAGGAGGAAAATTTGGCATAGAGAGTATATTAGAGTTCTGTAGAGCAATAGAATATATACGTGCATATATGTAGAAAGCCGAGGAGTACTACAGCGTGCTGTCAGTCTGAGTCTGAAGGCCTGAGAATCAGAGGACTGATCTAAGTCCAGGTATGAGTCAAAAGCCCAAAAACCGGGAGCACTGATCTCTGAGGGCTGGACAAAATGGCTACCGTGGCCCAAGCAAAGAGAGTGAATTCTCCTTTCTTCCACCTTTCTGTTCTGTTCAGGCCTTCATTGGATTGAATGATGCCCATGAGAGTTGAAGACTACAGGAGAGTAATCTTTCCTCAGTCTACTTATTCCAATGCTGATCTTTTGGAGAAACGCCCTCACAGACACATGGGGACAGTGCACTATACCAGCCGTCTGGGCATCCTGGAGCCTAGCCAAGTTGACACGTGACGTTAAGCGCCACAGAGAGCTTACATGACTCAAGTTCCAACTAACTTGTGTTGGTTTTCCCTTGTGTATTTCCTCCACCACATCTATTCGTCCACATCCTATTACTTTGTACCCATCACATATGATTTCTATGCATAAGCTGACTATGTTCCCGAGGACAGCCTCTCCAGTCGTTTGAGGGATCCCACCCCTTGTCATGTCCTTAAGTATGTCAGCTCCAACAATTGTCACTGTTTTCCTATGTTACCTTTTCCTCTCTTCTATATCATTCTCAAATATACACCCGGCTTATAATTCTCAGCGTTTCACACATTTATCCCTTGTTCATGGAACAAGGATGCTTTCCAGGGGCAGAAGATAACTACCATAAATTCGTTGCATTACCTGCAACTTACAGTCCAGTGCTGCGAACGCAACAAGAGGGAAGATATGCTTAACTATTGATAAGTATGATTCCAGCTTGCATGCTGCTTTAGCAAACAGGCCCTTTTATATCTGTCTTATCTTTACAAGAGTCTCTTGAGGTAGGTGGTGTGATAACCCCCCAAATCACAGGTGAATACATTGAAAATCATCAAGATGCAGCGATTTCCTCAATGAAAGTTAGCTAGCAGGGAACAGAGGTGTGATCTCATTCCCCATCTCCTGTCCTTAAAGCCACTCCTAGAGGGGGAGCTAATTTGCTTCCAGAGGTTCCATTTCCCATTTTTAAGATGGAGATTGCATCAGTCAGGTTCTCCAGAGAAACAAAAGCAGTGACGTAGACACACACACACACACACACACACACACACACACACACACACATCCTAAGACATTTATTTCAAGGAATTGGCTTATGCAATTGTGAGGTTGACAAGTCTAAAATCCATACGGCAGGCCAGCCAGTCTTGGGCAGGAACCGATGGCACAGTCTTAATACGAGATTTCTCCCTCAGAAGACCTCAGTTTCTGCTTTTAAGGCCTTTCAACTGATTGGATGAGGCCCACCCACATTATCAAGGTGCTGTCCTTTCCTTAAAGTCAAATGATTGTATACAATAACCACATCGAAAAACTACTTTCATAGCAACACCTAGATTGGTATTTGAATAACTGGGTAATATTACCTAGCTAAATTGACATGCAAAATTAATAATCACGTGGATGATGATGATGTAAATAGCTATCTTTCAAAATGATGAAAATTTGATTCAAACACCAATTTTAAATATCTAGCACTATGTCTAGCGTATAGGAGAATCTCAATAAATATCACCTCCACAGGATCAGAAACAAACGTATGGGAGTGAGGAGTTCTCTATCTAGTGCCTCTTTTTTATTCCAGTTATGCCTCTCACTTCATTTGATTCTGGCATGATTTCAACTATATTTTCTTATGGATCTAAAGCTGAACAGACTAGGATAAAAGTATAGTGCCTGAGAGTGATTTTCAGGTAGATCTATTATGCTTAAGAGAGAGCTCTGTACTTCCCCTGTAGAGATAACAATTCTCATTACTTCCAACCTACGGCCCAAATCTAGTATATTATTATATTCCCATTATGCTATTTTAGTCTTTGCTTTCCTATAGGCTACAGAAATTTGTTCCTGTTAAAAGAAGAAATCCTTCCAGATTTTTGAGGCTGAGTATGGTTAACCTTATAACTTTGCCAAATTACAAATCAGAGCAATTACATATGCAGAAAGGACCCATTTCATTGTTATTTACTTCTCAGCACATGCCTATATAGGCTGTTGTGGTAAAGTAGCAATAGCCTGGGAATCTGGAAAGAGAACTTTCATCATGGTTCTGTTACTTACTAGCTATATGTCCTTGAGCAACTTAACTAATCTCTGAATCTCTGTTTCTTTATCTTTATCTTTTTCTTTATCTTTTGTATTCTAAAACCAGCTTTGTCCATCCTGTAGGCTTATGGGTGTTTTAAAGAGATAACGTATAGAAAAACCATCTTGAGCATTTTCCGGCTCACGGGAAATGCCCGATAAACTTTGATTGAATCCAAATCTTAGCGCAACGTAGATACGATTTTAGAACCTCACCTAGATAATATGAATGGCTAAAGAAATGAAGAGTTAGTTCTGCAACAAACTAAACAGCATTTAGTTTGAAAATGAGTCAGAAAACCTATTTTTTCAAGATCCATTTTGAGCATAGGTCTCTTATACAGATGATCATATGTTTCTGATTACTCTTTTTTTTTTTTTTTTTGTCAGATGAAAATGTTAAGGTACTTTTTCAGCAGAGCCTATTATAAGGTTAATCAGAGCTTGGATATAGACCAGGGTGTAGCCCACGGAGGAGCCCTATGGAGACAAAAGAGCCCGGAATAATCAAGGTCAATTCACCACTGAATGAGCACAGGAAGGAGGATTAGAAACATAGGAGGTTAGATTTTAATTGCTAGGCAAATTCAGTTGCTTTAAAAGGGATTGTGATCTGGCTGCAAGCGAGATGAAAAACATTTTAAAACAATGAAGGGTCAAACTGCCAATTTTAGAACAGTAAAAGACCCTGAGATGAGGAACGGAGTGATACCCGTCTTTCCCTTGCCCCAGTGCTGGGCCACATTTTAACCACATGCTTTCCCAGCTGACATTCTTCCTCACGGCTCTCGATAAAGATCTTGGCTCTGAATGTGAACAAAGAGCATTTAATTTTCTTATTTAGTCAGAAGTTGCAAATTTCTACTGGTACAAAGAATGTTCATACGCTTTAATAAGCATTAATTAGGGAAGATGCGAAATAAGTTTCATTTTGAGCTTATACACATTAAGGAAAATGAAAATGACACATTTTCCAGATTTTCATAATGTCTACATTTTATGTTGCTCATTTATGCTACAATAAGTAACGTGTTGCCATCTCAACATTTATACAAATGCTTTCAGATTTATTTCTATCAATTTCTGTTTACAAGAGTATTTTTTCACTCTTTTCCTTTTCATGTAGAATTTTTCCAGATAATCCTCTTGAGAAGCAAAGCGTGATAGATTTAAGTGTAAAGGCAAATTATGTACAGAGTAGAGACAAGTGGGCAAAGAGGTAATACACAAAAATGAGGCACTGTTACTCTTTATTGACGACTCAGACCCTTCCTGACAGTCATGACATATTGTGACCTAATCCACATTCAATGAGCAGCAGAGCAGAGTGAATGAGAATCAAACTGTGGCCCATGATTTTATGAAATAATAGAGTGGGGAAAGCACACGTTTACTTAGAGGTATTTTTTCTATCACTATTCACAGCACATCATCCCAAGGTAACAGGTGATGAGATGTCAAATCTCCAAACTATCTTTCAGGATAAAATAAAACCATCAGATGTTAGACATTGCACAAAACGACATAATAATTGCTCTAATAATTGAACTCCAATTAAGCTGCATAAATGCTCATTTACATAACCAGCGTGCAGTATTTGCAACAAAAAGATCACATCATTTCCCACCCCCCCCCCACCAACCCAACACCAAACACAGAAACCTCTGCGATATACCCTTTTTTTTTTAAATATGAAATTTATTGTCAAGTTGATTTCCATAAAACACCCAGTGCTCATCCCAACAGGTGCCCTCCTCAATGCCCATCGCCCAACCCCCATCAACCCTCAGTTTATTCTCAGTTTTTAAGAGACTCTTGTGGTTTGGCTCTCTCCCTCTCTAACTTTTTTTTTCCTTCCCCTCCCCCATGGTCTTCTGTTAAGTTTCTCAGGATCCACACAAGAGTGAAAACATAGGGTATCTGTCTTTCTCTCTATGACTTATTTCACTTAGCATAACACTCTCCAGTTCCATCCATGTTGCTACAAAAGGCCATATTTCATTCTTTCTCATTGCCACGTAGTATTCCATTGTGTATATAAACCACAATTTCTTTATCCATTCATCAGTTGATGGACATTTAGGCTCTTCCCATCATTTGGCTATTGTTGAAAGTGCTGCTATACACATTGAGGTAGACGAGCCCCTCTGCATCAGCACTCCTCTATCCCTGGGGTTAATTCCTAGCAGTGCTGTTGCTGGGTCATAGGGTAGATCTGTTTTTAATTTTTGGAGGAACCTCCACACTGTTTTCCAGAGTGGCTGCACCAGTCTGCGTTCCCACCAACAGGGCAAGAGGGTTCTGGTTTCTCCACATCCTCGCCAGCATCTATAGTCTCCTGATGTGTTCATTTTAGCCACTCTGACTGGCGTGAAGTGGTATCTCAGTGTGGTTTTGATTTGTATTTCCCTGATGAGGAGCGACGTTGAGCATCTTTTCATGTGTCTGTTGGCCATCCATCTGGCTGTCTTCTTTAGAGAAGTGTCTATTCATGTTTTCTGCCCATTTCTTCACTGGGTTATTTGTTTGTCGGGTGTGAAGTTTGGTGAGTTCTTTATAGATTTTGGATACTAGCCCTTTGTCCGATATGTCATTTGCAAATATCTTTTCCCATTCCGTCGGTTGCCTTTTAGTTTTGTTGGTTGTTTCCTTTGCTGTGCAGAAGCTTTTTATCTTGATGAGGTCCCAATATTTCATTTTTGCTTTTAATTCCCTTGCCTTTAGAGATGTGTCAAGTAAGAAATTGCTGCGGCTGAGGTCAGAGAGGTTTTTTCCTGCTTTCTCCTCTAGGGTTTGGATGGTTTCCTGTCTCACATTCAGGTCCTTTATCCATTTTGAGTTTATTTTTGTGAATGGTGTAAGAAAGTGGTCCCCACACCTTAAACTCAGAAACCTCTGCGAAATACCCTTTGAATGTAATTCTTAGAGAGGGATTCGTTTCTTTTTTTTTTTTTTTTTAAAGTAATCTCTACACCCAACTTGGGGCTTGAACTCACAACCCAGAAATCAAGAGCTGTATGTTCCACTGATTGAACCAGTCAGACATCCCTTTAGAGAGCGATTTCTAAAGCAATTGATTTGGGACGTGGTTTGAATCCTATCTTTTCTATCTAGGTTAGTCACTTACTTGCATTAAGCCTCAGTGTTTACATCTATAAAATGGTAACAATAATACATCCTTATATTCCACCTAGGTTCAAATAAGAGAATGTATGGGAAAGATAATTGTTAAGTGCTAAGATGCTGTATAAATGTATTATTAGATGTAGGAATTATGTTATTCATTAAAGTTTCATCTGTAAGTTCTAAGAAATTCTATGGATAAAAACAAAGTGTAACAACCACCCCTTTACTATCAGTTTTATCCATGTCCAAATTATAGCTATAATATTGCTAAAAATATACTGGAACCTAGCTAAGTGTAAGTTGGCCCTTCAAAGTAGTTCTTTAGAGTTTATATTTAAATGGACATTTATTGACCACTTAATATTTATGGGACATTTGCTAGATATTTTATAAGTATTGGTTCAATCGATCCTTAAACAGTTCTGATGTGTAAGTAGAATTACCCCTATTTTGCAAAGAAGAAATTGGAAGGTGGGAGAGGTCTTCAAGGTCATGGCAAGATGTACTGGTGTAGCTGCTGTCATTGCTCAAATTTGGGGGAACTGATTGCATGAACAAAACCTAAGAAAGTTGTCGTTTACGTGACGGCATGTGTGTGTCAAGACTCAAGAACGTCAGCAGTGTTCTATCTTTGGGAGATAAGAAAAAAAAAATGGGTTGCCAAAATAAGAGGCTGTATTTTGAGTCAAATCTGAGAAGCACATTGTGTAATAAACATTCAATAAGGTACTAAGATTGATGGCCTTGAAAGTCAAGCAGGAGAATTTGACCTTAGTTTAGTGGGCATTGTAAGCTATTGAATAAGGTATCGCCTTGATGAAACAAGTAATTTAGGAAGATGAGCCCGACCGTAGTTTCTAGGATTTTGAACAACTTGAGAATTTAAACGTCAGACTTGAGAATTGATATAATGTTGCAAATATGCACGTGAAACTCAAGGTTCCTTAAAAATATCTTCATGCATAAAATTTGTAACAGAGATATTTATTCTAATATATTTGACATGTATCGTTACTGTATGTAAACATTGATATGTTTTGATAAATTGAACTTGTCAGATGCCAACCAACCTTTAGGACTATTTATTTATTTATTCATGAGCAATTATGTATTTTCCATTTTGGGGCCTCCTTGTTGTTTTATATTTCATGTTTTTATTTATAGTTACATTTTTCATGTTTGCAATCTTCTTTTTTTTGATGTATACCACAATACGAATAGTGAAAAATTAGCCATACAAATGGTAAAAGAATGCTTTGTCCTCAGGGAAGAAAGTATGGAGTTTTCTCTACATTGGGTATACCAAATAAGTTAGGACAAGGGAAAATATGTGTTAGATAAAGGAAATATTTATGACTTTGTACGTGTTGGTGGTGGTGGGTGTGTGGAGAGAGACAGAGAAAGAGAAGGAGAAAGAGAGAAACAGATCGATTTCATTTCAAATCCAAGGCTTTACAATTTCTCTCTTAAAATATAAAAAGGCCAGTTGGGGTAACAGTGCAATGGCAAACTTTACATTAACATCAATAATTTAGTATATAGTATTTTCAGAATTGAAAATATCCCTAGAATGGTACCTGAAGCTGCCTGCTGTTTTTAAATTGATTTTTGTTTTCACAGACCTATTTTTCACTTTCATGTTTGTATCACCTCTCATGTTTTAAATACTTGATCATTACTATGAAAAATATGTTTTCTATCCAGTGACAAATGCTTTACATTCATATTCTTTATAAGTAATTTGGAATATGAATCTTTTTTTTATTTTTATTTAAAAAAATTTTTTTTCAACGTTTATTTATTTTTGGGACAGAGAGAGACAGAGCATGAACGGGGGAGGGGCAGAGAGAGAGGGAGACACAGAATCGGAAACAGGCTCCAGGCTCTGAGCCATCAGCCCAGAGCCTGACGCGGGGCTCGAACTCACGGACCGCGAGATCGTGACCTGGCTGAAGTCGGACGCTTAACCGACTGCGCCACCCAGGCGCCCCAAGGAATATGAATCTTATAAAACCAATTATAAAAGGAGGATTTTGGCTGGAAGTCTAAATGTAAACAACGGGGGACACATGTCCCCTCATTCAGTGCTCCATAGAAATTACTGAAAGCATACATGCACATTCATAGAGGCAAGCCTACCTCGGACGTGTAAACAAGAAAGGGTTCTTATATCTTGGAAAACATAAGAAAATGGCTCTAAATGATGTAAGAATCAAGCCATTTGAGGGGCACCTGGGTGGCTCAGTCAGTTAAGAATCTGACTCTTGATCTCGGCTCAGGTCATGATCTCATGGTTCATGAGTTTGAGCCCTGTGTTGGGCTCTGGGCTGATAGCATGGAACCTGCTTGAGATTCTGTCTCTCCCTCTTTCTGACCCTTCACTGCACGCGCGCTCTCTCTCTCTCTCTCTCTTTCCCTCTCTCAAAATAAATAAATAAGCTTAAAAAAAGTAAGCCATTTGAATTGAAATCCAGATGTCTATATAAGTAGGGAGAAAATGCTGAAGGAAATACATCCATTAATGATCATTGTGTGCTTCTGTGTGTGGTGGGGAGTGGGCTAGGTGAGGGGTGAAGGGAAAAGGAAGAGGTAAGAAAAAAAGATAAAATGAAAATATGTCCATGACAAAGACACCATGTATATAATCTCGGTTATGTTAATATGCTGGTGTTGTGTGTGGTGTGTGTGTCCACGCGTGTGTATTTGTGCATGAGATGCTGGGCCCGCAGATGTTTACATCTTGTTGTCTTGTCTGGAGGGATTCTAAATTTTTGTTCTCTTCCTTGTAATCTCTGTGTTTTCTTTTCTTCCTTGTTTTCTTTTTACAGTAAGCATGTTATTATTAGTTTCATCATGACAAAAATAAAGATCTGCATGGAAAGATTAAAAGAAAGTAGATGAGAGCACAGCAATGGGAAAATTAGAGCAAACACACACGCACACATGCACACACACCCAGTCCCCAACTAGGCCATGGCCGTTCTTCACAACAAACCACTAGAAATTTGGAGTCAACAATCATAAGCCAAAGATGTAGATCAGGCAGCAATGATCTGAGTCATTAATTAACAATATATGGAAGAGCTGTGTAGATCTGGTCCCATATTCTCGTTCATTTACTCTGAGTGGTAGTGACATTTGCCCCCGGGAGAGTACCCAGTAAAAACAAAATTAAGGCTTGAATTGGAAATGGTTTCGATTGTAACTGCTAGTGCTAGGGAGGAGCAGAGACCAGTCCTGTGTACTTCCAATCCCTTCAAGTTAAAGGGTTGTGGGAAGAGGAAAAGGAGAAAGCCTGATTCTAGGGTGACCAGCTCTCTTAGTGTGCCTAGGATGATCAGTGACAAAATTGGGAAAATTCCAGGCAAATCAAGATGAGTTGATTTCCCTAGATGATTCTTTTTTTTTTTTTAATTTTTTTTAATGTTTATTTATTTTTGAGACAGAGAGAGACAGAGCGTGAATAGGGGAGGGACAGAGAGAGAGGGAGACACAGAATCTGAAGCAGGCTCCAGGCTCTGAGCTGTCAGCACAGAGTCCGACGCGGGGCTCGAACTCGCAGACCATGAGATCATGACCTGAGCCGAAGTCGGACGCTTAACCGACCAAGCCACCCAGGCGCCCCTTCCCTAGATGATTCTTATGCTTGACCCCCAAGCTCCAGATTTAAAGTATAGCTTTCTGGGGCACCTGGGTGGTCAGTCAGTTGAGCATCTGACTTCAGCTCAAGTCATGATCTCACAGTTTGTGGGTTCAAGCCCCGTGTCGCGCTCTGTGCTGACAGCTCAGAGCCTGGAGCCTGCTTTGGATTCTATGTCTCCTTCTCTCTCTCTTTGCCCCTTCCCCGCCTGTGCTTTCTCTCTCTCTCTCTCTCTCAAAAATAAATAAATAAATATTAAAAATATAAAGTATAGCTTTTTGAAGACAGGATATTATCTTAGGAAACTCTCAACATAAGTGTTGGGATAGGAGAAGTAGCAAAGTTTCCTAGGCAATCAGAACCATCGGGAGAAATGGGGAACTCGCACATCTGATGGGAAGAATGCCTGGGCACCCACAGGTGGGTGTCTAGGCAGACCATGATGATTCAAACCTGAATCTTCCATCAGGCCAACGGTGCTCCTCACTTGACACTAATATTCTAGATTATTTCAATATGAGAGGTCGCTGTGGTTGCCTCCATTTTCAGATGAAGAAACTGAAGTTTAGGGCAAAATGGTAGCAAGTCTTGATACGTGCGGTGCTTTGAATATTTTTTCTTGATATTCAGATTTATTATGGTTCTTTATTGGAATCAGTGTTTATTCTTAAGAATACATATTTCGCCCATGTACAGAGGAAGTATCTCGCATGTCGAGAAGCCAAAGTGAAAGTTAAAATGAGTTTAAAAAAAGCAAAGTCCCTGGGGAGCTCAGAAGTTGATTTCTGGATATGTGTACAAATTCAAAATTCAATGATCAGAATAATAAAAACTGAAATTTCGTAGGCATTTTGAATGAAATTAATGTTTTCTGGGCATATTCCATAATACGTGGTAAGAAAAGTGATAGCACAGGGAAAGAACAGCTGTCAATTTGGACGAGACAACCACAAAGAATGTCAACGGCTGTCTTAATTAAAGAGAGTGTCTTGAGTTTCATCAGCGGTGAAGAGACAACTGGGACCTATTTATTCAGGGTTATTAAAATTGAGCCCTAGAAAATCAAAATTGATGTGAATAAAATGTATGGTCAGGCCTATGATAGCACAGTTCACATGCGTGGAAAATGCAACCGAATTGTTACACAATTTAAAGAAGAAAAACCAGGAGCATTATAAACACATTGTCATGTACATTCTGTTTGGATTCAACTGTGGTAGTGTTTTTGTGAGGAAGGAGCTCTGAATCTCTCTCAATAGTGTCATTCATTTGTATGATGCTGTATATGCATCTGTGAAAACACTAGCAATTTTTCGAAGAGATCTAAGCAGAATAAAATTGTAACACTAGCAGATGATATAATTTGTTAATAGCCTGATAAACTTTACATTGTTGTGTATTATAACCTGTGATAAAGGAGTTCCTGAGGTTAGTGAGCTTTTGGATCTTGAACCAACAACTCCTTTCAGTGTGCAGGTGGCCTGTGAATTAAGTGCTTTCCTAACACGGTTCCCCAATTTGAAATTCTGTTTTTTTAAATCATATGTTATATGTTACAAGAATTCTTTATACAGAGCCTCATAGTGGAATTTTGGGATCGTTTCTTTGCCTTTAAAATTACAAGCAACGCTTCATTTTTTATCTGCTGAAAAACAGGATGACTATTTCAAAGCCATTTGTGATACCGGGGGATGGATTATGCCAATTAATATTCTCTAAATCAGCACTATTCAACAGAACATTTTCACTGATGGAAATTTTCTTTATCTGCACTGTCCAATATGTTAACCACCAGGCAGAAATGGCTATAAGTACTTGAAATGTGGCTAGTGTGACTAAGTGACTGAATTTTTAATGTTATTTAATTTGAAGTAATTTGAATATGAATTTAATAGCCACATGTAACTAATGGCTGTGTGCTGATCAATGCTGCTCTCAGATTTTAGAATAGGAAAACCTTGTTTGCAGAAGATAGGAAACCTTCCTCATTCATCAAAAATAGGTCATGGCAATTAAGATGTGCATTTTACTGTGTTTAGACAGATGCATGCTATTCAGTTAATATTTAATATGAAAGATTGGATTCAATATTACCAAATTTATATCTTTTAATAGGAAATCTTCTAGACTAACAGGGCCTCTAAAGATTCTTTTCTTACTGCAGTATCCTCAACATTTAACACAATGCTTATTAGACATAGAGTAGAGTAGGCACTATATAAATATTCATTCAATGGATAAATGATAAAACAAAATTAAATGAATTATCAGAAGCACTATTTAAGTGGAGCAGACTTAAGTGAAAATGTTATTCCAGAACTTTGATTTTACTGGAACTGTCCAAAGCTCAACCCCATCCATTAATGCTTCAACGAAATCAATTTTGACTGTTTGTTTATTCTTCAATAGTGCCCATCTCATCTCGGAGCTATTGCAGATTGCTCTGGCAACTATGGAATGCTCATTTTCATTCAACAAATATTTGCTGGGCATGTACTCCCTCCCAGGCACTATGTTAGAGAGGCATTATGTTGGGTAAGACTGAGCCCTGACGTCTGATCGCGTGCTTGGAATCCTACCTTTCCACATACTGCGTAAACTTGGGCAAGCTACTTACCCTTGTCATACCTCAGTCTCTATTTCTGTAAAATGGAATTATAGGACATATTCAGGGGGTTATTGTGAGGATTAAAGAATTTAATTCATGTATGAGGATTAAGGAATTTTATTCAGTGTATAGTAGGCATGTAATAGATGCTAGCTATCAAATAATGGGTATTCAGCAATAAATAAAGCAAACAGGGTCTATGTGCTTATAAGGCTTAATCTGGCCCTCTGTGTAACAGGGAAACTGGTCCTTGACATTTACCAACTATGTACAATGAACTCTTTTTATTCGATTTGTTTTATTGTAAAGGCATATTACAAGTGATTTGTAGAAGTAAGAGCCAAGGGGTAGTGAAAAAATGAGCATATTAGAAACTTTAATAATAATTTAAACATAGAAAATCTCTTTGTACCAGGTCAATTTTGGCACACAAACATGTTGAAACATAAAAGAGTGCTGTCCTAAAAAAAAAAATACTGTCCTATATTTTTTTTAGCAAAATCTTATGAGCAGGTACTTGTATAAAAATATTGAGTGATGAAGTTCTTCCTTTTTGAAAGACTGGAAGATAATATCATATCACCTTTTTGTCTTTAGATATATATCATTTACTTATGAATTCTTGAATTTCAGAAAATTCAACTTGGATAATGCCATATGAAGACTCACATAATCCGAAATGTCTCTTCATTTTTTAATGTTTATTTATTTATTTGGGGGGGGGCAGAGAGTGAGGGAGAGAGAGAATCCTAAGCAGGCTCTGCACTGTCAGCACAGAGCCCAACACAGGGCTCCATCTGATGAACCTGAGCAGAATCTAAAGTCAAGACCTGAGCAGAAACCAAAAGTCAGGCACTTAACGGAATGAGCCACACAGGTGCCCCTGAAATTTCTCTTCCTGCATGAGCAATTTCACCATCATCATTAGAGTCTAGAGTGCTGCAATCTGTTTCTTTGTATTCATCTTCTGTGAGATGCTCTCCTCTATCAGTTTTCTTTACTTTGCCTTGAATAGATGGAAAAAAAACCCTGAATTCCTGGTTGTGATCAATGAATGGTAAAAACAGACTATACTGTATCTGATCTTCTGGTATACTTTATTGAAAGGCAATTCAGTACTTTGGACAGTGCATTAAGAAACCTACAGGTTGACCATTTATTTCACTACTGCATCATTTTCTTCTCAATTCCATCATTTTTCTATTTTCATGTTATTTTACTCTTTTAAAATATAGTTTGGAATTATTGATAAATAAGCATAAGTAATGATGAAACAATTCCTGGGATGATGAAATATCAATCTTTCAAGATATCAAAAAAATAAGTTAACTAAGATCCCATAATGCTGTCTTAGATTTATTAGAGGGTCCAATGATCTACAAGGTAATTCCAAGGTAGAATGAGTTTTATTTCTTTAAAAAAGTAAGGTTTCTTTTTATTCTTTGGAAGATCTCTAAGAATGAATGGAAGTCATGAAATACCAATCGTTACAAATGACTAAGACTGTTCAAAAAAGAAACTCAAAAATAAAAATCAGATCCAAAGGACCATAACAGTATACTAATGGGTAATATTCAGGGAGAGAGAGAGAGACAGATATTAAACAATTAATTACATAAATTAGATAATAAAAAATAGTGATCAATGCACTAAAAGAAGCCTTTAATTACTATGACAGAGTAAAACAGATTTCTAATTGATGGGCCAGGGAAGTTTCCCTGAAGAAATGAGACTGAAGTTATGATCTAAAGAACGAGTAGGAATTAACCTGGCAAAGAGTTGATAGAGGAAAATACCAGCATGGGCAAAAGCTTTGAGGCAAGAGAGAATTTGACACACTTGAGGAAATGAAACACAGATTGTGTGGCTGTGTGCAGGGAGAAAATGTTGGACTAACAGATGAAGCAGGAAAGGCAGACCTTAGCCCAGTCAAAGGAGGCCCTGTAGGTCATAGCTGGAGCCTGAATTTTACTCTAACTGCAGTGAGAAACCACTGAAGGGCCTTAAGCTCAGAGATGACATATTTGTTTTTAAAAATTACTAAAGTAGTGGGGCGCTTGGGTTAAGTCGGTTAAGCTCAGTCGGTTAAGCATCTGACTTCGACTCAGGTCATGATCTCACCATTCGTGAGTTCGAGCCCTCTGTGGGGGCTCTGTACCGGCAGCTCAGAGCCTAGAGCCTGCTTCGGATTCTGTGGCTCCCTCTCTCTCTGCCCCTCCCCCACTCATTCTCATTCTCTCTCTCTCTCTCTCTCTCTCTCTCTCAAAAATAAATATTCAAAGAAAATTTTGAAAATATTCAGGGTGCCTGGGTGGCTCAGTCAGTTGAGTGTCCGGCTTTGGCTCAGGCCATGATCTCGCGGTCCGTGGGCTCAAGCCCCACCTCATGCTCTGTGCTGACAGCTCAGAGCCTGGAACCTGCTTCAGGTTCTGTGTCTCCCTCCCTCTGCCCCTCCTCTGCTCTCTCTCTCTCTCTCTCTCTCTCCCTCTCTCTCAAAAATGAATAAAAATTAAAAAAAATTAAAAATGCTAATGTAGTATATGCTCATTAAAAAAATTAGACAATGCAGAAATATGGGGGGGAGGGAAATAAAAGAATCTTGAGTCTATGTTCCATTACCAAAAGTTTGGTGTGGGTTTTCCAAGGCTCTTTTAATTGATATACAAATGCAACTACAGATAAGCACATTTCTTATATTAATTATGATTATGCTAGTAATAATCCTCTGAAGCTTTAATTCAACATTACATCTTGGACATGTTTCTATGCCAGTGTTGATATTGACCTACCTTATTCTGTCAGTGGCCTTTCACTGTAAGACTATACCAGGGACTGCCAAACTTTGTCTGAAAAGAGACAGGTAGTAAATATTTTAGGCTTTGCAGAAACCAAGAAACCAGAAACATATTCTGCTTTTGTAGTGTAAAAGCAGCCACATACGATGGGTAAACAAATGACTGAAGCTGTGTTCACAGCTTGTGTAGAACAGGTTATGAGCAGATTTTGGCCTCTGGATTATAGCTTGCCAACTCCTTGAATATAGTACAATTTATTTATTGATGAGGGTGCCATTCATTTTCTGAAACCCAAATTTCTTAAAATTAAATACCTGTGTACTTAAAACACAAAAGTGAAATTACACAGAAGGGTCTAAAATTAAAATGAATAATTTTCCCCCTTCATTCCTAAGTCCCACTCAGTAAATGTTAAGGATTTTTGCCACTTTCTTTTAGTTTTTTGAGTGGTTATCATTATAACTTTAAATCATTTTCTTATAGTGTTATTTCTTGATTTAGGAACATGTTGATTACATAGTGCTAAATGGGTAAAAAAAAAAAATGTTGACTTTCTAATGTTAAAACAAGGTTTTCCTGCTTTGTTGCTTCTTATCTTCTCTCTTCTCAACATCATTACATTATTCTTTTATTTCTATTGAGGTTGGAATCATCTGCCATTTATTCAGTGACTGTAATGAGCATACTTTGTTTCTAGATTATTCTGTAAAAGTTAAAATAATAAAACAACATTATGATTATATAAGTATAAATACTGCTGAATCAAGTATTGACAGAATCCGTAAAGAAGGAACCTTATGTCACTGAGCTCCAGATCATACTTAGATGGCCATATTTCAAACCTGTTTTCCTGTACGTCTTTTACATTATTTTGGAAACTCCCGAAGTAACACACACATGTACTCATATACACACAGAATACGTAAATGATAAACACATTGAAAGTACATTTATTTTTGCTCACTTAATTGAAATCTTTGCCCTCATTTTAGAAGCCGAAGTTCATAATAATTTACCTTCTGAATTTCAAAGACATTATTCCATTACCTTTGGGTATTTGGTGCCATAGCTGAGAAGTTGAAGGTCATTTTGATGTTCATTCTTTGTAAGTAATTTTCAGAGATTTTTTTTCTTTAACTTTGGATACTTGTATTACCCTTAGCATTTTTTTTTTCTAGTTTATTTGTTTTGAGAGAGAGAGAGAGAGAGAGAGAGAAAGGGAGGGGCAGGGAGGGAGGAAGAGAGAGAATCCCAAGCAAGCTCCACGCTAACAGCACAGAGCCCAGCGTGAGACTCGATCCCAGGAACCGTGAGATCATGACCTGAGCTGACGTCAAGAGCCGGACTCAAACGACTGAGCCACCCAGGCTCCCCTATATCCTTAGCGTCTTGAAAGTGTTTGTTCAGAATGTTTTTAGATGTTGATCTTGTTTTTAAAATTACTGTTATTCATTTGGCTCTAGCTAAATACGTGCTAGGGATTGTCAATCTGAAAACTTGTGTCTATCTTCATTCTATGAATTTTACTTTTGAGATAGAAAAGTCCATAAAAACATAGATATACAGCGTAATGAATTGTTATGAAGAAAACACTCAGTTGACCAGTACTCGGTTTAAGAAATCTGGTATTGCTCGCAAAGCAGAACCATCCCATGTATTCTTTCACACCCACAGCTCCCCTCCTCACACCAAAGTCAAATAATATTCTGTGTTTTATCACAATGCACGATTTTTAAAATGTCTTCCCCACCCCAACCTGCCTGAAAACCGTAGATTAATTTTTCCCTCCTTTTGAACTTCACGCAGATGGAGTCATACAATATACACTTTGTGTCTGAATTTTCTTGCCTCATACTATGTTTGTGAAATTCATCCTTTTAATTCCCATATAGTCCTCTATTATATGAGCGTACCACAATTTACTGATTGATGCTATTGTTGGACATGAGGGTGTTACTCATTTGGCACTTTTACGAGTGATGTTGTTATAAGTATTATATTACATATCTGCTGTCGAACATCTGTTCGCATGTCTGTTGAGTGTCCATTTGCTAGATCCTATAGTACACCTATGTTCCACTTCAGTGGACCAGGTCAAAATATTTTCCAAAATTCAGACTCCCACTGGAAATACATGAGAATTACTGTTGCTCTACATCTTTACCAGCACTTTGTATTCTCAGTTTGTTCTTGTTTCTTTTTCTTTCTCTTTTATTTTGATAAATGTTGGCTATTCTGGTGGGAAAACAGCTCTGCTCAGTCGGTTGAGCGTCTGACATCGGCTCAGGTTGTGACGTCCCGGTTCGTGAGTTGGAGCCCCACGTCGGGGTCTCTGCTGTCAGAGCAGAGCCCGCTCCGGATCCGGATCCTCTGTCCTCCCCCCTCTCTATCCGTACCCCACTCGTGCTCTCTCTCAAAAATAAATAAACATTAAAAAAAAAAAAAAACAGCTGTGTTGGACTTCGTGAGACCAGTCTGTGGGCTATCTGTTGTGTCAAGGGATAAGAAGAGTTTTCCAAGATGTCAGAGCAGAAGGAAGTTACTTTGTATCAGGCAGATGAGAAATGGCGACCTGGAGAAGAACATTTGAGCAAGAGTTAGAAGCAGGGAATGCGTCAAAGGAATTACCCACCGCAGCACTCTAATGAGAAACACTACTACATCACTATTTTACAGATGAGAACAAAATGAGACTCAGGGAGGTCAATGGACTCTCCCACAGCTACACAGCTGAGAAGTGACAAAGCCAGTGTGTTCACCCAGGTGCATGTGCCTCCAGAGCTTATAGTATAAATACTAACTTAATTGAAGATTGACTATATGTGATAGTTTCTCTGTCTTGTGGCTGGTTTTACAGCAGCCCTTCAAGGTTCGAATTGATGTCTCCACGTTGGAGCTGAGGACGTTGAGACACAGACAGTTTAATCGACTTTGTCCACTGTGCTATACTTTCATCTGCGCAAGTAAAAATACCTGAGGAGGGTGGAGAAAGATGACAGCACATTCGACGTATTCACTAGGATTTTGTCTTTTAGTATAAATTGGATGATTGGCCAATGGAGAATGTGGGGTGATAAGCATAGGTTGTGACTATGTGGGTTGTGGCCTTGACTCCCAAATGAAGATGTCTCGATGGCATTCTGTAATTAGTTGAGAACCACTGGCTTTTGAGGAGGACAGATGTGTTAATAATTACACTTTATAAAGGTGACCTTGGTGGCGTGCATTATCAGTTGGGATGTCAAGGGTGGAGTTTGGACAACTGAAAAGGAAGCTACTGCATAAGTTCTATAGAAGAGATAAAGGACGTGGTAGAACAGAAAATAGAGAAGGGTTACCAAGTAGGCCAGCTGCTGACATAAGAGAATTCACATCTTTGCTCTCTAATCTGATTCATCCTCTATTTTTTTCTTCTCTTCAGTCAAACCCAATTTTCAATGAAAATTATTGACAAGGGGGTAGCTATATCCAGTGACTGGTATCTCTGAAAAATTACTTTCTTTGCAAAATAGACCTGAATGGTTCATTTCCCTTGTAACGTGAAGCACTTTCCATAGGAGAAATGCATACAATTAATCTAAAACAATCCAGAAAAATGTATACATGTAGGTTATCGTCACACAAGTGCAAGATTTGGCTATAAAATTACATAAGTAAGTGACATCTAACAGGGAGCACCTGGGTGGTTCAGTCGGTGAATCGTCTGACTCTTGGTTTCGGCTCAGGTCATGGTCTCACAGTTCGTGAGTTTGAGTTACACTTTGGGCCCCGCACTGGCATGGAGTCTGCTTGGGATTCTCTCTATTCCTCTTTCTCTGCCCCTCCCCTACTCATTCTCTCCGTCTCTCTCTCTCTCAAAATAAATAAACTTAAAAAGAAATAAATGCCATCTAAAGGGCCTGGAATTAGGGGTTAGTGAAAAGGTACGTGAATCATGAGGAAATGGCTAAGAAGACTATCTTAAATCTGCAATGGTCACTCACATAAATAATACTAGACCACTTCCCATGTGTCATATCCTATGAAGATTTGCAGTACCCTTTGCTCAGATAGGTTGCCCTTGAAATACACCTAGCAAGGTAGTATGAAATATTAACTCTCCTACTACGACAGAATGAGTCTAGGCAGCGAGCATCTGATACTGTGAAAGCCTTATGCTTAGTGAAGATCAAATGTGGCCACAGCTGCCAAAGCATGATGCTGAGAACATCCGTTGAAAAGTCCTGTCAATTAATTTTAATGACAATAGTATAGCAACCAATTAGCTTCATCAAGCGTCCCTCTGCCAAACTAGTAATTTAATCAGTGTTGGGCACCTATCAGATTTCCCCTTCAAGATACACTCACACACATGTGTATAAAAACACATATATTCTGTGAATAGATATATATTTCCTTATGAACTGTGGTCTATTATATATTATAATTGATTTCCAGCTTCATGACAAGAGATGCTACTTCCTGTTTCTTAGAAATGAGTTTTAATCTACATTTTTGTGGCTCAGTCCCAGGAACCTCAAGATCATGACCTGAGCCAAAATGAAGAGTTGGATGCTTAACCAACTGAGCCACCCAGGCATCCCTAGAATTTTCAGTTCTTAGGTAGGGTGTTTTCCAATGCAGGAAGCATTCCACGCCAGTCCCCCCCGCCCCCAAAGCTAACATAAACATGTGTAATCATTAATAGAATTCCCATTTGTGATATTTTATATTTCTCTGAGTCAAAATAGCACCCCCATTTCCTCCCCCAGCAGCTACTCAAGCTCTGGAACATCAAAGGGACATACCAAAAGGGAGAAAAGGAATTTAAAAGCAAGGAAAAAGGGGAACCTGGGTAGCTCAGTTGGTTATGCATCTGACTTTGGCTCGGGTCATGATCTCATGGTTTGTGAGTTCAAGCCCCTTGTCAGGCTTTCTGCTGTCAGCACAGAGCCTGCTTCAGATCCTCTGTCCCCCCTCTCTCTCTGCCTTTCCCCCATTTGCATTCATTCTCTCTCTCTCTCTCTCTCTCTCTCTCTCCCCCCCTCCCTCCCTCCCTCTCTCTTCCTCCCTCTCTCTCTCTCTCTCTCTCTCTCAAAATAAATAAATAAACTTAAAAAATATATTTAAAGAAAAAGTAAGGAAGAATGTTTTGAGGTTTGTGGGAATTGGCTTCTCTTCCTTGGGCACTGTTCACACTGACTAATAACCCTAAGAAAAAGATGAAAAATCTTCTTGCAACTGAGCAAGACATTTTTTTTATTTCTTTTGTGTTGTTCTCTTTGATCAAATTCATTGGATGAGAAAGAACAATATGGCTTAGCTCTTTCACAGAGTGGTCACTGAGCTACCATCGCCTTGTATAAGAGCTTTTCCACAAGATACAAGCTCTGCTGGTGGCATTAGTCAGACTTCAGAGCCTAGGCAAATGGCTTCCGCAAATTCCTAATGGCATTGAAGGGTCCAGCCTCTGACATGAATTTTAAGCTTCTTCATGCACTCATCATTTAAACTATAGATGATCTGCTGTATGTAGAATTTCACCAGATCGTAAGAATCATTCCCTAGTCACATAGTGAGGATCTAGAAAGTGCCAGGCAGTAAAGGTGGGGATTTTTAACACAGATTGCTTCCCTTTGAAATGATCTTCATGGTCCTTTCCTGGGGCAGGAGTATCATTTACTCTAAGTACTTACATATTATGCACTAGATAAAAATTTTGACTCTTGAATTATGATTTTAAAATACTTTCGAAGATTAAAATGTGAGTTTACCATGAACTCCTTCAGAAACAGAAATTCAAAGGACACATTTTAATTTATACCCATTTTCAAGTCTTTAATTGCGAATCTGTTTCCTTTATCAAAGGAAACAAAAAATCCAAATAACATTCTTTTAAACCCATTCCATTACAACTCTTATGAAGTGTATTAAGAGAGGTATGCATTGGTTTCTGCCAGCATTGACATCTCTTCAGATCATTTCCAAGATATTTTGAAAGCTGACATCATAATCTGCTCTTCACGTAGAGTTTCTATTGGTAATCACTGCCTTTGTCACCTTTATATGCAGCAGATCATTTCTTACCTATTTAGACAGTATAGTTATTTTATAATGTCTGGGCAAAGTGTCCGAAGCTTGATTGTGTTTTATTTTCTCACACCTGAGCTAACTTCCATTAAACGTTGCCGCTAGAGAATGTTAATCAACCCGGTTGCTAGGGCTAATGAGCTGCTACTATCTAGAGTCACTCAAGTGTTTCTGCAAGTGGCAATGATATTCAAATATGCTTTAGGTCTACTGATACAAGGTTTGTTACTATTCTAATGTGTTACAGTTTTGCTTTCCCACAAAAAGCAGATGTATATCATCTGTCTGCCCTGTGCCAAACATCTATGCACGTAAGAATTAGGGGTATCTAGTATACAGAAGTTTATGTTTAGTTTCATGTGTTTCCTGTTTAAATGAGAGCAGATATTAACAGCAGCTATTTTCATTAGCCCAGCCTAGAGTAATGAGGGTTGAAAGGGATTTCTTTATGGCCTCTGTTTTGACTGGATTCACGCTGTTACTCAGTACTTTGCAAAATCCAAGATCCCCTTCGTTATCAGTGAACATGGGGGTTCCTCACTGAAGAGTCAAGTTTTGCATCTTTAAGTAGATTCTTTTCCAGAGCTACATTAATGGCACTGGTTGTTTGAGAAAAACAATGTGTGTTGGTTAAGCTTTGGAGCTGACAGTGGCCAGAACATTAAAGCAAGTCGTGTTAGCATCAATAAAATAAACTCATACTGAAGTTCTCTTTTACACAGCAGGAAACAGAGCTTTGAGAAGTTCGACCCAGGAGGGAACATTATCTAAAAATACGAAGAGTTTCAATGTGTCTAAGCAAGTTAATGGAAGCCATGGGCTTTTCTGCAATATGTCTTATTGTCTTTGTGAGAGGCAAAATTGGCTGGTCCATGCGCCTGACCCAGGAAGTAGTATTTATAGTATTGAGACTATAATTGTAGAGTATGTATGAAAGATTTACCTACAGAAGGAGGCATATGCTGTCTTCTATTCAACAGATATATAATGGGTATCTAATACATACTGTGTTGAGCGCTGTGAATAGTAAAGCATAGAGAAATGAATATCAAGTGGTTGAGTGTGTGAAAGGTGTGAAAAGGCATTCCTCCCTTATTTGGCTTGAGAGCCACTTCATTAACCCCTGGGCCATGGTATAGCCAAGATACATTCATCATTGCAATAAATTTCGCTTTTGGATAGTAATGTTTTATGGACATATATCTTAATACTATTTGAATAGCAATGGTTAAAATGTTATTAAAACACGATCTGGTAAGAATTAAATAGACCAAAAGTTGACATAATTGTCAATTTCCACAATATTTTGAGGGACAATATCTGTACTTACATTAGAGTAATATATTTTCTCCATAATGTCCCATGCTGACTTTGTATAGACATTTCTCACTGTTGCTATCAAACATTATTGAATTTACAATATCTGTATAATGCACACACACACATACACACACACACACACACACACACACATCCTCCTAATTGATAATCAGCCATTCAATCTATCCATTTTCCTTCGTTCTTGATGATAGTAAATGTTATTTCACTTAATTATCACGTTAGCCATGCAAGATCATTATTAATATAAGTTCCATTTTATACATAAGGAAACCGAGGTTTCAAAATAAATAGTTTGCATAAGGTCACACATGGGGAGAGGCCGAGATTTTGGTTTAGGTCAATTTGACTCTGATACTCACTTACAGCCCTTGTTTCCACATAGTCCTCCAGTCATTTCTCTTTGTTGCCTACCCGTTCATTCTCCAAACAAACAATAGGGTGATTTCACACACAAATTTAAACAGATCATTTTCCTTTCTAAAAATTCCTTGAATGATTCCCCCTTTGCCAATAGATGCATTTTATTTCAATTTGTTTTATTTTATTTATTTTAGAGAAAGAGCATGCATGGAGGGGAGAGGAGCAGAGGGGGAGAGAGAGAGAGAGAGAGAGAGAGAGAGAGAGAGAGAATCTCAAGTAGGCTCCATGCTCAATGCAGAACCCAGTGCGGGGCTTGATCCCAAGACCCTGGGATCATGACCTGAGCTGAATCAAGAGTTGGGCACTCAACTGACTGAGCCACCCAGGTGCCGCAACAGAAGCATTGTAAAGCCAAGATCTTAGTATAGCATACAAGGCCCTCCGTCTTCTCATTAACCCTTTGAGGACTGAAAGACTGCTTTGTCACACCTCTCATATATAACTTTATAGGCACACCAACTTCTTTTCACTTTCTGATGTGCCATGTTCTCTCATCATGCTGCTGCTGTGCTATTTCTTCTTCCTGGAACATCATCATTCTCATCTCTGGGGGCATTTCCAAACACTTGAGTTGCCATTCAACACATGGGCCATGTTCTTTCACACACCCAAGTCTTGAACATACTATATCCTTTGCCAGGAATGCCCTCTTTCTAGTTCTCTGGGTGACAAATTTCTATGGTTCCATCAAGGATCAACTTCTGTGCTCACTTGTCATGAAACCTTTCTAGGTATTTCCTTTAAATACTGCCACTTGGTAATGCTCCACAACACATAGAATACAATATGAATCATACCTCCAGGGCAGATACAGAGAGGTGGCCTTGCTTACCTTCTCTGCTGACATGGGAATACTCTGTCCTTTGGGTTCCCATAGCAATTTGTACATACTGTACTTAGATCTTTCTTATCCTACTATATGACTATGTGTTTAAAAATTCGTGTTTCACACAGTACCTTGAGCTTTCTGTGACAGACTGAGGCCTTACACCCTTTGCATTCTTCATACTGCCTAGCACAAGACTTGGCATATTGGTGTGGCATCGTGGCAGGAATAAATACACAGAATGAAACTTTAACTTCAAATTCAGACAGTGAAGAAAGCTTGACCTCTAATGGGCCTTCATAAAAAGAAATTTCAAGAAAATAAACTGCAATTTATTAGCTTGCTGAAAATCACATTACAGAATGTTTTCACAGATTGTATGATAGATCTACTGCACAAACACTCGAAATGATAAGCCCAAATTAAAATGAGTGAATAAATCAATGAATGAACAAACAAATAAAACAAGTCTCCCCTAAATATGTTGTAACATAACACTGAAGGATGGATATGAACTCTTCAGGTATCCATTCAGCCATTCAGAAAGATAGCTCTTTCTTTTCATGTGACATGAGGCCTAAGATTAACAAATCATTTGGTAAGATGACAGAACCAGGTTCTTTCCACAGCCTTCTTTGGCCACTTTTATCATTTAATGGCTAAGAACAAGCTTCTAGTGAATGGGAAGTGAATATGGGCTTTCACGTGACCAATAAGAGCATGAGGAAAAGATAAAAGCCAAGAGACCACCTTGGCAGAACCTTGAGTCTTTTAGGATGGGTCTGGGTCTGGACCTGACCGTGAGCGCTCTTGTCAGATTCAGTGAGAGTCTTCGTGCTGTCTTCAAGCTCTTTTTTAAATAACAACTCTGTAAAATGCTCAGAGGAATGTGACTTTCTAGTCTTTTAGAGAAAGGTTACACATTTACATTTAAGAGTTAATACGAAGCTATATAATTGGAAAGAAAAACTCCACAGATTATAATCAGATCCCGAGTGAGTTCGTTATAATTATATTTAATTCATCAAATGACAAGAAATTTAATAAAGACTAGGACCTGGCACCTGTCCTGAATAGAGAAAGATTCTGATCAGTCTATGTCTTGCATTTTTCTTTTCTCATTTTAACTTTCAAATAGAAAAACCACAAATGAATAGATCTGACCCGAGATCCATTGTGAAGACACAGGTTCTGGGATTTTTGTGCATGTCTTTCTTTAAGGAATCCACAGTTCATTTAAAGTGATGTTGCTGGAAGTCTATTCAGAGTCACTTTCTAATACCGTAATGTTGGTTGTTGTTGGGGGAACGAAGCCTAGCTATCTCATAAAGAATTGATTATAATCAAAGAAAAAACATAACCGAAAACATTTCTTCACAATAAAAAAAAAAAACAGGAAACATGCGGATTCTGTAATGATGAATTCTAATTAATTACACCTTGCGGTACCTATCTTTGTATCTTCGATTGGGCAATTCCCCTTGCAGGGGATATCCTCATGATGTCTCTTGTCTGGTCAGATCACATTCCGCAAGACCCAGCTCAACCACCTTCCCATCATCTTTCTTTTTTTTTTAATGTTTATTCATTTTTGAGAGAGAGAGAGATCACGTGTGTGTGCATGAGCACACACATGTGTGAGTGAGGGGAGGAGGAGAGAGAGGGGGGCAGAGGATCCCAAGCAGACTCTGTGCTGACAGCAGAGCTCGATATGGGCTTTGAACTCATGAACTGCAAGATCGTGACCTGAGCCCAACTCTGACACTTAACCAACTGAGCTGCCCAGGCACTACCCGCCCCCCGCCATCATCTTTCTTAACTCAGCGTTTCATAGTCATGATGAGACCACAGACTTTTAGAGTTGGAACAGACCTTCCACAGCATCCATGATAGCCATAGCTTGCATTTTGTAAATACAGCAGTTGAAACCAAGGAAGTAAAATGGACTTTTTGTAGGTCATTCAACTGGCTAGTGACAGAGCTAGAAATGGAAAGTTCCCCCTAACAACCTGACTGGTGCTCTAGTCCATGGACTATCCATTCCTCCCAGTCACAAACTGCCTTGTCACCTCTCCTGTATTTGTATTTTTAAGTTACTGTTTCATCTTCGTCTGGATAATTCCATATTCTTTGTTGGTGACTTGACTTCTTAACTTGATTGTAAACCACTTCAGAGCAAGGACTGTATCCTTCCTCATTTGTGCCCCTCTTTCAGGATGTATCAACAAGTAGGGTGCATTTTAGATAAAACTTGTGGCGGGGCGTCTGGCTAGTTCAGTTGGTTGGGCATCTGACTCTTGATTTAAGCTGAGATCATGATCTCACAGTTTGTAAGATCGAGCCCCAAGTCAGAGTCTGTGTGGAACATGGAGCCTGCTTGGGATTCTCCCTCTGCCCCTCCCCTGTGCCCGCCCTCTCTCTCTCTCTCTCTCTCTCTCTCTCTCAAAAATCAATAAATAAAACATTTTAAAAAAAGAATTAGAAATCACGTCCACCTAATTTTGATTTAATCATTTCAGGGAGGTAACCAGTAGCCTTTTAGGATGGTGAATATGTAGAAATGCTCACATTTAAGGTCGCACAGAAGATTTTCTTACAGAAAAACATTTTAAGGTAATGTTATCTGAGCTTGCTTGGATGAGGAAAATTGATATTTTTTAAAAAAAAACACTTATTTATTTATTTTGAGAGAGAGAGACAGAGAGAAAGAGTGGTGGAGGGGCAGAGGGAGAGGAAGATAGAGTCCCAAGCAGGCTCCACGTTCAGCTGAGACCCCAACGTGGGGCTTGAGGCACGGCTCAATCCTACAAACCATGCGATCTTGACCTGAGCCAAAATCAAGTGGTGGACACTTAACCAACTGAGCCAACCAAGAACCCCAGAAAATTGATCTTTTTAAGCAAATGAGTGGCTATAAGTTTTGTTTTATGCGTTTCCTCTCTATAAATAAATATACAAATAAGTAGTTTCCATTAATTTGATATTTACAAGTCATGTGCCTCCTTTTCCTAAGAGTACTGCAATTTTATATAAAATGCATATTTTTTATTAATTGATTCAGCTTTAGAAGTTGCACTCAAGTCAAACTTTCAAATATAATGAAAGCACCGCCTTTTGAGGAAGTATGCTAAAATAGCCATTTTACGTGATTTAGGCTTCGTATTCATTCTCTATAGAATGGTTGTCGCTTTCCTGAAAGTAAAATCAAGGCTCTTGCAATTAGTTACCACATCTTTTATTTAATCCAAATTAGTAAAAAGAAATGCTTCATTTAGAAAAACCAACAAAATGTTTCTACATAACAGCTGCTTGTTTGCATTTTAGATTCTGAAACCATTGAATCTCTCAGTAGCTTCGTATTTGCTCAAGCATCTCCCCCTCTCTTTTACACGTTTGATAAAATCAGGTCAGGGATAAAGGTGAGATTCTACATCGGTGATTCTAGGAGCATCAATTCAACTTATTAAGTAACAATGCAGTACCTGAGGCCTGATAAGGAAAAGAACAAAATCGACGAATAATGGTTAAACAGAGTGCACACCTCATCAGCTAGCTTAACCGAACCTTCTGAGCTTCAGACTTGGAGTTGTTTGCCAACGAGCATTTCAGTAGGAGAGAAATTACGTTAGCGAAAACAATGACTTCTATTTTCTGTTAAAGATGGGTAGCTCTTGATAGGAAATTACAAGAGAAAATATATGAGGGTCATTATATCTATTTAGGAAGGCTCTGCCTCATGCACAGAGAGCAGTAGAAAACAAGTGCGGTCGTCTAATTTACTACATTATGGTGGTTCAGTGCGGACCAGGACAGGAAGTTAAAGGCTGGCAAGGACTGAGGTTTCTCTGGGAATTCAAAACTCTCACTCATGGGTTCCCTCCTTCTCTCTGGGCTTACCCTCTGTTCCACTATCCACTGAATAGCTTTGATAACAACTTCAGCTTGCAACAGGCAAGCAGGCGGTTCTGACCTACTCAGCCTCAGCTTTACTCATGTGGTTGGTCTTAAACTGCGGCGTTCACCAGTAGCTGCCTCAGTTATCTTTTCGGATTATTTTCCTTTTAAATTTCATTTGTAAGTTTAAATTCCAGAGCAAGAAATTCCCTGAGCCACCTCATCTTTTCATAGGAGGATAGGCCTTAATTCATCACGCAGCCTATGGATTGGCAGCCATTGTGTCAAGGGTCTATTTGCCTTTCAATCAGCTGTGGCCAGAGGGTGATGGGTAACTGGGTAAAAATCATGACCTCCAATGGCTTTGTCTCGAGAGCCTATGCACTGGGTCGTTTTTTTGTTGTTGTTGTTGTTGTTGTTTTTTTTTTTTTTTTTGAACCGTGAGCACACCAGTAGAAATTTGAAAGCTCTCATATATAGGATTGAAAGGGTCATAAAATATTGAAGGATAATGGATTATATTAAGTTGGCAGACTGAGCTTACTCTTCTATACTAAATTTTATGTAATAAGATATAAGAAAACAATACAAACAAATAACAATTCCATACAACAGTGCTAGAAGACAAGAGTTCCATTAGGAGATCAGATGTTTAAAGGAATTTGAAGACGAAGCAAGCAAGTGAGATGGAGATCAAATAAACGGGATCAGATGTCTAGGGAGCCAGTTCTGCATTGGAACAGCTGAGTTGCTAATGGATGCTTCCCCTCCTGTGTGTGCTCGGCAGTGGACAAGAGCCATAATTTTCATTTCCTTTGAATTGTCTGCTCATGTCTTCTCATTTTCCTACTGGACTGCTTCTATTTTCTTTTTTTTTATTATTATTTTTTAATGTTTATTTATTTTTGAGAGAGAGAGACAGACAGACTCTGGAGCGGGGGAGGGGCAGAGAGAGAGGGAGACACAGAATCCGAAGCAGCTCCAGGCTCCGAGCTGTCAGCACAGATCCTGACGCGGGGCTCGAATTCACAGACCACGAGATCATGACCTGAGCTGAAGTCGGAGGCTCAACCAACTGAGCCACCCAGGCGCCTCTGGACTGCTTCTATTTTCTTATTGAGTTATAGCAGTTCTTTAAAAGTTAGAGTTGTAACAGTTCTTTATATATTAGAGTTATAATAGTTCTTTATATATTAGATCAGTAGCTTTTTGCTATGCATGCTGTCAACATTTTCCAAGCTTATTATTTGCCTTGAATTGATTCTATGGGATGTTTTGAACTAAACGTTACTAACAGCTACTACTTCTAAGAATAAACAGAATAAGTAAAACACATACATTGGTATTTGGGATTTTATGTAGCTCAACTTAATCTTTTTCTTTGTGCTTTCTGTTTTGGCTAGTGTGCTTAGAAATGTTTTTTTGAACCTGGGGTCATGGAAATACTAATCTGTTTTTTTATTTAGGTCTTCTTATTTATGGTGTGATTTTTTGCATATATTTTTAATACATTTAAATTTTATTTTGGTATATGAGATATTTATCAAATTTACATTGTATGCTAATTTGTAAACATCTATCTATGTTAAGATAATGGCCCTATTTTTTTTTAATGTTTATTTATTTCTTTTAAGTGGGGAGGGCAGAGAAGGAGGGAGAGAGAAAATCCCAAACAGGCTCTGCACTGACAGAGTGCATGTGGGGCTCGATCTCACAGGTTCATGAGTTCATGACCTGAGCCAAATCAAGAGTCACATGCTTAACCGACTGAGCCACCCAGGCACCCTGATCATGACTTTTAAGAGTAGTTAACCAACTGGCACCATAACATATTAAAAACCCCATCTTTTCTGGTGATTTTAAATCATTTTTATTATATATTTAATATATTTTATTATATACTTAATTCTTATAAAAACTAAGATTTGGGGACTATTTTTATTGTCTTCTCTCATTTATGTTTTTATGGAGTATTCTATTGTTTTAAACTTCACATGGAATTTTTTTTTACCTTGATTGAGGTATAACTGACAAATAAAATTGCAATATATTGAAAGTATACAACATGATGATTTGGTATATGTATCCATTGTGAAAACATTCCCACCACTGAGTTCATTAATACTTCCGTCATCTCACATATTTAATCTTTTTCTGATGACAAAACCTGAGATCTACTCTTTGCAAATTTTAATTATACAATGCAATATTATCAACTATCGTTACTATGTCATACATCAGTTCCTCAGACCTCGTTCATCTTGTAGCTAAAAGTTTGCACCTTTTATCAGCCTCCCTATTCCTCACCCCCAACTGTGGTTCCCTAGCGACCACCATTTTACTCTCTGTTTCCGGGAGATTGACTTTTTTCCCCTTAGATTCCACATATAAGAGAGATCATACAGTATTTGTCTTTGTCTGTCTGGCTTTTTCACTTAGTGTATTGCCCTCAGGCTTCATCCATGTTTTGCTAATGTCAGGATTTCCTTCTTTTTTAAAGGCTGAAACATACACACACACACACACACACACACACACACACGTGTGTGTGTGTGTGTGTGTGTGTGTGTGTGTGTATGTATATAGTCTTCATTCATCTGTCGGTGGAAGCTTAGACTGTTCCCACACCTTGGCTATTATGAATAATGCTGCAGTGAACATAGGAGTACAGATATCTTTTCAAGGTAGTGATTTTCTTTCCTTTGGTTATATACCCACACATGAGAGGGCTGGGTCAAATGGTACTTCTACTTTTAATTTCTTCAGGAACTTGCATGCTGTTTTCCAAAGTGGCTTTATCAGTTTACATCCACCCAATATTGTACAAGGGTTTCTTTTCCTCTGCATCCTCACCACCATTTGTTATCTCATCCCTTTAATAAAAGATATCCTGAAAGGTATGAAGTGATATCACATTGTGGTTTTGATTTCCATTTCCCCGATGACAAGTGATGTTGAGCATCTTTTCATGTACCTGTTGGGCATTTGCATGTTTTCTTTGGAAAAATGTCTATTCAGATCCTTTGCCCATATTTACATTGGGTTATTTGGGGGATTTTTTTTTTTTTTTTTTTGCTATTGAGTTGTATGACTTCTTGTGTATTTTGAATACTAACTCCTTATTGGATGTAGTTTGCAAATATTTTCTCCCGTTACATAGGTTGCCTTTTCATTTTGTTGCTGAGCTCCTTTGCTTTTTAGTTTGAAATAGTCCCACTCATTTATTTTTGCTTTTTGTTGTCTTTGCTCTTGGTGTCAAATTCAAAAACTCATTGTCAAGACCGATGTTGAGGAGCTTTATCCTTTGTTTTCTTCTGCAAGGTTTATGGTTTAAGGTCTCTTCATTCAAGAACTCTCTGATAATTCAAGTCTGTAACCCATTTTGAGTTGATTTTTGTGTACGCTGTAAGATGTGATACAGTTTTTTCTTTTGCATCTGTCCAGTGACTGTCCAGTTTTCCCAGCGCTCTTTATTGAAGAGAATAACCTTTCCCCCTTGTATGTTTTTGGCTCCTTTGTTGAAATTAATTGACCACATATCCGTGGATTTATTTCTGGGCTCTGCATTCTGCCCCATGATCTCTGTGTCTGTGTTTTTTTTTTAATTTTTTTTTTACATTTATCCATTTTTGAGAGAGAGAGAGAGACAGAGCATGAATGGGGGAGGGGCAGAGAGAGAGGGAGACACAGAATCGGAAGCAGGCTCCAGGCTCTGAGCTGTCAGCACAGAGCCCGATGCGGGGCTCGAACTCACAAACCGTGAGATCATGACCTGAGCCGAAGTCGGATGCACAACCGACTGAGCCAACCAGGTGCCCCTCTGTGTCTGTTTTAATGTCAATACCATACTGTTTTGATTATTTGGCTTGGTAATATAGGTTGAAATCAGGAAGTGCGATGCCTTCAGCTTTGCTCTTTCTCAGGATTGCTTTGGCTATTCTAATAATGGCTATTATATGTCTCCCTTGGTTACTTTTTACATTACTCCATGTAAATCATATGAACCTTAGGTTAAATTTGTTAAGCCTCTCTCCACAGACCTGAGATATTGATTGTATAGTATTATATTTAAAAATGAGCGTGGACAAATTTGCCATGAGAAACTTGCCGTGCTTTGGGCATCTACTTAAATAATCACAGAGTTTTGTTCCTATGTCCTCTGTATGAGGTGACTTAAATTAAAAGTTTTCATATTTTTAAACAGTCTTACCATTCCCAGAGAAAATACAGTCATGTAATTTGTTAGATATCTAAATTTAATTTAGGATTAAATTAATAAAGGCCTCTTTATTCTTAAATGAGATTGGTCTCCACCCCACCCCCCATATCTATCAGATTTTGGTGCCAGGGTTAGTACAGAATAATTGTGAAACTTTCCCTTTTTGGCTGTATTTTGGAGTTGTTTGTATAATATGTTTCTTCAGTTTTTGAAGGAAAAAAAAAACCATAAAATTGTGCAATTTTTCCTGACTACGTTACTTAAACAGCTTCCCCCACTCTTAAGTTTATTGACATTTCTGTTGTTTAATTTATGATTTCCTAGTTCATCTTTGGCTTGTCAAAATTTTAAGTTTAAATTTATTAGTTTAGAAATATATCTCTAGGGGTGCCCAGGTGGCTCAGTCGGTTGAGCGTCCAACTTCGGCTCAGGTCATGATCTCACGGCTCGTGAGTTGGAGCCCCACGTCGGGCTCTGTGCTGACAGCTCAGAGCCTGGAGACTGCTTCGGATTCTGTGTCTCCCTCTCTCTCTGCCCCATCCCCACTCACGCTCTCTCTCTCTCTCTCTGTCTTAAAAATAAATAAAAACATTTAAAAAATTAAAAAAAAAAAGAAATATATCTCTATCTGATACATAGGCCATTGATAATTCTACTGTTGTCTATTCCTATTTTTTCCTTTTGTTGTCATTATACTAGTTGGATTTTAAACATTTTTTCTTTTTTCTAAATAAATAATTTATTTGGCTTATTTATTAATTTCATTAGTTTCCTCTTTTCTACATAATATTATGATTTTATGGTTCTATTCTCCATATTTTTCTTTGAAATTATTCTTTTCTAGTGTGTTGAGATTCATGCTTAGAATTTTTTAACAATTAAAAACATTTGAACCTATAGAATTAACTCTATAATTTGGCTTTGTAATCATGGTCTTATTAAGTACTATGTTGTTATTTTTTAAATGGTCCATTATTTAAATCTTGATTTCCTATATTTTACAATATTTGTAATAGAATATTTTCCATTTTGGGTTGTTTTTTTTTTTTTTTGGTTAAACTTTATTACTTTCTACTTCCTATTTCATTATAATCACAGGATACTACTTACACAAATTCTTCTTTTTTGGAATTTATTCATAAATAGGAAACATAGTAATAAAATATATAACAAATGCTATCAGAAATCTTTCACTCTCTCCTGTAATCTAAGCAAATAATCAAAGGTGTATTTTATAGCAATATTTTTTACTTGCTGTAGGTTTTGAGAAATTTCTGCTAAATGTAGCACCCTTGACACTTCTTTTTTAGATACTACCACCTCTTTCTGAATATTATTCAATAATTTGTGGAATCAAATTTATTTCTCTTAGTCCATAAATATTTGTGAGTTTTCTAGAAAATAAGTATACAAGTGTTGTTATTTCTTTCCGGAATGATCCAGTGATGATAACATGTATCAATGGAAATACAAATGTAAAAAAAAAAAAACATCTCTGGTTGTTTCTCATCAAAGGTTAAGTGTTTGGGTGTTTTTGTTGTTGTTGTTGTTTTCTCTCTCTGAAAAACTTGTAGTATCTGTGATAAAGACTTCATCAGTCTTTCTTATTCTGCCCGTAGGATTAGTAACACTGATGCACTTCTAAGAAAAATCAAAAGATGTAGCCAGCATTTATACCTGGCATATTTTCTGAAAGATCGAACCATTTTCAAATTGAATTAAAATATGCATACGCTGTTTACTACACTTCTAAGTTTTAGAGTGTGTTCAATTTCCAAAATAAGGCTTGCTTAAAGGAAAAAAAAATTCTAACCTAAGGATAATATTTCTTTATTTCAGATATAGCAAAAAAAAAAAACTCACTGATAAAAAAAAAAATGAACCCTAGTGGGTAACTCTCAACTCAAAAAAAAAAAAAAAAAAAAAACCCAAGCATTTGGTAGGAAGTAAGATTATATTTCAATATGTCTTTCTTGAAATGTTTATTTTTGAGAGAGAAACAGAGAGAGAATGCAAGCCGGAGAAGGGCAGAGAGAGAGGGAGAGAGAATCCCAAGCAGACTCCGCGCTGTCAGCACAGAACCCAACATGGGGCTCGAACTCACAACCCGTGAGATCATGACGTGAGCCGAATGCTTAACCAAATGAGCCACCCAGGCACCCCTGTTTTTCAAATAAAATTGTCTAGGTAGCTATGTCTTTAACATCTACTTCTAATAAGTATCCTAGGCAATAAAACCACCAAGAGTTTAAGTTTTCATCATGAAAAAAGGGATCCCTGGTGAAGACACAGACTTTGTCCCACAGTCCTAGCTAGGATTACGCTGTAGGAGAACAAATTCACCCCTGATTTCAGATCCAGCAATAAGAACTTCCCTTTCAGGGCTACTCACATGTTGAAAATCACTGGGAGCTGTATTTTTTCCCCCTTCATATTGGGTTTTATTTATCAAACACTTATATACCAGATATCATTCTATGAGGTTTACATAGATCAGTTCATTTAGTTTTTACAAGAATCTTAGGAGGTAGTTACTATTCTTCCCATTTTACCAATGAGAAAACTGAGGCACAGGGAGTTTATGTCATTTGAGAGCCAATATAATATGGCCCACCCTTCCTAATCTACTCGCACTATCTTCTCAGTGATTGGGCTATTGCTAAGAGCTGCATTCTTCAATGTTAGTCAACCCTAAAATCTGGACATAAAGAATGTCTCTAGGGGCACCTGGGTGGCTCAGTCGGTTGGGCGGCCGACTTTGGCTCGGGTCATGATCTCGCGGTCCATGAGTTCAAGCCCTGCGTCGGGCTCTGTGCTGACAGCTCGGAGCCTGGAGCCTGCTTCCGATTCTGTGTCTCCCTCTCTCTCTGCCCCTCCCCCATTCGTGCCCTGTCTCTCTCTGTCTTTCAAAAATGAATAAATGTTAACAAAAAAAAAATTAAAAAAAAAAAGAATGTCTCTGGGTGTTTATAATTGGTCAAATTTGCTAAATGGCTCCGGTAGTCAGGTGCACCGAGACGGGCTACCCCATCCCAGTCCTTTCTTTTATTGTTTTCCCGGTTTGTCGTCATAAAGCTGTATATATCCGCATTTTTAAAGCCTAGGACACCTCATTCCTCATTTTTTTTTTTTCAACGTTTATTTATTTTTGGGACAGAGAGAGACAGAGCATGAAGGGGGGAGGGGCAGAGAGAGAGGGAGACACAGAATCGGAAACAGGCTCCAGGCTCCGAGCCATCAGCCCAGAGCCCGACGCGGGGCTCGAACTCAGGGACCGCGAGATCGTGACCTGGCTGAAGTCGGACGCTTAACCGACTGCGCCACCCAGGCGCCCCTCATTCCTCATTTTATTAACCATTTCCTTTCTCTCCCAATGAGCCTAGGAGCCTTTAGCTTCCCTTCTGCTGTGCATTCGTCAGTGGGCTATTCTAGATAACGCCATTTTATCCAGCTGCTCTCATCTTCTGTTTGCTTCTTGTCAGATTGTCATGAAACCCAGCTTATTGTTCACCTACCTTCACCTCACACCTAGTCAGTCAGCAGTCATCAGCTTCCCCTTTTACCACCTCATCTCCAAATGTAGCCACCATTATCATACTCTTCACTCTATATTCTTTTCTTTGCAATTTTCCATTTTTTTTAATTTTCTTATTTTTTAGCTTGCTATGTTTGCATTGCCGTCTGGCTTCAGTTAGCCTTGAGCTTTAGGTATTTTTTTTAATTAAAAAAATTTTTTTTAATGTTTATTAATTTTTTGAGAGAGAGAGAGAGAGAGACAGAGTGTGAGCGGGCGAAGGGCAGAGAGAGAGAATGAGACCCAGAATCTGAAGCAGGCTCCAGGCTCTGAGCTGTCAGCACAGAGCCCGACGCGGGACTCAAACTCACAAGCTGTGAGATCATGACCTGAGCTGAAGTCCGACGCTCAACCGACTGAGCCACCCAGGCGCCCCAAGCTTTAGGTACTTTTAAACTGAAACAAGAGTGTGATTCTTTCCCTCACCAGTTCTCGATCTTAGAAAAGTGACTCAACTTCTCTGAGCATCAGTTTCCTCACCGAATCAAGCGGTGATATTCATGGCCACTTTATGAGTTTCCTGTAAGGATTAGAGGTGTCCTATGTGGGGTGTCACCCGAGTTCAATTCCTCGTCCATAGTAATTACCCACATGACACTCACTGGTATTTTATTACCTTGAAAACAGCTAGATGCTGGTTTCATCTTTGGAATTGTGTGAAGGAGTTTCCAGGAGGAAAATAAAGTGATATATTTGAACTGTCTGCCATGTGGATCAAATTCAAAGATAACGTGAGGTAAATGTCTCAAACAGGCATTTCAAAATTTACCTTCCACCTGCCTCGCAAGCCCATTTATGCTGAAGAGAAGCTAACGAGAGAAGTAGGTTGTGAAGGGACCTGATGAATCATCAGGCCTTGGTGCGTCCTGTGTGTATCTCTGTTCAAGATAAGATGAAGTGAAATAGGTAACTATTAACTCCCTACTATGTACCAGGCGCAAGAAAGAGATGATAAAATTAAAAATATTGTAGTTCTAGATCGGGGTGGTTAGACATAGTTTCTCACACTCTGTATTGCCTTATCCCCAGACAAATCCACCGTGGCCTTTGGGGAGAGCTTATTTTCTGTGGCATCCTGCCAAATTCCAAGAAAACTTTTCCCGTTCATACATGTAACAGCTGCAAAATTGAGACCTTGCTTTAAGAGTTTAACAGTAGGGGTGCCTGGCTGGCTCAGTCAGTTGAGTGTCCGACTTCGGCTCAGGTCATGATCTCTCGGTCCGGGGGTTCTACCCCTGCATCCGGCTCTGTGCTGCCAGCTCAGAACCTGGAACCTGCTTCGGATTCTGTGTCTCCTTCTCTCTCTGCCCTTCCCCCTCTCACACTCTGTCTCTCTCTCTCCCCCCAAAAAAAGCAAACAGTAAAAAAAAGAAAGGGGGGGTTAACAATAACCCTTTATTTTATGCAGCACCCAATAATTTACAAAACATTTCACATTCATTATTTCATTCATACCAGTGACAGTCTTGGGGGGTTGGTATTATCTCATTAACAGGTGGTCAGTTTGTCGATTTTCCAGTCTGAACAGCTACAGAGTAGTAAAGTGTGGGCTTGAACTCAGGTGTCTTTGACTCCAAAGTCTGGGCTCTCTTTTAATGAAGGCTATTCTCTTTTTACTCTATTACTTTGCTCGGATGATGAATTTGAGCTCCTTTCATTTGTGAGATGGGCTTGATTGGGCAAAAATGCCACTAAGACTTGGTTTTCCTCTGTCACAATGTCATTCACCATTTATTCATCAAGAATTTTAAGGGCTCGCTAATGGTTAGGTAGTGCGTCAGGTGCTGGGGACAGTGGGGTGAAAGGACGAGGGCTCCGACGCCTGTCACAATGGCTAAAATCAACAACATAAGAAACACAAGTGTTGGTGAGGATGGGAAGAAAAAAGAACCCTCTCAAAAGAACCCTACTGTTGGTAGGAATGCAAACTGGTGCAGCCACTCTGGGAAACAGTGTGGAGCTTCCTCAGAAAGTTAAAAATAGAACTCTACCTTACAATTCAGCAATCACACTACCGGGTATTTACCCAAAGAATATGAAACATGAATTTTAAAGGGTATATGTACCCCTATGTTTATCGCAGTATTAATTATAATAGCCAAGTTATGGAAGCAACCCAAATGTCCATCAATAGGTGAATAGATAAAGAAGATGTGGTATTATACGTGATGGAATATTATGCAGCCGTAAAAAAGAATGAAATCTTGTCATTTGCAACAATATGAATGGATCTAGAGAATATGGTGCTAAGCGAAATAAGTCAGAGTGAGAAAAATACCATATGATTTCACTCATATGTGCAATCTAAGAAACAAAACAAATGAACAAAGGGGAGAAAAAGAGAGAGAAATTAAAAGAAAAAAACAAAAAACAGACTCGTAGCCATAGAGAAAAAACTGATGGTTACCGGAAGGGAGGTGGGGGAGGGGTGGGGAAATAGGTGATGGGGATTAAGAGTACACGGGGCACCTGGGTGGCTCAGTCGGTTAAGCGTCTGACTTCAGCCAGGTCACGATCTCGCGGTCCGTGAGTTCGAGCCCCGCGTCGGGCTCTGGGCCGATGGCTCGGAGCCTGGAGCCTGCTTCCGATTCTGTGTCTCCCTCTCTCTCTGCCCCTCCCCCGTTCATGCTCTGTCTCTCTCTGTCCCAAAAATAAATAAACGTTAAAGAGTACACTCACCTCGATGAGCACTGGGTAACATGTGGAATCATCGAATCACTACACTGTATGCCTGAAACTAGTTTAACACTGTGTGCCAACTGTATGAGAATTCAAATAAATAAAAACTTAAAAAGGAGGGAAAACCTGCCATTTGTGACAATGTGGGTGAACCCGGAGGACATTATCCTGAATGAAATAAGCCAGACACAGAACGACAAATATCGCATGTCTCACTTTTGTGTGGAATGTAAAATAGTCAAGCTCATGGAAGCACCCTACAGAGTAGGGTGGTGGTTGCCAGGGGTGAGGAGAGGGGAAGGTGTTGGTCAAAGGGTACAAAATATCAAGGTGCAAGAATAAATCCTGTATTGCATCGTTGAAATTTTCTAAGTGTTCTCACCACCCAAAAAAGAAAAAAATAGAGAAGACAATGGTAACTGTGAGATCGTGGATACTTGAATTAGCTTGGCCGTGGCAGTTATTTCACAACATGTACAGATATCTAGATATCAAGTTGTACACCTTAATATATAGAATTTTTATGTCAATTATTCCTCAATAAAGATGACCAAGAAATTTTAATAAGTCAAAAAAAAAAGAGAGAAAGAGAGAGAAAGGATGAGGGCTTCGTCCTCCAGGCGTTGAGAGTCTGGCAGAGGGTCAGGAATGGTGACAGGCGATCCCAGTCCCACGTGGTGAGCAAACACTGTGACAGAGACAGAGATGGGGGGACAGGTGCGTGTGAGGCCGGTAGAGGGAGAGCGCATCAGTTCACGGGGAAGGTGCAAGTTCATTCCCTTCCTTCCTGGCTCTACAAGAGGGAGGACTGGTGAAAAAGCAAACTGATCAACAAACCAAAGCATAAAAAAGAACAGTAGCAGCAGAGAAGTCCTTCACATGAACACGACAGTCCTTGGCCCTCTTCGGCTGGGGATGTAAGAAAACGGGACGTTTTTTTCTTCCTGCCTCTACTCCGACTCGGTATCTCCTAAGCGCTTTGTCTTTACTTCTCGTCCTCATCAGCCTTCACCTCTGCTGAACTCCAGTTCTCCATTTCCAGCTATCTAGAGGGCAAATATTTCATTTTCTAATGTATTGGATTCTTCTCATTTAAATGACAGTGTACATTCACTGTAGAAAATTGGGGGGAAATAAAAAGTATAAAGAAATTAAATGTGTCCATTTACCCAACAGTAGCTATTGTTAAGTTTAGGACATTTCCTTTCATTCGTATTATGCACATCTAGGTATCCAATTTTTACCGGTAACATTGTCAGTTTTGAATTCTTCCTCTGTTTTTCTTTTATTTTACTTATGATTAAAACATAGTCTTCTGATCCCAGATCATAATTAATTCTCTAGTTTTTTCCTAGGCTTTTAAAATCATACAACTCTTTAATAAAGCCAGCCCCCCACCCTTGCTTTTGCTGTATGATGTGTGAGATGAAACTTGAAATTGACTTTGTTCAAACTAGCAATCGTTCCAAATAAAATTTATTGCGTAATTTAATGCTGCCCCACTGACTTAAGACCATTATGCAAACACTAGATTCAGGATGTTGGGCATGTTGCCACTCTTTCCTGTAGTCGTGGGGGACATTCCTAAACCTTCAAGCACGCTTCCCACTGAACCTGTATGTGATCTCAGAATCCTTTCCCACCCCACTCCATGCCCAGCACGAGCCTGACACGGGGCACATTCCCAAGACCCTGGGATCATGACCTGAACCGAAATCAAGAGACAGACACTCAACCAACTGAGCCACCCAGGCGCCCCTTTCAGGAGTATTTCTGTCCATTGATCGGTCTCCAGACAGCCCTGTCACTCTTTAAAAATAACATTTACCCTTTTCTCTGATTAAAAATTAACGGGTGTGCCTTTTAGAAAACACGGAGATACACAAACAAGGGATAGAATAAAAATCACCCATAATCAGCAACTATAGATAAGAACCACAAGGAATTGTATGTAAACCTTTCACACTTTTTATTGCTCATACATATACATACGTACAGATATTTTTTCTTACATAAAAGGTAACAACGTATTATGTATATTTTTATGGTAATTGCCTTTTTAACTCTTAACGTTGTTAGAATTACCCTTCAGGCTAATATATTTCTACATCATGTGTAATGTGTGCGTATTACTCAGTAAGCTACAGGGATATATCTGTGTATGTATATATTGTAGTTTTTTCATCTGTACAGCAAATATACGTTGAGCATCTACTAGGTGTCGGTGTCTTACCCATTGGAATATGTGAGTGAATAAAGCCGGCAAGGGCTCTGTCCTCATGAAGCTTACATTCTAGTGAGTGCATTGCATGGGGGGCGTCTTGTGTGTGTGTGTGTGTGTGTGTGTGTGTGTGTGTGTGTCGTGTGAATAGACTATTAGCCTAGTGAACGGGTGAATTATGTAACATGTTAGAAGGTAATAAGTGCTTTGGAACAAAATACAGAAGAGTAAAGGGAGTAAAGCAGCCGTGGGAACGGGAAGGGGTCGTGTTTGATTAAACGCTTGAAAGCGGTGAGAACGGGATCCCGCAGCCGTCTTGGAGAAGAGCGTCTGAGTAGCGGGGAGAGCCCGTACAAATGCCCTATTGGCAGAAAGGTGACAACAGCAGGACAACTGCTGTCGAATGTTTCACGGGGAGTGTGCAGTAGCAGCAGCTGGGACCAGAGACTTAGTGGAAGTCTACAGCTTGTAAATCCTCGTCAGCCGGGGCTTCTGTTCTGACTACAGGGGAGAGTTGTCTCTGGCTTTGATGATGATGGTGGGACGGCAGGTGATTACATACGGTGGGATTCTGCACACACTTTTAAGTGCAAAGGGCTTCCTGATGGATTATATACATACATGTATTTCCAAAGGTATAACCCAAGTTATAACATCTTGTATATACTTACTTATTTTTCCAGCTCTTGTGGCATATAACTGACACACAAAATTGTTATTTTATTTTATTTTATTTTATTTTATTTTATTTTATTTTACTTTATTTTATTTGTAGAGAGATGGCCTGAGGAGGGGAGAGGGGCAGGAGAGAAAGAGACATAGAGACAGAGACAGAGACAGAGACAGAGACAGAGAGAGAATCCCAAGCGGTCTCCACACTCAGCGAGGAGCCCAACGTGGGGCTCGATCTCACAACTGTGAGATCACGACCTGAGCCACAATCAAGAGTCAGATGCTCAGCTGATTGAGCCACCCAGGCACCCCTAAAATCGTGTTAATCTTGAGGTGAACAACGTGCTATTTAATACATATGTATGTTGCCAAATGCTTAGTACAATAAGGTTAGTGAACACATCCATCACCTTACATAGTCACCAATTTTTTTTACGGTGATAACTTTTAAGATCTACCCTTCTAGCAACTTTCAAGTATACAATACAGTTTTGTTAATTATGATCACCATGCTGTACATTACACCCCCGGAACTTACTTATGTCATAACTGGAAGTTTATACCCTTTGACCGCCTTAGCCCTTTCTCCCCCATCCCCCCACCCCTGGCAATTGCCAGTCTACCCTGTGAATGGAGGGCCCGGCTGTGCTTCGCAGGGGGGTAGGGCCACTGCCTGGGGTTTCTGCCAGGGCACCACCGCCAGCAGGAACATGGTCTGCCCGGATCCGAGGCTGCCTGCTGGACGTTCTGCCCCACCTCGCTCACCTATCTAATTTCCAGTGTGTGAGCCCCACAGATCCCCCCACCGTGATCTCCCTCCGGTGAGACCCAAGTGGGCCTCCTGGGAAGTGTGTTACAATCCTGGGGTAGCTGGATGTCCACTGTGGGCTTTTTCCCTTTGGAGTAACTGGAGGCCCCTAGGGGCCTTCTGGGGGCTTCACTGTGTGAGCCTGGGGGTGGGGTTCTGTGGTCACAGTAGAGCTGTTCCTCTTTCTCTGCTAATCCTGCCCTCGTCTCTGTGATGAAGAGTGCTGGGTGTCTTGTCTGTGGATCGGTGTTAGTTGGTCTTGTGAGGGAGGCTCAGGTTGAGAGCAACCTATGTTGCCATCTCGACGACCTCGACTTACGTATTTAGACTTTTCCTGCCATCTGTCATATTCTGATAATGGAACGTACGATCTCCACTGCACTTCGCTTGCGTCTGGTAACTTTTTTCCCCTCGTTTGTTCCTTCCTTCCATGTTTCCTGTTTTTAAATTCAACTTACAGAACTTCTAGCTTTTGTATACTTTTATGTTGTGATAGCAGCACGGAGAGCCCCTTGATTGCTCATTTTTCATTATAGATAACATATTTTAACGATAGAAATTATTGTTTTATTCCTATTAGCACTGTACCCGATTTTCATTGGTTTGTCGTGCTTGTGTTGATTGCCCGATATATTGCTGCCTACGGTTGTGCGTGCGCGTCTGTGTGTGTGTGGCACCTTCCTATATCTTACTGTCACTACGCCTCTTGTAAGCAGCTCATCGCAGGAAAGAAACAACAGAGCCTGAGAGCATTTGTTTTGATAAGAAATTTAATTAATTTTCACTTATCATCACTAATATGTTTGATTTTACTTCTCCCACCATCTTCTAAAGTTCTCTGGCTTTTAAAAACGGTTTCTGCTTGTTTTATCACCACTTAGACTTTTTAGAGACAATTTTTGTTTATTATTTTCTGTAGTGATCTGAAAGACAGACATTGTGCTCTTAATTCTAGAAGTGGTTATCGCAAAGCTTTTGAAAGCATTCTTACATTTGTATTGAACTTGCCACAAAGCAAAAACAAACAACTTTTTATTGTTCATCGTGCAAAAGCAGTTAATAATCCCTTTTACTTACCCCCTTTTCCCATTTCCCCATTCTTTAATTTATTCTGTATCTGTCAATTTTTTTTTCCTACAGAGAGCATCTCTTTCAAAGATAAAGTATCAGATTTATAACCATATTTAGAAAAAAATATGTACACCCAGTCCCATGTAGTTAATTGGATTCCATTCTCCTGGAGACAATTTTCTCATTTGTTAGTTCTTGAAGGATTCTTTTTTCCTTCTTCTGCAATTCATTTCATCAGGAAGTTTGAATATCTGATTATCCCTGTATCACTCCAGATGGTTCCCATCTCAAACTAAAAGCCAGTTCTTACCATGACCGGCAAGCCCCTCTGATCTCATTCCTCTACCTCTGACCCCATCCTCACCCCTTGATCCCTTTCTCATGCCATTTAAGCCGCACCGTCTCCTTGCGATGCCTTCAACACACCAGGCACGCTCCTGCCTCATGGTTTTCTCTCACCGTTCCCTATGATTGGAATGATCTTCCTGAGAGATCTTCAGAGCTTCCTCCCTCACTTACTTCTAATCTCTATTCGAACAAAAGCATATGAAAGAAATCTTCCTTTTCGTTCTCTAGGCCCCATTCTCAATCCCCCATTCTTCACCCTGGTATACTCTAATATTCTTACACTGCTTTGGTTTTCTCTATAGTGCTTATGGTACTTGACATCACCTGTTTGTTTATTGTCTATCTCCCTTCATTGGGAGTGGAGTCCGTGGGACCAGGGACATGTGAGTTTTGTTGAGGTATTGCTAGTGACCAGGTATGGCTAGTTCTTGCCATATGGTAGGCTCTGAATAAGCACTTGTTGAATGAAATAATAAATGAACTGCTTTCCATGGCCTTCACAGAGGAGTGACAACTTGACTTAGATAGAGAATTTGGGGACAATCTCTTGATTAATCCTTGGCACGGTTCCAACTCTGCCTGACCCAGCCGCCTTGCCAGTCCTTGGAATTGCTTGGTTTGGTCAAATCCAAGGGCATTCATTGATAGTCATTGGACCATATGGTCCAAATATTGCTGATCTATACAGGCTAGGGAGCATCCAAAGATGATGTACTATCAGAGCTGTACAGATTCATGTTGAGCTTTTACCTTCTGAATCAAGACATGTTAAGGTGAATATTGTTTCTCTCCCACTTGCCCCAAAGCTGTCTTACTCTTTGTCAGGAAGAATAATGCTGAGTAGCCCTCTGTACCTTCCATCAGTTTGATCTGGTCATTATATTTAATTGAGGTTTCTTAAAGTTTTTGACATTTAAATAGCATCCATGCCTTCTTCTTTTTTTAATCTCGAAAAGGGATATTTTTAAAATTTATATTCAAGTTATTTAACATACAGTGTAGTCTTGGCTTCAGGAGTAGAACCCAGTGATTCATCTCTTACATATGACACCCAGTGCCCATCCCAACAAGTGCCCTCCTTAATGCCCATCACCCATTTAACCCAGCCCCCCACCTACCTGCCCTCAGACAACCCTCAGTTTGTTCTCTGTACTTAAGAGTCTCTTATGGTTTTCCTCCCTCTCTGTTTTTATCTTATTTTTCCTTCCCTTCCCCCTCCTTCCTCTGTTGAGTTTCTCAAATTCCACATATGAGTCAAATCATATGATATCTGTCTTTCTCTGAGTGACTTAGCATAATACCCTCCAGGGGATGCAACCCATCCACGTTGTTGCAAATGGCAAGATTTCGTTCTTTTTCATTGCCGAGTAGTACTCCAATGTTTGTATATACCACATCTTTATCCATTCATCAGTCGATGGACATGCTTCCTTTTTTGTCAGTGCTAATGAAAGTTATCCACTCTTTGTATATTCCATTGTTCATTGTAAGAAGAATTTAGGGAAGGGTAGGGGAATGAGGGCAGCAGTGATCCCAATGCTCTCATGCTTGGAAGGTTCCTACTTTATATTATTATCTGGCTATCTTTACAATATCTCTAACTGGATCTTCCTGGCTTCCTTATTTAGTTTACGATTCCATCATTTTCTTAGGCACCAGATTTGAGACTCTGAGTTATTTTGTTTTTCTTCATTCTCACTTCATATGGTTCTTACAACATTCCCTCAGCTGTTCTTTTGCATTCTATTTCTCATATGTCTGTTGTCTATTTCTACTATCAAAAATCTTGTATTACACGATTGCTAACTTCAATACAGGCACTCACTTATATCATCCTATCTTTCCTTTCTCCACTGGGGGTCTCTCCCCTGAGATTTTTAGGATGAGGGTTAAATTACTCCCTCTCTTTCTACCCCTCTAACACCACCACCACTGAACACAGGATAAAACTGTTCAATTCCAGGATGAAATCGATACTGCTTTCCAGCACTAATTCCCATCAGACCAGTCCCAACCTTCTCTAAATTCTAGGGTCTATGCTGTCAACATTTGGCTCAATGGCAGGGATGAGTCTGAGAGAGCAAGGAGGAGTAGAAAGGTCATGGTCATAGGAGACAGAAGCCTTCATTCAAATCCTTGTCCCCACATTGTTTGATTTCATGCTCATTACTTAACTACTGAAGCCTCAGGTTCCTCATTTATAAAATGAGAAAAATAGTACATGCATTCTTACGTCTTGAGACAATTAAGTAAAATTGTAGCTAACAACAACAGCCAACACAGTCTCAATGCCTCATTTCTCTCTTCGCTTGAGAAAAGCACCCTGAAAATTTAATGTCTTACATGTTCTTGGTTCTTGCTCTTGGAAACTTAGCTTAGAGCAGTTAGTGTGCCAGGATCTCTGTTGCTCTAGATGCATTTTTTATTACTGACTAGGACCATGCCAGAATTTTCTGATTTACCGGTAGTGTATTAAATGCAGTGCAGCAAAGAAAAATGATGCCTCTACTTCTAAGCGTGGCCAGTGAAGACTGAGATTGTCATGGTTGCTGGTATAGTTTGGAAGCAAACAGCACAGGGTGGCTTTGACCATTCTGTTTTTGAATAATGTCTTTATTTTGCCTTAAGTGCTTTAAACCTGTTCGGAGAGATTCAAGAGTGATGCACGGGATATCCTTGGTAACTCATTCCCTGCAATGGCACAGCCTATGCCAGCGGCTTGTACTTAGTTTAAGACACACATAACACTGAGTTTCCATCATCTGGGACATGCTCAAGGGATGCTGGGGAGATATTAAAAAAAAAAAAACAGTATCCTCTGGACCATCACAAATCACTGATAAGACACCAAGCTGTGCCAAGAACCCACGCTTTGAGCCCTCGAGGAAAAGGCAAGGAGAGCTTTTATCCATTTAAACCATTTAGATCTGTCATTAAGTGTGAGAAAGAAATTAATATTTAACTAAAGCTTTAGAGAACTTATTTGTCAGCCTCCACCTTCCCCAGTTCCACTGAGCTTCTGGCAACAGTTCTTATAATGGATTGGCCAAATCCCATCTAGTTCATAGACAAATGCTGGCCAGAGCAGTCAGGATAACTGGAGTACAACCTTCAAAATCGAGGTCTGCATTAACATTAATCTCATGCCAAGTTTTGAATCTTACGTGTCAGTCAAGCTTCAGCTTTCTCTCTTTCAACGCTGTTTGTCAATACTGGGCAAATATTGCCCATGTCGATTTCTCATCCTGCGTACCTGTGGCAGACTTTAACAGTCAGTCGTGGGCTTCTCCCTTCTCTGAGCCCAAATGTGGCTTCATAATCCTTTTAAATGCTGGGGGCATCGCCTAGTGATCAGTTTCAGTTAACACGTAAGATGAAGTCTATTTGCAATGCTGGGGCACGTCCCTGCTCTTTGTAACCATCGTCAGTGGCTTGTCCCATCCTGTGCCAGATGGACCACCTAAAAGCAGCACACACCAGAATGCAATTCTACTCTTGTGCTTTGACACACGGACCAAGCAGCATCTGCTCAGACAGCAACATTTGCTTGGGTTAAAATGCAATTCACCATGCTGTCTTGGGTGCTGATTGTTGGACTGCTGTCTGTCTCACTCCAGTCATCCAGCATGAGACACTAGTTACCTTCTTTCATTTATACCCACTCACACCTGGCTTCTTGTCCTTATCGACTGGTCTATGATGCCTATGTCTACGGATGCTTTGATGCTAAACCCATTCAGGTTTTATCGCAATGAGAAGGAGTTTGAAAGGAGGCTACTCTTTCCCACTTATGTAATTTCATTGATAAAAAGTCAAATATCCACTCAGTAAACAACTAATGGACTCACAATAGGAGCCAGATGGTATTTTAGCACTGAAGACACAGAAATTTATCTGATACGATCTCTGTCTAAGGGAATTCACATTTTAGCAGGAAGGATAAAGCCTTTGCACAAATAATATTAATAAAATAATAAGTGCAAAGTCAGAAGAGCGAAAATGCACCAGTACAAATGTGAGATGTCACCACGAAAGCGAAGAGGAAAATGAATTCCCTTCTATGTGATCAGGCAGCTGTAGTGTGGAATGTGGCGTAAAAGAAACGATCTTGGGGACCTGGGTGGCTCAGTCAGTTGAGCGTCCGACTCTTGACTTCAGCTCAGGTCATGATCTCACAGCTTCGTGGGTTCGAGCCCCGTATCAGGTTCCGCACCATTAAGGAAGCACACACTTCTTTTTCACAAAGCAAAATATGGACCCCGTTGGTGAAACTGCTATTTTTTTTAGCCCCTCTCTTGGAAGCTCTGAAGGACTACCTCACAGTTATGCACAGACCCATCTGCTAGCTGTAACCACCACGTGGCTGTGAAATAGACCTGCTTATTTCTCTCCTGCTCTGTCCACATTTGCTGCATATGGGTCCACCCGGAGAAATCTTACACAGGCCCTAACCAATCGTGAGAAAAATCAACGATTATACGAAGCATGCTGAACGTAGATTTTTCTAGTCCTCAGCGAACCAGACAGAGCATTTCTAAATTCCATGCAGAAGTGGGAAAAATCTGTTATAATTTGTTACCTGGAATCTGAAGCAGATTTGCTTGTGCCTCGCTTCTCAGTTTCCTTTCGAACGTTCTTTCATCAGCATTTTTTGTTTTTTTTTTTTTTCATGAGAATGTGTACCACAAATGTCTGGTCCTCCTGATGCCAGGGGCTCAAAGTAATCCATGGGACTGGACTGCAAGTGAATGCCTTACCGACCTGCACATCTCCTCATTTCTCCCCTGGTATTCTTCCCAACCCAACCCTTTCCCCCACCCCCCATCACCAATTACAAACAAATGGTCCCAATTTGTTGAGCTAGTAAGTGATTTGGTATAAAAGTTTGCTCTCTAATTAACAGGGCCCCAGGTCAGCGAGGAAAAAAAATAGTGTCCTTTGCCTGGAAAAAGCACAAGATATAGTCTCACATTTCCAAAAGTGTCATGACGTATCCTTCGTGGCTATGAAGGTGTATTTTTGGTGGTGGTGGTGGGTCTAACTACTTTTATCATCATAATCAATTCAACATTAATTCAAATATCTGAAACTAATTGATAAGGTTATATAATCACCGGTGATCTCATGTGTCAATCTGAAACTCAAGTTTGTTTGAGGTATCAGGCAAGAGGTATTTCAGGTAACACAAGCTGCTGAGGAGAGAGAGGAAAAAATTCACAGTGGCTTAACAACAGGAATTTCTTGTTCATTAAATTGCAGAACAAGAATTCCTGATGATCAGGGAGCTGTCCTCCAAGCAGGCGTTCAGAGCCCCTGACTTCTTCAATCTTCAGTTCTTCAACCTAGAGTATATTCTTTTTTTTTTTTTAATTTTTTAATATTTTATTTTTTAATATATTTTTAAATTGTTTTAATGTTTATTCATTTTTGAGAGACAGAGAGAGACAGCATGAGCAGGGGAGGGGCAGAGAGAGAAGGAGACATAGAACATGAAGCAGGTTCCAGGCTCTGAGCTGTCAGCACAGAGCCCGATGCAGGGCTCGAACCCACGAGCCGTGAGATCATGACCTGAGCCGGAGTCGGATGCTTAACAAACTGAGCCACCCAGGTGCCCCGATGTTTTATTTTATATTTGAGAGAGTGTGAGCAGTGGAAGGACAGAGAAAGGGGGACAGAGGATCTGAAGCAGGTTCTGTGCTGACAGCAGTGAGTCCGATGTGGGGCTTGAACCTACAAACCACGAGATCATGACCTGAGCTGAAGTCCGCCGCTCAACCGACTGAGCCATCCAGGTGCCCCCAACCTAGAGTAAACTCGAATTGTAATGCAAAGTATTAGGAACTGAAGTTCTTCTCAGGTCATGAGGAAGTGTCTAAAGAAACTGTTTTCCATCTAATCACTGTTCCTTCCTCCCTCTATTTCTTGTAGAAATATTTATCAAGAGTCTGCAACGTGCCAGGCACTGTGCTAGGTGCTGGGGATGAAAACTTTAAATTGACAAAAATCACTCATTGCGTCGTCACTGAGCTGATAGTCTGAAAAAAAAAAAGAAGACATTAAAAGAAAGAATTTCCAAATTACTTAAAGACACATCTATTTGGTTGCCAGTGATGATTTTTTTTCCTGTTTGTTTTTCAAGTTTTTATTTAAATTCTAGTCAGTTGACATATCCAGCGATGATTGATATGAAAAATAAATACGTGTGAAGGTGTAAAAAAGGACATATGACCTTACTTTTGGAGAGGTGATATTTGCATGAGAATGGCAGGTAGAGTGTCCCGGATAGAAAAACTGTACGTGCAGCGTGGGGTGTCCAGAGTGTAGCCAGCAAAAGTAGGATTGGCTACAAAATGATGAAGATGTTGTTCCTTCCTCTGAATTCCGTGAGAAATCAGTAGAGATTTCAACAAGACAAGGCAGTGCTTTAATGAGATTCGGAAAGACCACGCGGACTGCCGTTTGGATGAGGAAACTGACACATGGGGGGATAAAAGCTGGGAATGTGGCTACAGGACGGTGGCACCAGAATTGCCCTCACCGTAATTAGCCGTGCGGTGTATTTAGAATGTGATGTGGAGCCTTGGGTGGTCGTTTGACTCCAAAGATATGTCAGAGAGGAAAGATTCAGGGTCGACCGCCAGGTTTATGGCTTCCACAACTAGAGAGATGGGAGAGACGGCAAGTTGAATTCAGTTTGGGCCACGTTGAGTTTGAGCCCCAGGAAGAGATCAAATTGGAGTTACCGAGAAAGCAGCTCAGCATACAGGTCAGTAGCTCAGAAAAAAAAAAAAAAAAAAAAAATAGCGCCAAGCGAGAGAAAGATTCGGGAGTCATCAGCATATATACGTGCTATTTAAATTTTTTTTTTTCAACGTTTATTTTATTTTTGGGACAGAGAGAGACAGAGCACGAATGGGGGAGGGGCAGAGAGAGAGGGAGACACAGAATCGGAAACAGGCTCCAGGCTCTGAGCCATCAGCCCAGAGCCTGACGCGGGGCTCGAACTCCCGGACCGTGAGATCGTGACCTGGCTGAAGTCGGACGCTTAACTGACTGCGCCACCCAGGCGCCCCTATACGTGCTATTTAATGCTGCAATGCTAAATGAGGTCACCTAGAAAAAGGGTGACCGTATCATTTATGGTCCAAACCCAGAGTCTTTTGAGAGTTAAAGGGGACGCTATTAATAATTACACCAAGGCGGCAAGCATAAACCAGAACTGTCCTGTGTAAACTACGACTGTCCTTAGCAAATATTTAAAGGTCAAACAGAGAAAGTGTTTTTGGAAGGGACACAGAGAGCAGTCAATAAGGAGGAGGAAAGCTGGGAAAGTATAATGTCACAGACAACAAAAGTTGCAGACATGTCAAGTGATTCTCCCGTGATTTAGTGATGTCCCTTGTCACATGCTCCTGTGGTGCCCTTTTTTTTCTTAGTTACACTTATCAGCAAACTGATTATGACTTAATTGCTCCCTGTCTTTCTATCTAGGAGTGCCTGACAGATGGTTGTCAATCCAAAGGTATTTGTTGAAGGAATGAAGGAAGGAAGGATGACGAAACTTAATGTAGCGAAATAGGGAAGATCAGAGCTCTTACCAAGAATAGTTTTGGTAGAGTAGTGGGGAGTTGAGTCCCCTTGCTGGAGAAGTGAGTGGGAGACAAGAAAGACAAGACAGTAAAAACTGACAACTCTTTCAAGAAGTCTGGCTGTCAGCCAGTGGCCGAATGGACACCTGTTCTAAGTGGGTTGATTGTCCCTTTGAGTCCTGGGAAAATGTCAGCTTGTGATAGTTTTTCCTGAAAGTGATTTCTCTAGGTAAGGGCAGATGTGCCTTATTTATGAGCTTTTAAATGGCTATGAGGTGGTTCTATATATATTATATATTTTGCTTAGAGTTTGCATAGGTCCCTTAAGAATCTCATGTATTAATTTAAAGATGTAATAAAGTATGTCTTCTGTGTCAAAAAGTAGTATTTAGGGGAAGTATTTTAAGGGTCATGCATTTCATGTCTATTCCCCTTGATGCCTCAAGTCCTGTAGAGGAAACAGGTGAAATCACCAGAATTGCACGATTTAACCAGTCCTTTGTTGGACCAGCAGATGTTCTTATGTTATTATTGGAGTAACAGCTATGTGGATTCTAACTCTCTTTCCCTACCCACCCACCCCCCATATCATCATTGTGCAGAATAATTTATTTTATATTCTGTTATATATATTTATTTTATATTATTCAGTGTCACAAGCCATTTCTTTTTAAAATTTTTTGAATGTTTATTTATTTTTGAGACAGAGAGAGACAGAGCATGAACAGGGGGAGGGGCAGAGAGAGAGGGAGACACAGAATCTGAAACGGGCTCCAGGCTCTGAGCTGTCAGCACAGAGCCCGATGCGGGGCTCGAACTCACGGACTGTGAGATCGTGACCTGAGCTGAAGTCGGACGCTTAACCAACTGAGCCACCCAGGCGCCCCAAGCCATTTCTTTTTAATTTAGTTCTGGAAAAAATTATATCTCTAGAGAGATGTTAACATTTCTTCTTTCCTTTAACAGAATCTTTTGGATCCAACTATGTCTCCTTTTCTCCATGGCTATCAGGAAATATAACTGAACTTGTGATCAGCATACTTTTACTTTCCAACTTTTTGTTTTCTATTCTTATTTTATTATCAAGTTTATTTTTGTGAAATCTGCTTAAATCCCCTGTGGAAACACATAGGACAGACTTCCATTTCTCTCTTATTCAGTTAGCTATCTCTCTCCCTCACCTGAAATAAAATTACGGGGTCATCATTGCAAGGAAAAAATGAATGATAGACAAGAAAGTTATGTAACTAACAGATAGCATTCATGAATTAAGAAATGAATTACACACACACACACACACACACACACACGTGTCTTTGTGATACAAAGACAATTTCAAATGTTCAAGTTATCATCCAATCATATATTACTGTCCTTGGGACCAACCACCTGCAAAATGCTGAAAAATTCACATACCAATCACCTCAGCTCAGATGGCTTCTGCTCATGCATTCTCCAGCTTGTGCCTTTTACAAATGTGTCTGAAAAATAACCAAATAAAAACCACACAAACAAAGAAACAAAAAGAGAAGAAACATTTGCCACTTCTCAATGGGTGTATATATGAGAATATAATTATGTGCATGTATAATGTAAACCAACTTCGGCTAAATTAGTCGAGCCAAAATATGTAGGAAATCGATTCCAGTCGGCTGTGACAGCGTGCAGCTATGCGAACAGAGCACATTCCCCTCTTTAGGGATTGAGCAAGGCCCTAACATGGTTTGTAATTTAAGTCAATACAGATTCTTGCCTTGCCCATCTACCAATTTCTTTCAGTCCCAAGGGCAATGTGATATTATATTTCACCATTAAAAAAAATATTTCACCATTAAAAAAAATGGGTGGCTCAGTTGGTTAAGCGTCCGACTTCGGCTCAGGACGTGATCTCCCAGTTCGTGGGTTCCAGCCCCGCGTCGGGCTCTGTGCTGACAGCTCAGGGCCTGGAGGAGCCTGCTTCGGACTCTGTGTCTCTTTCTGCCCCTCCCCGATTTGTGCTCTGTCTCTCTCTATCAAAAATTAATACAATGTAAAAACAAATTAAATTATTTTGGGGAAGTACCGGGATAGCTCAGTCGGTTAAGCATCCAACTCTTGATCTTAGCTCAGTTCATGATCTCACGGTTTGTGAGTTCGAGCCCTACAACAGGCTCTGTGCTGACAGCACGGGGTCTGCTTGGGATTCTCTTTCTCTGCCCCTCCCGGGCTCGCACACGGGTACGCTCTCTCGCTCTCTTGCTCTCAAAACGAACTTTAAAAAAATACTAATTTTTTGTGTTGACAATCTTAGGCCAACATCAAACATTTCCTTCCCAATCTTTAAGCTTGCTGTGTCATTGTTTATAATAACGTCTTTGTTTTTATTCTTAAATCACCCTGTGTTAAATTAATAGAATATTAATAAAAACTCAGTTCCTTAGCTCTTTATGTCAGCTGTCTTACTAGTCATTCACTAAAGGTCTACACTTAGATATTGTCCTGCTAGATTACCTCCATTAAGTACTTTAGTATTTTGCAAACAACTAATTAACCTTTTGAACCTCATTAAGGAAGAGTAGGAAGAAGACAATTACTGAGACTGGAATTTGGTCCGACTGCTGAGGCTAATACATTATTATTAGGAAAGAAAAAACCTTTCATCTTTTTAATGACTACAGCTGATCAGAGCAGCTTGTGTTAAATATTTGTTTAAGAGAACCAGTATCTGGAAGAGAGGGCTCTAACAAAGGGCTGGGGCACCGACTCCCCATTAACCCAGAGGAAAATGGCCGCCTCAAATTCACCAGCTCCGATCCTTGCTTCAAATTACATTTGGCTACAAATTACATTTCCTTGTAGTCGTATAATACATACTTCACAGCTTACAGAGAGCTGTCACCTGCATTATTTCATCTGATCCCTGAAACAACTCTGTGAGGTAGATGGCTCAATATTATTATCTCTATTCCAGAGACAAGGAACTTAAGGTGCCAGAAGTATAAATGATGTCTCAAGTATCACACGGCTATTAAGTGTTGGAACCCAGATTCAAATAGTGAGCCTGCTACTGCAGCTTTTCCTACGACCCAACTTGATGACCGTATATTATTAACCAAGCACTCTCTCTGACTTCAGACCAGTCATTTCCTTTACGAGCCTTGGTCATGGTTTGTCTGAATCGAATAACGGGTGACATTCAGCCAACGCTGAGGACCCTTCTAGCTCCTGTGGTCTGCAGATCTATGCAAAGTACTCACTCTTGACCTCTCAGGATTCACAGGCCCTAGAAAAGAAAAGGTGGCTTGCTCACCCTTCCTCTTCCAAAAAGTTCCTGATGATTGCCACCCTGAGCGGCCTGCTAAGTTCCTGCTATGGGAGAAATGTGCCGTGTAAGCACATCCCCCACAAAGGACATTACGAGCAAATAGATAACATTTGGCGATCAGATCTTTACTGAGTGGCAACCACCTATGGAGTCACGTGCTCGGAATTGAGGTAGGCAAACAAGGAATGGAAATTAAGAAGCTTATTTGCCAGATGGGAAACCCAATTACACCGGGAAGTTGCCAGTTTTCTTTTAATCCTCCTAAGTTATAACTTGTCGAGACATGAGGGAGTGAAATGGGCTGAGAAAGAGAGAGGAGGGCAGAGGCACGAGAGAGATGTGTGGTAGTGAAATGAGCTGAGATTAAGAGAAAACTTTGTGCTGTGCTGTGGAAAAGGAGGTGGGAGACCCACTTAGAAGGGACTAGCAAAGCAGAAACAGGGGACAAAAATAGTTCCCCACAGCTTACCAGGATAGGAAATGAGGAGTCGAGAGTCAGGCCCGTGACGGAGGAGAGGGGAAACTGGCTCCGTGTTCTGAACTTTGGGAATTTGAGAGGCTGGATTTCGTTTAGCAAAGTGGCCAGATTTAGCAAATAAGATTACGGGATGCTCAGTGAAGTTGGAATTTCGTATACAGCCAAATATATTTTTGGCGGATCTTCTCTATGATATTTGGAACATATTTCTATTCAACAATTCCTTCCTGTTTATCTGAAATTCAAGTTTAACCGGGCACCTGTTTTTTTGTTTTTTGGGTTTTTTTCCTGGCAACCTTACTGACGGGAGGCATGTTGGTAACTACTTTTGGGAAGAGGCAGAGTGGTCCCCAAAATACAGTTGCAGACTAGAGGAGGGGCCCTGAGAAAGGTAGTCAGTAGGACTAGGGAGCCTGCAGGCCGCCCTCTTGTCCTGTTTTAAGGGTAAATAGATAGATAGATAGATACACAGATATTTCATGTATCTACATGTATAAGCTATATGTAAGCAGTTCCTGGAACATAGCAATTACTCCACAAATTTTAGCCATTATTATCCAAATATTGTATGGGATGAGCTTTCCCCTGGGTTATACCCAGGAATGATTTGTGAAACACATGAGAATTTCCAGAAGGTCCTGTATAGGTGAGGGATGAGCCAGAACTTCGAGCAGGGCATATGGACAGATACTATTTTAATTTGGGAATGAAGAGGAAGTGTCAACTTAACACGTGATGAAATCTGAGGGATGAAATTATACTGTGGTGTTAACTCCATTGATTGGTGTATTTCTTCATTCAGGCATAAGTTCAACAAACATTCATTGAGCAGTTGATACAGTGCCTGGTATACAATGATTGCTCAGTAGATATTAGTCGTTCTCCATGGGGTCATTTTATTATTAAGGACTATGGTAAGTGTTATGAAGGACATTTGCTAAGAGAGCGGATGATAGGGTTTATTCCTGGCCTACACAGGAGGACCCGGAAAGCGATATTTTAGCTACGCTTTGAAGCATAAGTGAGAGTGAGCCGGTCAAGTTTAGTGGGAAGAACTTGCCAAGCAGAAAGAAAGGATATGTAAAGATCTGCACATGGGAAATACCAAGGTATATTTCTGGTCAGGGCAAGAGCCGCTCTCTGGGGGAGATTCTAAAGAATGAAGCAACAAACAGAAGAAAGACTCAGCTCATGCAGGGCCTTGTGGGCATGTTAAGATTTGGGGACTTTTTGCCAAAGATCAGAGGGAAAACTAAGCTGAAGAGTGACATGGTCAGATCTTTGTTTCCCAAAGATGCCTCTTGCCGCAGGGCGTATGACTTGGGCTGTATCTGTGGCATCTGAATTATATTTATTGTGATGGGCCGCACATTAAATCTGTGTCACTCTGATTTCCTTAGCCCGATCTCGAGAAGGTACACAAGGTGCTTCCAACTGGAGTTGCCTTCAGCCCATTTAATGGCATCTCCTCACAGTAACTAACCGCTGCCTGCAGTGCCTGCCCCAGACTTGATTCGCGTATGTCTGACCCATGAATTGGTGCTGGGTTCAAAGCTACCTCCGCGAGCCCTTTCCAGAGCCTGTCAACTACAAGTGGAAGGTCCCTCAGAAGTTTCAGAAAACAGACTCTCGATCGCTATTTAGGTGCTTTTGTAGATTGTGCATTCAAGCTTTAAAATCTATTCTTAGCTCTCCCACTGGACTGTTGGCTCCTTAATGGCCATCACTGATGTCTTCTTTCAACCTCATGGACATGCTGTGCGGAGCACAATTCTCCTCAAAAAATATGTGAGTAAATACTTACTGTCCAAACAAATGAATCTCAGTGGCCTCTCTATTACTGATCTTTTTATCTTAGCAAGGATACGTTTTATTACCTTCCATGTAAAATAATTTGTACTACTCTGAGGCTATGAGAAGAAAGGAACAATGTTTTTTTTTTTCTTTTCCTTTCTTTTTTCCTTTCTTTCTTCCTTTCTTTCTTTTATTTTTTTTTAATGTTTATTTATTTTTGAGACAGAGAGAGACAGAGCATGAGCGGGGGAGGGTCAGAGAGAGAGGGGACACAGAATCCGAAGCAGGCTCCAGGCTCCGAGCTGTCAGCACAGAGCCCGACGCGGGGCTCGAACTCACAGACCGTGAGATCATAACCTGAGCTGAAGTCGGAAGCTTAACCGACTGAGCCACCCAGGCGCCTCTTCCTTTCTTTCTTTTAAAAGGCTTTTTGTTTTGTTCTGAAAGTGACCACTTTCTGTTGAAGTTCTCCCATTGGCTGACTGGGTAGAACAAGATAAATTGTCCAATCCTTCCCCCACAAATGTACACAGGTATCGTCTGTAAAATTGCTAAAAAAAAAAAAGTGCAATAATGGTAATTATCTGTCCTAGACTCCGTTTCCAGATAAGCAGCTATCATGGGTAAGCTAACTTTTGTCAAGGCTATAGCAAAATGAATCTGTAATTCTATAGGGGAGAGAAACTTGATATTCATGAGATTGTGTGCTGTGTGTCTTTCCACTATCTATCTTACTCTCCTATTTGCACGCACACGCATGAGCGCACACACACACACACACACACACACACACACACGCACACATACATCACCCTTTTCCATCATCTACAAGGAAGCGGGAGGCATTTCTATACCCAAAGATGTTTGATCCTTTCTGAGTTTCCTGTTATCTTCTGGAGTGTACATTTCAGAGCATCAGGCTGGCCCTCCGGAAGCCTGCACTTCTGAGTATGACATTCCTACTATAAATGGAAGATGCCAGTCCAAAGCAGGAGGAATTTTTGAACACCTGCTCTTTGGCCAGACCCCATTACAGGAACTGATCGAGAAGGGAGATAAAAATGATTGATTATGTGCTAACTCCTATCATCCAGATGCTTATCATCTAGCCTTATTGAGACATAGCAGTATCTCTCATTTTAATGTGTAATTTATGAAAGATAGCTGGGACTTCTGTTGTTTGTATTGTTCTCCTTTGCTGACGACAGTGTATCATTCGGACTGCTTAACTTGGTTCAGGAGATGAATGTTTTGAGGTGGTTTCTCTCCTGGGATTACCATATCAAGACACGCACTGAGTTCTCGAAATAAACTTGTCAACGATTTCAAAACAATAAGTTCACCAGCTAAAGCTGTTTCTAAAAAGGAAGGTCAAAGACACCATGCCATTCACAACTGATGTTCCTCTGGTATGCCAAAACCATTTTAGCACCCCGCCCAGATCATAAATAACTTGATGAGTAATATGATCTAAAAAAGAAACATAGGGATCATTACTTGGCTGAAAAATTAGGTTCAAGGATAATGTGTCCCAACTTGAAATAAGAATTTCTTTTTTCCTCCAAGGTAATAGCTGGAGCCAGATTTTGTATTTGAACATAACTCAAAGTGACAGCACCATAGTTTCACCCTCTTCATATATTGTAAATGAGTTCCATATAGTTGTAGCAGATATAGTATAATCCACATATCATATTTTATAACATTAAAAAATGTTTAAATTTTTTTCTGACTCAAGTGCAACTCACTGTCCGTGTAGAGAACACCGTAACCATAATCGGGTGGTTTGGGGAAAGATTTTGGCTTGATGTAAAAAGGCTTTCCTGAGCTTGGATCTCCCAGACGCTGTTGAGAGAGAGCAGCGGCGAAGGTTTACGACTAAGAGGCTCAACCACACGTAGACCGTGTTATGTGGAGCTTAGGCAGAGCCTTGCCTGGAGCAGTGGACTACGTACGGTTCAGGGACCATGTTGGGGGAAAGAGAAAAGTAGATCTAACTGCTCGAACATGTCAGTAAAGTGGAAGGACCTCAGACACACAAGCAGAACAGATGCCCTAGTCTCAACTAGAAATCTTCCAGAAGCCCAGCAAATATTGAAGTCAACGGCCGTCTTTTTATTTTGCCAGACACTCTACATGCATTGACTTGGTCAGCATTTCTCAACAACCCCAAGTACTACTGTTGTAATGATTGTACAGACGGAGGGACCGGGGTGCAGGAAGCCGTGACAAAAGGATTGCACGATAGCACAGTGCAGGATGGCGGCAGGGCGGGAATTCGAACCCAAGCCTGTTTTCTTCTAACGCCCTTATGCTTGCCAGTCTGACCTGCCGCCCGTGGTATATACTACTTTGAACACTATTTTGTATAACACTTAATGGTTACATTTCTTTGTTAAGGGTAGAATTCTGTTCAAAAATCAGTTCCAAAGAATAAAGTAAATGATAGTGCTTTTGGTAAACACTAACAACGGAAGAAAACAAAACATCATCATAAGGTTCTAGACATGTGCATCCGAAACTAATTCTAGGCTCTAAAACGTAAAAGGTGAACGCTCAGGGCGCCTGGGTGGCTCAGTCGGTTGAGCGCCCAACTCTTGTGTCAGCTCAGGTAGGGATCCCAGGGTTGTGGGATCCTGCCTGTGTCGGTCTCCGCGTTGAACGTGGCGCCTGCTTGAGATTGTCTTTCTCTCTCTCTCTCCCTCTGCCCCTCTCTCTGCCTTGCATGATCTCTCTCTTTCTTTCTCTATCAATCAATCAATCAATCAATCAATCAAAAGTGAAAAGTCCATTGAGGCTCTTGGTTCTTTGGAGTTAGAAACCACAGATGGCAGCTCTACAGGTTTACATTTCTTAGGTGAACGTTTCCCCTTGCTCTTCCCACCTCATTCCACCCCATCCTTATTCTGGAAATTTCACTGCATTAAAAGGGCTCTTGGGGCGAAATGTGATTTTATTTAAAAATATATACTCTGCATATGTCCCACGTGAACTCGCCCACAGCTGCTTGAGCAGCGGATATAATCTCACTTTTGTGCCACAGATAGGAAATGATAAGCCTCCATTAAAGGACAAGCCTACAGTGTAGAAAATACAAGATATTTTTCGATGGTTTCTTTTGTGCCATTTGTTTCTAGACAAATGACCTCTACATAAGGAAGCCAAGGGGATGGGGCGCTGAAGTTTTAAACTCAGGTCAAACACAGTGTTTTTCTTTAGGACGTTCTGTTTGTTTGTTTGTTTGTTTGTTTCCACATTTGCACAAGCATCCTGTGGTTTCTAAAGCCCACTCCCGAACTAATCATCCTTTCGGGCAGTGGTGAAGACAGTAAAGAAATCACAGCGCTTCTATCCCATTTCGAGTTTGTCTCTGATGAGGGCACCATATGGCTTTTGTTCACAAGTATCTCCTCTCATTGACATGATTAAACAATTTGTCACTTAGATAGGTGGTAAGACAGACTGACAAAACAAACATTCCTTCTGTAAAAGTAACAAAATATGCTGAGGAAGAAAATCATACTTGAGTTCCGAATGAGGTATCACTTCTTAATATGTCACGTTTTCCTTGAACGATGATTACATGCCTTCACCAACTTGCACGAAAATTAGTGATTGATACATTCTCCACAAACGTAAGGCAGGTATGTTTCAGTTTGGCTGGTAAAGTGGGGAAATAGAGGTCAGGTATCTTTTCAGAAACAGTTATTATGTGTCTGCAGTCCTATGAGAACACTTAGCAGATTGAGGCTTGTAATGCTCAATAACACTAATCGATCACTTAGTTACACTTAGGTGATTGCTAATTAGTTCTAGCAGATAAGCAGGCGGCAGCACAAAGAGTAGACCCGCTTGATTAGCTGCAAAGGGGAAACAAAAACAGAAAAAAAAAAAAAAGCCCCTGAATACACGGTCGAGACTGATATTGATTAATCAGGCGGCAGAAAGAAAGGCTTTCAACACATATTTATGAGTTCAGGTATGTCTGAGTATATGCAGTTGCAGACCCAGTATTTAACTGAGATTACACGTGTCCCTTTGCTCTCTGCAAAGACAGCTTAATTTGCAAGCCGAGGGGGGGGGGGATGTCCGTGGGAAAGAGGAGCGCAGTAATCTTGCCAACACTTGCAGGAGGAATGCTTTTTAAAATTATCCCAAATTAAGATAATGTTGGATTTCTTTAGTTTGTTCCCTTCCCTGTGGTTTGCACATTGAAGTAGGTTTAATATAACATCTTGTCGCCTTTTCACTTTACATGTCATTCTGCAAATCAAGCACTTATCCGTAACTCGTCTCCTCTTGGGAAATACTGGGGCAAGAAGATACAGCAGGCAGGAAGTTACCACTGGAGTTCCAAGAGATCTGAGGGAAATGTGAGTGTGGGTCCCTCCCTTCACAGGGGGAAGTGACTTCCTTTCAAATGTCAACATTTACTCTACAGAGAAAGTGACAAAAGTCCTTCCAGGGGCTACATCCTGAGATCTGGGGGGGTACAACTCCCAGGTCTAATCTAGTCTAACAGTTTAAGGAAAAAGAATAATGTTTTAAGGGACATTTCATTGAGCGTAATTGTCCTTGAGCCCTGTTGCTTACCTCTAGACCCCAACCGAGGAAACCAGAAATAGACAAGACCACTTAACTCCTGCTGGAAGGAAAACCCATTGTGCTTATTTCTTCTAGCGCGTTCTCGAGGCATTGACAATGACCTGGAACAGCAATGACAAAGGCAATGACAAAGCCCTGATAGCAATGGAATATCTGGAAGACCACAGCCAACACATCCCTTTCGCTGCCCAGGATCGTGGGCTGAACACACACAGACCCGCACCCATGGTCACGGGCTCCCTGCCTGTTCTCTTGCACGAACTCCCCCCACACCCCTCCTATAAAAGTCCAGTGGTCCATCTTGCTGGGGACAGGTCAGTTGTTACGGTTTGAGTCTACCACCTCCTGGGACTGCGAGCACCCAAAATGAATTCCTCCCTTTCTCTCTTCCAAACCCTCCTCTCTTGAGCTACTGGCTTCTCTTGTGATGACTTTATCCTAGTTTCTTGGGCAACGGTGTTGGCAAACCCAGCCAGGAGCTGTGCCCTTGGTGTCCAGCCACTTCGGGACACATTCCTGGGCCAGAGCACTTGGCTGCAGCGGCGGGCCCTGGCTCACCCTTGCGTTGCCTCAGCAGCTGTGAGAGATCAATCCAGAACAGGTTTCGACATCCAGGCCGTGCAAAAGCAACAACTGTAAGTTTTCAGAGAAGAGGGTGCGTCGCACTTAGACTGATTTGACTGGTTTGACTGCCCAGGGTATTCATTCATTTGGATCTTTTTAACTAAAAGATCAAGTCAGTGAAAGTGAGAAGCCATGGTATATAGTGCTACGTGCCTGGGCTTATTATTAGTTCCACTGCTTACTTGCCATGTGATATGGAATAATTGACTGGACGCTCTGAGTCTCAGCTTTCTCGCCTTTAAAGGATTAGCGATAGACTCTACCTGTGAGGACTAAATGAGATAACATATGTAAGGATCCTGGTATAGCACCTGATTCATAGAGATACTGAATAAAAATCAGGCCCCGCATTGTCCTTTCCTCAGCCTGGGTGTTTATGGACATAAGCATAAATGGATTGAAAAGTTTCACATTCAATTTTGGCCTGTGCGCTGATTACCTTTATACTTAATTTATAACCTGGATTAGTAGATGATCTTGGTGACATCATTCTAGCTGAGGGTGATTTCTTCTAAGCATCGTTAGTCTCTGTGTTTCTTGACTCAGTAAATTGTGGTGGTTCCAAATTCAACTGGGCATTTTCAAAAAAAAACATTTGTGGCTGTAACTGGTACATTCTGCTGTTCCCCGAAACACAGATATATCACAACAACTTACGTACTGCCCCTCTCTGGTATTATCATTTCTAGGCAAAGTCAGGTTGAGCTTGTATATGGTTAAGTAGGAAGGGAAGTCAAATAGTCTCCATTAACATCGCATGTCACAGGTGGAGACATAGCGTGGAGAGGAGGAACCAATAAATGCAATAAAAACATCCGTCTCCGAAATAAATAAATAAAAGTTATCATAGATCAGTGATTCTTTGGCTCGCATTTTTGAGTGAATGTCATCCCTTTTAATTCTATTGAGGCTGCTATGAGGTGGGCACTATCATTGTCTATATTTTACGGATGAAGACACAGGCACAGGAGGGGGTTAAATAAATGGCTGAAGACTGAGGAGCTAGCTGGTCATAGATTTAAGATTGAAACCTGTGACTGTGAAAAGTCTATTTTTTGTTCTCCATACAATACTGTGTTCTAAGATAGGGATCTACAATACTTTTGTGTTCTAAGATAGGGATCTGAGAACCGTGGCCAATACAACCCTGCAGACTTTTTGTGTGTGTGTAAATACAGTTTTATTGGACCACAGCCACGCCCATTCATTTCTGTATTGTCTATAGCTGCTTTCTTGCTGTCACAGCAGGTGGAGAAGTTGTGACAGAAAAAATATTTCCTATATGGCCCTACAGGGAAAATGTTGTCAGCCCCCTGTCCTAAGAACAAAGAGATGAGGTTAGCTACCAAGAAGGACATTTTTCTGGAAAGAGAGCTAAAGTAATTATTGGTTACCAAAATGGGGCAGGGGGAAGGACTAGGAATCACATCCAATTATGTTAGCGCACTGTAACCTATGTTCTCTCATTTTTCAACCCTCACAATAATTGCACGTAGTGGGTATTATTAACCCTGCTATACAAAGTTAGAAACTGAAGGTCAAAGATCTTAGGGTATTCATTTGCCCAAAGCTGCACAGGTAGGCAGGGAACAGGTCTGATATTTGAACCCAGACCTGTCTTACTTCAAGTCTGATGCTATTTCCACCACATTTGAAAATCTAATTAGGAATATAGGAGCTTAGCAGCAGGGGGAATGTTAGCCAAGTTTCCTGAGTTCTTTGACCTGCGGGGATCTCCCATTTTCTCAATACACAGCAAGAGAAAGTGGGTCAGAAAGACAGTGTAAACTCCCTGTCAGGAAAGGAGCGAATGGCAGAGCGAGTCTTAAAGAAGAACCGTGGTGAGTATCTGATTTATGGGTGAGATCTGTAAATGTCACCATAGGAAACACACGATAGGAACTTTGATCAATTCATTAGGGAGCCTTTGAAGGAGGCGTCCCGAACAGTCTGGATTCCAGGGCTGGTGCAGGAAACCGGTTCGTGATCAAATTAAAGACTCTTTGGAAGGTCGCCTTGGGGACAGTATAGACCTCTCCCGCTCCAGGTCAGGCGGTGGTGTGGACGCCGCTGCAGGAGTGGCTCCCCTGTCATTCAGGATAAGGTCACGTGTTGCTTGTCCTCGCTCAATCGAGTTCTCCTAGGCTAGGTTACGCTCTCCAAATTCCGATGCTTGTACTGTGCCTCAGATCGAGATCGAGATCGAGCCTCAAGCACAAAGCCCCATCCAAAGCCTCCCCCGGTAAGTGTGCCCGGGCTCGTCCCGCTTCTGGAACGCACTCCCTTGTTCCTCAGTCTGGCGAAAACTCCTCATCCTTCAAGACCCGGATCAAGCTGTCCCTGACCCCTCCGGTGAGGTGGGTATGTTAGGCATCAGAGCGTGTGCCGCCTTATGTCTTAGTAGATCCAACTCTTCCTCACCCCAGACTGAACTCTTTGAGGGCACGGACTGATTCCAGCATGTAGTGCAACGCTACGCGCGTAGTAACTATTCTAGAAACGGTTTTAATAAATTCATGCTCTTGGGATGGATTAAATGTATAGGCAGGCTAAATATAGACTCCCTTATCAGGCTGGAACTAATACTTTTCCCATTCAAATCATGTGCATTGCGGGTCCCCCTCATGCCCAACCCCTGCCACCCCCGCGTGTAAACAGTACCTAAAACTTCCCGAGGGCCGATCTATTTGGTTCACTGTCATAGCCTGAGATCCTAACACCATGCCCGGCAAACACTCCAGACTAAATAAATGTTTGATAAGACAGGCGTTGCATAAATGAGTCAGCAAAAGTGTTTTAGGGGTACGAGGCGATACCATCGTCTTAGGCAATGTGTAGACGATTTTGGTGCTTCCTGGGAAGAAGACAAAGGCATATCTTCCCAGACACTATTCCAAGGGTAAATAAAATGTCAACAAACATTTACCGAAAACGTTCTGCAGAGAATCCTTCACCATCCGCCTTCCTCAGACCCGGTCACTGATTCTCCCTCCCAGAAAACCTCCCCTCGCCCGGTGTCCGAACCAGACTCGAAGCGAGCCACTCGGTAGATCCCCAGCCTTGGTTTTCAACCAGAGTTTTGTATCCGAACGGCCTGGAGAACATTTAAATCAAAGCTCATCCCCAAATCTGTGATCTTTAACCACTCCCTGCCATCACCTCCCCGGGGGAGATTCTGATATGCTCTTGGTGGAGAGGGAAGGGAAGTTTTAAAAGTAAATTTTCAAATGCTCCTCGGGTGATCAAGATACGCTTTGCCCCTCTGCTGCTTGAGAGCAGTCAGCACGGTGTGAGGATTCCTGCAGAGCTCCCCTAATCTCTCCTGGGCCGCTCACACCCACGCTCTTAGTCGCATGGGCAGTCTTGTATTGGAGCAAAGAGTATAATCTCCAGATTTGAATCCAAGCTCAGGAATCCATCTGTTGTGTGACCTTGGCAAATCAGTTAAGCCTTCTGTGCTTCAATATCTTCACCTCTCCCATGGAAACAGTCACACCGATGTCATAGGCTGGATGGGATGGTCAAAAGCGAGAAAGTGTGCAAAACTCTCAGAAGCCCACCAGAGTCTTTGTATCAGCAAGACCCTAGTCAGGAAAACCGAAAGCACTCTAGGCATTTCATCGGGAAGGGATGGGTTGCTTTCCGTTTTACCTTTTGACCCTCTTCACCCATTTGGCCCAGCCCCCAGCCTAGGGATTTAGTGCTAGGAATGAGATGCTTACAGAGCTTTGGGAGGAGGTTTTGGGGTGAAGGTCAGGGAGGACCGCTGCTGGCTTTCAAGGTGTCTGGAGGTGCAGGCAGGACAAGTAGCAGCCCCTGGTGATTTCAGTGACCTAGAACACCAAAGTGGGTGATCTGCAAAAATCTTCCCATCTTCCATCTCCCCATGGATCTCTACTGCTGTTGGAAAAGAGTAATTAATGGCTCTGTTTGTTTGTTTATTTATTTATTCAAATTCAAGTTAGTTAACATACAGTGTGGTATGGATTTCAGGAGTGGAACGAAGTGATTCATCACTTACATATAACACCCAGTGCCCATCCCGAAAAGTGCCCTCCTTAATGCCCATCACCCATTTAACCCATCCCCCCACCCAACGCCCCTCCAGCAGCCCTCAGTTGGTTCTCTGTACTTAAAAGTCTCTTATGGTTTGCCTCCCTCTCTGTTTTTATCTTACTTTTCCTTCCCTTCCTCTATGGTCATCTGTTGAGTTTCTGAAATGCCACATATGAGTGAAATCATAGGATATTTGTCTTTCTCTGACTGACTGACTTCACTTAGTATAATACCCTCTAGTTCCATCTATGTTGTTGTAAATGGCAAGATTTCATTCTTTTTCATCGCTAAGTAGTATTCCATTGTACATAGATAGCACTTCTTTATCCATTCGTGAGTCAACAGACATTTGGGCTCTTTCCATAAATTGGCTATTGTTAAATTTTTTTAATGTTTGTTTGTTTGTTTATTTATTTATTTATTTATTTATTTATTTATTTATTTTGAGAGAGGGAGAGACAGAGCACAAGCGGGGGAGAGGCGAAGAGAGAGGGAGACACAGAATCCGAAGCAGGCTCCAGGCTCTGAGCTGTCAGCATAGAGCCCAACGTGGGGCTCAGACTCACGAGCTCTGACATCAGAAGTCAGACACCTAACCAACTAAGCCACCCATGAGCCCCAATTTGGCCATTGTTGATAGTGCTTCTATAAACTTTGGGGTGCCTGTAGCCTTTCGAATCAGAATTTTTGTATCCTTTGGATAAATACATACTTAATAGGACAATTGTTGGGTCAGGGGGTTTTCTTTCTTTTCAGTCTTCTAAATCTTACACAAAGTCCTTCCACTGGTAGATTCTAAATGAGAACCTTTCTGGCAAGAGAATCTAGGAACTGTAGTTTCCAGGCCTCCAGCCATGTTCAGGGAATAGCATGAAAAGGAGTGAAAATAGTATTGAGACACCAAATCTAGTATAACCCTGGACGAATGGTCAGTACGAAGTATTTGTATTTATTGGTCTGCCTATGTGCTGGCAATACATTTTTCCACTGGGAGTTGGTGCTATACTCTGAATCCAGTCCTACTGGACCGAGAAATGGTCCCATTTCACCAGCTTGGTGCAGCAGAGAGAACACAAACTTCACAGGTAGGCATAATGAGGTTGGGACCCTTACTCTAGCACGTGTTAACTGGGTGTCCCCATTTAAGACAGAATTTGTGGCCATCTCTCAAGGGACCAGGTTTCTAGCTGAGCCTCTCTCTCTTTCCCTTGGTTCCAGCCCTAGACCGCTTTTGACTTCCTTCTACTGTTATCTTCCTGTACTTTCTCCGATAAATCCTACCAAACTATGAAATCTGTGATTTCCTGTTTTAGGTTTCATGTAGTGAGGCTGCTTGGAGAAACAGAAAGAATGATAGACTAGGAATCAAATTCCAGCCACAGTGCACAGACCCCGGGCACCATTTCAACTTTTACTTACTCCTGTTGCACCTTTGTTTCATGGTTTCTAAAATGGCAACAATGTCTGCTAAATTACTCTCCTCTGTTGGGTCAGCTGATGGGATGACTCAGCTAGTGTGGATTTCCCAAGGCCAGGGATGTTGGTGGGAGAGTTTTCACTCCGGACTATCTCTGAGTCCAAGCAGAGTGGCCAAGCAAATTCAGAGGTCAGGAGAGGTAGGCCAACGTGAATAAGCTGGAGAAGTGGGTTCCTGATGGCTCCTCATGGATGTCATGATGTTGATACAGTTGGAGTATAAGAACCAAGAAGTTGAAAAGCTGCAGAGACACAGGCAAAAGCCCAGAGATAATCTGAGTGAATGAAGACTGGAGCCAGGTGCTGCTACTCTTGCCTGGGCATTTCACATGTCCTTCACACCTAAATTCCTAGGACTCTCATAGCCATTTAATGGGCTGGAGCAAAGCAGATTCTAGTTCCCACAATTGGTCTCGGAATCAAATACGTATAAGAAGCTCTTTGAACATTACTAATAACTCCTAAATAAGGAGTTTTGAGTAGCAGCAGTAGTCGTGAGATGTATTTAGGTATTTATGTGTTCATTTATTCAAGAACAAGCAATCTTGAAGTCGTTGGGCCACTGCACTGGGTGAATGTATTGTGGTTTTAATGCACGTTTGACTCTTTAAAAAGCAGCATATGCGTGTCCTATGAAATACCTAGAGCATGCTGAGAATTAAACAATTATGATAAATGTCATCTTAACATCTATAAGTCTTCCTTTATACAAGTCAGTTTTCCCATGACAGTATTTACAAAGAAGACAATGCACAAAATATGGTATATGGTATCACTTACGTAAACAAGTTTCTATGTGAGAAAACCAGAAATAATAAACTTAGCTTACCGGAAATAATTACCAGCAGAGACATAGAGCTTGACAAAAATAAATAATCAATAATGCCAGGCTTCTGTGATTGCCTTATGGTTTCCTCTTCTGATGCTTAAGCATACCAACATCTCAGTTGAATAAAGAGAGTTCCATGGTTCAAAGAGGACTAAGTTGGAAAAAACAGAGGTCTGAGATCAAATTCATCTATCACTCACTGTAAAGGTGGACAATCCGTTTTACTTCAGTCCCTGGTCTTACGATCAGTAAAGGGTAACATCTATCACGGATCCTATTTCAAGCTGTTTTGTTAATGGTGATGCTGACATGTTTGTGACCTCTGATATTCCTAGAATTTCGTCCTTCTCTATGTCCTCTCTTACATGTTCACTTCTTTGTGGCCATTAGAGAAATAGAGAGAACTTTAGAACTCAATCGATGGAGTCGGTCCCTTCACCTTCTTGAGTTTGGGTTAGCCTGTGACTGCTTTGGCTGATACAATATGGCAGACGTGATGCTACGTAACTTCTGAGGCTAAGTCATAAATAAACATTCAGCTTCTACCTGGTTTTTTAGAACTGTCTGAGAGGAGGCACCAGCCATATAAGAAGTCTGATTTTCCTGAGACAATCATGCTCTGTGATTTTTTTTTTTTTTTTTTTTTTTTTGCATGTGATCCAAAGAACGAAGAAAGCCAAGAACTAGACTTTTACTGAATGGAACAGAGGACCCAAATAAATAATAACCTTCTTCCCATACGCCCCTGTTTTGAGAACCCATCCTGGTGATACCAGTTTTGTTATTAGAAGAAAAAACGCATGTAAGTGAGGTAATCTGTAATCCTGTGCCGAAGTATGTATGCTTTTGTAAGCACTAGCTTTCAGGGAACATTAGGATGAGTTGGGAGAGTGTCAAAAGAGAACATGGAACTCAAGATCATAGATGGAAAGTCTCGGGTGGTAGATAAAAGTGACACACTGAGCCAGAGTGCCCTAGATTCTCGTCATTCAAAGTGTGATCCTGGGACCGGCATCATCTGGGAGTTTGTTAGAGTCTTGGGCCCCACTCCTCATGTACCAACTCAGAAGCCACACGTTAAAAAGAAGCCCAGGCCATTCATAATGACACTAGAACACTTATCTAGAGCATTTGGGCATCTGCTGTTTTGTTTTGTTTTTTTCCTCCTACCGCCACGGTCACAGCAAGTGTAAATAAATTGAGTATAGGTGAATTCAAGTTGCGTTTCCTGTCCTGCTTGTTGTCATCACTGAATGGAAGGAATTTTGGACTGGGAGCTAACAGAACTCATTATTTTGGTTGCCTTTGTGAGTTGGCTCAGATTGCAAGCAATCGTGGCAGACTGCTAGTTGAATTGTTTTCCCTGTGTCTCCCAGCTGCCACAAAGTGTAATATTGCACAGAGGGAGAGGGTAGAGGAGGCAACATCCTACACCCATGTCTTTCCACTGCGTGCAGACCACTTTTCTGGCTCCTTCCAAAGGGTGTTGAAACGTGCTTAACCTCAGGGATCCTGTTGTCCTATGTCACCATCTCGTCTTCTTCACGGATCTCCCCTAGCCCATGACACCTGTATATATGTGGCCACATCTCCATTGCGCACGGAGTCCTGGTCCTTTCACATGAGTCACAAGAGGCATCTGAATCTATTGATTTGTGGTGAGGTGCACCAGGAAGCCAGAAAAAAGAAGGGATTGAAAAGTCTACTTCTCACGTTGTTACCCAAGACACATATTTCCACATGTGATAGCTCATAATCTCATTAAAGCCAAAGAACAAATGACAAGAGCTACTCACAGTGAAAGAGGTTTTAGCTATCTCCGTTCTGAAACCCAGTCTGTGTATCTTCTACTCATTACTCCTCTAGACCTATAGTCTAGGGCTACCAAGGATTGATAAAAGACCTCTGTTCCTGATGGTGCCTGAGTACTTGGGGGAAAAAGGCAATTAATGGGGTACCTGGGTGGCTCGGGTGGTTAAGCATCTGACTCTCGATTTCGACTCAGGTCATGATCTCATGGTTCGTGAGTTTGAGCCCCACATCTGGCTTTGTGCTGATAGTGCAGAGGCTGCTTGTCTCCCCTCTCTCTGCCCCTCCCCTGCTCATGCTTGCTCTCTCTCTCTCTCTCTCTCTCAAAATAAATCAATAAACTTTTTTAAAAAGGCAATTAATTACGTGGAGTCCCATGTATGCTTTTCTTGGCCTGTTAGCACTAAATATGCATTTATAAAATTATTCAATTATGTCGAACAACTTTTTGGCACCCATGAGTGTATTTTGAGGGATGAAATTAAAGGCTGTTTGGTATGGTGTTTTGGAGCAAAGCAGATTTCAGTCTCAATGCTGCCTTAGTCCCTTACCAGTTTTGTGAGCTTGGACAATTTATCTAACATGTTCAAGTTGCTAATTCCTTGTGAATAAAATAAGGATAGTATGGTGTAAATACTATAATGGGAGAGGTAAGGGTGTTATGGGAGCCCGGAGGTAGGTCATCTAACCTAGACTTGGAGGATGAAGGAAGGCTTCCTGAAGGAAATGAAGTCCAAGTCGAGATTCTAATGCTATATAAGTTGAATAGCTGGGGGAAATGGTGTCAGGAAGCATGTGAAGGCACAGTAGCAACAGAAGTATGGGGCCGAGTGAACTGGAAGGAGTCTGGTGTGGCTGAAAGATGGAGGACAGAATTAGGAGTAGAGTGGAGAGGATGTAGGCGGATGAATGTGGGAAGCGAAGAGACTTGAAGTTACCGAACCAAGTGGAAACTGGAAAACAAGGGCCCTGTATACTGTGCCTTGGTGTAGACCTTATATTGTGAAACCAATGTGGAATCGTAGAAAGCTTTTAAGTACAGAGCTGACATCAGATTTTAAGTTTGTTTTTTGTTTTTGTTTTTGTTTTTGTTTTTTGAGAGAGAGAGCAAGCAGGGGAGGGACAGAGAGAGAAGGAGACAGAAGATCCAAAGTGGGCTCCAATCTCTGAACTAACAGCAGAGAGCCTCACATGGGACTTGAACTCACAAACCGTGAGATCGTGACTCGAGCCGAAGTCAGACACTTAACTGACTAAGCCACCCAGGCGCCCCAAGATTTTTTTTTTAAATCAAAATGTAGAGTGCTGTGAATGGATTGAAATGGGAGAAGGCTATGGGAATTGGAGGCAGGAAACCAGTCAGGAAGGTAGTACAGTAAATCTCGCAATATAAGAACAGGCATGGTGCTTGATCAAGGGCAATGGGAGACAGGAAGACTAGGCAGACAACAGAGAGATTGATCAAGTCGAAATCTATAGGACCATAATTGAAGGGACATTAGGAGTGATAAAGCAAAAAAAATTGTCTCAGATCAATATGATGCTAAGGTTTTTGTGCAACTAAGGGGTTAAACATAGGGTGATCACACCCATCAGAACGGCTAAAGTTGGGGCACCTGGGTGGCTCAGTTCCTTAAGTGTTCAAGTTCAGCTCAGCTCATGATCTAACCACTTGTGAGTTGGAGCCCCGCATCGGGCACTGTGCTGACAGCTGGGAGCCTGGAGTCTGCTTCAGATTCTGTGTCTCCTCTCTCTCTGCCCCTCCCCTGATCATGCTCGGTCTCTCTCTCTCTCTCTCAAAAATAAATAAATGTTAAAAAAATTTTTTTAAAAAGAATGGCTAAAGTTAACAACACGGGAAACAACAGATATTGGTGAGGATGTGGAGAAAGGGGAACCCTCCTGTACTGTTGGTGGGAATGCAAACTGGTGCAGCCACTCTGGAAAAGTATGGAGGTTCTTCAAAAAATTAAAAATAGAACTACTCTGTGACCTAGCAATTACACTACTAGGAATTTATCCAAAGGATGCAAAAAATGCTGATTGGAAGGGATACACATACCCCCAGTGTTTATAGCAACACTATCAACAATAGCCAAATTATGGAAAGAGCCCAAATGTCCGTCGATGGATGAATGGATAAAGAAGATGTGGTATATCTATACAATGGAGTGTTACTTGGCAATCAAAAAGAATGAAATCTTGCCATTTGCAACTACGTGGATGGAACTAGAGGGAATTATGCTACGTGAAATAAGTCAGTCAGAGAAAGACATATCATATGATTTCATGTATCATATGATATGTAATTTGAGAAACTCAACAGATGAACAGAGGGGAAAAGAAGGGGAAAAAAAGATTTAAAAAAAGAACAGAGGGAGGCAAACCATAAGAGACTCTTAAATACCCAGAACACATTGAGAGCTGCTGGAGGGGAGGTGGGTGGGAGGGATGGGCTAAATGGGTGATGGGCATTAAGGAGGGCACTTTTTGGGATGAGCACTGAGTGTCATATGTGAGAGATGAATCACTGGGTTCTACTCCTAAAGCCAAGACTACACTGTATATTAACTAACTTGAATCTAAATAAATTTTTTAAAAAAACAGAAAGATCATATAATTTATTATCCAAAACTGGATACTTTTGAGAGTGCAAAGAGGAATGGTTAATAATTACACTTAACAACAGGTACAACCCAGCAATCCAGCTCAGTCTGGGACACGTGGACAGTCAAAACTGAGGGGTGCCTGTGTGACTCAGTCGGCTAAGCAACTGACTTAATTCAGCTCAGGTCATGATCTCACAGTTCATGAGTTCGAGCCCCACATCAGGCTCTATGCTGACAGCTCAGAGCCTGGAGCCTGCTTCGGATTCTGTGTCTCCCTCTCTCTCTACCCCTCCCTCCCTTCCTTCCTCTCTCTCTTTCAAAAAGAAAAAAGGAAAGAAAGAAATGGAAGGAAGGGAGGGAGGGAAGGAGGGAGGGAAGAGAAAACACTAGAGGAAGGATCAGGTTGGAGAGAAAGATGGTGAGCTTGCTGGGTCTCCTAACCACTGCCTAAGCTTCTATGCCCAAATTTCCCTGATCAGTAGTCCCTCAACCGGTCAAGTCTTTCTCATTCCATGCTTCTTCTTTCAGGGGAATGTATGTATGCCTCACCTTCCTAAATAGCCTCTTCTCAGCAAAGCAAAAAAAAAAAAAAAAAAAAAAAAAAAGATTTACATAGAGTTGTGTTTTTTTTTTTTTAATTTTTTAACGTTTTTTATTTATTATTGAGAGACAGAGAGACACAGAGCATGAGCAGGGGAGGAGCAGAGAGAGGAGGAGACACAGAATCCGAAGCAGGCTCCAGGCTCTGAGCCGTCAGCCCAGAGCCTGATGCGGGGCTCGAACTCAGGACCGCGAGATCGTGACCTGAGCTGAAGTTGGACGCTCAACCGACTGAGCCACCCAGGCGCCCCCCACATTCTCTTTATATAAAGATCACTAGTCTAGGGGCGCCTGGGTGGCTCAGTCAGTTGGTTAAGCATCTGACTTCAGCTCAGGTCATGATCTCACAGTTCGTGGGTTCAAGCTCCGTGTCGGGCTCTGTGCGGACAGCTCAGAGCCTGGAGCCTGCTGTGGATCCTGTGTCTCTCCTCCCTCCCCCACCCCCCACCTCTCTCTCTGCCCTTCCCCAGCTCATGCTCTGTCTCTCTCAAAAATAAACACTAAAAAATCAAAAATAAACAAAAATAAAGATCACTAATCTCATTGTAGCCTGAATTCTCTCTAATGGCAGATTTATTTCACAAATGAGTTGTTCGGCCAATAGGAAAAGTAACTGGTCTTATTTCTGGTTTTTGTTTGTTTTGTCTTGATTTTTATAAATAATGTTGATACTATTGTTTGGAGAAATATACTGCGTGGATAGTAGTGATTTCAATAACATTGTGTGAGATTGCTGGTGTTTTTATTTTTAAATTTATATGTTTTGTTAATATATAAACTATGAAATTATGTTAAAGAATTTGTTGTGTTTTAGAATAGTTCTAGATTTACAGAATTATTGCAAAGATCGTACAGAGAGTTCACTTAGACCCCATACCAAGATTCCTCTATTATTAACATCTTACATTAGTATGGTACATTTGTCACAATTATTGAGCCAATATTGATACATTATTATTAAAATCCATACTTTGTTCAGATTTCTTCAGTTTTTTCTTAACGTCTTTTTTTTTCCTGTTCCAGGACACCATATGACACTCAAAGTGTAGGGTGTGTGACGTTTCTCCTTAGGCTTGGGTATGACAATTTCGTCAGATTTTCCACGTTCTTGATGACCTTGATAGTCATTAGATAATTTCGAGGAGCACTGGTCAGGTATTTTGTAGTATGCTCCTTAGCTGGGATGAGTCTGATGTTTTCCTCATGAGTAGACTGGGAGAAATGTGTTTCGGAAAGGAAGACAACAGAGGTCAAGTGCCATTCAAGGACACATCATATCAAGGGGATATACTGTCAATCTGACTTATCACTGTTGATGTTGACTTTGAGCACATGGTGAGGTTGTACTTATTTTTTTTTTAAACATTTTTATTTATTTATTTTTGAGACAGAGTGAGACAGAGCATGAACGGGGGAGGGGCAGAGAGAGAGGGAGACACAGAATCAGAAGCAGGCTCCAGGCTCTGAGCCATCAGCCCAGAGCCCGACGCGGGGCTCGAACTCACGTACCGCGAGATCGTGACCTGAGCCGAAGTCGGGTGCTTAACCGACTGAGCCACCCAGGTGCCCCGAGGTTGTACTTATTTTTCATCAGGGAATATATGCACCTGATACGAAATTTGAAACATACCCATTTAAAAGTCTCCTTCTCACCCTGTCCCTGCTCCCAAAACACACACGGGTTGCCTTAGTGAAAGAACCACCTCCAATCCCTGAACCGTGTGACTATGTTACTTTACGTGACTAAAAGGATTTTTTGCAGACGTTATTAAATTAAGGATGTTGAGCTGGGGAAATCGTGCTAGAGTATCAGGATGCTTCTTGTGCAGTTATTCCCAGGTTTTTTGTTCCACTGTGTTGCTAAAATTTCTTAAGTGCACTCAGAACTCTTCCAGAGCTGTTTCTGTTCATAGATTGCTGTCTAATTCTTTGTGAAGGGATGGAGGTTGGGGTCTCCTATGTCACCATTTTTGGGACATCACTCCATCAAATCGGAAATGTTTAGTATAACCCACTGATTTGGCTGCATTTCTCGTTAATTAAATGAATATTTTCTACTCAGTGTCCTCCACCCACTTTGTATTTTCATCCTCCTACATGTGTTGATGTTAGTAAATGTCAAGGACTCTCTAAATCTTGAAGAATCACACTGCAAAAAGAATGTTAGTAACCCTCTGAATTATTTCCAGCCCTTCTTATTTCGTGTAATTTTGGTTATTATGACTTAATGAGATGCAGTAGCAGGTTTATTTACCGTTTGGATTTATTCATTTATGCAAATGCATTAAAATTTTCAAAGGGTTTATTTTATTTATTTATTTTTTCGCTCACAAGTTGATTAGACCTTATAATTTTAAAGAAAAAAATATCAGTGAATCTTTTCCTCTTGCGTTTGGTCCTTTAACTTTCAATGTTTCTAAACATGACATGTATCTAAACCCAGAGCGTGCACCTTGAAATATTTCCACTCTGGAAAGCCCATCAGCAGATCATAAATGCCTTTAAAACTTGGAATAAATAACTTTTAGTTGTCCTCTTTCCATAAAAACATAAATGGAGGTACAAATCAAATGATGAACTATTGGTCCCATATAATGTCAAATGGAGGAAAGGTGGTTGGGGACCAAATGACATTTCTCCCTAGATTTATAACAATCTTTTCACAGGCCAATTCTACGTACATTGTAAAGCCACCTAATTTATGCCTGGGATAATCCTGGGATATAGATAATAGTATTATCTTAATTTCACAAATGATAATTCAGAGTCTTGGAAAGGTTCGTAAGGGTCATACAACTATTAAGTGACAAAACCCGATTGATGAACTCAATTCTTATAGACTTCGTCCAAAGCATATGCTTCAACCAGCATGCCATGATACTTTGGTAAAAACTTCTAGTTCACTAGATATGTGGCCTTGAAGCAAAAGAGTGAGAAATTTCTTTAAAAATGATAATTCTTATTGTTGTTATTATTTTTACCATTGACATCCTCACCACCATCATCATCATCAAATATAATTTAAGGCTGCAGTTCTCTGTGTTCTTACATCTCTTTCAAAATGTACAGCTCTGGGGCACCTGGGTGGCTCAGCCGATTGAGCCTCCAACTTCAGCTTAGGTCATGATCTCTTGGTGTGTGAGTTCGAGCCCCATGTCAGGCTCCGAGCTGATAGCTCGGAGCCTGGAGCCTGCTTGGGATTCTGTGTCTCCCTCTCCCTCTCTCTGCTCCTCCCCTGCTTGTGCTTTCTCTCTCTCTCAAAAATAAATAAATTAACATTAAAAAACAGAACATAAAACAAATGTACAGTTCTAATAAACTCATACAAACCAGATGTTTCAATACTAGCTTATTAGTTGTTTTGCTGTGTGACATAATTTAGTCATAAACTATTATGAAAATACTACTTTTAAACTCAGTTGCTATTCTCTTAATGAATAAGCACTTTTGGAGGCCATGATAGTTATTTTTTTAAGTTTATTTATTTATTTGGGGGGGGGAGGGGCAGAGAGAGAGGGAGAGAGAGAGAATCCCAAGCAGGCTCCTCACTGTCAGCACAAAGCCCGACCCAGGGCTCTTGAGCTGAAACCAAGAGTCGGGCACTCAACCACATGAGCCACCCAGACACCCCTGGAGACCATGATAGTTTTAGGGAGACTTTGATCTATTTAGAGATGGTACTTTAACTTTTCTTAAATAGTAGAACAAAATGTATTTTTATGGGCTCATCTCTGAGGTCCTGTGCACCCTCCCTCAGTGTTTCTGGTATTTATTACCTGACTGGAAACTTTATCTTGGGTTCAGAAGATGGCAATCTGAATTCGTATTCAAGACCTTCTCTTCCACTTAGCTCTTTACTGAATGTCCAAAGTAATAAGAAAAGCCCAGCCTATTGTAACAACTTTAAGAGGTTGTCAAATATTTCCCCGGGGTCTGTGGTATTCAAGGAGAAAGTGTACAGGCAGGGAGAAAGTGTTAACTATACCAAGAGAGGCCCCAGGGCCCATTAGCTTTCTGGCTGAGGGTGGAATGAAGGCCTTGAATCCCGTGGTGTTAGACGATCCCGGTCAGCTGATCATGGGGGATCCCATGATCCTCTCCTCAGAACCCTTTCCTCAGGTTTGATGGTTGGCTAGAACAGCTCATAGAACTCAGGAGAACACTGTCGTTGCTAGTTGTGGTTTATTATAAAAGATACAACTCAGGAACAGCCATATGGAAGAGATGCATAGGGTGAAATATGGGAGAAGGGGCGTGGAGCTTCCACGCCCTCTCCAGGCACACTAACCTCTGGACACTTCAACGTGTTCACCATCTTGGAAGCTCTCCAAACCCTTTCTGTTACTGGTATTTATGAAAGTCTTATTATATAGACACGATTGGTTGAATCACTGGCCATTGGTAATTAACTCAGTCTCTAGCCCCTCTCCTGTCTTGTGAGGCTGGGGGATGGGACTGAACGTTCTAACCCTCTAATCCTGCCTTGGTCTTTCTGGTGCCCAGTACCAATCCTGAAGCTATTTAGGGGACCTCAGCCACCAATTATCTTATTAACATACCAAAGACACTATTATCACTTGGAGACTCTAAGGGTGTGCCGGGAACTGGAAACAAAGACCAAGTATTTACGTTTTATTGTATCACAAATGCCATACACACTCACCTATGGAAAATCCTGAGAAGCAAGAACTCTCTTCCTGAGGTGCCTTAAGGAGGGCCAGATTTATTAAACTTTTCTCTTCCGAGAAGAAACTCTTCTGATGTCTTTTGTCACGACCAGGGATTTCTGTGTCTATGTGCTAGCTCGAGCAGCCAGCTGTGGTTCTAAAAGTTTACTGGAGGGGTGCCTGGGTGGCTCAGTGGTTAAGCTTTTGACTTTGGCTCAGGTCATGATCTCACGGTGGCTCAGGAGTTCAAGCCCTATGTTGAGGCTCTACACTGACAACGTGCAGCCTGCTTGGAATTCTTACTCTCCTCTCTCTCTCTGCCCCAACCCCGCTTGCACTTTGTCCCTCTCTCACACACACAAAATAAATAAATAAGCTTAAAAAAATAAGTTGACTGGATTCACACGTTAGGTTCTCTGGAAGCACATGCTGAGACAGAGCTTGGGTTGCAAGATCTTTAATTAAGGATTCACACCTATGTAATGCAGGAGGGCGGTAGCCGGATTTGGCAGAGTTAGAAGTTAAACTGTGATCCAGAATTGATAAAGCCTTGACCAGCCCTTCTGGAAGCTCTGGATTAAATATTGGCCACTAGGGGTACATTCCATGGAGTCAGAAGACTGGGACTTTATGGCTTCACCTGGATGCGTCACCACATAGAATCTTTCCTGGGAAATGTATGACCTTGTGGGAGTCAGGGTTCTGCACTTGAGCCAAACCCTAAAGGCATAGTTCAAAGGTCTGAGAGTCCAGGCATGAAGACTTGAGAGCAGGGAGTGCTGAGGGCAGATGATTGATGTCACAGCTCAATCAGTCAGGCAGAGAGTAAATTCAACCTTTCTTTGTCTTTTTGTTGTATTCAAGGGATTGTATTCAGGGGACGGATTTTTTATACTCAAGGGATTGGACAATGTCCACCCACGTTGGGGAGGGCCCTCTGCTTTACTCAGCGTACAAATTCAAATGCTGAGCTCTTGCAGAAACACCCTCACAGACACATGCAGGAATGATGTTTCACCCTTGGCCCAGTCAAATTGACACATAAAATTAACCCTTGGCCCCATGAAGTTGACACATAAAATTAACCATCACAGTGCCTCTCCCATGGTTCACGCTCTCTGATGGGCATTAACCTGTAAAACGAAAGATCTTTTTTTTTCTCTAAGTTTATTTATTTATTTTGAGAGAGAGAGCAAGGGAGCAAGAGAGGGGCAGCGAGAGAGAAAGGGAGAGAGAGAGAATCCCAAGCAGGCTGTGCACCGGCAGCAGACGTGGGGCCCGAGTTCACGACCCAGGGATCATGACCTGAGCCAAAACCAAGAGTCGGACGCTTAACCGACTGAGCCATCCAGGTCCCCAAAATCTTTATACGTCTTTCTCCCTCCCTCCCACTTGTCCATCATACCAAGACCTCCTTGCCCCCAGACTTTCAACTGTTTTCTTCTAGCTGGCCAGCTCTAAAACAAATTGCATCTTTCAGAGGGTCCCGTGAAGGTCTAAAATGACCTAGCATTTACACGTCTGCCTCAGTCAACAGGTGCAGGCTGACCCAGTAAGTACCATGGTCTAGCTAGCTGTCTGCACCTGAGGTAGACTTAAAGTTAGAGGCCGTCAGCTGATTGCATCCCCCTCAGTTGGGCAGCAAGTCTTTCCTTGAAGAGGGACTTGGATGGCATGTCTCGTTGTCTACCTAAGTCATCTAGTACATAACTGGATCACATGGTAACTCACACTAAACGGCATGGAAGAGCCGAGAATCTTTTGGTACTTTGTAAAGAAAAGAAATCAATCACCTTAGAGATGGGAATTCTGCCATATACCCCTTGCCTAAACTTATGTTATTAGCTTCATGAGGAGAGCCAGAAGAATTTCCCTTTACCCTTCTCATGAGGAATAAATTGATGAGAGAGGCACCAGAATCTTTTATAAAGCTTCATACTGGTAGAAAAGAAACTGCTGGGGGAAAAAATGGCGTCATTTGCCCCCATGACGGCAAACCAAGACTTCATTGTAGGTTCAACCTCTCCCAGAAATGTGACCTTCAAACAGTCAATCTGACTTTTCCTGATCAGCACTGGTGAGGTCATCTGCCTGCCAAGACCCCTGCCCTTCCCTTCTCCCTAAAAGAAGACAGTTCTGGCCTGAAACAATCTTTTCTTCTGCTAATAACTTTTTTGTTTCACCCTCCTTCTACCTATAAAAACCTTCCATTTTGTACAACCCCTCAGAGCCCCTGTCTGTTTACTAGAAGAGACGCTACCCGACCCATGAATTGTTGAATAAAGCCAATTAGATCCTCAAATTTTACTCGCTTGAGATTGTGTTCATTAGCACTGGGCATGTCCCTAGGACTGCTAGCAAGAGAGACTCCATTTGAAAAGCAGCTCCATGATTGCGATGGGGATGGAAGGAGCCAAGGTGCTGGGCCCAGATGACACCAGCAAACTGTCAGAAACAGAGCAGGATGGATATGATAATAAGCAGCAGGACCCCTGTGGGAATCATCACCAGATGTGGCCTGACATACAGACGCTTCTGGCTGTGGTTCATTAGCCATGGAGTTTCAGAGAACAAAATCAACACATGCCTTACTTACAAGCTAACTGATTTGTACAACTGGATCTTGTCAACAGAGACCAAACTTGAACTAACACAAGAGGTGTATGAGCTTTGACCCGCTTCCCAAATCTGAGTTATTTTGTAGATCCAGAGTCCTACAGATGAAGGAATAAGCTGGCGTTGCTAAGGAAAGACACACATATATTGTGAGCTTTCTCCTCAGAGCCTTCCCCAAAGAATGTTTGGAGCTATTTATTGGGGTAACAGTACGGTGGGAAAAGGTGACAGTCAGAAATTTCAAGCCTGAATGGACACTGGCATGAAGCTAATTCTAGTTTCCGGGGACCTAGAACATAATTATAATTTACTAGTGATTGGAGCTTATAGGGGTCAGGTGATAAAGATAGTTCTGCACAACCTCTATATCCTGATTAAGTCCAATGGGACTCTGAATGCACAGTACCTGCGTGTGCAATGCATAATCCACTTTTATTATAAATTCATACGCATTTGGGGCTCTATTTTGGGCTATTATCCTAAATTCGATCTATTTTGACAAGATCACTATACTGCTCTATCCACTCTAACTTATTAAATGTTTAGTATCTACTGCGACTAGCTCTTCTGTTTCCATACTCGTTTCAGTTTTGTCCCCATCCCCACCCCAGCTCTATGTTCACATCTTAATTTTCTTAATCGGTTTGCAAAATTTTTAAAAAGGCGCATAGTCATTTTGATTGGGATGAAATCGTTTTTATAGATTAATTTAAGGACGTTGACAACCTTACAAAATGGAGTCTTCCTAACCAAGGACCAGGTTTGTCTTTCCACTTACGTAACTATGGTTTATGTCTCTCGGTGGGGTTCTAAAGTTTTCTCTGAAATGATCCTGCATGTTTCTGTAAAGCTCATTTCTGGTTGTTTTGCCCGCTTACTGCTATTGCAAGTGGTATGTTACATCATTTATATTTTCTGATTATTGTTTGTACGTAAGGCACCTATTTATGTACATTGACTTTATAATTAGACACATACGGAAATTATTTTCAGTGACTTTTCTGTTCATTATGTTGACTTTGTCAGCTGCAACCTTATACGATATTCAGATAATGCTGATGCTGATACTGTCTCATCATTTCTCATATTTATTCTTTTTATTTCATTGGCGTATATAATTACATCGTCTGGTTCTTTCAGAACAATGTTAAATGACAGTGGTGCTAGAGACATCACTAATAACAATGACATTTCTTTCAGGAGTACGTCTTTTGCAAGACACTATTCTAAGTGCTTTACTGGATTAGTTGAGTCAATCCTCAGAACACTCTTCTAAGAACTCTAACGAGACAGTCGGACTTCAGAGACCATCCATTTTGGTGCAAACAATATTCCCTCTCTTAGTAATTACTGAAATCAATGCATCTATTTTTGTTTTTTCCAAATCCAGACCCCTGAGTCCCTAAGGCCTCTGATCTTTTTTTCATGAATATAATTTATTGTCAAGTTGGCTTACATACAACACCCAGCGCTCATGCCAAACAGCGCCCCCCTCGGTGGGTGATGGGCATTGAAATCAGTGCATCTAATGTAGAGCCTCAAAGTGTAATCTATGGACCAGCTACATCAGTATTACCTGGGGTACTAAAAAATGCAGATTCCTGGGTGTCTCCTCCATACATACACTCTCAAATACCAGAAATGCGGCGTAAAAGCCTTCGTTCATTAATCTTTTCAGCTGATTTTTATGAACATTAAGTTTCGAGAGCCCTTATTCCGGTATTTCTCTTCCAAAACAAATGGGGGTGGTGTTCTGAGTTGCATCTTACAGTTTTTAAAAAATGATTATTCCTCTAGGAATGTATCCATCGATTCCAATTTCATTAAAAGCCTATATAAATATGTTTTCCAAATTTTAGTAAGTGCCTGATTTTGTTATTTGTTTTCCCTTCTTTGACTTATTAGTATAGTAAATTACATAAATAAATATAGTCAATTATGTATATAAATTTCCTAACTTTGAGGCTTGCCATAGATGTTTGGAGGTAACACGCATGTCCTCAATAGTATCTTTCTCCCAATATTTTCTTTCAGGATTTTTTTCTTTTTCTTTGGTTTTCTCTAACTTGAATGTGATATGACTAGTTGTAGTTGTTGTTTTTTTTTTTTTCAATTTATTTGCTTGTTTGTTTTATATCTTTCCTGACCAATCTGAGCTTCCTGGATGTGCGGTTGGTGCCTGTAATTAATTTTGCAAAGTTTTCACCCAGCTTTACTTCAAATATGTTTCCTGTCCTAGTCTCTTTATTCCCCTTCTGGTGTTCCATTTATGCATATTTTACACCTTTTGGAATTTTCCCACATTTCTTAGATGCTCCATTCTGGTTTCGTTCGTTCTTTTTTGCTGCTTGGCATTACCGTTTGGGAGGTTTCTATCGGCCTACCTTTAAACTCACCGCCTCTTTCCTTGGCCATTGTCAAGTCTACTGATGAGCCCATCGGGGCATTTCTCACTCTTATCACAGTGTTTTTGGTTTCCAGCATTGCCTTTTGATTGTATCTTAGAGTTTCCATTTCTCTGCTCACATTACCCATCTGTTCTTGCACAGCATCCTCTTTTTTCACTAAAAGCCTTCATATATTAATCACGGTTATTTCAAATTTGCCATCTGATAATAACAAACTTTGTGCCATATCTGCCTCTGATGGTTGCTTCGTTTCTTCAGACTGTGTTTTTATTTAGTATTTATTTATTTATTTATTTATTTATTTATTTATTTACTTATTTATTTATTGGCATGTGTTGCAATTTTTAGTGAAATGTTGAACATGATACATTGGGTAATGAGGACTGAAGTAAATGGGCCTTTGGTGTGAAGTTGTATATTTATCCGGCTGGGGGTTAGCCTGTGTTTAATGTCTGCTAGAGATATAAGTGACAGAGACTTCCGTGTCCTCTCACATACTTGTTTTGCTCTCCTCTCTGGACTTTGGGCTTCCCTAACTACTCTTCCTCGGCTCTTTCAGCTGCCATCTTGGGCTGTTATGCTGGAGGCTCCAGGCCCCAGGGGCCCCAGTTAGGTGTGGGGAAGAGGGCCATTCTATAATCTTTTCATTATATCTCAACTTACTGACTGGCCTGCGTCTCTGCGCTGTGACCTTTACAAGTATTTCTCCAGGCGATGGGGCACCTGAGTGGCTCAGTCACTTAAGCATCAGACTCTGTGTTTCAGCTCGGGTCATGGTCTCTTGGTTCACGAGTTCAAGTGCCACTTTGCTGCAATTATAGCGCAGAGCCTGCTTGGGATTCTCTCTCTCTCTCTCTCTCTCTCTCTCTCTCTCAAAATAAATGAACTTTAAAAAAAAAAAAAGAATTTTCCAGGCAAGTAGATTGTTTCTCTCTCTGTTTGCTTCTCCATTTCCCTGGTAACAGCATTTCCAGTTATTTCCTTGAGATTCTGACCCGTCTTACGATGTTTCTTTTCTCCCTCTAGGTTCAAGCTCCTTCGGTGAAGTGATTTTTCGCGGAGAGATGGCTTTTGCTATGGACACATTTCACAGTGACCACTCTTTCTCTCTCCAAGCCAGAGCCAAAAGGGGCTCTCTCTCAGACCCTTATCACGAGACACTGGTGGAGTTCCTGCAGTGAGAGCCTATGAAGCATGAGGGCATGCCCTTAAGATGGCGGCCCCCAGAAATTTCTCACTCTCATTCTGGCCTACACTCGGCTTCCGGCAATTTTTCAGAATTACCGTTTCAGTGTTTTTGCAGCTTATGGATTTCAGTGGCTTCTTCTCCAGGTAAGTAAATCTTGACTCCTGTCTCTTGCTGGATATTCCTGCCTTTCTAGACTTTGCAGTGACATCTTGTCTCCAGGTTTCAAATCTCTGGTTTTCTCTAAAAGTCATGGATTTTATGTTTATCCAGGGTTTTTTTCACTGTAATCACATGAGGTGACAACTCTTAAGCACTTTACGTGTCAGAACTAAAACTGGAAGTCCTGGAACTTTCACTTTTTCCGCTCCCAATATTTTTCCAAGCGCTGCCTGCTTTTTCTGAAAGGAACTGTTCCTTTGAGAAGTGCTCAGTTACAATCTTCGAGGGTGATTTGATTTTATCCCCTGGATAAGCCGTTTAGATTTCCTTTATTTTCCTTTAGTATTCTTGGTTACTATAAATATAAATGCAGTTGGCCAATTATAAAAACAGCTTGCTTCATAGGCTAATTAACCCACAGTTTGAAAAATGAAGTCATTTGCGAATATAAATCGAAACCCTATACAACCTGATAGAAGAACATCATCACATTCACCTGTACATCGAACGTGATGGAAAGTGGCCAGTTGTTCTGAGCATTCGTATCCTAGGTTATTCTCACTGCCCAGAACCACAAGGCAAGAATTCTCTCCACCCCACCCCAAAACTCTCATCTCTTCTTTGTCTACTTTCTAGTATAGTTTCATTAAGAAACTACTTTGATAAAAAGTTCTATTAATCCGAAGACTTTATTACTCTGCTAAATCAATTGAAACAGTATTCAAGTTAATAACAACCAGGTGCACTTAAAAACTAGCAAAATGAAGCATTAATCCAGTTGCTTAGATTTTCATAGTCATTTTTGGCTTAATAAATCTTAACTTTGGTGATCTTTGCACATTTGATACTCTATAAAATGCTACTATACAATTACCTAGCATCGGCTCCCAACACATCAGCACCTAAATGTTGGGAAACAATACACTATGATCATTACTGGCAGAGTCAGCCGGACCAGAGTTGAAACACAGCTCTAACACGTGGTAAATAAAGACGAGTACTTTTCATCAATGTACTTCATTGTCATGAATATTTATATTTATATTTAATATTTAAGGTGCCAAGTACACAGTAGATTATCAATAAATGGATTGGTAGGCAGGATTTCTAAAATGGCCCTCTGAAGGGCCACCTGGGTGGCTCAGTCGGATAAGGTCCGAATTCGACTCAGGTCATGATCCCATGGTTCATGAGTTCGAGCCCCACATTTGGCTCTGTGCTGACAGCTCAGCCTGGAGCTCTGAGCCTCCACAGCCTGGAGCCTCTGAGTCTGGAGCCTGCTTTGGATTGTGTCTCCCTCTCTCTCCCTGCCCCTCCTCTGCTCACGCTCTGTCTCTGTCTCTGAAAAATAAATAAACATTGAAAAAAAAAGTTTTAATAAAAATTTTTTTTAAAAATTGGCCCTCAGAAGATACTCCCCCATAACGTAACTTATGAATGTGATGAGGTTTTACTGTATTACGTTATGTGGCACAGTTGACTTTCAACTAGGGATTTACTTCAGTGGACTTGATCTAATCACGCAGATGCTTAAAAGTGAGGGTTTTCTCTGGTGGTAAAGTGGAAAGTCAGAAATATTTAAAGCCCAAGGGGAACTCAAAGCACAGTTGCCGACAAAGGATAAAAGAGGCCAACAGCGTGAGCATACTAAGTGCCACTGTTTTGTACTCTTTAAAATGGTTAAAATGGTGAACTTCATGTTATATGTGTTTTATTGCAATAAAAACTTGGAAGATAACTAGACATGCAACAAAGAAAATGTGACCCATTATGGGAGGGGGCAGTCACCTGAAACGTCCCCTGTGGTAGCCTGTAAGATTGAATTAGAAGATGGAGACTATAAAACACCTGTTATCAGGACACAAAGAAATGGAAACACATTCCATGCTCACGGATTTGGTCGAACAAATATTGTGAAAATGTCTATATGACCCAAAGCAATCTATACATAAAATGCAATCCATATCAAAATACCAACGGCATTTTTCACAGAGCTAAAACAAACAATTTTGAAATTTGTATAGAACCACAAAAGACCCCGAAGACCCAAAGTAACCTTGAAAAAGCAAAGCAAAGCTGGAGGCATCACAAGCCCAAACTTCATGTTATACTACAAAGCTGTAGTGATCAAAACAGTCTGGTGCTGCAACAAAATTGACATGTAGATCAATGGAACAAAATAGAAAACCCAGAAGAAAAATCATCATTGTATGGTTGATTCATCTTTGACAAAGCAAGAAAGAATGTCTGATGGGAAAAAGACAGTCTCTTCAGCAAATGGTTTGGGGAAAACTGGACAGCAACATGCAAAAGAATGAAACCGGACCACTTTCTTATACCACACACAAAAATCAATTCCAAATGGATTAAAGACCTAAATTTGAGTCACGAAACCTTTAAAATCCTGGAGGAGAACACAGGCAGTAACCTCTTTGACATCAGGCTTAGCAACTTCTTACTAATTATGTCTCCTGAAGCAAGGGAAACAGTAAAAATAAACTATTGGGACTTCACCAAAATAAAAAGCTTCTGCACAGCAAAGGAAACAACAAAAATGAAAGGCAACCTACAGAAAGGGGGAAGCTATTTGCAAATGACATATCTGATAAAGGGTTAGTATCCAAAAGATATAAAGAACTTATAAAACTCAACATCCAAAACAACAAATAATCCAATTAAAAAATGGGCAGAAGACATGAATAGACATTTTTCCAAAGAAGACATCCAGATGGCCAAGAGACACATGAAAAGATGTTCAAACTTACTTATCATCGGGGAAATGCAAATCAAAACTACAATGAGATGTCTCCTCACACCTGTCGGCTAAAATTGACAACACAAGAAATAACCGATGTTGGGGAGGATGCAGAGAAAGGGGAACCCTCCTACACTGCTGGTGGGAATGCAAACTGGTGCAGCCACTCTGGAAAACAGTATGGAGGTTCCTCAAAAAGTTAAAAATAGAACTACTCTATGACCCAGAAATTGCACTATTAGGTATTTATTTACAAAGAATACAAAAATCCTGGGGCGCCTGGGTGGCTCAGTTGGTTAAACATCCACCTCTTGATTTCAGCTCAGCTCATGATCTCACATTTCTCTCACATCCCAAGCACAGAGTCAGCTTGGGATTCTCTCTCTCCCTCTCTCTCTGTCCCTACACCTCTCTGTCTCTCTCTTTCTCTCAAAATAAACTTTAAAAAAAAGAATACAAAAATACTAATTCAAAAAGATACATGCACCTCAATGTTTACAGCAGCATTGTCTACAATAGCCAAATTATGGAAACAGCCCAATTGTCCATTGGTTAACGAATGGATAAAGGAGATGTGGTGTGTATGTATATATATATACACAACGAATATTACTCAGCCATCAAAGGGAATGAAATCTTGCCATTTGCAACGACATGGATGGAACTAGAGAGTATTTTGCTAAGCAAGATAAGTCATTCTGAGAAGCACAAATACCATATGACTTCATTCCTATGTGGAATTTAGGAAACAAAACAAATGAACATAGGAGGGACAAAAAGAGAGACAGGCAAAACAAGAAACAGATTCAACTATCGAGAAAAAACTGATGGTTACCGAAGGGAAGAAGGGTGGGGGGATGGGTCAAATAGGTGATGGGGATTAAGGAATGCACTTCTGATGGGCACTGGGTGTTGTATGTAAGTGTGGAATCACAATACTGTAGACCTGAACCTAATCTTACACTGTATGTTAAATCACTGGAATGTAAATAAAAACTTAAAAAAACGAAAACATCTATTATAAATATGCACAAGTGCTTAAAGAAAAAGATAAACGTAATGAGAAAATACATGGGGCATCTCAGCAGGGAAATGAGCGCTATAAAAAAAAAAGAATAAATGGGGGCGCCTCGGTGGCTCAGGTGGCTAAGTGTATGGCTCCTGATTTCAGCTCAGGTCATGATCTCACGTTTGGTGAGTTTGAGCCCTGCATGGGGCTCTGTGCTGACAGTGTGGAGACTGCTTGGGATTCTCTGTCTCCCTCTCTCTCTGCCCTTCCCCCACTCTGTCTCTCAAAAACAAATAAATAAACATTTTTTAAAAAAAGAATGAATGGGGGCGCCTGGGTGGTGCAGTCGGTTAAGCGTCCGACTTCAGCCAGGTCACGATCTCGCGGTCCGTGAGTTCGAGCCCCGCGTCGGGCTCTGGGCTGATGGCTCAGAGCCTGGAGCCTGTTTCCGATTCTGTGTCTCCCTCTCTCTCTGCCCCTCCCCCGTTCATGCTCTGTCTCTCTCTGTCCCCAAAATAAATAAACGTTGAAAAAAAAAAAAAAAGAATGAATGGAAATTCAAGAACTGGAAATTTGAATATCTGAAATAAAATGAAAGCACTGCATAGGCTTAATAGCGGTATGAAGATGCTAGAAGAAAGGGGCTGTGGAAAAGGAAGATAAATCAATAAAAATTTAAGAATCTGAAGAACCGAGAAAAAATTGAAAACAAAGGCAGGAGAACCTCAGTGATTTGTCGGATAATAATCTCCTAACATATGGAGACAGAGAGAGTGAGAGAGAGAAGAGAGAGAGAGAAAATAGGTCAGGGAAAAAAAATGTCTGAAAAAAATAGTGGCTGAAACTTTCCCATATTGGTTGATAAACATCAAACTACATGTGTAAAAAATTCAGGGAACACAAGCTGGATAAATACAAAGAAAACTACACTTAGGCACATCTTTGTTAAACCGTGTAACATGAATGACAAGTAGAAAATATTCAAAGCAGCGAGAGAAACGTGACAAATTACATACAGAGGAACAATGGTGTGAATATCAGCTGCGTTCTCATCAGAAATAATGGAGGCCCTAAGAAAATTACAAATGTTTAACGTGCCAAGAGAAAACAAAATCCAACCCACAATTCTGTATCCAGTGAAAATAGCTTTGGAAAATGAGGGTCAAGAACACATTTTAAGAAAAGTAAAATTTGAAAGAATTTGTCACCGGAACACCTGTCCTACAAGAAATATTGAAGAATCTTCTTCAGACACAAGGGGAATGGGATCAGATTGGAATAGCATTGGCCTGGTTAAATATATAGACACATATAAACATAGGATCATAGGAACACACACACACACACACACACACACAGGAAAATAGAAAACATAGAAAATTGGTAGATTGGATGCCAACTGTACCAGACAGATCATATGGTGGTAGCCTCTCATGATTCTCACCTGCTGGTGTCCATCCCTTTTAGAATCCCCTCCACTTGACTGTGGGTGGGATGTATGACTTGATTCTAACCAATACAATGTGGTGAAGGTGAAGGAATGTCAATCTCATGATTATATTATAGAAGAGTCCATCATAGCAGCCTGGACAAAAAACTTCTCCTTGTTAACCTGTTAGAGAAGCCTCCAGATGTAGCAACGAAAAATGTCTCTAGACATTGCCCAATGTCCCTCAGGGGCAAAGTCACCAGCCAATTGAAAACCACTGCAGCAAATGCTTCTAATAGAATTGGAAAAGATTTAAAGTCATTGATTTAAACTTTCACCTTATGAAAGTAGAGAAAGAAAAGCAAGTCAAAACCGAAGTATATAAAAAGCAGTAAATTATTAAGCATAAATCAGTGAAATAGAAAAGTAGGTAAAATTAACGCACACTTCATTCTTTGAAAAGTTACCAGAATACTTACCCCCTGATAATATTGGCCAACAATGGTAGAGAGGAAACACTAATTACAAATATCAGAATTGAAGGAGGGAGCATCACTATCAAATCTATATACGTTAAAATGACGATAAGGAGATTTTATGCACAGCTCTACACCAATAAATTTAGCAATGATATGAAGTGAACAAAGACCTTGGAAAACACTATTTACCAGAACTGACTCGAGATGAAAGAGAAAATCCAAACAATGCTGTATCTGATAGAAAGATTGAATTCACTACTGAAAATCTTCTCGGAAGAAAACAACTCCAGGTCCAGATGATTTTAATGGTGAATATCTTAAGACACAGAATATGGAAATAACATCAATCTTACCCAGATATTTCTGAAGACAGAATAATTAATACATCTCAACTTGTTCTATGAGGACACCATAATCCTGGTACCTAAATCTGATAAACATGTCAGGAAAAGAAAATTATGACCAATATCTTTCATGAGCATAAATGCAAAGATCCTTGATAAAATACTATCAGATTTAAAATGATAATATTTCACGTCCATGGGACTTGTCCCATGAGTACAATTTTGGTTATATTGGAAAAGCAGGTATTGTAATTCCCCACACTGGCGGAACATAGGAGGGAAACCATATCGTTATCTCAAAAGATGAGGAAAAGAATTTGAAAAAATTCAACAACAATTTGTGATAAAAACTCAACAAACTATAAACTTCAGGGAACCTCGTTTTTCCTGATAAAAGGCACTTATAGAAATTGTAGTGCTAGCTTTATACATCATGACTAACATTTGACACTTTCCCCCTGAGATCAGGGACAAGGCAAAAATGTCTGCTCTCACCGATTTTGTTCGACATTTTGGTGGCTATCCTAGCCAATGCAATATACCAAGCAATGGAATGGGAAGGAGTCCAGATTGAAAAGGAAGAAATTCATTTGCTTTTATTCATAGATAAAATTATCGATTGCGTGTAAAAGCCTGAGAGATCTACCAAAAAGTAAAACGAATAACTGAATATATTACAGTTGCAGGATAGGAGTTCAATGCACAAATATTTATATTTTTTATTCTAACAGAAGACAATTGAGAAACAAACTATACTAACCCCTAGCACTTATGATAGTATGAAATAAAAAAAGATCAAGTACTTAGGACTAAACTAGCAGAAGGCATTGAAGCCCTAGCTTGAAAACCGCAAAACATTGCTGAGAAAGTGCAGGATCAGATAAAGGTAGAGGCAAATCCCGTTCAAGATTTGGAAGATTCAGGGGCGCCTGGGTGGCTCAGTCAGCTATGTGTCTGACTTCTGTTCAGGTCATGATCTCACAGTTTGTGAGTTCGAGCCCCGCATCAGACTCTCCGCTGTCAGTGCAGAAAATCAATCAGAGTACTTGAAGACACACTTCACTAAAAATGATATAGAAATTGGCAATAAGTTCATGAAAAGTTGCTGAACATCATTAGTCATCAGGGAATGCATATTCAAAATGTAATGAGATACCACCTCACACCCACTAGAATGGCTAAAATTAAAAAGACTGACGACTCTGAATGTTGGCAAGGATGGGAAGCATCCACATGTTTCCTACGTTGCTGGTGGGAATGCAGAATGTTACAGTCACTTAGGGAAACGGGCATTTTCCCACAAAGTTAAACGTGCACTGTATACATGATCCTAGAACTCCTCATCATGGTATGTCTCCCAGAGAAATGAAAATATCTGTCCACAAAGAGACTTAGAAGTATGACTTACAGAAGCTCTATTCATAATATTCAAAAGCTGAAAAAACCCAACAAATGTCTATCAACAGGAAAATACATGAACAAATTGGTGTATATTCACATAATGACAAAATACTCAGTGACACAGAAAAAGTTAACCACTGATACGTACCACGTCTGGATAAATCTTGAAGATACCTTGAGTATAGAAGTTGACAATAGTGTTTATATGGCGTGAATGTTTTTGCGGACTTCAAAAACAGGGAACACTAGTCTACAGTTATAGAAATCAGAACAGAGACTTTATATGAAAATATCTATATGGGGAGTGAGTTGGCTAGATTTGGGCATTAGGAAACTTTCCAGGGCGATGGAAATATTTTATAAGTTAATCAGGCTTTGGTTGCATGGGTGTATACGAGGGTGCGGTGGTGTTGGCCCTTGTTAGCTGTAGAGAACCGATTATAGTAGATCTCCCTTATCCACAGTTTTGCTCTCTGCCCTCTGTTTCCCCACGGTCAGTGGTGCTCTGGAATCAGGTGATCTTTCTTCTGATGAAGCATCAGAAGCTCAACAGAAGCCTAACGTTGCATCGCAAAATCCTCACTGCGTCTCATCACGTAGGCGTTTTATCATCTCCCCTCATCACAGGAAGAAGGGTGAGTACATTACAATGAGATATTTGTAACTTTCAATACAGTGTATTGTTATAATCGTTCTATTTTGTTGTTGTTGTTAATCTCTTCCTGTGACCAATTTATAAATTAAACTTTACCATAGGTATGCGTGTATAGGAAAAAACATAGTCTATGTAGGGTTCCTTACTATGTGCTGTCTCAGGCATCCACTGGCGCTTGGGGGAGTCTTGGAACAGATACCCTGTGAATAAGGGGAGACCGTGTGCATTTTTCCCATCTCTCCTTTCAATGTTACCATGTCAAGTGGCTTGAAGTAGGCCATTGGTACGAGTATTTTCACCACGGAAATCAGCAAATGCTATGTCTTGTGGCTTAAAAAAAAAAAAAAAAAAAAAAAAGAACTGTGTTTTTCAGCACATCACTGGGTTGTATAAAGTTGTAAAGCTGTTTATTGAATTGTTCACTTAAGATTTCTGATCTTGAATATACACTGTTTACCAACTCAAAAATTTCAAAATGTCCTAAATTCTTTCCACCTTACGTGGACAAATGATATCTCTGCCTTTCAGTTCTTACATAGTTTATTTTGGGCCTAATATCAGGTTTATATTCAAACCAGGATTGTGCTTTGTTCAAGTACAAGAAGTCTGAGGCTCGTTTTAAATTACCTTTTCCTCCTCTTTATACATAACTGCACACATACCAGACTTTCGGGCTCTTTCGGGTTGATCAGGGCCGTGACTAAAGCCCTTTCTCTTTTCTCCTTCAATTATCTTTATTCCCATCCTTTTTTTTTTTTTTTTCTTAAGAAATAGGTGTTTTATCTCTAAACTGATATAGAAAACACCTTCTTTGCAATATATTAATTTATTGTAATGGGTGAGTGTGTGAATGTGTGTGTTCTTTTTTTAATTGCACAAGGCAGGATGATTAGGAAACATTTAACCAAAGTAGTGTTGCTATTTATATTACTGCACTTTGAACAAATAATGATTGCAAAGCTTTGTTTGTTGATTTAAAAAAAAATTGGATCCAGTATTTTCCAAAGAATTAAGGCCTTTTTAAAATAGTGCCTCTAATTGTACTTGAGGCTGGAAAACCTCATATGGTTTTATTGCTTTGCTAAAATTATGCTTGGAATTAGTTTGAACAGAACATTCTCTGGAAGTGAATTGTCTCTCACTGTTCACTTCAAGTTCAACATCAGACAGACTTTGAAACAAGGAGAACCGCTGTCCATAAATGAGATACTTTCAGAAAATAGCTATAGATTGAAATGGGCCAAGATGTGTTATCCGTCTTAATAAAAATAAGAACATGAGAAAAATATTATGATTGATAATGGTATTATTGATGAATTTCATCTTTTTTTTAATTCCATATGTACAGGCCTGATTTACTTATTTGAGGCACGTGACAAGTATAAATCGTTTGCTGAATTAAAGATCATTTGCTTCCCTTGCATCCAGCAGAGAATGCCTTATCTACATGACACGTTTGAGCTTAATGTCTGTAAGGCTATTAGAGAATTGGGATGCTTTCTCTGTTGGTCAACAGTGTTACTTTTTATGGCTTTGTGGCAGAAAAACCAGGAGGGCCCTTTTGTTACACAAAGGCATGTTTTCCTTGACAAAGATTTCTTCTAGTGACGCAGTAACTGTGGATTCCGCGTAGATCCTAGTGTTTAAGAGCATGTAATTGGGAATTTATCAGACCCAGGCTTGAATCTATGTTCGGTCACTTTCAAGTCGTATGGCATTATCCACGTCAGTTGACTTCTCTGAGCCTCTGTGAAGGGGGATAACAGAGGTCGTAGTGGGGCTGAAATGAGATAACATCGTCCTGACACATAAGTGATCGGTAAACATTTTGTAACTTATTATTGTTTTAATTAAATGCACTAAGTGATTAGCTCTTTCCAGACGGGTGCACTGGCGTATTTGTCTTTTTCTCAGGGCTCAGAATAGAGTCTGAAACATTTTAAATGCTCGACAAATATGACGTGTTGATGTACTGTAGACTGTGGGTCACTTGTGGGCTTTTTTTTTTTTTTTTTTTTTTAATATTTACTTGTTTTTGAGAGAGAGCGAGCAAGCAGGGGAGGAGCAGAGAGAAAGAGAGGGAGACAAAGGATCCAACACAGGCTCCACACTGACAGCAGAGAGCCTGACGTGGGGCTCGAACCCACGAACCACGAGATGGTGACCTGAGCCAAAGTTGAAAGCTGAACTGACTAAGCCCCCCAGGAGCCCCGGGTCATTTGTGCTTTGAAATGACTTTTATAGTCCAAAGAGTTCCAAATGTATAGAACTGTAAAGAGAGTGGTCTAGCGGGCCTCCGCGTTGCCATCACCCCGTTTCACCAGTTACAGACTCACATTCTATTTTGCTCCTTGTATCCTCCTACACACAGCCCCCTTCCCATCTTCCTTGAAGCAAACTGAGTTCATTTGTAATCCTTTCTGCAACCGAGTCCACCGGACTTCCCAACTGGCACCCTCAGGAGACACAAAGACATTTGAAAAGGAGCATAAACAAAACAAAATTGTGAAGTGATATCTCCTGCCATGATCACAGAAAGCATTTCCAAAGCTTAAGAGAAAATATGGATTTTCTGCTGCTGTTTTGTCCCTTAGGGTAGATAACGGAGACTTGATCAGGAAAGAAGGGACAAGTGGTTAGAGTTGAGTCTTTCTGAAAATGACCCATACAGTACAATGATCAGTTTTTCTCTCTCAGATTGAGAGGAGCTAGCTGCTTGCCTTGCACTTGCAGAGAAAGAATGTGGAATGTGCCCAGTAGTAATAAGGGCTAAATTAATTTATAGGCATTTATGGCAGATGAAGTAGCTATTTACCATACAGCTGTGAGCCAAGAGAGAGGTTAAGGATGTTCTGGTTGGTATCAGTCATTTAATAGAAAAGCAATAAAAACGTCTCAGATTATTCCTGATAATTATTACCCACCAAGTTCTCTCTGTTTCTGTTGTTTACGGGGCTCTATTTCTTTTTAGTGCCGGTGAATAGATTCCGCTAGCTGGATGTAACGGACGTGAGGAGTAGCAGAAGTCACAGTAGTAGTATTATCCTAATCGCAGGCAATATTCTGACTGTTCCATTTTTCCTAGTGTTTACCTCCTCGAAGGGAGCCAGGTGGTAATGGCGGTAGCAACTGTATAATGTTTCTGGGAGAAGTTTGACATTATTTCTTGATGTAATAGCATATTTCCTTAAAGGTTATTTGAACTTGCCTTGTGTTACACCAGCAAAGGGCAGAGTAATTTTTGTTGTGGCAGGATTCATCGATTCAGGGTGGCACTATTGATTACATGTACATCTGAGATCATTACAAATAGAAACCTCGCGAGCATAACTTGGTTGTATTGACAGGCGTCTCCGACCAACACAGAGAACAAGCTTAGTTTGTAACTTAGGAACATATTAACGTGCCTACCTAATCTTCATTCATTTACGCATTTATATTCACATTCGTATTCATTTCATCGTTCACTTATTTATCCAATATATAGTTGTCGCAGATTTATTCTGTACTTAGCCTTGTACTCGGCGTAGGGAATGTGTATGAATCAGGCACAGTTCCCACCCTTAGGGACTAGGGTAGTTCCTACGTCTGGTGGAGGAGGTGAATATTTATATAGAACACCACAATACCTTGATAAGTAGACGTCCAAGCTAGCCTTCTGTTGAGCTAATTCGGAAACGATAGTATGGTGTCTAATCATTAGTGGGACATTTAATATCCATGTAGATTGAGAAGGATTGCTGCATGGGATTTAAAAAAGAAAAGGAGATATTGTTAATTAATACCTGAGATTTAATGAAGCGTTTTCACATTGGAGTCTTACAGTCAACCTATAAAATAAATCTTAGTATGTTTATCCCCATTTTTCTGCTGACTTCCACGTCTCAGGCTTCGTCTCCCTTTCTCTTCCTTCTTACGCTTTCTCTCTTTGGCTCTCAGGGTTGCCAGGACTCGGTCCTCAGATTTCTTTCTTTCTTTCTTTCTTTCTTTCTTTCTTTCTTTCTTTTCTTTTTTTAATTTATATACAATCCCTACATGAGCTAATCCACCTCTATGACTTTAAATGTCATCTGGCTCCTGCTGACAACTTCCCAATACGTATCTTCAGTATTGACCTCTCCCCTGAAATATATCCGTCTGCTTGATACTCCATTTGAATTTCTAGTAGGCTCTTCAAACTTAACACGTGTAAGGCAGAAATCCTAATTTCCAACACAGACCCCCAAGGCGTGCAATAACTTCAGTCTCCCCATCTCTGTAAATGGCAGCTTTATTCTACTTGCTCTAGTTAATAACTGGAGTTATATTTTTACTCTTCGCATTCACATAAAATTCGTATTTAATCTATTAGTACATCATTCAGGCTCTTCATTCGATGAGCGTATATTTATTGAGTACTTACTAAGTGCCAGGCACTGTTTTACTTAGTGGAAATAAGGCAGTACTAAAAAGGACAAGGTTCCCAGCTCTCGTGGAGCTCACATTCTAGTGGGTAGCATATATTTGAATGTCCCTACCTTCAAAATGTATTCAGGAACTACTTCTCACCACGTCCGCCACTACCTCCCTAGTGTGAATCACCATTACCTCTTACCCAGATTTCTGTAATGGCTCTCTCACTGGTCCCCCTGCGTCTGCCTTTGACCTCCTACCATCTATTCTCAACAAAGCAGCCAGAATAATCCTGTAATAAGATGAGTCAGAAAATTCACACGGCTCACCCCCTTACTTCGTTTGGTTTCTGCTCAAGTGTCATGGTATTGGAGATGCCTACCTTGACCATACTATAAAAATAGCGCATGGATGTGGATGTACACACGCACACACATACCCCAGTCACTCATCGTCTCTTTACCTTGATTTAGTTTATCTTCTTTTTTTCCTAAATGTTTATTTACTTGAGAGAGAGAGAGCATGAGCAGGGGAGGGGCAGAGAGAGAGAGAGAGAGAGAGAGAGAGAATCCCAAGCAAGCTCCACACTGTCAGTGCAAAGCCTGGCTCTAGTTCGATCTCGGGAACCATGAGATCGTGACCTGAGCCGAAATTACGAGTCGGTCGCTCAACCAACTGAGCCACCCAGTTGCCCTGACTTAGTTTATCTTTTGAGAATATATCACACAGTTGTTCATGTGTTTCTTCCCTGCCTGGAATGTATGCTTCATGAAAGTAGGGTTTTTTTTTTTTTCTGTTTTGTCTAATCGATGTGCCTTCCCAGAGAAATCTGTCTAATGGAAGAGCTGATCATATATCTTGTAATACAAGACAGGATAGAATTACAGAAGTGGGAATTCTTCATTCTGACTAGGATTCTCAGGGAAAATGTCACGAGGTGGCGTTGCATCTTGGCTTTGAAGGATATTAATCATTTTGGTAGCTAGAGAACAATAGCAAAGACAGCCCAGGTCAAAGAGACAGCAACAGGGGAATAGAGTACAAGAATTCATTAATGTGTTGTACATTCAGGGGTGGTGGACTGGCGAGTCATAAATAAATATGGAAGAACTTAGGAAAACCAGTGCTGAAAGTATAGATGAGGTGATACTGGGGAGGACCCTACATGACTTTTTAAGAATTTGGCCATTATTTTATTGGCACTGGGAATCCATTATTGGATTATTATAGGAAGGAGATAGGCGTGATTCCATTTGTATAATAGGAAGATTAGCAATAAGGTCTCTCCCAACTGAAGCTGTCTCTAATTGTCATATGTTGTCAGTAGAGGATGCTGTCTCAGCATTGCGTCTGCCTCTTCCTGGATATGCATGGCATGTTCCTGCTTTACGATATTGGGTGGGATGCAGGGAGAGGGCAGAAAGACGTGTTCAGCTTAGAAGAAAGTATGCATAATAGAATAATCTAAAAATATGTATGAACGATTAGGCATATTATAATCATTCCACTTTGGGAATTTTATGTGACCACTAGATGAAAGTTGATGAAGAACTATTACAGATGTAAAACATCAATTCATTCACCCACTCATTCAACCAATATGCATTTAAATGCTATTTTGTGCCAGGCACTATTACAGTGCCTGCTTTCAAGGAACTCACCTCCTAGGGGTAGAAAGCTGATTCTATGGTCATCAGTGAGAAAAACAGGATGTAAACTTGCAAATGTACTTTCTAAGATAGACTAGAATAGATACAGAGTATGTATAGGAAAGACTTAGGGAAGTTGTACTCAAATGATAAAAATGATGAATATTTTTAGTGTGGCAGAATTACGATTTGTTATTGTCTTACTGAAACGTTTCTGAATTTTTGACAAATACTGCTTTTATATTCAGTGCATTAATTTTATACAGTCGTGTAACAAATAGCCCCCAAAGCAGTGGCTTAAATAAGTGTATTTATTAAATCACAATTTGTCAGGAGTGAGTGCAGGTGAGGCTAAGCTAAGCTCTTCTGCTCAGGGTCTCACAAGGTTGTAATCAAGGGGCCGGGTGGGCTGCATTCTCATCTAGAGGCTCAAACGGGGAAGAATCTGCCTCACAGCAGATTCCATGCTTCTGTTGTGTGAAGATTTCATTTCCTTCTATCTGTAGTACTGAGTGACCTGGATTTTGATGGACTGTTGGCTGGAGGCCCCTTAACAGCCAGAGACCACCTTCAGCGCCTAGAGCCTGCTCGCGGTTTCTAGAAGCCGCCCTCCATTCTTTGCTACGTGGGCTTCCCCAAATCCGTCACTTACCACAGCCAAGAAGCAAGGAGAGTCTCTACGGCAAATCTCAAACAGTGTAACGTAATCATGGGAGGGACAATTCATCACATTTTCCACATTCTGCTTGGATGCAAATGACAAGTCCTGGACACATTCAGGGGGAAGAAATTACACAAAGGTGTAGAAACAAAGATAATCTGCCACGATCAGAAATACGAAATCTTTAATAAAATTGGACGGTGATCATAAAACAAGTGTTCGCTTTTTCTACTTTCCTGCTTAGCTAATCAATAACTTCAAATCTCAAGGACTTGAAAAAAAAACAAAGGAAGTTTTTTCTCCCTCTCTTTGCATGTTGGGTACAGGTCAAGCTAACTGGCCGTCCCACAGGTTTCTTTCTTCCGGAATCAGGCTGCAAGGCAAACAACATCTGAGATATGCCATTCTCTTGCCAAAGGAAAAAGTAGGAGCTGGCAAAAGCTTGAGAAGCCTGTTCTCTGCCCTGAAGTGGGACACATCACCTTGGCTCACATTTCACTGGCCAGAGCAAGTTTTATGACCAAGTCTGGGGGCAGTGGGGCAGGACAGTATACCCCTTGCCACGGGGGGGACACTGCGAGTCACGTGGCAAAAAGTAAGGATGAATAAGTGGAAATATTAACTACTATCTCTACCACCATTTAATGAGATTTATCATTGAATGGCTAGAAGTAGAATCATAACTTGCCAATAACATGATAAAATCGTTTGTTATTTTTTCAACTTTTTTTTAGTGTATTTATTTAGTTTGAGAGAGAGAGAGAGAGAGAGACAGCACGGGGGAGGGACAGAGAGAGAATCCCAAGCAGGCTCCACGTTGCCAGCACAGCGCCCGATAAGAGGCTCAAACTCACGAAACGTGAGATCAATACCTGAGCTGAGATCAAGAGCCTTCGCCGACTGAGCCACCCAGGCGCCCCTGTACAACAAAACCTTACACACGCAAGAATCATTCCAACATATAAAATCAGTTGCTTGATCCAAAAAGCTGAAAATATATTGAAGTCTTATTTGATCAAGCCAGGGTAGCCTGGATTGTCCTTTTCGAGACACGAGTAAGATTCCGTGTCTCCCTTAGTCGCCCTAGTCCATTCTAATGTTACTTTGGGGGAGAACTAGTGAAATACTAACTTCATAATAAAGGCTGCAACAATATTCCATTAATTTCATCTCCAGGAAAGCTATCACGCACCATTTATTGATTTTCACAAGAAGGAAAGAAATGAAAAGAAACATGTGCCCACCCCACTGGGCACCAATTGAAGAAACAGTAGGAAGTTTATCACGTCAGAGATGTAATCCAAATAGACTCGGAGAAGCATGTACTTTACAGATGCCCCATTGGGTTTCAGTTCGGTCAAGTAAGATGTTGCTGAGCTTTTCCTCATGTGCCCAGGCAGGTGCTTAGCCTATGACAAATGAAGGGGTGGGGGTGAAGAAATGAGAATCAGAGGGTAAAGTTCCTGCCTTGGGGGTCACAGGCGGCCTTGCGGTGGAAAGCGGAGGACCGGAGAGATCATTGCCCTAAGGTTTTGGATGTCGTCAGGAGCAACTGGTCCTGGAAGGGCTTCAGTCAGGGCAGCAGTACAGCGAGACTCCAGCTTTCGACTCCAGCTTCTTAAACCATGATGTGCATACCAGTCAGCTGAGAGCTTGCTAAGATGCAGATTCTGATTCAGTGGACCTGGCACGGGGCCTGCAATTCTGCATTTTTGATCATCTTCCAGGCCATAGCAATGCGGCTGGCCCCAAGACCGTACTTTGGGAAACAAGGTTTGAGACAGAACCTGATCCCCCCGCTCATGAGGAGAATGGAGTAAAGAGGGGAGGAGAATAACCCGAATTCACTGCCCTTCGTCTTCTAAGTGGTCCTCGTAGCTTGCAACCATTACCTATCCCTTTTGAGACAACATGAAATATTGCAACCAACTAATCCCTAAAAAAGTCATTCGTACGGTGTGATTTAGGCCCTGGCTAAGTACTAAAGCAGAGGATTAGAAATCTGCAAACACCGTGATTCTGCACATCTTCTGTCCTACAACTGGGTAAGAAAAAAAGATGTTGGAGCTAAACTAGAAGCAAGGTCGATCAATCGCAACCTGAAAGGGCCGAGCTTAGTACCGCTGAAGAGCCGTGGGGGGGAGCGAGGCAGAGCAACTGGCAAGGAGGTCGGTGAATAAAGGAGATGGGCACACAGAATCCCTAATTAGGAATTTGACCTAATTCCCAAAATGTCCCGACTCCTGGAATTGTTCGCTAACAGATTATTTCAAAGTCGAAGAGATAGAGCATGTTAGAGATCATCTAGCGATGTCTGTTTTATAGATGAGGAAACTGGGGCCCATTGGAGAAGCTGGGACCAGTCATCCAATCCCTCATTTGGTGCCTATAGAGACAGAAAATGCATAACTCTTGTCTCTGGGGTCAATGGGACGCTTAGTTTAACTTGTCTGTGGAAGTTATAATATTTATAAGAATACATTAAATATCACATGGGATATTTTATTTAAATGCATATTTGTCAGCGCTGAAAATGAAACAAAGTAAGCTGTGACAAGCTGATGTGAAAGTTATCATTTTAATATATTCAGTTTGACATATTTCCATAAAAGCAAGCTGTTCATAACTGCAGATTTATTGCTCATGTCTCAGTGTTGTGTGGCACTGAAATCTGCAGTTTAAAACTCAAGAATAGGAGGGAAGCTGATCATCATTAGGTAATGATAATGCAGAACAAATGTGAAATTTTCTTCAGGGACAGGAGGAAAGGGTAGGGATGAGTGTGTGTTTCCAATGACCTGTCGCTTGCTTGCCAAAGGCATCAGACGAAGCAGTTCTCCTTAGAACTAAATTGAAAACAATGTACTTGGATTTGCAAGGCTAATGTTCAGCGCTCGTAACTTTTTAACCGTGTGCAAAAGAAGGCATTTAGTGCATTTCTACCCAGGATTAGGTATATCTATGGATGCCCTGTTTTCTTTCTTTACTTTTTCAAATAGGGAGTGTAATGTATGAGGCTTGCTATATAATCATTACCTGAGAAAAATTACTCTTTCCGGGGCATTTATAACGATGGCTCTGACTTTAAATAAGCAAATTATTTATCAAGTGAGGTCATCACTTGAGATAATGTTCTGGTTAATTCAGATCGGGAAAAATAGCGTTTGGAAGCAAAAAAAAAAAAAAAAAAGTGAGACTGAGCACAAAATTCCTATGATTGCTTCTCTACATTGATTGCATTCGTGAAAACGTTTAACTTGTTATGTACTTGTTTTTGAGTAGATGCTGGTTTTGCCATCATGATGCCAGCACACTGTTTTTAAGGCAGGTCAGGCTATCCAAGTGCTCGACTCTGTGGGCTCTCTGAAGTGTCAAGGACTGTTTTCTGTGTTTTTGTGATAGTTTGGGTCAGTGGTTCTCAATGGATGAAGGGCAATGTCCCATAGGGTGTCCTCTGACGATATGACAACTGTTTTGTTTTCGTTTTTGTTTTTGCTTTTCTGGTTCCCTCAATGATGGCGGGGTGTGCTGCTAGCCTTTTAGTGGACAGGAGCCGCAAGAAAATGTTGACTTCCGGGGCGCCTGGGTGGCTCAGGTGCAGGGTGCTGGAGTCTGCATTTTAAGGTATCATGTTCTCACGGATTCCAGATGTAAGCGCATGCACTTAGAGCCGTATATTAATGTTTTTGAAGTCATTTATACGTTTAACAGATATTCGTTGCAGGCATTGTTCTTCTCACTTGGAATACGCAATTAAAAAAGACAGAAATCCGGGGCGCCTGGGTGGCTCAGTCGGTTAAATGTCCAGCTTCGGCTCAGGTGATGATCTCACGGTTCAGGAGTTGGAGCCCCACGTCGGGCTCTGTGCTGACCGCTCAGAGCCTGGAGCCTGCTTCGGATTCTGTGTCTCCCTCTCTCTCTGCCCCTCCCCCGTTCATGCTCTGTCTTCTCTCTGTCTCAAAAATAAATAAACATTGGAAAAAAAATTTTTTAAAAAAGACAGAAATCCTCAACCTCATTCTAGTGGGGAGACCGCAGATCACAGAAAGTAAATGTAAAGAATGAGTAAAACATACCGTCTGTTAGAAAGTGATAAGTGTTGTGGAAAACAAAAAGGAAACCAGGGGGTGAGAGCGACAGGGATGCTGAGTTTGGACACAGCACAGGTATAGAAATTTTAACCGCAGGGGTCCCGGCGGGCTCCAATGACAAGGTGACATTCCCGCAAAGCTTGAAGAAGGTTGAAGGAGTGACTCATGCAGATAGTTTAGAACGATGTGTTCCCAGGATGTATCTTCTCTCTCTGCTTTTGGTTTTCCAGTGTTTCTTTTAGGCCTCGCACTGGCTCTGAGGGGCCGTCCCAGGCATCGCCTCTATCCCTCAGGATTGTAGAAGTCACTGATCCGCTGCTTAAAATAGCGTTCAATCGATTAAAACTGCTGACTATTTTGAAAACATAGACCTTTCTTGTGTGATCATATGAACTCTTAGGTGCTACGTTGTGTGAAGACGAGATCAGTGTTGTGTCTGCTCATTCTTTGCTCCTTTGCTCATAGAATATCCTCAAGAGGCTTTTGACGAGATAACTTTTAACTTCACCCATTGAGCTGAAAAATAACTCCCCTCTTATGATTAAGTGGATGATGGAATCATGTCTATAATTCCAATATGTCTTACACCCCCCCCCCCCAAAACCATGTCTACCTAGAAATCAGCTGGTTACCTCTAAAGTGTATTTTGTTTTTAAATCACCTTGTTCAGAATCCTATCTCCTGGGATCCCAAGAGTGAAACAAAAGAAAAATTTTGCAGTTAAAGTCAAGAGGTTTCTATTTCAGCTGTATGAAAGGAGTCCCAAAGTAATCAGTGGAAACGCATAACTGAGATTAGTATTTTCAATATCAGAGGAATTTTGCGGGCTGGCGGCACATACAAAATTTAAAGCGCGTGTGTTGGCATTACGGATTGCATGCTACACATAAGAACCCTGTTCCAAAGCGATCCCGTCATTGTTTGCTTCAGCGCCTAAGTGTGCCAGCAAAAATAACACCTCGCAGTTTTTCCCAGAAGAAATGCTTTTTTGTTTTTTGTCTTTTTTACCGAATCAATAAAACCCAAAAGAAAAAGAATAGAATGCCGAATGGTTTATAACGAACACGAAGCTGCCTGCCCAATCATCCTCCCTTGTCAATTAATGGGAGACGTGTTGTAGGAACGGGACCAGCTGCCTCTTATCCGTGGCGGTTTCGTGTGTGGCTGACGAGCAAATGTCAAGGCCACTGTCAGAGCCGGGGTAGCTAGTTCAAATGCAAGCCACCCTTTAGAGAGATATGAATGTAGGCCTGAAGCGCGGTACTGAATCAAGCCAACTTAGGAGAAAACGACATAGCGGATGTGCTGTGAGGATGGAAACAGGTGCAAGAGGTAAGACTTAAGAGATGTGGAAGTCGGGGTGCCGGTAGCCATGGTGGCATTTGCCGAGGCCCTGGTGATGTTGCAGCATGCTGTCTGCAGTCGAAGGGACTGATCACTGGAACGCCTCGGTTTTTTGCTTCGCACAGGCTTAGCAGAATAGATGCTTAACTGACAGGAAATAACATGTAAAAAAAAAAATCTCAATGTTCACGCAAAATTCACCATACCTGCCCCGTGACCCCAATAATCCAGTGGATGGCAGTCAATATCCAGTCAATGTTGCAGCTCCAAGGGTGTGGGCCTTAGGACATTTCTCCAAGCTCCTCAGTTGCCAGATTTCCTCCGCATCCTCCAGGATTTATAGGGAACAATCTGTCTCTGAGGGTCCACCTTCCCTTAGATGGTCTGATAGGTGCTCCTGGCCTTCATTGGGCGTGTATGTTCCCAATGAATATTCCAACTGCACATAACCTCTCTTCACTCAAAGCCCAGCCTGTTTCATAGCTCACGGTGGCTTTGCTTGACTTTGGCCACGTATCTCGGTGTTATGTATAATTCCACTCGCAGCTAACATGCATCTATAAGCTGCCCGGGTGGGTCCTAACCCATAGAGTTTTCCATCAGTTCTTAAGGCTGTCCTTAGAACACGAAGCTATCTCAAACCCAGCAAGGAACAGATTTTTGCCTATGGGGCCTGTTAAAATTAACCTTCCTCTGCCATTCAAATGAGGGGAGACACAGCTATCCTTTCATTGGACCAGATGTTCTGAAGTAGCAGTAAAGGTTCTAGCTAAACAGAGTGATTTAGATGACAAAAGAAATTTGAGCGTCTCCACTGCCAACTCAATTAAAAGATGCTACGTTTCTATTTGAGAAGAGTTTGTCAGCTGCACAAAAGAATGATTGCGATGCCATGACAAATCAAAAGATGCTTTTGGCCAGACTTACGTGTGCTCCGTACCCAGACATATGCTTGTCTGTGTTTGACTGTTGAAAACCTCCAATTGTAAGTCATGAAAATGACATGGTTGAGACTTAAAAGCTTTTCCTGAGCTTGTAACTGTGCTGAAAACAGAGAGAAGCTTCCCCACTCTCCCACTCTCTGGAATGTTTTCATTACCCACCTCAGTCAACCTGTCACATGATGGATGCTGTGCATTCCGAAAAGCTTAAGTACGGCAAAAAGTCTTGAGGTGGAATTGAAGGCTCTTAGGCGGGGCATTTTGATCGGAGCCTCACCAAAATAGATGGTGCTAGTTTAGGCTTGATTGTCCACTTGAGAGGAGCACAATTAGTGCAGTTTGTCAAGCCATGCGTAATCCAAAGCGGAAATCCTAAAGGTGAAATGAAAAAAGGTAGTTAATGTGAGCCTGTCTCGTACGATTCTTTTTTTTTTTTTTTTTTTTTTTTTAACCTTGGGTAAGTCTCTAAACTACAGGCACCGGGGAGGGGAAAACACCTGTCATCAGTTCCCCTTGCCAATCGCCATGATGTTGAATGGTGGCTGATTTAGGCAATTGAAGATGTAGTTTATGTCTGTGTTTACCTGGGTCCAGGGTCCCTGCAGCATCCACGTGCATTGTGCTTGAGTGCTGTCTTTATTTCTTTATTTTGCTAATGCAGACAAGGAGACATTACATTTGTTATTCATCCTACTATTCAGATATTTTTCAAGCAAGCTATTAACACAGTCATCGGATCTGAGGCTATGTAACTGTATCTTTGACATACAGATGTAGTTTGAAAAAGGAATTAGCAATATGTTGCAAAGTAAAAATTTTGATGGCGCCACGATACGCACTTCTACTGGTAATATGCTTGTGACTCGAGTGTAGACATCCAAACGTCATCTCCTGGAACGCATTCATACCAGCAATTCATAAAGCCATTGACAGCATACAAGTGGACCGCAGTTCGAATATTCATTTGTGGTCATTGCTTCTCACATGTGCGCAGCACTTTGGAAGACACATTTGCATGCCCATTGTACTGTCACAATCCCTCTCTCAGGGATGGATGATGGATATTATCATACCCATTGTAAACTGGGTACATGGAGTCTGAGTCCTGCATTATTTCTCCTTGTGTGAAATCTGTTACAGAAGAATCTGCGTCATACGTTGTGATTGAAAACCCAAGATAATACATATTCCGAATCCTAAATTTTTGACCGATTACACATGACTTGACATGGAAAGCAACTGGAGTTGCCTAACATTTTAGCTACACTATTAGTGACCATACTGTAGCCTTGATTAATGAAACATGTAATCCTACCCGCAGACCAGCCATAGCGAATGGTCCTGACTGTGACCACTGATGGGCAGTGTGGACAAAACCCAGGTGTGGGGTGTGATCTCAGCCTCCAAAAAGCCAGCCACCATCCCGGATAGTTTTACCGGTTCTATTCAACTCTTGTCTCTGGAAGTGGCTGAATTTCCCCTCCTCCGTGACCACATCCTGCCTTCCTCAGCCCCGTCTCTTACCAGGCTCTGTGAAAGCAGTTCTCTTCTCTTTTTCCTTTCAGATCTAGAAATGGTAATGGCTTCCCACTTTTGTTGGTCCCCGGGTACTGCCACATTCATTGCTGCTTCCCTTAACCCTGTGCACAGCTCTGACTCATCCTTTGATTAGATTATCTTTGACTCTGCCTTCTGTTTCTTACTGGTACCCTGACTAATGGTATTCCAGTCCATTTATTTAAAATTCTTTTGCATCCCATGGTAAAGTTTTGTTTTTTAGATAAAAGATGGCACACTTTATCTTAGATTATATAATATGTATTTTATAGTTTTGTTTTAATTAATGGAATGCTCTTCTATTGTATTTTCTGATTATATTTGGCACATAGCCTTGAACAGATGTAATGACATTGAGAAATGTTCCCAGTATAATGCAAAGCCAGAACAAAAGAGAACTATATAAACCATGTAAATATATGTAATATGAAATACAATCCCAAGGGGAGGGAATCACCAATATTTTTAAAAGTAGCTTTTAATAGTTCGATTCTGGGTGAGTTTAAAGAGTTTTTTTTTAAATATTTATTTATTTTTGAGAGACAGAGAGAGAGACAGCATGAGCAGGGGAGGGGCAGAGAGAGAGGGAGACACAGAATCGGAAACAGGCTCCAGGCTCCGAGCTGTCCGCACAGAGCCCGACGCAGTGCTTGAACTTACAAACCATGAGATCATGACCTGAGCTGAAGTTGGACACTTAACTGACTGAGCCATCCAAGTGCCCCAGATTCTGGGTGATTTTAAAATAAAAAATATCCACTATTTACGAACTGACCATTGCAGCACCGGGGTGGCTCAATGGGTTAAGTGTCCGACTTTGGCTCAGGTCATGATCTCACTGTTCATGAGTTCGAGCCCCGCATCAGGCTCTCTGCTGTCAGTACTGGAGCCCGCTTCAAATCCTCTGTCCCTCGCCTCTCTCTCTGCCCCTCCCCCCCTTGTGCATGCTCTCTCTCTCTCAAAAATAAACATAAGAAAACTGACCATTAAAGACAGATGTAACCCACATTGTTGGTAAATATGCAGGGCAGACAATGACCTATGTATGGAAAATGGTTAAGCTGGAACTTGTACTTTTCAGGCCATACCCAAGCACTAAAGCCTTGACCCTGAATCCAGTGGAAGCTAGAAGGCAAAATACTTTGCCATCCTTCATTTTTTGGTCAGTTCTTCCCCTTGACTGAACCCAACCAGAAACCAGAGGGTAAGGCTGCCTGGATCATGACCTGAGCCAAAGTTGGACACTCAGCTGACTGAGCCACCCAGGTGCCCCCAAATCAATTATTTTAAAGATGTCATTTCTCTACCAGTTTGACTTAGAATTTAATCAAAGTACCAATGGAAAAAATATTTGGGAGTGGGGTGGGGAGGTAACAAAAATGTTTCTAAAGTTTATTACTAAGGAATGTGAATATCTAAGAAAATATTGGTAGGAGCGAAATATAGCAGCATGAAAGGAGAATCTCCCAATTAAATCATAAAGTACATTCTAGAGCAGGCTTGTTCTAATCGGTAACAGAACAGAATAGAAAATTCGTATGCATTTCTTCCTTTGTTCAGTTAACAACAATGAACGTTTATCATTTGACAACCTGCAGAGACAAGCGCTGAGTACGCATTTGGGAACTAAAAGGGCAGGGGCCCTACCCTCATGGTGTATTCAGTCTTACAATCCAGGAGAAGATTAACACACGAAAGGAAAGGCAAATCGAAGACCCGCTTTGAAACTGACAGAGATTACAGGGAATGATAAATCCCAAGAATGGGGGCTCCAGGAAAACACGTTCTCTCGTGAATTTTTACATTCCGACTGCAAAACAATCTGGGCCCAGAGAATACTCTTCTGATAATGTATTTGTGTCAGTCAGGTTACATTTAAGAAACCTGAGCCAGGGGGTTAGTTACAGAGGTATGGGATAGCCGGAAAAGTGAGACATCTAGGGATTTGCACCAGCACAAAGTTGCTCCTGGTCCCACGGCTGAAGGGGCTTGGAGCAGAGGTGGGGTCGGTAGGGCGTGGGCTGCTGCTGGGCACTGGGGTCACAAAGGTGAGGTTGTGCAGCATATGTGTATGTGTGTGTAAGCGGCAGCAGCATAAGGAAGAGTGGAGGAAATGAGGAGATTAAGTGGATAGTCACCAGATTAACACAGGCTGTTGCGAGGTGGTATTAACGTGTGACTTTCACTTTCTTCTGCGTGCTTTGATATGTGGCCCGAATCCTTCAACAAAGAATATGTGTTAACTTTAGTGTGACATAAAATAACTCTGGTTTTATCTTATAAAACATTTTATTAGCTTTACATTATTCACTTGTATGTACATACAGTTATTTTAATTGCTCGCTTTTTGTTAGGCATTTCAGATGATTCCAGCACTCTGCTCTTATAAACAATACCCTTTGACAAAGAGATGTCAAGGTTGCATGAAGGCTGATAGGTAAATTTCTGTCCCCGGCGTCTTCCCAATTAAAGGAATCCTTGTGGAATTAATGAGCTGAGTTTTCTTCTTCTATGACGTACAATCTCAGACAATAATTCTCAAGTATGACCACGTACGCTTTTTGTTGGTTTTTGTTTTTTTGGTTTTTTGTTGTTGTTGTTGTTGTTGTTGTTGTTGTTTTTTAAGAGAGAGAGAGTGCGCAAGCAGGGCAGAGGCAGAGAGAGGGGGAGACAGAGGATCCGAAGCAGGCTGTGCGCTGATAGGCTGTCAGCACAGAGCCCGATGTGAGGCTCAAACTCACAAACCGTGAGATCACGACCTGAGCCAAAGTCGTACACAACCGACTGAGTCACCCAGGCGCCCCGTGACCACATGTGGTCTCATCACCGGGACAGCTTTCAAAAGTACCAATGCCTAGGACACACTGAATGAAGACCAATGGAATCCGAATCTTTAGGGACTGAACCCGGAAATCAGTATATTTTAAAAGTTACCTAGGTGACTTCAACATGCAGTAGGATGAGAACCCCCGCTTCAGGTCTGTAACTGGAACAGAAGTGAATGTCTTCTGAACTGCAGGGAAATGCTCATGCTGAAAGGAATTTGATTCCCTAACAATAGATGTCACCAGCCAAATTAAATAGAAGACAGCCACTGATGCAATGACAATTATCTAGTCACGAAGCAGAGCAGGGATTTGAGGAAGTACCTAAATTTATCAGGGCAGGTTAAAGAGAAATGTTAAAATAATTGTGGAAGGTCCCAGATGACCCAATGTGTCAGGAAAATCCTCAAGGATAAGTGTTGGTTAAATACGGATTTTAATAAGATTCTCCCTCCTTTTATTACAAAAATAGCCCATGGTTTTTGGTCCAAGGACCACAGTTGAGTAAAAGCTAAGCTGGTTTTCAGGGTTCCCAGAGCACACTTCATTAGTAATTAACTGACTTGAAGAGCTAGTTGCTGGTGAGATTACTCAGCAGCCAAATAACCAACGCCTTGACTCTTTGGGAAGCAAAAAGGTCTATATTCCTTCTAGAATATAAAAGTTTTCATTCCTGTGAGAACCACTTACAATCCCCAAGGCATCTTAAATTGGTCTGACCTCGTACATCCCCTTTCCAGGACCTTTTGACCCAAGGGGACCATATTTGATAAGTATTTGTTTTACAGAAGGCCCGAAAGATCTCGGAGCATGAATACTTAACCCCATTAATTTACCTTTTATAAAATAAATCCTTTTTTGTGTGAAAACATCATGGATACAAGACGAAAATATTTCTTTCTCCCATTGCCTTAAATTCACACGAAGGAATTCCCAGAGCCGACGGTAACTAACACACTCAGTTTTCACGTGGAAAATGTGTGAATAAGATCTATTCTCATTTTGAGTTCTGTCAGAACTCGGACTGCTTTACGGACACTATTTTATTCCTGTTCTATTGTTTTCACACATATTCACAGCCTTTTTTGGCTATATGAGGCATCCACTCATTTAGTAACTAGCCTCACCAATCTACCTAACCTCATCTCTCTAGTGAAACACTTACATAGCAGAAAATGTTGGACTTAGAACGTCCACAGACCTGGGATTAAATCCCAGATCCATCTCTGGGATGTGCACATTTATGTAAGTTATTTAAACCCCGAACCTTGGCTTCCTCATTTGTAAAACGGGTATGAGCTTAGGATCTGACTCCTGGTTTGTCATGTGCTTTTAAAATAAAATTATGTATGTAAAGCATCACGTATAATACCTGGTATATAGAAAGTGCTCAAAAACTGTTAAACTTCTGCCTACTCCTATTACGCAGGGATGGCTGGAGAGATTTTTCTGGAGGTAGTGACACAGCCTGGTGGGAAGAAGGTTCTCCTTAGACTTCTCTGGATATCCTTCAAATCAACCCTAGAGAAAGAGAAGGCTGTCCAAGGCACCTGGTTGGCTCACTTGGTTGAGCGTCCAACCCTTAGTTTTGGTTCAGCTCATGATCTCACAGTTCATGGGGACAAGCCCCACATCGGGCTCTGCACTGACAGCACGGAGCCTGCTTGAGATTCTCTCTCTCTCTCTCTCTCTCTCTCTCTCTCTCTCCCCCCCCCCAAAATAAACAAACAAAAAACAAACAAAAAAAAGATTTAGAAAGAACAGTCTTACTTGATTCTAAGTTGATCTTGCCATGAATAGGCTGATGTTTTTATGTTACTCTTTACTCTTCCCTTTATGTGTAAGTGACATGTTTTTCTGGTTGGATTTTGAGCTTTAGAAAGTAAGCATTCTCTTTTCTCCTTTCATATCCTCTAGATTTGTTGCAATTGTGATAGACACTCAAAAAATATGTACTGAATACTTGCCTACAGTGAAACACAGAGAACTACAGGGCTTTATAAAGAGTTTTAAAAGCAACTTATACTAGAAGTTGTAATTTTACAAAAGAGAAGACTGAGGTTTGGAGATGTTGCCAATGTTCCCCGATGTCACGCCGCTAAAAAAGTAGAGGTCTGGCTGATTCCCATGCCAGCGCCCCTGGCATTACCCAATACTCCTTTTCTTGACATGGTGAATTCAGTGGATTGAAAATTGCAGACGATCACAATGTGTCAGTCTTTAGGAGAACAAATCTTCTCTTAGTAGGATCATTTGTCGAGATCGCTAGTTTTCCCGTGTTGGCTTGCATTGAGAATCATCTGGAAGGCTTGTTAAGAGACCGAATGTCGTGCCCCACCCCCAGAGTTTCTGATGTCGGTCTCGATGGGGCTCAAGATTCTATACTTCTAAGAAATTCCCATTGTTGAACATGGGTAATGCTGACGCCTCAGGCCCAGGGACCGTATTTTGAGAGAAGCTGAGCTAGAGCTATCATGGATTCTTTTCTCTCTTCCTCTTAAAACCAAACATGATCCAAGAGGGCATCGTGTAATCTGCGCTTCCTCCGGTGCACAAAGAGCATGACAGTGCGTGGAACTAGCCTTACCTCGAAAGCATTTTTCTTTCATTCAGAAGAGAGTTGTTGAGTCCCTACCGTGTAGTGCCTGGTGCTGCAGGTGATCCTAGGGTGCAAAAGACCCAAGGCGGCCCTGTGACCCCAGGCAAGAGGAAAAGTCCACTTCTAGGAGGGGCCAGGAATGAGCTAGGAGTTAAGAAGTGGTGGGATTGAGGGAGCGTCAACACATTTCTAACAACTTTGGGAACATAGAAGCAACTTCTGAAGCGCTAAATATTATTTTTCACATAATTCGATGCTGTAAGAAAACATCTGGGATGTTTTTTCTCATTTATTTTTTCATCTGAACTATTATTAATTACAGTGGTGCTTGAGGCCTGAGGAAATAATTAACAATCTTTGTAAGTGGGCAAAGACATTCTATATGCTGGAATTTCTGCCAATTCATTTGGCAGAAGTGGAACTAATTCCAAACATGGGGAACCCGATGACTAATACACAAAGCAACTCCATGATGTTAGCCAGGATTCTTCTGGGCTCTTTTTAAGGTTATTTGTAACTAGCGTCTGTATATATGAACCTTAGCGTCTGTATATATGAGCCTTAAGGGAACCTGATTCCCGTGAAGCTGTGTGCAGGAATGTCCGGGCACAAGTTGGCATTTTTTCCTAGTTTAGAGGGTCTAACGCTTTTATCACATTCTCAAAGAGTTAACTATTTTCCGATGGGGATACCCGGCAAGAAACAAAATAATTATGACCCGAGGACTCCGACTTAGCTTTTGTCCTTGCATCCCACCTATCTTCATCATATGTCATGAGGGGCCTTCTTCCTTACTATTTTCACGGAAGAGACTAGAGGAATATTAGGAGAGAGAAACCTCCCCCAGATGACACCCCAGATCTCTTTCACCATCTGCACCCTCATTGGGTTAGTTGCTTGTCGGTCCCATAGGCTCACTTAATCACTCTTGATTCGACTGTCATTTAGGTTTGCATCTATATAGAGAATTAATAACCATAGCAGCCAGAAAACTCCCTGGCCAAAGTAGATGCAGAACTCTTCTGTTCCGTTCCTGATAGTACAGCATTCTTTGGGGGCTCGAACCCCAAAAGCTGCGACTGAGGTCGCAGCTGGCATTATCAGTTTTCTCTGGATCCATTAGGATCTGATGGCTTCTGCCTCATGGATTCCACCAGCAGTTTCCGTGGATTAGGAACATTTGGATTTTCAGTGCTGCTGCTGGGAATGGTATGGGTCACCTTAATCTCCCAAGAATGTTTCTGGCCCCGCTACGTGCTAGACGCTGAAGACGTTTGCTCACTGAAATCTCATGAATTCAGAAGCATATCAATCACCACTGAAAATGCAGACTCTCACCAAATGACTTAACACATGAAGTGTAGCAAACGCATGCACCTGCTTTATCTCGGTCGATTCTTTTAAGAGCTCGGGGAGATATAGCAGTGACTTGCTCAAGGTCATTCAGGAACTCCGTGACCTTTCCACTAAAGTAGGCTGCCATTCTAATCTATATCTCTCTGCTTATTATGCACCGGGCTCAAAAGGAAAATTCTCCTCTCCCGAAAATCACCTTTCCCTGGCAGCTATGTAATATAACTCTACCACTTTAAAACAACAGAGTGAAGATAAAGCACAGACAAAATTAGATTTGACAACCTAATGGAGCACCCTTCTTTGTTATTGGAAAATAACATCACTCAAGCGTCATCATTCGACAGTCTTCGGTTCCAGCAAGTAAGGGGCATGTTTATTTGGCCTTCAGATTGGAAAGGCTTCTCTCGGATTCTAGCAGATAATACTTGATGTATTCCTTTTAATTGCAGAGAAACGAAAACTTTCCAACAGTCCAGCTTTATCACATTTTTGTTATTTATTATGTGTTTACTTATTTTTTTACTAGTTTTCATTTTTATAGGCTTGCAAAAGAGAAGCTTTCTAGTAAATCCGTTGTCTTGAATGGTTTAGGGTCCCCTGCCTGAAGGATGCTTATTTGATCCTAACTCCCAATGCTGATGGCCTTCTCGGAGGTATATTATTTTCCTACAGCTCATGGATGAAGGAAAAGAAAACTCTTCATGATCTTATCCTTTCTTTTTAATGCTTGCTTATTTTGAGAGAGTGTGTGTGTGCATGAGAGGTGGAGGGAAGGACAGAGGGGGGTGGGGGGGAGAAAGAATCCCAAGCAGGCTCCACACTGTCAGCGGGACTCGATGCCGGGCTCGAGCTCATGAACAGTGAGCTCATGACCTGAGCTGAAATCAAGAGTTGGATGCTCAGCTGACAGAGCCACCCGGGTGCCCCAATCCTATCCTTTTTGTACCTGCTCTTCCTTCTGCCAGGAATGCCTTTCCTTTTCATCTAGTAGTGTCTAAATCATCCTCATGACCTGTGCTAGAATTCACTTCCTCGGTGAAGCTCCTTGATTGCTGCCAGCAGAATTATCCTTCTCCTCTTCTGCATTTCTGTGACGTTTTGTTCATTCCTTTATCCCACACTTGCTCGATTCCATAAACCTCAGTGTTTACTTCTCCGTTTCCCCATCTTGACCATGAGCAACTTGATGGCAAGACCCGTTTCTGACTTCTTTCTGCTTCGCCCGGTGCCCAGGACACCATCACCCCTTCCCTTACTTCCCTCAGTGCCAAATGGCATGTTAGGGGCCTGACAGAGGTTAACATATGAGACAAGTAATGTTATCCCGATTTCTACTCCGAGCAAACCGAGAGCACAGGAGGGCTCGTGGAACTTGCCTGAGATGACGCACCTACACAGTTGAGAAGTCTAGGTTTTAAATTAAAGGGAAAAAAACCCAACTTTTTGAAATAAATTCCATTTAACATCAAATGAGCTCGTTGAAAGCAAACATTTCAGTGGCATTTAGGTCATTCACAAGGTTGCGTAACCAACGCCTGTGTGTAGTTTCAAAGCATTTTCATCACCACAAAGAGAAACTACCCACTGAGCAGTGCTTCTGTCCTTCCCCCCACCCCATCAACCACGAATTCGCTTTCTCTCTCAATGGATGTGCCCATTCTGGACATCTCATATAAACGGGATCGTACGAGATGTGACATTCGTGTCTGAGAAGCCTGGATCTTATTTCAACTCTCCCTAAATCTAGGCCCATTCCCTTACCTACTACTACATTTTTCTGTTTTGCATCGTGTGCCCACTATATAATTTGATGAATGAATGAATGAACGGTTACGGAGAGGACACTGACCAGGCAACTTATTTTCTACTTAACCTGGTCATTTATGATTTGGTTTACCTTCATAAAATAGCTTTTTGTAGCTTTTACCAAGTGTCCTTCTGAGAGACTGCGGCTTAGTGGTAGCTGAACAGAACGGAAGGTAGCGAGGAACACTCGCTGATCACACTTTCAAGGTGATTGGAGTGAATCTGGCCAGCCACACTGTGTGTGGATGGATTGGTATCTGCTTGCCCGCCAGGACTGGAGGCCTGAACTCCAGGAGGGAAATGAATGGTTTTCCCCGGTAACTGCTTTTCTCCAACAGTTGAGCTGTTGCTTGGACAAAAACTGGTTTTGAGGGGCAGGTTTCTATGGGCTACCAAGAAGAGTCGAGAAGTGCTTCCTTGCCTGAGAGCAGTCTGATGTGTTAGTAGAGGTGTTAAGAGTGTCGATTTTTGGGGGGATTCACAATGTGGGAGGTGACTTTTGTCACTACTTCAAAAGCAATCAAGGGGTGCCTAGGTGGCTCGGTCGGTGAAGCGTCTGACTTCCGCTCAGGTCATGATCTCACAGTTCATGAGTTCGAGCCCTGCACGGGGCTCTGTGCAGACAGCCTAAAGCCTGAAGCCTGCTTCCGATTCTATGTCTGCCTCTCTCTGCCCCACTCCTGCTCATACTCTCTCTCTCTCAAAAATGAATAAAACATCAAAAATTTTTTTAAAAAATGCAATCAAAGGCATGACATTCAATCTTTAATGACTGACTTCTCTGGCTAAAAGTAAGGAAACCTCAAATAGATAATTCCTACCTTTTTATGTCTCTGCCCAAAAACGCACAGAGTTTTACGTTGCCTACATGCAGCATGTCTCAGGAAGCTTTCTTAATGATGGCTCTATTTTTATTAGAAATCTAATTAGACCTTTGCTGATATGACAACAGAAACTTAGTGTACTTAACTCTTAGACCATCTGCTCTTTGGGGCCCTACTTTGAATCTGGCACTTTCTGTTTTGTTTTATGATCCTAAGAAGGGAAATTCAGCTTTAGTTACATTTAATTCCAGGAAAAATGCAAAATGCAGCCCAGGGTTGTAATTTTCAATGGTTTTCTACTGTTTGTGTATGGGCTTCAGGAAAGAGACAATTATCACCAGCTTTAGGCCCATCTTTCGTACTGTACACGTCAGAAGGCCTCACCTTCTACTTAAATTCGTGTTTTTATTTTGAGATAACTGTAGATTCACGTAACATTGTAAGAAATACTACAGAGAGAGGCCCCTGGGTGGCTCAGTCGGTTAAGCCTCTGGCTTCAGTCATGATCTCATAGTTCGTGAGTTGGAGCCCCGTTCAAGTTCAAGCCTGCTTCAGATCCTCTGTCCCCCCTCTCTCTCTGCCCCTCCCCCACTCGTGCGCGCACGCGCGCGCGCGCTCTCTCTCAAAACTAAATAAACATTTAAAAAAACAAATAAAGACTACAGAGAGAGCCAGTGCACCCATCACAGTTTCCCCCGATGGCTTGCAAAAGTATAGCACAATATCACAACCAGGACAAGACACTGATGCAGTTAAGATACAGAACACTTCCGTCACCACGGGGACCCCTTGTTGGTACCCATTTGTAGCCACATTCACCTCCCTTCAATCTCCATCCCTAATCTAGCAACCTCTAGTCCGTTCTCTATTTCCATAATTTTGGCGTCTCAAGGTTGCTATGTGGATGCAATCATGCAGTATGCAACCTGTGAAACTGGCTTTGTCCATTCATCATGATTCTCTGGAGATGCATCCAAGTTGTGTGTGGCATTATCTTGTCATTAGAAGCCAAGTCACAGATATTTTACGGGCAGAAATGAGATAATTGGAAATATTCCGGCCTCAAGATTGTTGTTTCCCAGACTTTCTCCAGTATAAACCAATTCTTAAAATGGAAAGCATGCTTCCAGCCCATTTCTGCATAGCACTTATTCCAGGAGCATAAACTCTTACCCATCAGTATTGATTTTCCACTGTGGACGGCACTTACCACAAAATCAAGAAACTACAAAAATAATCCGAGGGTTTGAAAAGTGGCACGTTTCGTTTGCTGTTGTGGCTGACACTGAGCAAATGACTCTGATAAGGGTCATTTATCATGCGTGCTTTCCATCGAGACCGTACACACGGATCTAAAAGTCCTAGTATAATATATGAATTAAATTAAACAAGAGATAAAAATGTAAGTTTCACTCCCCTCCTATTTTTTTTTTAAATGTCTGTTTATTTCTTTATTTTATTATTTTAGTTTTTTCAATGCTTTGGGGAGAGAGAGCATGTCGGAGGAGGGGGTGGTAGGAGACAGAGAGGGAGACAGAGAATCCCAAGCAGGCTCCATGCTGTCAGCACAGAGCCCGATGCAGGGCTCGAACCCACGAACCCTGGGATCACCACCTGTTGATAGACCAAATGCAATGGAAGTCTTTCAAATTCAGCAGATTCCCCTGTTATTTCCTCTGTATTTGTGCTGTGTCCTCGGCTCTGTTTATTAGAGAACACCATGCCTTGATTAGCAATGAAACCAGTTGAAAATTCAAGTTACTTTCCTGGAGTACCATGTAAAATGTAATTCTTACAGAATTACAACAGCTTTATATGTTCAAGGCCCACATTTTGGGCTGAATTCTTTAGGCACATATTACGTCCCGAGACGCAGAAAGACTTGAATTTGAGTCCCTTTCATAGCGTACTAACTATCTGCCATTGGCAAGATACCCCCAATCCTCACTTCTGCATATATAGTATGGGGTAGTATTAATATTTCTCCTACTCTAGCATTACCACCATCTCTCTGTTCCTCTTCCTAGCAAAATTTCTAGAAAGAGTTGCCTAGAGCTTGTCTTCACTTCCTTACCTCCCATTGTCTCTCCACACGTGCCAAGAGAGATGTATCTTATCAAGATCACCAGTGACCTCTAAGTTCCACCTTGGCAGCTTTAGCCAGGCTAGAAGACCAACAGGACCGGATCTCCCAAGGGTCTATTTACCAAAGACCACGTAGCATCTCGGAAAAGAACTCTTCCGGGCTGAGCTGGGCTTTTCAAATGTTCTCCAAGGTCAGTTTGTGAGAGGAAAGGAGGAAATGAAGGAAAGATTGTGAGAACATCATAGTGTCTAACACTCCCACTGTCCCCACGCCTAGCTCTCAAAGACCCGAATCCTGCACGTGAAAATCATCACAATGTGATAAAGATACAAATAGCGATATAAAACGACGTATCGTTCAAGTCTACGTAGGATGTGAAGAGCGTCAAGCTGGGCTGCTTTGCGGCCCGCACATGTGCCAAAGGATAACACTCAGGCTCGAGTGAAGCACCTAGAAGGACAAGTTCGGGCGCCTTCCTCATTTGGGGTGCCTTTGGAGCACAGAACAAACACAGCTGTGGGTCAGAACCAGGTCCCTGTCCATCTGCGGTACAAATAGGACGGCGGTCTTGAGGGCTCTGTCATCAGTTTTGTAGCCTCAAGGGAGCCTTGTGTTTGTGGCATGGTATTGCCCGGGGCCATCCCAGTTGGAGGGAAAATGGTAGCAGCTGGAGCAGGAAAGGACGCGTGGAAATGACAGCGGCCATGCGCGGTAGCCAAGAGAGCTCATCGACAAGCATGCACCAGGCATATCCCTTGACATTTCCTAGAACTCTCTAGTAGGAATGCGAGAAAGAGCAAAGGTGACGTTGGCCTTCTATTTAATTTAAAATGAAATCTTTTCACTGCTTCCCCTTATCTCCCAGGATCTGCCTGATCTGACCTGCACTCCCCCCCTCTGACCTCGTCTCCTACAACCTTTTTCTTCCCTCGTAACATTCCATTAACATCGCCCTTTTTTATGTTCCCCAAACACATTAGGTTTGTTTGTGCCCCGTGGCCTTCAAGTCTCAGTTTCGTCGCTTGAAATGCTCCTGTGGCTGTGCCCTTGTCATTCACGTCTCATCTCAAATGTCGCCTCTGTAGAAAGGCCTCACGCCCTATCTAAAGTGCCTCCCTTCTGATTCCCTCCCTCTGCAGTTAACCTCTATTATATTTCCAGGGTTTATTTTACAACATGTTTTATTATGTGAAATTTAAAATTGGGGTTTTTTTTTGCCTGCTTTTGGTCTGCCTCCCTCTCCCCAAATAGCAGCTTAATGAGGGCAGGAATGCTGTCTGACCTGTTCAAGAGAGTATGCCCAGCACGTAGAACTGTGTTTGACGCCGAGCAGGCACTCAACAAATGCTTAATAAATAATTACTTACAATTAATCATTATTTTCTAAGAATATATTGTGTGCCATAATACAGGATATAAATATATCAAGTATGTTATCTTATGTACTAATTACATAATATAGATACATAATTATAAACGTGGTCATTTTATGGGTTATATTTATAATAATTAAGTGTGGTTAATTAATATGTCATTATAAATGAATGGGGTGAGAATTCATGGTGTAGCTGTGACTTTCAGTGTCACTGCTACCTGGCTTCTGCCTAGCTTCCTGGCCACCCCAAACACGAGCTCCTGAAGGAGGTCCCCTCGTGCCTCTCCCATATGCCACGTCTCCTCACGGAACACTCTCACTGCTGTCTCCACGCCTCCTCCGAGTGACTAACTTTTAATCGCCTTTCAGCTTCCAGCTTAGGTGTCACGTGTTGGGGAGGCCTGGGTTACGCACACAGAGATGTGACCTTGCATCCGGATCGTGCAGACACAGAGTGCACTCACACACCCAGTCTTTCTTAGTCGGAACTGCTTTTGACTGTCATGCCTAGGGCAGGGTCACCTTTTCCTTACTGCCCCTGTCCCCACTCCACTCAGCAAGGGTATCATTCTCTTGGCTTCAGACCTGGGTTAGCTCATAGAGGCCCATGTGGGCTCCTCTTTCTGTGGCGTCTTAGAATCATCCAGATGTGAGAACAGAAGGACTTGCCCCCAAACACACAAATGACCGATACGGGTCCTGTTAGTGGCGTCACTGTCTTTCTGGTCTCTTCGATCTTGTCACTTGGCTTTACATCTGCACACTGCATGTCACCAGCAGGACGCTTACTGATGGATCGAAGAGGTGATTTATCCACTTCTGGAGGGACCCCTGCCTTCTCTGGAAGTTTTGCTTCCAGGGCGTCCATTTGGAAATTTGAAAGAAAGGTTTTCATGTTTTCTTTCCTGGCTGCTTTCTGCAGGGAAAAGCAGGATCAAAGGGTTACTCTGCCCCTGCAACGGCGGCTACGGCTTCGGCTGCGGGTTCTGGAAAGCAGCTACTTTTTAGCCCTTTTCTTCCCCAGCATTATTGTTCCACCGAGTTGAAGGAGCCCCCTAGTAAGGCTGCCTTGAAGGGCATCTGTACGTTTACACACTGGAAAATCTCTAAACACTTTTCGGACACCCATTGATGGTATGCACGATGATGATGACAATGGTGACGGCCACAAGGACGACGTAGATGATGAACATTTATCGGTCAGAGAATATAAGCTCTGTGGGAGCAAGGATTTTTGACTGCTGGCTTTAGTTGTGAACCCCAAATGCCTAGAACGGGGTCCAGTACATCGTACAGAATCAGCAAATATTTTTGACTGAATGAAGGGGCATTTACCACATACTGGAACCCGTCTGGATGTCTTAGAGACATCTCTTTTCCTTCATGAAGTGGCATTTGTATCCTCATTTCACAGATCAGGAAACTAGATCTCAGAGACGTTCAAGATAGCTTTTCCAAGACCTCAGAGCCAGTAAGTGATGGAAATGGAATTCAAACCCAAGCGGTAGAACTCCACACCTCATACCCCTAACCTCTATATTCTGTTTGGGGATTGATGGATAGATTTTGTGTCAATAAAAATGCAAATCCAATGGGTAATTCATAAAGAAAGCATTCTGGTTTTAGCCTAAAATGCTTACGTGTGAACATGTATTCTGCAAACTATAGAATATTCCTATTAACTAGGAACGCGGAGTAACCTTGGGGACAGGTGCAGGGAAAGCTCTATAATCTCTTTTCAAGTTCAATTGGCTGCCTCTCAAGAGGATAAACTATCTTCCTCGGGAAATTCAAATTCTTTCAGAATGTTCTGTGTACACATTGCCTACGAGAGCAGTCTGAATTGTGTTTCCAGTGACCAGCTAGAGCGAACACATTGCATTCATAATTAGTTCAGCACATGAAGGTGTGGCGATGGCTCTTCGGTTCAAGCCCGTATGTTTTATGGTTTTGGAATCAACTGTTGGTCGATGCGGACGTTTTCCCATACCTTCGACTTTTGGTCATTACGTCTCATCTGCGAATTGCTGAGCTAAATACTTTATATGGGATCTTTACTCTTGAAAGAAAAAAGCTCTGTCGTGTAGTGTTTGAAAGCATAGGTTTGGAGACCAGATTTTGAATTTTCTTTCTTACTTCTTGATGTGGGCAAGTCACTTCACCTGCCTGCTGTTCAGTTTTCTTTTTCGTTCTAAATGTGTATGTATTTTTGAGAGAGAGAGCATGAGCAGCACAGGGGCAGAGAGAGAGGGAGACGGACGATCTGAAGCGGGCTCTTCAGTGACAGCAGCGAGCAAGCGCGACCCGAGGCTCGAACTCATAAACCACAAGATCATGACCTGAGCCGAAGTCTGACACTGAGCTGACCGAGCCGCCCAGGCGCCCCTGCTGTTCAATCGTCCTATGTGTGGACTGGGGAAAAGAATAATACCTACTTTTCAGAGTTGTAGGATTACAATGAAGCAAATAATACGAATCTCTTGAAGTAGGTTTTGTTATGTAGGGAGAATTCAATAAATAGTGCTTGTAAGTTGTCCTCACCGAATCCCGCGGGAAGGCCAGTATTTCATACGCTGTGCATTCGCATTCATTCTCTTAGACTTTGGTTATAAAAGTAAATCGGTAGCAACATAACACAAAGTGCATTAGCTCTTGAACCAGAAGAACAAGATCCAAGTCTTGGCTCTATGTCTTAGTAACTCTGTGATCTCAAACCTTTGCAAGCTGGACACGCTTAACATTTACACTTTCCTTCCTAAGGTGCAAATGACATGTTTGGACATACAGTTTCATGTTTAAGGTCTTTAACTGACAGGAGAGGAAAAACTTCTATGTCTTCTTAGGGTCTCTGGTGGGACCTAAGAATTAAACTGACATAAGACAAATAGGAGAAAAGCACCTAAGTTTTTTTTTTTTTTTTTTTAATTTTTTTTTTTTCAACGTTTATTTTTTTGGGGACAGAGAGAGACAGAGCATGAACAGGGGAGGGGCAGAGAGAGAGGGAGACACAGAATCAGAAGCAGGCTCCAGGCTCTGAGCCATCAGCCCAGAGCCCGACGCGGGGCTCGAACTCACGGACCGCGAGATCGTGACCTGGCTGAAGTCGGACGCTTAACCGACTGCGCCACCCAGGCGCCCCCTAAGTTTTAATTGTACTGACTTGGACAGAGAGAGTAAGTTGTGAAAACCTAACAAGGCACAGGAGCTCGGGCTAGGGTAGTTAATGTGGTGGAGAAGCGACTAGGAAGAAAAGGGTTAGGTTAACAAGGTGCATTTCCAACTTTCTGTCGACCTCGAGTTCTGATCCTTGGTGATAAAAATGTTGCTTTCCTTTTGACAGTCTTCACATGAGAATTTCATCTCCCGCTTTTAAGGAAAAGAAGGACGGTCAGAGAGTCCTTTCTGCACGTGCTATTTTTCTAGGGGCTTTAACTCAAAGTAATCAGTATGCTGAGAGTCGCATACTTGGGGGTGGCATGATTTCCGTTCTTACTATGGTTCATTATTCCATCTACTTCATGGAGGGACCACATGTTTTCGGGAACTTGAGCCCCACATGTAGTGGTGATATCTGATGATGCCTTACCTGGCGGTGCTAAGGAAGAGTGTTTTCCTATAGGAAATACCTTTCAAAAGAGTTGTATAAAGAAACACTATCACGGGTATCTGTATTTCCCGTAAGATCTTGGGTTGAGTCAGGGGAAAAATCCATTAAGGAGCGGGTATTTATTAAGAAACTGATAAGCCTCACAGGATGTCAATTCTGTGCTCAACTACTGCTTACAGCAAATGAGGTAATTAACTAGCAATTTAAAAGAGCTGCATTCAGAACACATGTCAAGGAATATAATCTCAAAATCATTGCTGCCCAGTCCACACCAGAAAATGAGCGGAGAGGAGCATTACCTGAGAATTGTTTCCAGGATATAAATTCCATCTACTGTTCAAGACATACTGAAGAAGTTCCCGTGATTCAATTAAACCAGCAGAGAGCTAATTACCTGTTCACCGAGCTTTCCTTTGGGGATTTCCTTTTGGAGGAGGGGCACCAAAGAAACAGCTCTTTGAAACTCTTGTTTCCTCTCTGGCGAGGATGTTCGTTCCGTTGCAAGGGATCATCTACGGGCAGACTCGAGAGAAATTCGCATCTGATGTCGGTGCCAAGTACAGTTGTGGCTCTGAGCAATCGATCTGGGCACCGTGAACTTTAACACGGGCCAGATTTCTCTCTTTTTTACACTGACTTACAGAGAGCTTCAAGAACAAGGGCAACGATGAAGCCCACGATGACACCCACTTCTTATCCTTATTCCAGATATCCTGTCTTCTTTCATGCGTGCTTCCAATACATGTTTTCTTGTCATATTTTATGTTCCCTCTAAATTTGCTTAAATTATTTCTCATCTGAGATTACGCATAGGCAAATATGCACACAGATTTTTAGTCCTGAGCGAGCAACTATCCTCTGGAGAGAGTTTATCGTGACAGCATAGGCTCATGAATCAGAAACGCCTGCATTCTGAGCCTGGCTCATCTACTTACCAGCTGTGTGATCCCGGGTCGGTCACTTAACCTCTCTCTGTCTCAGAGAGACATGCTGCACTTTACAATGAAGATAACTGTAGCTACTTCATGAGGTTGTTGTGAGGAACAAACTAGTTAATATATATAAAGTGCTTCGCACGGTGTCTGATACATAGTAAGGGTTCAAAAGAGAGTACTGTTAGGTCTAAGCACATTTTCTCCCCAATAAAGTGGTGATAACAGTACCTATTTGATCTAATTTTCAGAGCTATTGTAAATAGTTAATGAGGAAATTGATGTGCATATGCTTCTGGAATCTTGAGAATTGTACTGTGCTCTCCCTATGGGACGAGTTGTATATATGTGCGTATATAGGTATACACACAAAGTATATATGCACACCTTGCATATATTACAGCTGCAAAATGTAAGCTTCATGGGGGCAGAAACCTTGCTCGACTTTTTCAAGAGAATACACCCAGAACCTAACACCTAGAACAGTGTTTGGCATGGCGTAGACGTTCAGTAATTGCTTAACGAATAATTAATGATTGCTGGTCCCTATATCCTGCATTTCTGAACCTGCAGGTTCCAATGATGCTGTTGTTGCTGGTTTGGGAACTGTCTTTAAGAGCTAGGGGATTCGGGGCACCTGGGTGGCTCAGTCAGTTAAGTGTCTGACTCCGGGTCGGGTTGCAATCTCACGGTTTGTGAGTTCAAGCCCTGCGTCAGGCTTGGGATTATCCGGTCAAAGCCGGCTTTGGATCCTCTGCTCCTCTCTCTCACTTCCCCTACCCTGCTTATTTTCTCTGTCTCTCAAAACTGAATAAATATTTGTTTAAAAAAAAAAGAGCTAGGGATTTAGTGGAACAGGCAAAGTCTTTGGAACAAGACACATCTGGATACAATTTTGGGCTCTGCCACTTGTAAGATTCCACAATTATCTATTCTCTCTGAGATTCGGTTTATACATCTGCACAATTAAGATGATGGTAATATCTACCTCAAAGGATTCCTGCGAGGTATGAATTGGAATGAGAGATACAAAGGACCAACTTAGTACCTGGGACATGCAGAGTTGGTGCTCAGTAAATATTAGTTTATTTTCCTTTCTTTTTCATTGAAAATGACTTTCTCTTTTTATTCTCTTATCTGTTAAAATTATACTAGGTGGGGGCGCCTCGGAAGCTGGGTGGGTTGAGCGTCTGACTCTCGATTTCCTCTCAGGTCATGATCTTGCAATTCGTGAGTTCAAGCCCTGCATCGGGCTCACTGCTGTCAGCGCAGAGCCTGCTCGCGATTCTCTCTCTCTCCCTCTCTGTTTGCCCCTCCCCCCCACTGGTTTGTTTTCTCTCTCTCTCTCTCTCTCTCTCTCTCTCTCAAAATAAATAAATTAACTTTAAAAAAAGGCATTAAATGGGCTGCCTGGGTGGGTCAGTTGGTTAAGTGTCCGACTGTGGCTCAGGTTATGCTCTCACGGTTTATGAGTTCGAGCCCCACATCGGGCTCTGTGCTGACAGTTCAGAGCCTGGAGCCTGCTTCCCATTCTGTGTCTCCCTCTCTCTCTCTCTGCCCCTCCCCTGCTTGTGCTCGCTCTCTCTCTCAAAAAAAAATTAATAAACATTAAAAAAATGTTTTTAAAGGCATTAAAAAAAATAACCTATAGTCTGGAGTGTAGACTAACAATAAACAAACATTATTCAATAACAAATTATGAAAAATTTTATGATGGAGAAGTCCAGAGTGTTATGAACATATGTAGCATCTCTGAACCTCAATTTTCTCAGTTATAAATATTCAGAGTACTTTTGAAATAATAACAATAGTAATAATACCAATTGCTATTTATAAAAATCCCCTCTAGCTCTCTGTTTACTGTTCACAAATATTTTCATATCATTAGTACATTTATTCTTTCAACAAATATTTTTTGAATTTCTATTCCACATCAGAGACTCTCCAAGAACAGTGAATATCATGGTAAAGCCTCACTTCACGTATTAATTAAAAAATCATATGAGTATGATGAGTGTTACAGAGAAGACATTCCCTGCCATCACAGAATACGCAGTGTTTTAAAGGATAATGTTGAGTTAAAAGGGCAATCACAAAATAATGTGATAATATAACATTAGTGACTTTGATAATGAGAAGCTTACATTTTTTTTATTTTTAATGATTATTTATTTTTGAGACAGAGAGAGACAGAACATGAACGGGACAGGATCAGAGAGAGAGGGAGACACAGAACCCGAAGCAGGCTCCGGGCTCTGAGCTGTCAGCACAGAGCCCGACGCGGGGCTCGAACTCACGAGCTGTGAGATCATGACCTGAGCCGAAGTCAGAGGCTCAGCCGACTGAGCCACCCAGGCACCCCCATATTGAGAAGTTTAAAAATACTTCCTGGGGCACCTGGGTGGCTCAGTCGGTTGAGCGTCCCACTCTTGGTTTCGGCTCAGGTCGGGGTCTCGCAACTTGGGGAGATCGGGCCCCACGTAGGGCTCTGTGCTGACAGCACGAGGCCTGCTTGAGATTCTCTCTCTTCCTCTCTCTCTCTCTCTCTCTCTCTGCCACTCCCTGGCTCGTGCACACGCTCCCATGCTCTCTCTCTCTCTCAAAATAGAAAGTGTCTTTTAAAAACTATACTAGGTGGATTTTTCTCTACAGGCAGTTAATTGATTTGAGGGTATAGTAAAAGTGATTGTATTGGGAGTTTTCATTTAGCAGTGTTTGCTCACATTTCGTATCCGAGAGTAGATTGCAGATCTATGAAAATAGCTAGATGGTAAGGGACTAACTTAAAAAATATCTCTGGAGGGCTCTTCCAGATGTTGTGTGAGTAATAGCAAAGCATTCTCCTCCAGCTGTTGACAGGTTGGATGAGCGGAGTGAATGTGATGGAGTCAGGAGAAGCTGTGTCATCTCGGTGAAAGATTTTTAAATGCATTTAAAGTACTTTAAACAATTGAAATTGGTGGGCGCCTGGGTGGCTCAGTTGGTTGGCTGTGTGACTTCAGCTCAGGTCACGTCTCATGGTTTGTGAGTTCGAGCCCCGCGTCGGGCTCTGTACTGACAGCTCGGAGCCTGGAGCCCGCTTCGGATTCTGTGTCTCCCTCTCTCTCTGCCCCTCACCCACTCGTGCTCTGTATCTCTCTCTCTCTCTCTCTCTCTCTCTCTCTGTCTCTCTCTTCCTCTCTCAAAAATGAATAAACATTTAAAAAAATTTTTAATTGACATTGGGTGATTTTCTGTTTCTAGTAAGATTTCTGCCGACTGGGACCAAAGCTGTTGAAATGTGTGCCCCGGATTCTCCAAGGTGTCAGGTGGGGCCAGTCTCTAGCTGAGACTACATTCTTGCTAAAGCTCCCTCAGCCCCGTAATCTTGCTTACCTCACTTTCCTTTCTTCTGGGTGCACCGCACCCCCCAGTAAATCCCTTGGACAGGAATACCCACTTTAGACTGCTTCTTGGGAACTTGACCACTGGGACAGTTTTAATTTTTTTTACTGCATCATTTTTATAAACATTTTCACAAAATACCGTATATATTTAAGGTCTACAGTATGGTGTTTTAATATGAGTATACCTTGTGTAATAATTACCACGATTAAGGTAATTAATATATCCATCACCTTACATAATTACCATTAACGGTAAGCTCTAGAACTTATTCCTCTTCTAACTAAAAGTTTGTTCCCTATCACTAACATCTCCCCATTTTCTCCACTTCATAGATGCTGGCAACAAGCAACCATCAACCTACTCTCTCTTCGAGCTTGACTTTCTTACGTTCTACATATAAGGGATTATCATGCAATATTTCTCTTTTTGTGTCTGGTAAAATTAGAGAACATGTATGTTATATATACCCGACATTATTATATAGGGTATATAGTGTATGTATTCCAATACACATTATATATACATTGTATACATGATGCATAATATATACCTTGTATATAATATATAGGAATATATATACTATATAGGTATGTGAATAATGCTGCAATGAACATGAAGATAGAGGTAACTCCTTGAGATCCGGATTTCATTTCCTTGGTATATATACCCAGAAGCGGGTTTGCTGGATCATGTGGTAATTCTTATGGTAATTTTTTGAGGAACTTCCACCTTCTTTTCCATAGAGGTTGCATCAACTTACACGCTCCCCACGAGTATGCAAAGGTTTCCTTCTCTCCGCATCCTTGGCAACCTTTGTTATCTCTTGCCTTCCTAAAAATAGCCAACCTAACCGGGCACCTGGGTGGCTCAGTTGGTTAAGCCTCTGACTTTGGCTCAGGTCACGATCTCATGGTTCGTGCCTGTATCGGGCTCTGTGCTGACGGTGCGGAACCTGCCTGGGATTCTCTCTCTCTACTCCTCTCTTCTCTGCCCCCGCCCCCACTGTTGTGCTCTCTCTCTCTCTCTCTCAACATAAGTAAATAAACTTTAAAAAACATAGCCATCCTAATAAGCTTGAGGTGCTATCTCTTGTGGTATTGGTTTACATTTCTCTGATGATTAGTGACGTTGAGCACCTCTTCATGTGCTTGTTGGCCATCTGTAGATCTCCCTTGGGAAAATGTCTATACCCTTCCTTTGTCCATTTTATAATTGTATCGGGTTTTTTTTGCTATTGACTTCTCTCAGTTCCTTATATGTCTTGGATATAAACCGTCGCAACAGTAGGGCTGAGGTCCTAAGCTCAGGAATACACGGCACTAGCTAAAGGATGGGCACGTGTGGGTCACCCACAGAGCCAGGGTCTGGGTCTCAGGGGCTTGCCCCTGAGACTCAGGCCCCAAGGGAGGTGAGACACAGCAACGGCACAGAACTAGGGGTAACGGGGTGTAGTAGCGTCCTGGGCCCCGGGGGCACAGCGAGGTGGCAGTGTGGTCCCAGGAGGTGGGCCACATCGTGGCAGCAGCTCAATCCTGGTAAATGGCAGGGGGTTGTGATTTCTTATTCTCACCCAGCAGCAACTCAGACTCAGCTTTTACTCCAAACACCTCTGACATTTGCAAGTGGCCTTAGCCATCTTTACCAGATTTCTAGTTTGTTATGCTCTGTGCATTAGTCTCACTTTGGAAAACACTCAACCATTTGAGGCCAAATATGGGGGATAAGATGTGTAAGAAAATCTAGTGTTGCTGGTCCTTTAAACTTGATAGGAAAATATATTGGCTATAAAATAATAGCTATGATTTCTGGAATGGATTTTAAACCGGGAAGTGTAGCTTCCTACTTATATGCCAGAATTCTAGTATATGTTGAAAACCAACTCTTGTTATTTGCTAACATTTCATGTCTGTCATTTCATGGCTGTTAACTTTCCAATTCTAATGCTTATTTATTTTTGAGAGAGAGAGAGAGCAGGGAAGAGGCAGAGAGAGAGGGACAGAGGATACAAAGCTGCCTCTGCGCTGTCAGCACAGAGCCCCATGGGGGCTCGAACTCACAAACCGTGAGATCATGACCTGAGCCAAAGTTGGACGCTTAAACAACTGAGCCACCCAGGTGCCCATTAACATGCCAATTCTAAAGGTATTTGTAAAATGGTTATAAAATGATCTTAGCATAAAGGACATTAGTCTTGTTTCGCCCCATATTAGGGGGAAATAGAGTACACAGAAAGTTCAGTAATAGCCCAGTTCTGTCCACAATGATGGTAATGAAGTTTGTCACTTTGCCTTACCCACTTCCAAATTCTTCCAACCCTTGAAGTTGAAACATTTCTAAGAGAAGCAATTACCATGCTTAAGCATTGTTGACAGCTTTTAGATAACTTTCAATGTTTGAAAATGGACATGAAATAAACACCTGTTTTTATCATGCTTTAAAGATACTTAAGAAGAAAAATGTCCATGTTTTGCTTGTTGCTAACACATGGTATTCAGTTGAGAACATGTAGAGAACCAAGTTTCAAGGTGTCTTCCTAGCCAACAAACTATCCTCTCCTCTTAGGAAGCCACTTGAGCCAATGGCATCAGCCCTCTTCCCCCAGATCTATACCATAAGAGCTCAACCTGCAACCATCGCTGTTTAGGCCAGGAAGGGCCATCTGACCAAGCTGGGCCGATCAGATTATCCTCCAATTTTCAAATTTGGATAGAGATCATTCTAATTTGGTCTGGTCTATTCAGTGGGAAGGACATAAACAAACTGTGACTCGGGCAATGGCTGTCTCTATCACTTAGGGCTTGTAAGGAATACTCAATGACTCTTGCAAAGACACTTATTTCAATAACAAAAACTCCCAGCCGGTGTAGTAAGCAACTACGTAATATATGAATATATTTTTTAGTTTGCCAACTTTATTTTTATTTCAGCTTTAATGAACTATAATCGACACATAGCACTGATTAATAATTTCAGAAAGTACGAAACATCAAACAACATCAACACATCATACAGCATACCCAATGATTAGCCAACCCGTCTTTTTCCTTGACCACTTCTGATACAGGAGAGATACTGCTTTATGAGGCAGCCCTATCCCATTTTCAGACATCCCTCTCTAATTGGTAGAAACTTCTTTGACCCTTCTTTTTATCCAGTTGTGCTCTGATCTGTGTAACAAAACCTTTTTGCCCTGTTCTGCCCTCAGGATCTGTGTAGAATCAGTATACTGCTTGTTGTGTTAATCACCCTTTCAGATATTAGAAGCCAACTGTGTACCCCTTCTAAGTCTTTTCTCCTTTAGGGTGGTATTCCACATTACCCCCGCTGCTCATAGCTCAGCATTTCTTTTTCTTTTCTTTCTTTCTTTCTTTTTTTTTTTTTTTTTAGAGACAGAGAGAGAGAGAGAGAGCAAGTGGGGGAGGAGCAGAGAGACAGAGAGAGAGAGAGAGAGAGAGAGAAAGAGAGGGAGACAGAATCCAATCCTGCCTCCAGGCTCTGAATGTCAGCACAGAGCCCGATGCGGGGCTCAAACACAGGAACTGCAAGATCATGACCTGAGCCGAAATCAAGGTGCTTTACTGACTGAGCCACTCGGGCGCCCCATAGTTGAGCATCTCTGAACTTCTCATGATCTGTGTATTTATATTTTCATGCATATTTTGTCATACACCTAAACAATTCCTGTACTCATTTCACACATGAAAATTGATGTGTCTTCAAATTAGCTAAGCTATTTGAAAATGCGATCCTTTGTGTTTACCCTCCTGGCACTGAGAAATAATGTACCGGATAATATCTTGATGAGAGGAGAAGAACATCTAGTTGACATTTCAATTCCTCTTAAATTATTTCCTGAACCGCAGGTATTCATTATGAAAAACGGCTCGGATGGTGTGGTTTGTGCATCCTGTTCCCCCCGCCCCCAAAGGGAAACGAACAAATCAATACATCTATGCGGCAGACACAGTTGTCCCAACAATCACCTTTTAAAAAAAAAATAAATAAATGCTGCCACTGTCAGCTCTCACACTGATCATCCAAGGGCTTTTATTTATAGAAAGCACGCTAGTTTTAATGAGGTCATGGTGTAGAACATTGCTCTTCAATTCACAGAGCGATTAGATTGTCAAGGAATGCTTTTGATCCTAGGGAAGGAACTAAAGCGCCCATTGTTACATTTGTTTCAAAAGTAGGAGATGAGAAACTTTTCGAGATGAAGCACTGTTTCCACTTATCTTTGCCGGGAACACTGTTTGTTGTTGGAGACTTAGACAGTGAGCACTTTGAGGACAGGAATTTGACCTTGTTTTCTCCTCCTCTCCCCAGTAACGAACACTGCGCATGGTACGGGCCAAGGGCACAGTCTATGTTTACTGACAGGTGGGGGAACAAATAAGTCCTCAACTGTTGACTTTGACGGGAAGAGTGGCTATTGCCCTGGCTGTTGCAGGGATCGGTGGATGTGAGGGTGAGCGTTAAGACCTTCAGTGTGACAGTGAATCGAACGCCTGGCATCTGTGAAAAAGGGAATGCCCTGGGAGCTGTCACCAGTAAAACTTTATTGGGGCCGTTAAAAAGCCTGCTGAAAGCAATTCTTTGTGGTCTCTGAAAGAAGAAAAGTCAGTAGGGAAGGACCAGCACAGAACTAAAGGACCAAGGCGGGTGGGGTGGGGAGGGCATACTACAGACAAACCTCATAGATGCTAAGTATTTGCTAAATAACGAGTCTATCCACATGACAGCAAAATCATTGCATGGCTAATGCAGTTCTAGAAAATGTCGTATAATTTAGTTCAAAAAGTTGTTATTTACTTCTTTCTTCAGTGTGTTTATTTTGAGAGATGGAGAGAGCGTGCGCTCATGTGCACAGACAGGGGAGGAGCAGAGAGAGGGAGAGAGAGAGACAGAGAGAGAGAGAGAGAGACAAAGAGAGAGAGAGAGAGAGAGAGAGAATCCCAAGCAGGCTCCGCACTGGCAGCTCAGAGCCTGATGCAGGGCTCGAACTCACAAACGGTGAGATCACTACCTGAGCCGAAATCAAGAGTCCAAGAGTCAGACACTTAACCGACTGAGCCACCCAGGCACCCTTTGTATAATTTAGTTCAAAGGAAGACATAGACAAACCAGAAAAATTCTCATCCAATTCAGAAGGTAGTGAAGCACAGGGAAAGAGTGTAAAATCTGGGAACCATAAGGCTCTGGTTCCAGTTGTGAATAGCTGAGCTATTCCTTTGGCCTCTGTTTTGTCATCTCTAACAGGGTGAATAGGATTAGTTGATTTCTAATCAAATGTTCTCAAACGTTTCTGATTGTATATTGGCCCTTTGCTGGACGTGATTGACTCATCAGTTGAATTGTTCCTGATGTAGGTACAGCCTAAGAGAGAAAGCAGTCATGAAGCCAGTGCTGGAATAAACACACACAAAAATGCTCCTTCATTTCTTCAAGAAACGTTTTGGGAGTGTTAAGATGTCTTAACATTGACCACACTTAAGGTGGATTTTGCATATGTCTGCACTTCCTTCATGTATGTGTGTGTGTGTGTGTGTGTGTGTGTGTGTGTGTGTATAATATATTTGCTCTCTCTCTCTCTATATATATATATGTGGTTCAGTATCTTTTTCCAGAAAGCAGTGAAAGTTGGGCATGGTTCTGGATATGTATTTGATGTATTGAATAACGAAGAAATATAATGGTCACTTGTGATCTCCCCTATCAGAAATGAATAACAGGGAAGAAAATTAGACAAACGTATGAAAAGCAATAAAACACATTTTATTTATCGAACTATTCTAAGTAAATGTAGATGTTTCTGCCATTCCGAATCAAGTATTCCTTTTCCTTTCCCGTTCACGTTATTTTAGCAGTTTGGTAAATATGGCCTGGGAGGAAGTTGCAGTTTAGAATAAAATATTAACCCCTCCCTCCAAAATAGTTTAACTAGTCGTGACTGTTGAGTAACAATTAGCCATTTCTTCCCTATTGAATGGATTAAGTCTATGATTGCGAATAATGATGCCAGTGAATTTCTATCCTGTCACAAATTTCCTGTACTGAATTTTAACATAGTTGCTACGATTTTGTTTGATTAAGTTTTTAATTTTAGTTCCAGTACGGGTAGCCTATAGTGTTATATGAGTTTCGCGTATACAATACAGTAACTCACCACTTCTATACATGACTCAGTGCTCATCACCATTCCCCCCCCCCCACCTCCCAACATAGTTGCTAGGATTTTAAGAAAGGTTTTTGTTAATCATTGCACAGGCCAGTGATGTCCACTAATACATTTCAATTAAATGATTCAATTAGAAAATAAACAAGCTTTATTTTCAAAAGGTACAGTTATCCATGGCATTTTGAAATTATCCTGCATCAAAGAACCTTCTTCCCCCATTAAGAAACAAACTAATAAAAAGTAATGTTTATAAATACTTAAGGAGGGCACCTGTGTGGCTCAGTCTTTAAGCATCTGACTTCGGCTCAGGTCATGATCTCACGGTTCGTGAATTTGAGTCCACTTCAGGTGAGCTCCACTTCTCTCTCTCTCTCTCTCTCTCTCTCTCTCAGCCCCTCCCAGGCTTCTCTCACTCTCTCAGCTCCTCACTCACTTGCGCCCCCCCCCTCTCAAAATTAAACAAACAAACAAGCAAACACTTGAGGAAAAATGGTACCCACTAAAGAGTGTCCACAACCTTAAGCCATACATTTTAAAAACTGTTTACCAAATAAAGAGACTAAAGATTCATGGTTCGGTGTGGGGGGCGTGGCTTCTAACCTTCCCTCAGTCTTCACCCCAGCTTTCCCTATTAGTCAGTAAAATTCTAAAACTTCTCAACATTCCAAAATCTGGACAAGAAAAGATTACTCAGAAAATATCCTTATGTATTCCCACTTTTGCCTACGATATAGTTTAAAAAGGGGGGGGGGGGGCTACTGGGGAGAAACAGTCAAAATGGGGAAAGTGAAAGGCAGCTGACAAGAGCCCCAAATTGGGCATATGATTGGAACCCCAAAATAGCTCATGGTGAGGATATGATATACCTCCCGACTATGCAGAGTGAATCCTGTACTAAATCTTGAACAAGCAGACACAAAATAAAAACAAGTGGAAAGCCCAGTGATTCCACCCAGGAGCATGTCAGTTTTGCCTCAGTCGTGTTCGTCATTCTTCCTCTGTCCTTCTGGCACAAAGAAGTGGGTAAAACACCAAAACCTCGCCCCTGAACTGTCCTTGAAAGGATGGCAATGCCAGGCCCAGATAGTACAGAAAAGGAATCAAAAAGCCTAATCCTAATACTGCAGGAGAATTCTAAATAGAGCCACTTGGGAATGAACAAGGTGAACGAAATCACAGGACAAATATGTCAACAGACCATAATAGGCATTCCTCTGTCAAAAAAAAAAGAAGGGGGGGCACCCCGGTGGCTCAGTCGGGTAAGTGACCGACTTTGGCTCAGGTCATGATCTCGCAGTTTGTGGGTTCGAGCCCCCACGTCAGACTCTGTGCTGACAGCTTGGAGCCTGGAGCCTGCTTTGGATTCTGTGTCTCCCTCTCTCTCTGTCCCTCCCCTGCTTGCATGCTCTCTCTCTCTCTCTCTCTGTTTCTCTCTCTCTCTCTCAAAAATAAACATTTAAAATTAATTTTTTTTTTAAAGATGGAGCTAGGTTGTGTAAACGAAAGCTTTCAATCTAGATGAAAACAACGCAAGGAATGGAAGAAAATTTCTCATGAACGTTTCGCATTTTAGAACCGGTTCATGAGAACCTGAATCCAGGAAGAGAACAGCTCAAATATTGGAACATCAGAATAGACATGGTTGAAATGACATTACTGTCATAGAGCAAAGACTTGAGATAATCTCAGTGAATGCAGATGACAAAAAGACAGTGATTAGCGTGCTAGGAAAGGAGCCAAGAGATATGGAAGACAGAGACAATATGTAAAAATTACATAGAAATATATTTCAAAGAGTTCAATATGGGAGAAAATAGTCATTTGAACAGGATAAAATAGGGAGTTCAGAAATTGACCCAAATACATGTGAAGATTGCTTATATTTAAGGATGGCTTTAAACGTAAATGGGGAAAGGAATGATTATATGATAGATTGCTCTGGATCAAATGCCTAGCTGTTTGTAAAAATGCAAATGTGGATCTTTATCCCTTATTCCAAATACATTCCAGATGGAAAAAAAAAACCTTTAAAAAAATGAAACCATAAAACATTAGTCTACAGATCCTTAAGTGATACCTTGTGTTCCTATAAGTGAATAGCAAACTGGGATTGAAAATTAACAACTACTGTGTGTGTGTATGTGTGTATATATATATATATATATATATATATATATATATATATAAACAACAACTATATATATATATTTCTGAAATAAGAAAAATCATTCATTTAATAGCATTCATTCAATACCTATCAAATATCTACAGTATGCCAGGCCCCATTCTAGAGGCTGGAGAATCATAGTAATAGCTAGGAGGTCTAAGTCTCCCGGACTCATGAAGCTTACCTTCTCCTAAGGGAAACAGACGATAAACAAGTAAACATAAAAAAGGGATTTCTGATCTGTAGACTGAAATACACAGACTGTTATATAAAAGTTTCATACAAGATGCTTAAAGATTTATCCTAGTTCATGTATTGAATTTCTAGAAAAAATAAATAAATAAATATTTTAGGTACCGGGCTAGAAAAGCAAATCACCTATGAAAGGAATAAGTCCAATTGCCTTCCATGGTTTCCAACATGATTTTAAAGTCCAAAGATCATGAAAAAATACCTCTAAATTCCCAAGGGAGAGAAGATGAGACTCAAGATTATTATATGAAAAAAGATATTCAAATATAGGAGCAACAAGCAGGATCCAAAAGCTCCTCTTTAAAACAAACAAGCAAACGAAAACTCTGTTTCCTGAAGGAATATGGAGCTAAAGTAAGAGATGGTTGAAAATAAGGAACTTAGAAATGGAGAAGCAGGGAGAGGGAGCGAGGGTCAGCTAGATTTGAATCCACTGGAACATAGAACTAATAACAAAAAGAAAAGGTGGAAATTATCGTCACGAAATAGGGTATACATATTAGAAAAATTGGCAATGGAAACTTCATGACGTAATTCACAAAAATTGGGAAGTGGGGAGCCAGGGAGATGGCCAAAAATGTAAGAGAGCTAATGCCCTCATCTTTCGCAGTGAGCAATCAATGAATACTGTAGAAAAAGGAAACTTTTAATTAAAACCAGTAATGACTCCAATTTCTTCATATTTTTATGATCTCTTTTATCACTCTTGGATATCTTAAGAAATACTATCTTTAATAGTAAAGAAGCATGTATCTGAAGTAAAACAGTTTCTTCGGTTTCTTTTCCTTTTCTTAAATTCAAGTAAAATGATACTTCTAAAATAAAAGGAAACACAATTACATTATATATACTAGAAAATCTTCTTAGTCCGTGCATCAATATCTGAATATAGATGCACAGAAAGATGCTTGGAATAATATATTTCTACTTGCCAATGTTAGTTCTTGTGTGTCAGTTTCTCTTTTGGATACTTTTTTTTTTTTTTTTTTGCTAGAAAATAATCTGTGCTTATGATGTTCTTAATGATGTTACTATACCACTTTTACGGAGATATTAAATTGATTTTTCTTTTTTTTAAATTTTTTTTTTTAACGTTTATTTATTTTTGAGACAGAGAGAGACACAGCATGAACGGGGGAGGGGCAGAGAGAGAGGGAGACACAGAATCGGAAGCAGGCTCCAGGCTCCGAGCCATCAGCCCAGAGCCCGACGCGGGGCTCGAACTCACGGACCGCGAGATCATGACCTGAGCTGAAGTTGGACGCTTAACCGACTGAGCCACCCAGGCGCCCCTTAAATTGATTTTTCTTACAAACAGTAGTGTGGGCTAAACACAAGCATAGTCTTCTAGTTGAAGGACATTGGGTGGAAGTCAGGAGACCCAATTTAAGCTTCAGATCTTCCTCTGCTGAACAGTGTGACCTGAGGCAATGCAACTGAGCTCCACAGAAATTAGTTTTCACATGTGTAAAGTGGTTCCTGGCAGCTCTAACATTACAATAATTTCATATAATTTGCCAGTACCTGTTTAGCTTGAGTTCTTCCAGGAAAAAAATAAAGAGTACGAGAGGAAGGCTTTCATGCAGGCAGTTGATTCGGGGATGTGACACCAGGGAACAAGAATGGGCATTCAGTGAGGGTTAAATGGGAAAAGAGGGGAAGATAACACACTCCCATGACATTGAGCTGCTTACGGCTGTGCCCAAGCGTAGCTTCATCGTACAAGGCTCTCCTGCGTATTGCTGTGCAGAACACATCTCGGAATGTTTCACCCATAGGTGAAAAGAGCATTTAATACCAGTTCCATCCCTGCACTAGCCAAGTGTTAACCCACAGGTAAGACTGGCATATAAAATACAGGACCCCCATGGGGCCCCTGGGTGGCTTAGTCGGTTGAGCGTCCAACTTCAGCTCAGGTCACGATCCCATGGTTCGTGAGTTCGAGTCCCACGTTGGGCTCTGTGCTGACAGCTGGGAGCCTGGACCCTGCTTCGGACTCTGCGTCTCCCCCTCTCTCTGCCCCTCCCCCACTCATGCTCTGTCTCTCTTTCTCTCTCAACAATAAATAAACATAAAAAAAAAAATACAGGGCCCCCCCCCCCGTTAAAATTTCAATATCAGATAAACAACTATTTTTAGTATAAGTATGGCCTAAATGTTACATGGAACATATTTATCCTAAATAGTTAATCCTGGTTTTTCAGAAATTCGAATTTAAGGGGCATCTGGGTGGCTTACTCAATTAAGCATCCAACTCTTGGTTTCGGCGCAGGTCATGATCTCATGGTTCATGAGATCGACATGATGTCACATGAGAAGTGACATAAGGCACAAAGATGTATCTTGAGGGATTAGACAAAATGACCGATATGGGCGTGTTTTATAATACGAGGTGATATTGTCATCCTCCTCTTCCTCATCCTCATCGTGATCATTGCCTTGTTTTAAAATTTGGTTGTCTTAAATATGTAGACAACTTATAAAACTCAACACCCAGGAAACAAATAATCCAATTAAAAAATCATCAGGAGACGTGAATAGACATTTCTCCAAATAAGACATCCGGATGGTCAACAGACACATGAGAAGGTGCTCAGCATCACTCATCATCAGGGAAATGCAAATCCAAACCGCGCAAGAGACAGGTGTTGGTGAGGATGTGGACAAAAAGGAACTCTCCTGCGCTGTTGGTCAAAATGCAAACTAATGCAGCCACTGTGGAAAACAGTATTGAGGGCGATCTAGTCATTGCGCTACTGGGTATTTATCCCCCAAAATACAAAAACACTATTTTGAAGGGACACATGCATCTCTATGTTTATTGCAGCACTATTTACAGTAACCAAATTATGGAAGCCGCCCAAGTGTCCATCAACAGAGGAATGGATAAAGAAGATGTGGTATAGTTATAAAATGGGTCATTATTCAGCCATGAAAAGAATGAAATCTTGTCATTTGCAACGACATGGATGGAGCTAGAGTATAATGCTAAGTGAAATAAGTCAATCAGAGAAAATCAAATACCCTATGATTTCACTCATATGTGGAATTTAAGAAACAAAACAAGTGAGCAAAGGAAAAAGAGAGAGAGAAAGCAAGAAACAGACTCTTAACTATGGAGAACAAACGGATGGTTAGCAAAGGGGAGGTGGGTGAGGGGATGGGAGAAACAGATGATGGGGATTAAGGAGGGCACTTGTGATGAGCACCGGGTGATGTATGGAATTCTTGAATCACCATATTGTACATCTGAAAGTAATATAACACCGTACGTTAACTGCACCGGAGTTAAAATAATAAAAAAATAAAAATAAAATTTGGTTGTCTTGCTAGGAGTAGATTATTCAAACTGCAAGTTATCTATCAATAATAGTAAACTACTTGGCTGAAGGAAAATTAACAACAAAATGTCTCAAGTTTCTTTGGGCTTTCAGATTGGAGCTTCCAGCCTATTCGTCTACTCAAAATCCTTTCGCATGTACGGTTGGTTTGGCTGGTCCAAATTGATTTGCTCTGAGAAAGCATGCTATTTTTCTGCTTGCCAGGCAATTTTCGTATCATACTTTTTACTTGGAATGGTGAGCTTGTGTGAAGAGGCCTCCCAGCGTGCGTAGGAAACAGGAGAACCTTCGGTAAATAGAAGTCTCTTCCTTTGTTGTCTCTCCGGCCTTCAGCGAGCGCTCTTTCCATTCAGTCTTGGAGAAAATAAATGAGTAGCCTTTTCCTGCAAATATACAGCCATCAGTATCCAGTCAATTTTCGGATGACTCCCCCCCCTCCCCATATATTTCTGAATTCATTACATTCTTCTGTTGCAGCCACTATTTTCTCAAAGCGTATGACATAGATTCCTGTAGGACACTTTTACTCTCTGGCCTTGAACTTCATTCTGCCAGAAAAACTGTCATTCCCTTATTTTTTTTTTTCCTTGCGAGGCTTGTACATGGTTCTTTTAGGGACCTCTCCCCCCACCCCAAAATTCTCCAGTACTTTACCTCCTCTACAGAAGTATGGCTTTTTATCATCATGATCTGAAAACCCTCCCTTATCTGCTACTTGAAACATCTATGCTGTGTTTGGGGGTATAAGGGGCATTGGGTAATAAGGACACGTCTTTTCTTTTTAATTGGGAACTTGTTTTCAGTAGTCAAGCAGAATCAACTATAGATTCATTATGTGTATTTAAAATTCAGATCTAATTTCATAGATAACCTAGAAAATATTCACTGTAGAAGATAAAAAAAAATCCAATTATTACACAGCATCTGCCCTGAGCCAATAGACTTTGCAACATACATATTGCCAGTAAAATGTCTTTTCTAGACACTGTTACATATTTCTGCATTGATTGTTATTTAATCCTCAATGAATTATACCCCCCAAAGTAATTTGTTTTAGTGAGAGATTGTTGGCCTTTGATGCAATAATTATGCCATTTCATCGTAAGGAATCTATTTGATACAATTTTAAGCTAGTATGTCCATTAATTATGTCAGCTTATTACCATATCCTATCAGCCTGGATTCAGCAATGAAATTCGAGTGTATTTCGTGACTAGATGGATATAAGACTACAAGAGCAGACCCACACGTAACCATATTCCACACTGCTTAGCATCCGGCAACTCATCAATGCCCGTTAACGCTTGGGTATTCTGGAAATGAATGCACAGCTATTGTGCGGTAGCACATTTTCTAAATCACTGCAGTATAAACTAAATGAGCACTTTAAAACAACTCAATAGGTTTTTGGATTCCAAATCTGCAACGCCAGCCCTAGTCTCCGGCCAAGGAACACAGCAGGCTGAGACCGGGCTGCTCTGTCGGTGCGGCACAGCGTTAACACGGATTTCTGGGGGCTGCAGCCTTGAGTCTTCTGTCCAGGATGGAAAAACATGACCTCTCCCTTTGGCTGCCTCGGAAGCTCTCTACTATCAGTATTCTTAATACATCTGCAAATGGGTTTATTGTTTACATGCCATCCCTTAGCTTTTCAAAACTTAGCACCACAGCATGAACATATGTTCATATTCTTAAACATTCCCCCAGAGCAAGAATTTGAACAGTTGTCTAGTATTCCGTCATATAGATTCCATATGTTATTTTTTTCCTTTCTTGGGACCAACTCCTAAAAGCGACACGTCAGGCTCTTTGAGCTTTCCGTATACTGTGACAAACTGTCCCTCAGAAACATTTCACTAATTCGTATCGTAAACCAAAAGTCCTTGCAATTATGAACCATCTTTAGTCCCATCAACCAAGATAATGTTTTAAAAAGCCAGGAGTTCTAGAATAAAAGGAGCCGCCTTCCCAAGGCTGAAGCAGTACACAATTCCATTGATTCCAAAAACTTTCCGAAAAGACATCATTGTAATGATGGCTGCCAGGTCCACTCCTGCTACTGAAGCTTATCTCCAGGGAAGAAGGCAGCCATGTAAACCGGTCATAGAAAGTCCCTAAGAGAACGTATACTTAAATGCTCTGGGGATTCCAGGGATGGAATTGATGTTGGAGGAGGTCATCGAGAGGATGTGACCACCGATGGCCTGGGAGCTGGACCCTGGCAATCAGAGGCTTCTCACCCCCTCCTCTGTCCTCAGGATGTGCATTGCACTTGCCTTCCGCACTCCCAGAGGCTGCTCCAAGGACATAGCCTTGAGATAGTGATGTGTTGAGACCATCTGGACGGTATATGTGACAGAACCCAGTTAAGGTGTCTATATAAACTTTTAAGATTTGGCAGGTGGGTACAGACATCTATTTGTTTTGTGGCCACCCAAGTTAAGCTTCCCATGTACATCCTCTTGCTTCATTAGGAGCTTCATTCCTAGCATTCAAGGCCACATTGTTCTTTTGTACTTAAACTCCCTCTATGTGAAAAATTAAAAAAATTAAAAAAATTTACTATAACCAGCTCTTTATCTGGAACTTTTTTTAAAAGACTGGCTTTTCTTCCACTTTCAAGTCTATCAAATCATGAATGGACCCATCATGACTAGTTTGACTTCTTCCAGAGCCATTGGCAAAAGGGCCCCACCCGAGTCTGGGCCAAAGTACCCATTAATCCTACACATCTTCTGCCTTGATGAATAATTTGTGATAGAATTTAGTGTCCATTTTAAAGGTAAGGAGATTATCCCACTGGGACCGAATTAGTGGGCTTGAGTTATATCAGGCCAATACATCAATAAAATCAGTCAATCATGCTGGCCAGAGAGAAATCTCTGTACTTCTATCTTTCTCATTTTGCTTTTAGCTTTCAGACATAATAAATATACAGCAGTAAAGAAACTGAGCACTCAGTTGACCTTTCAATCATTGACTTATCAAGTATGTATCAAACAGCTACTATGTGTCAGACAGTGTTTTTAGTCACTAGGGAGCCCACATTGAACAAGACAGACAAGGGACTTACTTTCCTGTAGTTTAAATTCCATTTGGGAGACATATATGACCAGCAAATTGAAAGACTAAATATACAAACAGGCAATTATATATAAAAATAGAATTTTGACCCATAACATGCAGCAACTTGCCCAGGAAACCAGCTTCTTATCTCCAATAAGCAGCCCAGAAAGTCAGCCTGCTATAAGTCAAGACTTGTAGGAAGTCAGACTGCTATCTCTAGTAATTGCCCCCCCCCCAAATGGCCAGGACTTAGTAACTGACAACATCCCTGATTTTGCCCCCACTTCCAACTAAGGACCAACCAGAAAAAAACAAATATGCACCCATCACCAATCACATAGGATGCCTGGCTTTAGGTTGCTATCCAGCAACTCCCCCGTGCCAACAGCTTCCAGCCTGGCCATACCCGAAGTCTTTCACTTTTTCCATCATAAAGCTTCCCCATTTCTCTCTCTGCCTTTGAGTCCCTGCCACACACAAGCGATGGTGGCTGACATCTTTGCTCTAGAAAACTCTGAATGAATAGCCTTTGCTTCTCTCATTTGGTCGGGCTTCATTTATCTCCTCAAAACAGATAAGTGATCAAGACGATTCCATAATGATAACTTCTTTGAAGAAAACACATTTGGACGATGCCATCAAGGTGATGCCATTTAGGGACAGGGGATAAAAGTGGGCGGCCAGGGAATGATTCATTGAGGTGGGGTTTGAGCTGATCTGAATGACAATAATGAAAGAACTTTGTGAAAATCTGATTCAGAAACTTCCTGGCAGAGGTAATAGCATGCCCAAAGCCCACAAAGCAGGAATAAATCGGCACGTTTAAGAAACCAAAGGGTCAGTGGTTGCCATAACCTGGTGAATGAGGAAAGCAGTTGAAGATGAAGTCAGAGAGGCATTTGGGAGCCAGGTTATAGAGGGCCTGTTGGCCCTTAATGACTTTGGGTTTTATTGTAAGAACTATGGGAAATCACTCCAGGGTTATATGCATGAGAAGAATATGACATGATTTGTATTTGTAAAACATAATTCAAGCTGTGCATAGAGGTAGACCATTTAGGAGGCTTTTACAATGACTCAGGAGAGAGATCTCTGCCTTTGAGTCCCTGCCAAACACAAGCGATGGTGGCTGACATCTTTGCTCTAGAAAACTCTGAATGAATAGCCAGAAACTGGCAGCGATTAGGATATATTTTGAAGGAAGAGCTGACACACACAAACATCTACCACAATGGATGTGCAGGATGAGGAAGAAACATGAGTCAGGACTGAGTTCTAACTTTTTGTGCACATATGGTTTGTTTGGCTTGATCCACTGGCTGGATGATGATACGTCATTTACAGAGACACTTAAGACTGGCAGGATCAGGACTTTTAATTTGGTAGTGTTAAGTTTAAGATACCATTAGATATCCAAGTAGAAAGTTCATTATAATAGTTTAGTGCTCAGTAAATGTCTCAGAACTGGAAGAGGTGGGTTCTGCCATCTAGTGGCTGTGTGACTTTGGGCAAGTTACTTCACCCCTCTGAACCTCTTTCTTTATTGGTACCAGTTTATCAGGAGAGTGTAGGGGTTGTCTGTTGAACTTCACAATTACTTTCTTCAGTTCAGTTTAGGACTTACTGTATCATGCCCTGGATTTTCTACATACATTAAGTGTAATTCCTAGAAGTTAACGATACTGCGATTTTATCTTTTTCTTTTTGGGAGATGTTAGAAAAGCTGCATCATCGACCGCGAGCCGGTCACCATTTTAAACCCGAAGCCCTTGGTACTCCTTTTTACATCACGAAAATATCAACCTCTTTCCAAGGGCAGCGTTACAGTAGAGAAACGGACCAACCAGCTATTGATTGATCTAAAATTTCTTGCTGACCCTGACATTTTATAGGGAAACCTGTGTCCTTTTGACCCTTTAATTCTAGGGCTATAAATTCTTGGAGCATTCTGGACTTCCAAGGTCCAGAGACATGTAAGGGTAAAATGCTTATCAAATTTGGGGAGATAATGTTACTTAGACAATCATGGTCTATCTGTTTGTCAGGGACTAGCTGAATGATTGATTTCCCTAGGGACTAGTTGAAGCGAAAGAAACATTTCTGCAGACAACCTGTCCAAAATGGGAAGATTTGGTACAGTTACTTCCTTTTGAATATAGTAAAACTTTTATTAAAACATTCCCATTGGAGTGTCTGGCTGGCTCAGCAGGTTAGGCATCCGACTTCAGCTCAGGTCATGATCTCACAGTTCGTGGGTCTGAGTCCTGCATCGGGCTCTGTGCTGACAGCTCAGCCCAGAGCCTGCTTCAGATTCTGTGTCTCCCTCTCTCTACCCCTCCCCCACTCACACTCTGTCTCTCTCTCTCTCTCTTTCTCTCTCTCTTTCAAAAATAAACATTAAAAAAATTTTAAAAACATTCCCATTAATATTAATGGATTATGATATGAATTTTTTGATAATAATAGATAATAGGTACTGATAATTACTATTTTCCGGGCACTACACTAAAGCAGTTTATGTGCATTCTCTCATTTAATCCAACTCTTTGAGATAGACACTATTGTAATGTCCATTTTACATGAGGAACTTGAAGCTTTGGAACATTCGGTAACTAGTCCAAGGTCACTGGGCTGGTTAGCGGTGGGGCCATGATTGAAATCGTGCTATTGCCTTGGTCTTGTCCATACATACCTGCCAAACTGCCAACCTCTTTTTATTTTTATTTTTTCACTTACCTCTTGCTCCCCGCCAGTCACAGTCCTCATTAATGCTGTGCGAAATTCTTTTTAGGTCTTGACCACATTTACAAACAATGGGAAGGGGGAGCTGGAATTGTGCAATTTCCTGGATTCTTTTGTCAAATAAAGGAATTGTTGGCCGTCTGTTTGCGAAAGATTCAGGATTCCAATCCTAGTCTCCTGATTCCAAAGCACAATGCCCTTGCTACTATAACATCGCACCTGCAGGAAGTTAACAAATTATGGTTTCTTTTATTCACTAAAGAGGTTATTTGGAGGCGCGCCTGGTTCGGTTGGTTAAGCGTCTGACTTGGGCTCAGGACATGATCTCACAGTTCCCGAGTTCGAGCCCCACATTGGGCTCTGTGCTGATAGCCTAGAGCCTGTTTCAGATTCTGTGCCCTTCCTCTACCTCACTCTCTGTCTCTCTCTCTCTCAAAAATAAATAAACATTAAAAACATTATAAAAAAGAGATTATTTGGCTTTTGTTGGCTGGCTTAGGAGCCTATCCTTCATCTGGAACATTCTTTCTATGGTAACTTACATTTTGCATTATGAAAAACCCATACAGAAACCAACTTTTGGAAAACAATGGAATGTTGCCTATATGATGAAGAAGCATCTTTCTCACACATACATATTTCTGCCCACTCGTGCACATATACATCCAGAGGCTTCGATTCCCCCAGCTTTGTAGTTGGTGGTCACTGCTTTCGAAAAATGGACCGCTTTTTGCTCAATTCAATTTATTTTCAAAGCATGAATTAAATGTGAGGGCTATGCATTATGGAATCAAGAGGAATAAAGAATAAGGTTAGCAACTAGGCTGTATCTTTTGCTGTCTGCAAAGTCGTCCCCTGTTCTCCATGCCAGTGAAGTCAATGGAATGTTCATTGCTTCGAGCATTTTGGTCAAGACCCTCATCTGGTACAAACAGCCTGAGATTATGTGTCTGTAATTCCCCCTTTAAATGAACGCCATTCTGTCCACATGGTTGCTTTGATCATTTCTTAAGCTGAGGCCCCTTCCCTGAAGGGGTGGAGGCCTTCTTGAATGTCTTCCCAATATTTTACCTCTGCCCTGACAGGCCATCAGTTCTTGTGTTGACATCTCTATTTTATACCTTTCCTTTCCCCCAAATAACTTTGGCACACTTGCATTTCCTCTTAGGAAACATTTTGAGACGGGGGTGTGGCAGATGTCACGTTAGACTTCCAGGTGGACAAAGAAAGTTGTTTAGAAAAGAGTAAATGCACGTTCGTGTGTGTCAATGTGAGTAAATGAAAAGTAAGAGAGAATTTCTCCAGTAAGTCCGTGGTGGAAACCTTAGTAGGGTAATGGCTGTAGCTGTGGCTTTCGAGTCTCAACAATGTGATCAATTCCTTTACAAAGCCTCCCCTGAACTTTTAACCACATGCGTGCCTTCTTTATGCTTTCGGGCTTCTCTGTCCCCCACTGAGACCAGCCTCTATCATGACAATTAGCAGTTTATTATTGTAGTCTAGCCTTTGCTTCATTCTCTGAAATTGTAACTAACAGACCATCAAGTTGACTGCAAACCTGTTTTTCATGGTTTCTCCCTTCATGCGTGATGAAATATTTCAAACATGACAGCTAGTAATGATTGACCACACTTCCATAATGCTCTGTATCAGAAACTTGTAAGTTCTCTTCATGCATTAATGTGTCTCATCAGTTCTCCTACCAAGGGACACGTTGCTTCTGATTTTCCCCGTTTGAAACAATATTGCAACAGAGAGCCAACATGTCTCCTAGGTCACGTGTGCGAGAATGTCTGTCTGATATCTACCTAGAAATGGAATTGCTGAGTCATGCTCTACACTAGATATTGCACATTCTTGTCTGAGGTGATTACGCTGATTTACCGTGACACTGACCTTCTAAGGGAGTTGTTTCTTTTATGAATCCTCAACAAAATTGGGATCATCTCGTCTTTAAAAATTCCAATCTTACTGCCAACTCTCCTGTTTACATGCAGGCATCAGAACCCTGTCCCTGGCACCTAACACCGAGAGCCTATATTTGGTACAGAAAGCGCTGTGGACAGAAATAAGCCCGCTGACCCAATCAGAGGAGGAAAGCAGAGACTCGGAGCACAGTGAAGCGACGCTTTAATCCGTGTTCTTGCAAGAACGGGTGCCCCATGGACAGGCACACTGGGCCAGTTACAGCAGGCGATTTATCTCCTAGCGTGTAAGTCCCTCCCCTGGTTCCTCATTGGCTGAGGACTACAGAGGTTACAGCCTTACCCGCACGTCGCCTGTGCGCGTGTAAGACAAAAAGTAGTCTGGTTGGAACAAATGGACATTCCCTGAGGTGACGCAGGGACTTCAGTTCCTTGGCTCACGCTCATTCCAAAGTCCATGAAAATAAGCCCACAAAAGAACCAGGGGAAGAACCAGGAAGTGAAGTGTCTAAGGGTTTGGGACTCAATTGTGGTAGTGGGGGCGGGGGGTGGGGGGTCGTACATTTTCCAATAGGTTGTAAACCTATCGCTAATTACACAGCACAGCTTTTATTCGGCACTTCTGAAAAGGAATCATCTCCCTTCTCACAATGCTACTCTGACTTTACTCTCTCTTTGATGTGCTATTTTTACTTGAGTTTTGTCAAAATGCTCATTCTCCACCTTTACAGTTTGGTTTTGTTGTTGTTGTTGTTGTTTTGTATCTTACGTGAGAAATCATTCTCTATCTTGAGCTCCTAGGGATATTCTAATACATTCTCTTCTTAAAGAATTTTGAAATTTTGTTTTTCCCTTTACTTCCTTAACTCATGTGGAACTGATTCTCACGCATGGTGTGAATGCAATTTTGTAGTTTTCTCATTTGAATAACCAATTTTCCCAGTGCCATTCACTGGTGCCCATCGTTTCCGTTGATGTTTACTGTCACCCTTCTCATTGAGCAAGTGTTAATATACATGTTCTTAGGGCTTTATATGGTATCCTTTCATCTGCTCGTTCATTCATTCATTTGTTCACCAAATATCAGGAAACTACTACACCAAAATGGGCAAAAGTCTTTATCTTCTTAGAGCTTAAATTCTTGGACCAGAGGTGAGACAAACTATATAAAATATATAAGAGAGAAGGATATCATATAGTGGGCATTTATTTTTTCAAAGTTGTTTTTGTTTTACAGATACTTCACATTCCCATATGAATTTTAGAAATAGCTGGTTTCTTTTTTTTTTTTTTTTTTTTTTTTTCAACGTTTATTTATATTTGGGACAGAGAGAGACAGAGCATGAACGGGGGAGGGGCAGAGAGAGAGGGAGACACAGAATCGGAAACAGGCTCCAGGCTCTGAGCCATCAGCCCAGAGCCTGACGTGGGGCTCGAACTCCCGGACCGCGAGATCGTGACCTGGCTGAAGTCGGACGCTCAACCGACTGCGCCACCCAGGCGCCCCTAGAAATAGCTGGTTTCTACATAATATGTGCTAGATTTTTTTGGTTGACATTGCTGTAAATCTCTAGATCCGCTTGGACATAATTGACATCTTAACAATATCGATCATGACACAATATCTGAAATAGAGTAGGCTATATATCTGCATATGCATAAATATGTATATATGTGTGTATACATATGTACATATGCATATGTATATATATGCACGCATATATATATAATTATACTTGTAAATATTTGAAATGCATCAGAACACTTAATGATAGCTTAGAAAACATGAAGTCTTTTGACCCTTTGCTTTACTAGTGTGTGCATTTGTAATATATAATTAATATATTCATATCATCAAACGTTCAGCTTCAAACAAGTAAATAGTATGGCATTTTCAAACTTATCCATTTTTTAAAAATTTTTTAATGTTTATTTTAAAAAAAAATTTTTTTAACGTTTATTTATTTTTGAGACAGAGAGAGACAGAGCATGAACAGGACAGGGGCAGAAAGAGAGGGAGACACAGAATCTGAAACGGGCTCCAGGCTCTGAGCTGTCAGCACAGAGCCCCATACGGGGCTTGAACTCACGGACCGTGAGATCATGACCTGAGCCGAAGTCGGACGCCCAACTGACCGAGCCACCCAGGCGCCCCAATGTTTATTTATTTTTGAGAGAGACAGAGACAGAGCATGAGCAGGGGAGGGGCAGAGAGAGAGGGAGACACAGAATCTGAAGCAGGCTTCGGCTCTAAGCTGTCAGCACAGAGCCCAATGCGGGGCTCGAACTCACCAGCTGTGAGATCATGACCTGAGCCGAAGTTGGAAGCTCAACCGACTGAGTCCCCCAGGCACCCCCTTATTTATCCATTTATAAAACATTTATAAAAATGTTACTTTTTAAAAAAGAATTATGTTCCATCATTCAAATCTTTTGTTGTTGTTGTTGAACACCTGGCTACATTTCAACTGAGCCAGGTCGAAACTTTTGCCTCGATTTTTGCCAGTCTTTGCTTCATTTTAAGTATAAACCTTCTTCAGGTTGTAACATGAAACACCTAATTAAAATGCAGTAGTCACTTTTGCCAGACTGCATTTTTCTTATCTTTTACGGAATTTGAAACATACCGGGCACACACACATCAAAAATCCATATTATGAGAAAACACGCGTTTGCTGTGGTGATTACTTTTTCAAAAGACAGTTTCTGGCAGCTGCAGGCACTCACACTTTTTACAGCAGCCTCACAGCAATTTTGCTCTCATCAGAAATACAAAACTTGTCTGGGAAGAAATGAGACTGCTTATTCTATAAGCCGAGCAGAAATTGTGCATAGAAAAGAATGTTTCCCCTTGTTTAAAAAAAAAAGAAAGAAAGAAAGAACAGGCCCAAGGTGGAGTCACTTGGCCCCAGGACAGTAAACCAAGACTTAATTGCAGTTTCAACCTCTCCCAGAAGTAGAATTTTAAACCAATCAGTCTGGAATTTTCTGATCAGCTCTAGTGAGGAAATCTGCATGATGAGACCCCCTGCACTTCCCCTGAAGGGAAGGCGGCTGTGCCTGAAACAGTCCTTTCTTTTCTTTTGCCAATAGCTTTCCTGTCTCTCCCCATTTCTGCCTATAAAACCCTTCCATTTTGTACAGCTCTTGGAGCCCCTCTCTGTTTGCCAGTTGGGATGCTGCCCGATTCATAAAATGTTGAATAAACCCAATTAGATCTTTAAATTTACTTGGTTGAATTTCGTTTTTTAACACCCTCAAAGTACGTGCTAATTGTTAAGGCAAGATCTTCTTTTTAATGTTTATTTATTTTGAGAGAGAGAGAGAGAGAGAGAGAACAGGGGAGGGGCAGAGAGAGGGAGACAATCCCAAGCCCCCATGCGGGGGCTCAATCTCCAGACCAGGAGATCATGACCTGAGCCGCCATCAAAGAGTAGATAGACGCTCCACCAACTGAGCCACCCAGGTGCCCCAAGGTCTTTTTATATTTAAGATTTTTCTCTCTCTCTCTTTTTTTCTGGGGTGCCCGGATGGTTCGTGGCTTACAAGTTCGAGCCCTGTGTCAGGCTCTGTGCCGAAGGCTCAGAGCCTAGGAGCCTGCTTCGGATTGTGTGTTTCCTGTCTCTGCCCCTCCCCTGCTCACACTTTGTCTCTGTCTCTCTCTCTGTCTCAAAAACAAATAAACATTATTTTTTTTCTTTTTTTTTAAAGTTTTTATTTAAATTCCAGTTAGTTAACATACAGTGTTATGTTAGTTTCAGGTGTAGACTTTAGCTATTCATCACTTACATGCAACACCCGGTGCTCATCACAAGTGCACTCTTTTAAGATGTTTCTTAAAAGCCAATCACGTACCTAATAGAAAACAATCTATATTATTCTTTCATTTGATATGTTTTAGCTGAGTCCTTACTATGTAGCAGGTACTGAACTAAACACTGGGGACATCTTAGAACGTAAATCACAATCAAGCCTTGCTTTCACAGGACTTAGCACAGAATCTAGTAGGGAAAGTCAGATGGATATATGATAAAAGACAAGTCAACCAGGTAAGCGATTGAATAAGGGAAGCATTGGAAACCGGTGAAGAAGAGAGAAAAACCACTGCAAATTTAGGGAATCAGAGAAGATCTCCTATAGAAGATGACAACTGATCTGAGATCTGAAAGATGGGAAGGTGTTGGAAGTCAAAGAATATTAGAGACAGGAAGTAAAAATGTTTCACGCATAGAGAATAGCACATCCAATGTCCTGGGAAGTGTATAACATCAAACATGCTTGCAGAAATGCAAACACTAGTCTATAGAAGATCACATATATTGTGATTGAACAATGATGGGCTTGAAGTTGAAAAAGTGCCCGGATCTAAATCATGGGTGGCTCTTGACGTCACGTGAAGGAGTCTGGGTTTTTTATATAGGCAGTGGGGAACATCATGTGATTTCAGAATGGAAGTGACTTGTTGAGCATTAAATTTTAGATCATGCTGGAAGCTCTTTGGTGGATGGATTATAGTGGAACATGAATGATATAAAGTCTTTTAAAGGATGAATAAAAATGATGTGGGTGGAATAGACAAAAGTATACTAGGAGTGCAGAATATAGGGTATATTCAAGATGTATTAAATTCAAAGAATAAGGGCACCAGGGTGGCTCAGTCGGTTGAACTGAGTCCGATTTAGGCTCAGGTCGTGATGTCACAGTTTGTGGGTTCGAGCCCCGCGTCGGGCTCTGTGCTGACAGCTCAGAGCCTGGAGCCCGCTTCGGATTCTGTGTCTCCAACATAAAAAAATTTTTAATTGAAAGAATGTGTGTGTGTGTGTGTGTGTGTGTGCGTGTGTGTGTGTGTGTGTGTGTGTGTGTGTGTCTTAGATGCTGGAAGTGAGAAAAAGAGGGTCTCCATAATGAACTACAGTTTCTTCACATGGGTTACTGGATACATAGTCTTGCCATTCACCAGTTTTGAGGACAAAGTTTTTTAAACAAGAGAGAGAATCTCAGGCAGGCTCCATGCTCAGTGGGGAGCCTGATGCAGGACTCAATCCCACAACCCCGGGATCATGACCTGAGCTGAAATCAAGAGTCAGACGCTCAACTGACAGAGTCACCCAGGCTCCCCAAGACCAGTTTTGTGATAAAGATATGACGAACTTGGTCTTAGCCACTTTGAGTTTAAGGTGCTCGAGACATTCAAACGGAGACGTGCCATAAGTTTTCAGGAGTTTTGAAGTTGGGACAAGGAGCTGGACTGCACACAAACATTTGAGAAGAATCATAAATTTGGTGACCAAAGCTATTGGAAGGTGTGACGTCATTTAGGCAGTATATAGAATGAGAATTAACAGAAGGGGGTCCTGGAGTGAGACCAAAAACAATTCCAACATTTAAGGAATATGACAAAGGAAGGAGAGGAATTCATTTGAAAGCAAAGATGAAAAAGAAGTCTTATTTATTTTCTACTCCAGTGTCTCTCTTTTACCTCCTTTCCTTCCCATAGATAGCCCAGATCATGATTTAGCCATGTAGAGTATTCTTTTATGGCATGTATTTTTTTTTTCAGTCTTTCAATTACAGGAAAAAAAAAGTACAATTTGCTCAATTACAGATAAAACAATATATCTTTCTGAAATTTGCCGTTTTGTACATCATCCCTTTTACCATTTATTTTTGTGAATACATACAGACCTCATTCATTTTATTTTTTCTATTTTTAAGCATTTTTTAAATGTTTATTTACTTTTGAGAGAGAGAGAGAGAGAGACAGAGCATGAGCGGGGGAGGGGCACAGAGAGAGAGAGAGAGAGAGAGAGAGAGAGAGAGAGACAGAATCTAAAACAGGCTATGAGCTGTCAGCACAGAGCCCGACGTGGGGCTCGAACTCATAAACCACGAGATCATGTCCTAGGCCGAAGTCGGACACTTAACCAACTGAGCCACCCAGGCACCCCAGATTTGTTTTATTTGTACAGACACATGACAGTTGAATTATCCAGTCTCCTATCAATGGCTGCCAGTTTTTTGCCAACACAAACCAGACTTCTTTATCTCCTGTTGTATATATGAGTTGTATAAAAGTTTGGTTTCTCTGGGGTATCTAATTCAATGTGGAGTTCTTGTATCACAGAGCATATGCATTTTAAGTGTCCCTAGCTACTGTCCCTAGCTGTCCCTAGCTACTCGGAAATTATTTTTCCGAGTGGTCTTTGCCAACTTACGTTCCTAACAACATCATTTGACAGTTACCTTTTTCTAACACCTTTCAAAAATCATTGGAGTTGCATATTAATGTTAGTTAATCTAATGAGTACAAAAGTTTCTCATTTTTATTTTTTACTTCACATTTACTTAATTATTAGAAGATGGATCTTTTGTATATTCAATGATTTTTGTTGCTTCTATTTTCGGTTGCTTATACCTGCTGATCAATTTATGTTGTTTGTCCTTTTTTTGATTCCTATGTGTTCTTTACATACTTTTAGTACTAATAATATGGCCATATATATTGCAAATATCTCCCACTCTGTGGTCATCTTTAATTTGATTTATGGTATATTTGAGGGGATGGTGGTGTTATTTTAAGAACGTCTTTATTACTCCAAGGATATAAATGCATATTATATATTCTCATTTAGTTTTTTAAAGTCTTATTATTTTCCTGTGTGGTCTTTAATCTCCCTTAGAATTTATTCTTTGCATGAGGGGTGGAAACAAGTTTTTCCAATGTGGAAAATCAGTTGTTTCTCCACCAAGTTCACAAATATGTCTGGATATGATTCTGGGCTTTCTCTTCTGCTCTATTTTATCTATTTGTATCGGCTTCACAGTCTTACTTGTTGATAAGACACGTGTCTCTCATCTTTGTTCCTTCCCCATCTCAGAAATGTCTTCAATGGCCTTTTTATCGTGAGTGACATCAATTTCTCCAGGAACGCAATGAGATCCATCCCTAAAAGTCACAGGATACCACCAAGGCCTTTCACCGATATCATAAAATGGAAGAATTGGTATAATAGATAAAAATAGTGTGTTACAGTACAGTTTCCAAGCAAACCTCGCTCACGTGATGTTGATAATGACAGCTGATATCAAGGAGACACTCATGTGTGCCCTTTGGTAAGAGCCTCACGTACAGCATCACCTTTAACCTTCACCGCAATCCCGTCCGATACGATTCTCCTAGGTCACACGTCCTTAGCATGGAGTCCAGTCATCTCGTAGTCAGAGGTAGAAACGCCGAATCTCTGCGTTGTTAGCCTGGAAGACTTGGTGCCCACTTTTTGCAAACCTCCCTGTTTCTTCTCAGTAGCTGAACTGGTAGGCAAAGAGCTAGTGCAAAAATAATTTATATGGAGGGGCGCCTGGGTGGTCCGGTCGGTTAAGCGTCCGACTTCGGTTCAAGTCATGATCTCACGGTTGGTGAGTTCGAGCCCCACGTCGAGCTCTGTGCTGACAGCCCGGAGCCTGGAGCCTGCTTCAGATTCTGTGTCTCCCTCTCTCTCTGCCCCTCCCCTGCTCATGCTCTGTCTCTCTCTCTCTCTCTCTCTCTCAAAAATAAACATTAAAAAAATTTAAAGAATAATATATATGGAAACCAAACAACACAGAACATAGATAGCCAAGAAGATGTGTTTTGTTTAGAGAAGTGTGGTGTATGGTAAGGTAAGACCCCATATCAAAAAAGGATTCACCATAGGCCTTTTTTTTTTTTAGAGAGACAGAGAAAAACTTTTTCTTTCAATTTTTTAATGTTTATTTTTGAGAGAGAGAGAAAGAGAGACACAGACAGAGCATGAGCAAGGGAGGGGCAGAGGGAGAGGGGGACAGAGAATCCCGAGCAGGTTCCAGGCTCTGACCTGTCAGCACAGAGCCCCACACGGGGCTTGAGCTCACGCACTGTGAGATCAAGACCTGAGCCGAAGTCGGACGCTTAGCCGACTGAGCCACTCAGGCGCCCCTAGAGAGAGAGAGAATCTTAAGCAGGCTCCACACTCAACACAGAGCCCCATCCCGTGACCCTGAGATCATGACCTGAGCCAAACTCAAGAGTCAGACACCCAACCGACTGAGCCACCCAGGTGCCCCACTGTAGGACTCTTTTAAATAGAGACATCTTCTAGTCAAGCAGTGCTTCTAGAAATGTGATCCCTGACTACTTGCATCATAGTGGCCTGAGGGAGTTATTAAAAATGCAGATTCCTGGGTCCTTCCACAGACTAGCTCCCCAGGTCATTCTGAGGAATGTTTACATTTGAAAATCACATCTAAATCAGAGAGCCACATTTAAATCAGATTAGTTTTGCAACAAAAAAAAAAATTATTTTCAGGGATACTTTATGGAGCCTTTTGTTTGTTTGGTTGGTTTTTGTTTTTGTTTTTGTTTTTGTTTTTGTTTTTGTTTTTGTTTTTCCCCAAAAGGAGATCTTCTGTGCAACTCGGAGAGAAACCTCAACTTCTGGAATGAATTGTTCATGGAATGAATTGTTCCCACGAGAAAAAAAGAGCCAGCCTTGGTTCTTTCCCTTCCCACACCCTCCAAAGTACACAGTTGTCTCTGCTTATGTAATTGACATTCCCTATAGTTTTAGGGATTTTTATTTATTTATTTTTTTAATTTTTTTAACGTTTATTTATTTTTGAGACAGAGAGAGACAGAGCATGAACGGGGGAGGGTCAGAGAGAGGGAGACACAGAATCTGAAACAGGCTCCAGGCTCTGAGCTGTCAGCACAGAGCCCGACGCGGGGCTCGAACTCTCGGACCGTGAGATCATGACCTGAGCCGAAGTCGGCCGCCCAACCGACTGAGCCACCCAGGTGCCCCTAGCTTTAGGGATTTTTAACAAGACTTTTCTTGCGACACTGTTACAAGGTCCTTCTACAGGTCTTCCCGTGTTGAAATAATCCCATCAAGTCTACTAGAGACTTCTTGCGAACCCGGACTAAAATAGGGTACTATGCAACACGTGCACATGACCTCTGAGATCAGGACGCCGCAAGAACATTGTCGGAGCAACATTGTTTTGCGCAGAGTGAATCCAGCTTTCACCCGAGTTTCAGTCTCCATATGTGCTATTAATATGGTTGCTCCCGTAGTCAAAATAGAATCACAAGCTAACCACAGGGTTAGGCTAAAGCAGGCAGCTACCGTGTGGTTTGGCATGTGTCGCTCCCGTGTGCATGCTTGCGTGCCTGTGTGTGGTGGGAGGAGTTGGTACCGTCTTTGTCTGGATGGTGACGCACGGATTTCCAGATGCTCCATGTGTGTCGTGAATGCTCCAGTGAGCTGTGGGTTAGGAAGTGGCTGCTAGCGTTCCTAGGATTCTACGTGCTTTATCTCGACTATGTGCACGCTGGGGGTGGATTAGATGCGGAATCAGTACGCTGTCTGAGTCGTCACCATCTTGAGTGACAACAGAGGTGGGTTTACTCTGAAGCACAATGCAGCTTAAGCTTGAGAGCCTCTCACTTGGACCGGACCCTGTGAGCTCTGGGTGTGTCTGTTGTGCGATGTTCAGCCTCGGAAGAGGAATTCAGGTTGCGATCCAGAAGCATTTCCATGTGAGCATTTCTGGTAAATAGCCGAAAGACATTTCCAAGTTTTTAAGCTTCAGTAAGTTTCTCATTCTTAAAAAATGGCCACGTTCATTCATACCTAATTTTCTATTTGTGTTCTTGTTGGTGCGTTTTCTAAAGAGAGCCACCAACTGTGTGACATTTGGGACCCACAAAACCTGGATTCCCCCTTAAAAAAACAAGTCGTAGTTTAAAGAGTCAATTTAAAAGACCAGGGTTTAAATGCAAGATCTATCAGTTAGAAGCCACATGACATAGTGGGATGCCTTTTTTTTTTTTTTTTTTTAATTTGAGTATAGCTGACATACAATGTGTCTTGTGACCTCACTTCGTTATCTTTAAAATGGGGATTGTAACGCTACACTCAAAGGATTGTTTGGAAGATTCTCTGAAGTATGTGTGTATAGGGCAACGACACATGCACACCGGGAAGGCCAATGAGTGGCTGTGATGATCACAGCATTCCCACAAAGGAAGGTTCTGGTCACACCGTAGCAATGTAATGGGAAGAGCAGGAGTGACGCAGGAGAACCATCTGTGACTTATCGAATCCACGTCTAATATTTGTCAAATACATCCATGTCAAATAAATCCATGTCAAATCTGGATGGGACACTGGGGAGCAAGGCATCTTGTGCAACAGCAGATCCCCAGCACCTAGCACATGGGTAGCATATGCAGTGGGTGATTACTACATGCTGCCAAATGCCTATGAAGGGGAGCTTCTCGCTCAAATTTTATGATATAGAGAGATACTGACCTACAGGGGTAAGCTATCAGAGAAGCACTTAGGCTGATGAGTAACACCTCCATTGGTTAGCAGTTATTTACAAATAGTATAGGTTTCTTAAAAATGTATGCGTCTAAAAAAAAAAAAATCTTTTTCTAAAAAGGGACGCCTGGGTGGCTCAGTCGGTTGAGCGGCCAACTTCGGCTCAGGTCATGATCTCGTGGTTCATGAATTCAAGCCGCGCTTTAGGCTCTGTGCTGACAGCTCAGAGCCTGGAGCCTGCTTTGGATTCTGTGTCTCCTTCTCTCTCTGTCCCTCCCCCGCTTGCACTCTGTGTCTCAAAAAAAAAAAAAAAAAAAAAAAAAAAAAATTTTTTTAACGTATGTTGTCTACATTTCTATTGAAACGATGTGAACACCTAAGTAAGTTTTGAAAACCAGTCGAGGAGTCTGGGATCAAATATGGGATCAAATTCAGACACTTGGCAATTCCCAACATACCCTCTATTCATGTGCCTTCCCTGAGACTACAACCTTTGTGAAAGCAGGTCTTATTAAGTTTTGTTTTTTACTTATTTTCATCTGTCCTGTGATCCTTCCCCGTCCCCTCCCGCCACTGTAACATGGGCTTAATGAATGGTCTCTTAAACCCTTAGTTTGTTATTGGCAATTTACTTTCAGTATCTGAGGAGGAAGAGCAAGACACTGATAAAATACATTCGCCGTGATGGGCACTTTATAGATACAGGTAAACTTCACAAGAGTCCTGTGAGGCGGTTAAGTCTTTTCTGGTTGTAGAAGGATTAGAGCAAAAATAAGAAAATACGTTTCATTAAAGTGAAAAATGGCCGCTTGAGATTGAATGGCAACAGTGTGTATGTGTCTGTGGGTGTGTGCATCGGTGTGTGTGCATGTCTGTGTGCACGCGTACTTAGGTTTTTTTAAGTTTATTTACTTTGAGAGAGAGAGAGAGAGAGAGAGCAAGTGGGGGAGGGGCAGACAGAGAAGGAGACGGAATCCCAAGCGGGCTCCGCACTGTCAGCGCAGAGCCTGATGCAGGGCTCAAACTCACGAACCATGAGATCGTGACCTGAGATGAAGAGTCAGATGCTTAACCACCTGAGCCCCCCAGGCGCCCCTGCACACATTTGGGCTTTTGATCAGGGGCCTCCATCTGATAGGGTCTCAAATGTTGCAGGTTGTATGATGCGTAAAGAATGAGAAAGTGATACTCGAAGGTATTAGAAAACCCTGAGAGGCAACAAGCATATTTACTGCTGCTTTGTGCCAATCTCAGTCTTATTAAGCAATAGTGTGGTTGGACAAACCCTTGTGGTTCTTATTATGAGTGCAAGATACCCTTCCACAACGACCATCAGAAAACTTTGGAAAAGTAAAGGTTTACGTCTTCCAGAACCTAGAAATTACATAGCACGCCAGGGGCCTCGTAGCAAGGTTGTAAGGAGACAGAGAGAGTGTGGGCACATACAGGCTGGAGGTTCTGCTTTTTATTGGGGTTGAGGGTAGGGGCCTAGGGTTTCATGCATGGGATCACCCTTTGTTGCTGAATTTAAAACCTAGTGGGAATTTAAAACGTGGGAGGGGAAAAAAAGAAGTGGCCCAAATGGTCAGTTGTTAGAATCAACCAAGATCTCTAAAACAAAGGAGCCTGGTTTAGGGGAGGCCACCTGGCTCTTTATCTAGTGGTGCCTCTTTGCCATGGGTGCCTCTGTAATCCAAGCTGAAGTCAGGCACTTGCATTAGAAAAAAAGAAAACAACAACAACTATCAAGGCTTACGCTGCAACCACTGTTGTCGTGATTGATTCTGTCTATCGTTCATTGTCCAAAAATGGCGTTTGCTTTATTAGAATCCTAAAGCGAAATATATGGAAAGCACGAGGACACCATGAACCTATTACTTGGCACTTGGGGTCACTCAAACACTGTCTTCTTGCTTGTTTTGTTTTGTTTTGTTTTGTTTTATAGTTTAGTTTTATTCCTACCCAGCCACACCTATGGCCACAGGTATCACTCGTTTGTATTATTGCACCAGTGATCTAGTGAGCTGTTTTTCAACTCACTTGAGCTAACAGCCACTAAATATTTCTTAACATTCCCCTAGACAAACAGATCACCTTGTATAGGTGTCCACAACCATCAACAATGTTACATATCCTATCTTGAAAGTTTCACTTTAGGATTTATTTATGACTCTGGATTTTCTAGAATAGTTAGTGGATGTCAGTTGAAACATAGAAGACCACCACTCAGATCTACTCCCTCCACTTAAACTGACCTCTGATCGAAACAATTTACGTATACCAAAAGAGACTCCGTGGGCACCTGGGTGGCTCAGTCGGCTGGGCTTCTGACTTTGGCTCAGGTCACGATCTCACGGTTCATGAGTTTGAGCCCCGTGTTGGGCTCTGTGCTGACAGCCTGGAACCTGCTTCAGACTCTCTGTGTCTCTCTCTCTGTCTCTGCTCCTCCCCCATTTGTGCGCTCTCTCTCTCTCTCTCTCTCTCTCTCTCTCTCTCTCAGAAATGAAAAAACATTAAAAAAAATTTTTAAATCAACAAAAAAATAAAAAACAAAAAACCCACCAAAACTAAATATAAAATAAAAGTAAGAGACTCGGCATCAGTTCCGTGTCCAGCAACTTGTGTTCTAAACAGTCCATGGCCTTTCCTTAACCTGTCTTTTCAACATCATCTCATCTGCTCTCAGCTGAGCCAGTAGCATTCAACCTGGTTGGAGTTATGCCCAGTGAGAACGCTGCTCACGACTTTGTGTCCCTAAAAGGAGGGCCTCCAGAGCAGGGGCTTTTCCTGACGTAAGAGAAGGCCAAAAACAAAACAAAACAAAAGAACACAAATCCAAGTAGGTGGTGAGAACTGAAAAGGAGAAGACGAATATGTGGGTAGAATCTAAGGGCCTCAGACAGGAAGTGGTAAGACATGAGGTATAAATGTAGGTCAACTAGATCCTGAATACATGCTGAGAGCCAGAGCTGAAGCCCCACTCCCTGCAACTCAGGCCCCCGCAGGTTAATACTCGCTTTCTTGAGCATATTTGTACGTTTTGATTGGCTGGGGAGGAAATGTTTTCCTCCACCCCTCAAGATTCTTTTGGCTGGTCTAAGAACTAAATTGACGTGAAACAGATTCACAGGAGAAAATCAAATTTAATTATATACGGAAGGAGATGGCATAAGAATATGAGGCCCACAGGCGGTCAGGCCATTGAGGCTTATATGCCGTCCAGAGCTAGGAGAAGGGGGTAAGGGTCTGGGACTTCAAAGGGAAGATGACCATTCATAGGAGGATGAGAAAGAGCAAACGTTTGGGAAACAAATGCTGGCTGGGCCATATGGAAACAATGGGACATAGGGAAGAATTTTAACAAACAGGCTTTGCTAGGATCTTCCGTGTCTCCCACACCTAGTTCGTATTATGCCATAGTTACCTTTGGTGACAGCTCCCTTCCTGGAGCAGGTCCTCTGTCTCAACTGTTTTAGGCAGTTAGTGAGGAGACAAAAAAAGGAACACCTCTTGAGTCTCTGTTTCATAAAAAGAATCAGCCTAAAATAATCCACATGCAAATTCCTTTGCAGTTTGAGAACACTTTCATCCTTCAGAGCCCGACTCAAATGCTACCTGTTCTCCAAAGATTTCCCAGATCTTACCACGCAATTATTCATCGTCTGTTCTGTGATCCCTGGGCATTTCATTGAAAGCTATTTTAACGGGCTGCCTCAGTGGCTGGGTCCGCTGAGCGTCCAACTTCAGCTCAGGTCATGATCTTGCAGTCTGTGGGTTTAAGCCCCTCATCGGGCTCTGTGCTGACAGTTCAGAGCCTGGAGCCTGCTTTGGATGCTGTGTCTCCCCCCCCCCCTCTCTCTGCCCCTTCCCTGCTCACACTCTGTCTCTGTCTCTCAAAAGTAAGCATTAAATAAATACATAAGAACATAAATAAAATAAAGCGATTCTAACTAAGATATCAGCTGGCTATACATTGTACATGACTGAAGACATGCCTATGACCACAGGTACCTCCTGACCACAGGAAACCCTTCAAGTTTCCCCTTCCCGCCACTCCCCTACACATCCCAGCTGTAGCCTCTTTTAGTCTGTCTCCCTAGCTTTAGGCTCTTGACCAGCTTGGTTTTTCATTTTGAGCCTCCACCCTTATTTTGCCATGTCGAGATTTGGCTGTCCTGTGCCACACCCTTTACTTTGGGTTGACCTGGAAACCAGGATGAAACCTTACCCGATCTCCGCGCCCCACAACAGTAGGAAGAAACTGTTCTGCTTTTTCTGTAGCTCAGTTTCCTGGGATCCCATGAGCTAAGTCCCAGGAGCTGTTCCATGAACAAGAAAGAGAGATTAGCCACGGCATACTGTAACCCTCAACAAAAGTTCACTGCCTGAGAGTGAAAAATAAATTAAATTCCAGTTGTCAATTTTTTTCTCAAAGTCTTTGACTTTCAGTAATGCCACAAATAAAAACGAGAATCAATCAAGATGTTATGCAATATATTAAACTAATATATGTGACTACAATCAAATCATCTTTGAACTGTTAAAAACTAAACAAAAAGGCCCCCATTTAAATGCATTGTATATTTATATTTAAATGTAGTCATATTTAAACGCATTTTCATTCTAAAACTACAGCCCTATTGGAGTGGCCCTTTGATTTAGCAGCCACAGTAGAACAGCTGGTCAGCTGGAGTATTTTCCTGAAGAGTTGTGATCTGAAAAAAAGCTGAAGAATGACTAGACGAAGCAGAGGTCATGTGTTTTATGAATTTTTATTCTACTCATGAAATATTCATGGACCCGGAGTCAACATGCCAGCAAAACACCTTGTCCATTTCTTTTGGGTGACCTCCTCCAACTGTGGGAGAGCTTCGCTACCTTGGAAACAAATCGCTGCCCTTCTCTGGCAAACCCTAAGAGAATTCAGCAGCTATGAGATGCAGCTAACATCTTTCGAGAGGACATGATGCTTTTCTTGATTAACAGGATTATGAAGCTTATGTGTTTATAGACCTCCACGCCAGGGCAAACTGCACAACCCAACCTCTCTCTGTTACGTTGTCACTAGACCAGCCAGGAGATTCTGATCAGGCTTCCCGGCAATCAGAAGTCATGCTCAAGCAACAGCATGTAGAGCCAATATGAAAATATCACCCTACCTAATTCAGCTATTGAATTGGTGACGGGAGAAATGACTTTTCACAAATGCAGATTGCTGAAATTATAATACAACTTTTTGGGCAGATTGCTGAAGTTATAATACAACTTCCTACTGTTGTGGGGCGCGGAGATCGGGTAAGGTTTCATCCTGGTTTCCAGGTCAACCCAAAGTAAAGGGTGTGGCACAGGACAGCCAAATCTCGACATGGCAAAATAAGGGTGGAGGCTCAAAATGAAAAACCAAGCTGGTCAAGAGCCTAAAGCTAGGGAGACAGACTAAAAGAGGCTACAGCTGGGATGTGTAGGGGAGTGGCGGGAAGGGGAAACCTGAAGGGTTTCATGTCTTTTTGGGCAATACGAATTACAGGCAAGCTATAATTTCCCATCGCTTAGAAGGCTCAAAAATATACTTATCCCAAGGTCATCTTGATATTATCCTTTTGTTAATGTGTTTCTTCCCCTGGGCAAAGTGACTAAATCAAATATATACTTTTAGATCCATAGCTACATTAAAAGAAAACAAAACAAAAAAACTGCTATGATTCTGGTCTTTAGATTCTCTTCACTCTTTTCATTTTGCGATGCTTTGACAAACCAACAACTGTGCTGTCAAGTTCAGAATTTAAATAGACTTTCACAAAAATCTTCACGAACACCAGCTGTAATGTCACCAACCAACTCCATCTTTGTTTTCCATCTTTAAGCAGAAAGCAGAGACTCAAGATGGCTCTTGCCAGCCACAGCTTGGGCGGGAGGCTCTAAGGGCGGTTCTTCCCATCTGTGAGAAGCCAAACAGAATCTCAAGACAAAATGTGTGATGCAAGAAGCATCTAGATCCCGGGGAAGTTGGATTGAGACTGCTTTGGGGAAAATAGTATTACTGTTTTTAAATTATCCTTGTTGCGCAGTGCGGTTTCAGCTGGGTATGACACCAAATTCAGTCACCAAATGTGAACACACACACTGCCAATGAGGCCAAGGTGATGCCATCGCTTTTCGGGACTTGGAGGATTTGTGGAAATTGCAAAAGGTAGTACCTGTTCATTGGCCTGGTGAAGGCAGGAAGGAAGGAAGACTGCTTCCAGACTGAGGATGTGGCAAACCAGCAGACCTGTGCTAGAGGAAGTTTGCCAGACGAAAGGATACAAAAAGATAAGACTGAAGAAAGAACTGAGGGGGGGGGGGTGGAGAACAAATGAGCCAATTGATACATTGTGAAGAGGAAAAGTGAAACGAAGCATTGGATGAAGTGAAAATGATCCAGAGACCTGTGTGCTGAGGAGAGGGAGAGACAACGACAAACGAAAAACAAAACAAACAACAACAGCCAAACAACCATTAACATGGGTGGAGCGTTTCCATCTGTATTTGTAGAAATCATTTTTCAAACTGGTGCATGGTACGGGATAAGGAATTGACGGTTATGTGACAGCAGCGACCCGGGTACATTTTCTTCCCCTGTTAGATAGTCACTCTTTCTTGCATCTTGGCCATGGATAGTCAGTCTTTCTTGCATCTTGGCCATGGGTCTGCAGGCTCTTGTGTCTCATAGGGATCTATTTCCACTGGGAGGTGGCAGTAAGGATTCTCTCCTTTCTGATCACAGTTCCTAAATGCTTTAGTGTAGGACTGTGCAGTCAGCTAGGGTGGCCACTAGAGCATTGGAAATGTGGCTCGTCAAGATTAAGATAAGCTATTGAGTAGTCACTGGATTATGAAGAATTAATACGCAAATACGCATCTTCAGTCTCTCCTTTATGTTTTTATATTAGCCGTATGCCGAAATGATCACATTTTTGATACAATAAAGAAATTTTAGTAAATTAGTTTCACTTGGGGGCAGCTGACTGGCCCCGTCGGCGGAGCGTCTGACTTCGGCTCAGGTCATGATCTCACAGTTCGTGAGTTCGAGCCCCACATCAGGCCCGCTGCGGTCAGAACGGAGCCTGACCATTCTGCCCCCCTCTGCCCCCCTCTCTCTTTGCCCCTCCCCTGCTTTCATTCTCTCCAAAATAAATAAAACATTTTAAGAAATTAATTAATTTCACATGTCTCATTTCCCTTTTTAAAAAAAAAATTTTTTTAACGTTTATTTATTTTTGAGACAGAGAGACAGAGTATGAATGGGGGAGGGTCAGAGAGAAGGAGACACAGAATCCGAAGCGGGCTCCAGGCTCTGAGCTGCCAGCACGGAGCCCAAGGTGGGGCTTGAAATCGCGAACCGCGAGATCAAGACCTGAGCCGAAGTCGGTCGCTTAACCGACTGAGCCACCCAGGCGCCTCATTTTCCTTTTTAATGTGGCTCCTAGAAAATGTATCGTTGTATACGTGGCTCACGTTTGTGGCTTGCCTGGTAATTCTACTGGACAGCACTGACGTAGAATGTAGGGTAAGGAAGGGAATTTGACCCTGTTTCAGGTCAGGTGTTATGCCCTCAGTGTAAAATATTAGCACGTTCTGTACTGACATGGGTTTAACCAGGAGAATGCACATTGAAGAATGGTCAATTTGTGAAGTCAAAAGTGGTGTTTTGGGTAGAGAGAAGACCTTGTGTTTTATGGAAGTCTCATGATTCAAGGGTGTGTTGTAAGCAAGTCAAAGAGGCAGGAGCTGAAAATAAACCAGCTCGTTTGATTCTTTGGTAGCCAGTCTATTTTGACATCTTCATTGTGAATCTGGCCTTTCCGTTTTCTCGATTTTTTTCTTTCTAGCTGACAGTACTTGCTGAACGGGGCATGGCAATAATTATTAAGCTTGGATTAAAACGTAGGACTGAGGGGCGCCTGGGTGGCACAGTCGGTTAAGCGTCCGACTTCAACCAGGTCACGATCTCGCGGTCCGTGAGTTCGAGCCCCGCGTCGGGCTCTGGGCTGATGGCTCAGAGCCTGGAGCCTGTTTCCAATTCTGTGTCTCCCTCTCTCTCTGCCCCTCCCCCGTTCATGCTCTGTCTCTCTCTGTCCCAAAAATAAATAAACGTTGAAAAAAAAAATTAAAAAAAAAAAATGTAGGACTGAGCTCACAAGAAACTTCACATTTCAAAGCCATCCCAGTTTGACTTAAATAATACAACCAAACAGGTCTGAAGGGTTTGCTGAGAAATCTGTTTAGAAATTGGTTTATGGGCATTATCTTACTTTAGCTGTGTGCATCTGTATTCAATGATACAATTCCCGAGTGTTGCCAGGGTAAAATTGGAAGAATAACATTATTTTTATAGTGACACCCTAGTGTATCATGTACTTTTTATGTTGTGATGAACCAAGAACCATGCTGTCAATGATATGGAAAACCCAGAGATTGTCTATGTGCACGTGCAGGAAAATTGTTTCCTTGTAAAGCCAACAATACTCATTAAAATGCTTTTGAACTCAAAGTGAGCTTTTCAAACACAGAATACATCTGCTAACTGTGTACACATTTTCGATATGATGGTGACCTTCTGGCACAAAAGGAGATAGGCGCATACAAAGTTGGTTTCATTCAATTAATATTTAATCTGACTTTACGACAGGAGCGTGCATTGTGGGAGGAAGGAAGGCTTCATGAAGATGATAATCTGATTGGAGAGATCTACTTCCTATCCATCCAAAGGTAACGATTAGTATGGCCATAAAAGCCCAGGGGAAGAGGGGCAGTTCAGATGAGAGTCACTGCTAGAGGTCACGGGAAAGACAATTCCCTTATTAGACAATGTGTGGTAGTCAAAAGAAAGGAATCTGAGGTCTAGACATCTGGGATCAAGTTAGGGTTCTACCATTTCAAAAATCTGAGGACATGACGTTATCTGAACCTAGGTGCTCAGAGTTGTTGGTCTTTTGGGTTTATCCTCCTACAGCAATATTCTGATGGACACTATTCAGATCCTTTTACTTCTTTAAACATCACTAAGCGAAGGTTATGTGCACGGCAGACTGTTAAAATCTGGGACAGTGGAGAGAAGGTACCTGCCAGAGGGAGACAATAAAATATATACAATTTAAAATTAATGCCTTCGACTCATAAACATCCTCTGATTACTTTTTCCAATGAAGAGGTTCCAAAGGCTCTTTTTATTGTTTTCTTTTTTAATATAATTTATTGTCAAACTGGCTAACACACAGTGTGTACATTGTGCTCTTGGTTTTGGGGGTAGATTCTCGTGGTTCATCACTTCCATACAACACCCAGTGCCCATCCCAACAGGTGCCCTCCTCAATGCCCATCTCCCATTTTCCCATCTCCCCCACTCCCCATCAACCCTCAGTTTGTTCTCTGGATTTAAGTCTCTGATGGTCTGCCTCCCTCCCTCTCTGTTTGAAACTATTTTTCCCCTTCCTTTCCCCCACTGTCTTCTGTTAAGTTTCTCAATGAAAACATAAGATACCTGTCCTTCTCTGCCTGACTTATTTCACTTAGCATAATACCTTCCAGTTCCATCCATGTTGCTGCAAATGGCAGGATTCCATTCCTTCTCATTGCCGAGTAGTATTCCATTGTATATATAAACCACATCTTCTTTATCCATTCATCAGCTGATGGACATTTAGGCTCTTTCCATAATGTTTTTTTTTTTTAAGTTTTTTGTAATGTTTATTTATTTTTTAGAGAGAGTGTGAGTGGGGGAGGGGCAGAGAACGAGGGAGACACAGAATTCAAAGCAGGCTCCTGGCTCCGAGCTGTCAATGCAGAGCCTGATGCGGGGCTTGAACCCACAAACCGTGGGGTCATGTCCTGAGCTGAAGTCAGATGCTCAACCAACTGAGCCACCCAGGAGCCCCTCTTTTTATTTGTTTATGTTTAGAATACAGGTTCTGATTGTTATTACCTGCCTTTCCTCCTCTGTTTTGTCCTGGGTGTCACCTACAGTTTGTCATTCCCAAATGACATTCCCATGTCTGTCTTAGGCAGAGGGATCTAGTCCTGCCTTTGACGCCTCCGTAGGCCGACATAAGCAAGCCTGGGGAAGGGTGTGCGGGGTTGAGCTGAGGAGGGAAAGTCGCAATAGAAGTCAAAAGGCCCACAGGATATTTGGCCAAAGACAGTTCTCGGCATTCTTCAGGCATCTTTTACAAGAATAATGCTTTCCACCCCAAAAGAAGTAAGTGAGCTAACTTTGGTTTTAAACCTTGCACATGATTGGATTCTTCAGTCAGCTGAATTAAACGTCACTTCATGGAGTCGACATAAATGGTGGCCAGTAAAAAGGTTGAGTTTGAAGCGACTGCGTTTCAAGGTTTTTCTCTGTCTTCTGTTCTGCTTCTCATCCCTTATTTGCGTATCTCCATCATCCTTGTAAACATGTAGACCGAGGTGCAATGAAAAGTCCTCCTGCCTATTTATTCTACTACAAAATAGGGAAATCCGTATGTAATTCTGCCCTAGAATTTTCCTTTTTTGGTTTAATTTTTTTTTCATTGATATTTGAGAGGGACAGCATGAGTGGGGGAGGTCACAGAGAGAGAGGGAGACAGAGGATCCAAAGCCAGCTCTGCGCTGACTGCAGAGAGCCCGATGTGGGGCTTGAACTCACAAACCATCAGATCGTGACCTGATCTGAAGTCGGAGGCCCAACAGACCGAGCCACCCAGGCACCGCTGCCCTAGAATTTTCTAATGAAAACTCATCCTGGGTCATTCACCAAATGTGTATAATGCTATTACCCACGTCCCAACTTCCTTGTCTGTATTTCTTTGACGTGAATGTCAGAAGCTGGATCTCAAAAGTGCGTCCTTTAGTCAATTTGAATACTGAATGTGGTATACCTTTAGAGTACTTTTCTCAGTTTTCTTATACTTTCCTGAAGCAATCTCTTTTAATCCCTGCAACAATCTCATAGGGCAGGGCTCTCCACTAGTCACATTTTACCAATAAAGAAATTGAGGAGCTGAACGATGAAGCCATTTGTTCAATGTCACACAGCTGGCAGGTGGGAGAGCCAGAGTCGGAAACCAGGTGTGTGTGAGTGTGGACCACACTCGTCACCCAATTTGGCCTCTCACTGGATGGGCTGGGAAAGGCTACATAGAGCAAATGGCATTTGAGCTGGTTTGGGAACGATAATGAGCGGGATTTTTGATAGATGGAGATGTATGGAGATGGAAGTTCAGACAGAGTGTTCCAGATTGAGAGCACCGCAGGAGAAAAAGGCGTCATCAGGAGATGATGCATCATAGGAGTCTGCGGTGACACTTCCAGGAAATTAGTTAGCAACAAGGTATTTTCAATCATGAGCCTAAGATTACTGGCAAACTATATTTAACTAGGCCTTGTCAACCACAGTCTTATATATGAGTGTACCGCTTCAGATCTTGTCATATCAAATCATTTCAAGACAGTAGATGAGGCCTCCGGCTATATCTTCTTCATAAAAGATCACTCTTTGAGCGAAGTTAACAAAAAACGGTATCAGGTAAAATCAGAGAAACCTAGAAAGCACAAAAATTATTAAGAAACGATGGGATTTGACTTTGGAATACTTTTCATAGCAGAGAAAAGTGGGGAAGAGAATGCTAATGCTTCCGATTTATGTTGTCGAACTGCCTTATCTAAATATTGTTCTTTATGTGGCAGTATTCCCTTCGTCGTATCATCATCGACACTGGGTTTTAATCGAATGTCATTTTTCGTGGCAGTCCACTGACTTTTTGAACAAAACTAACTGAACTCAAACATTTTTTAACGATGTGGGTTATCGTTATAAACCTTGATCGCTTTTCTTGGTTATCACACAATGGTGGTTTATCCCTGTACTAAGTAGCTCAGAAAATATTTTTGACTTCTTTTGCATGACATATTTATGGCTTTCCTGTATTATTCATTCTAGTCAGGCTGTCAAAATCCTCTCTTTATAACCCCTTCTACTTTCGATCCACTGCAGCTTATTAAAGCTTATTATAATTCTGTCTAAAGTTAAACTACCTCTGAGCGAGAGCCTGGAATGTTCCCTCATGAATAAACTTATGACATCTATTTTGGCTGCTGAAGACGTTTGTTTGTTTGTTTATATCCTAGTTTTCACATGTGTTCTGAATACTCGAGGAAGCTGCGGACAGGGGGGCTGGATAAGGAAGGGTGGCCATAGGTATTCAAAAGTCGAATCCCTTGAAGGTACTTTTAAAAAGCGCTATGGCAGCGAATCCTTTCAATCAGAGCACAGGAAATGAAGAGAATTAATATTTTATTTATGTGTGTTCCATATTAAATCAACTCTGAAGTATTAGAAAGTTCTGTCTTAAAATTTTAAATCTTAAAATGTTTAAAAGTCCTAAAATAAATATGTAAAAGACATTGCCTGAAAACAGGAAAACACGTCCCCATATTCCAGGGGTAGGCTAGCACAGTGGTTGAGAATATGAACTCAGGAGCCAGATCCACTGGGTGGAAAGCCCAGTTTCTCTGCTCTCCAGCAGAATGACGGGCAAGAATCCCCTTCGGATCTCTGTGCTGTAGGCTCCACATCTGTAGAATGGAGGGAATTGAATACTCCCTCCCTCTGTATTACTCTAAGTGACATCAGCCAGACTGAGAAAAGCAAACACCTTATGATTTCACTCATCTGAGGAATCGAAAAACAAACGCAAAGCAGAATCAGGCTGTACATGCAACTACATGGTAAATACATGGTGAACACAAACTGATGGTTGCCAGAGGGGTAGGGGCGGGCTTTTGGGCAAGATGGGTGACGGTGTGTACATGTGGTGGGGGGAGATACAGGCTTCCCGTTGCGGAATGAGTAAGTCAAGGGAACGAAAGGCTGCAGCCAATGGTACTGCAATAGCGTCGTACGGTGACCGATGGTAGGTGGCTCCCCTTGTGGTGAGCACAGCATAACGTATAAACGTGTTGAATCGCCATGTTGTATATCTGAAACTAATGGAACATTGTGTGTCAACTCCACTCAAATAAAAAAAAAATTAAAAAACACTACTTACCTCTTAAGGCCGTTGGGAGGATGAGAGGAGTTAGTAGAGATGCATATAAAGCAAGTAACATATCCCTTGGTATATAGTGAGTGCAATTTAAGTGAGGCCTTTTATTAAACAAGAGCTGTTTCACATTTTCTTTTGGTTTTGTTTTTAATCTTCCAAGTCCATTCTGCATCATTTATATTCTTGTACAGCGCTGTAAGCTCTGTAAGGTGAGACACTTTGTTTGCCTTGTTTGTTCCTTTATTTCAGTGGCTAGTATAGTGTCAGGGGCAGTAGGCGCTCAGGATATTTGCTAAAAGAATGAGCGGACCGTGGCGGAAAAATGATGATTTTTAGATGTGCTCAAGGGCAATACCATAAGAGATGGGGAGGGAAATTATTTTCACTATAGTAAAGAGCCAAGTGTCAGTGCTGGTGGGGCCAGTTCAATTCTGATGAGTTTTGTGATAAATACTTTGTTCTTTGGAAGACTATTCCTCAGTATGTAATTGAACCCAGTGGTGTGTTAATGTCAAGGCTGATGAGCTAGCAGCCATGTTTGTTAGAATTAAACTGTTCACTTCATCATTAGAAACTTTTGTAGGACATATTGAAAATTATAGTAAATAGAAATCATTAGACTGTTTCTTTCTGATATCAATACAACTGTCTGAAGAGATTTAGAAAAAAATCACTCGAATGTATTAACATTTACGTCAACGAAACGTACCCTATCTACAAGTAAAACAAGCTTTGAGAAATGTTGCAACGTATTTAAAGTCAAAAGCACACAACCTTAATAGGTAGAACATATGCGCAGGGAAAGAACGCACACATAAAGAGAAAAATGGACAGAAGATACAACGGGCAAACGCAAAATAAGAAATACAAATAGTCTCAATAAATCTCACTAGTAATAACAATGCAAATTAAAATAAGAGATTTCCCGCCCCCCCCCCCTTTGGAACTGGCAAGGTTTTTAACGATAAGCATTCAGCTGACAAAGTTGTGGGAAGCGGGCACTCTCACACCCTGTGGGATGTCTTGAAAGTCTTTATACCCTTTGACTCAGCAAGTTTTCTTCTAGGAATATACTCTAGAAAAGGTTTGGGCAAGTCGGCACCTATAAACACGCAAGGATATTTATCATGTAATTCGCTTCTAATACTAAGAAAACCGAAAGTGATTTAGACGTTGGTTTGATCGGCTTTGAACTAATTAAATGCATTAAGATATGTTATCTGCCAAGAGACGCTACATCATTTGTCGATTATTATATACTGCTTATCTTACTGGCATCATTTCATTGACTCCTCACCACAACACTAGGGACTGCTTAGTTTCCCCATATGGCAAATGAAAACATCGATAATCAGAAATAAATGTCACGTCCCCAAATTCAAAACTAGGTCTATCAAACGCCAAGGCTCAGGCTCTAAACATTATGCTATATTATAGTATTTGGTGGCTGGGAAAGAAGTGAAAAGAATAGGTGTCAAGTAATTATAATTATAATTATAGATAAAGATACGTCACCAAATGTTGTCGTCGGAGGACACCTTAATGCCCTACTTCTTCACGTGTTTTCTTCAATAACTATATTCGTTCATGTAATTTTTTAAAGTTATATTTTCAAATGAACTGGCTTGTTTTACTTAATGGCTAAATCGCTAGATTCGTATTTAGGAACTCAATTAAACTCAAAGATCAGTCTAGGACAAGAGAGAAGCGTGTGTCCTTGTGTGTGTGTGCACATACGTGTGTGTGCGTCTGGGTGTGTGTGTGTGTGTGTGTGTGTGTGTGTACTGCGAGTACTGTAAGGGAAACTAGTAAGCTGGCTTTTCCACTTAATGGCTACCGTGTTCCAGTAAGTTTCTTTCAATAATTGGGATAATTCACTTCTTACACAGAACAGCTCCATCCCATGTCTTAGAGAGACCTGTCAGAAGTGAATACAGCTAATTGGGGCGTGGTTTTACACAGTCATCTCTGCACTCAATTTCAAATTTGTCTTTTGTTTACCATGATATGAATGAAATAATTTTATAATAATGATAACAGTGACATCACTGTCACTCTTTTGATCAGTCGGTTGCCAAAGACATCATCGTAACATTTCATTTATAAATTTAATTCAGTTCATGTCTATGCTCTGTGCCAGATGAAGGGGAAATAAAGACCTGGTCCTTGCCCCTGTAAGGCGCACCGTATGTTAATGGAAAGGGTTATTCCACGCAAATTGATTGTGTAGTAAGAAATATATTATGGTGGGGCGCCTGGGTGGCTCGGTCGGTTAAGCGTCCGACTTCGGCTCAGGTCACGATCTCACAGTGCGTGAGTTCGAGCCCCGTGTCGGGCTCTGTGCTAACAGCAGATCCTCCCCCTCTCTGCCCATCCCCCACTCGTGGTTTCTCTCAAAAATAAATAAACATTTAAAAAAAATATATATATATATACATATATATACACACACATATATGTATATATATACATAATGGAAAGTTGAAAAGTGATCAAATAAATGGCAGTCTTTTATTCAATTAGTTATGTTGTCCTGGATCCTGTGGACGCAGCCTCAAGTAAAACATGGTTCTTGGTCCCATGTGGCTCACAATCTAGTAGGGAAATCACCATATGATTAACAAAAATAATTTTTGTGAAAGGTGTGGTGGAGCCCTAAGTAATTGGAGCGACGGGAAAGGAGCTGAAAAAGTGGTTTCACTTATGACAAGCAACACGTGATGAAGTGAGGCCACTGCTGTCAAGAATGTTCCAGTGCATTGAGTATTTTTGCCTGTTGTATTTCGCCACCATTTTCACGCATCCTAACTGAGATCTGGGCCAGGATCGCCTTTCCATCGGCCAGAGCTGCCACTAGAGGTTATCGCACCATCACAATTATGTAGTCCGAAGTGTTTCCTTCTTTCTTGAAATCACTGAAGCAGTTTTTCCCCCTTGGAGTCAGAAAGTAGGAAGCAGAAGATCCAAGTCAGAAATCAGCCACCTGAGCGGTTTTGCCCAAGTGGTCGAACACCCACCCTTTTCTTTCTTTCTTTGTATTGTTTTTAAGGTTTATTATAACTCCAGTTAGTTAACATACAGTGTAACAACGGTTTCGCGTGTACAATATAGTGATTCCACACTCCCAAACAACACCCGGTGCTCATCACAGCAAGTGCCCTCCTTAATCCCCATCGACTGTTCCAGCCAACCCCCCTACCCACCTCCCTTCTAGTAACCATCAGTTTGTTCTCTACAGGTAAAAGTCTGTTTCTTGGTTTGCTTCTCTCTCTTTTTCTTCCTCTGATCATCTGCTTTGTTTCTTAAATTCCACATATGAATGAAATCATATGGCGTTTGTCTTTCTCCGATTGACTGATTTTGCTTAGCGTAAGACTCTCTAGCTCTGTCCATGTCATTGCAAGTGGCAAGATTTCATTCTTTTTGACGACTGAGTAGTATTCCATCACGTATATAAACCCCCTCTTCTTTATCCATCCTTCAGATGATGCACGCTTGGGCTGTTTCCATAATTTGGCTATTGTAGAAAATGCTGCTATTAACGTCAGGGTGCATGGGTGCATGCGTGTATCCCTTTGAATTATTATTTTTTTTTAAAAAATATTTATTTTGAGAGAGAGAGAGAATGTGCACACACGCGCAAGTGTGGGGGAGGGGCAGAGGGAGAGGGAGAGAATCGCAAGCAGGCTCCATGCTGTCAGCTCAGAGCCCCACACGGGGCTCAATCCCAGAAACCGTGGGATCATGGCTGCGCTGAAATCAAGAATCAGATGCCTAACCGACTAAGCCACCCAGGTGCCCTAACTTAGCATTTTTGTATTCTCGGAGTAAATACCTAACAGCGCAGTGGGACGCCCACACTTTTAAACTAGGGCTTCAAGATCCACGAGGTTTCTCCAAGAAACTCCTTGGGAAAAACTTGAGCTCTGACACTGGCCTCCTAGGGCCTGAGGATCAATGGCATTGACAGCTGGCTGACTGACTGCAGTTGGAGATCCTGTGAGAAAATCAAAACCCGACAGTCCCCGTTACTGTCTCTGTGCCTTCTTACGGACCTTATCCGTGGCCTCTACACACTGACACATCGGTGGCTGTGAGGATGGGTGAGAAACGGATCACAAACGCAAACTCATTTGTGTCATCAATACCTGTGCCTGACGGTGGGAAGTGTGGCAGTATTACCCCCTCAAGTCTTGCTCGAGCTCTTTGCAACCAGAATGAGCTTTCTTGTTTCCAGATTTGTTTGTCAGGTTGGTAACATTTTCAGACTCTTGAATCCATTTTCCCGGGCGGTAAAGTCCCAACTCTTTATTCAGGCATACAATGTCTTTGTGCCAACCTCTCCAGCCCAACTCTTACCATCCACTTCCTTGCCCCATGGGCCCCACCTGCTCTGTCCTCCCAGAACCGCGTACTTATCTGTTATTACTTAGTTTGATGGGTAACTGATGCTTTCCCCAAAATAACAGCAATCTTTCCCTCCTTTGTATCCCCCCCACCCCCGCTTACATCTATTTATAAAATGTCCACCCTCTCTATTCAGCTAAAAGCTCCATAAAGGGAACGGTTTTGTCTTAGGTGTCTTTAAAAAGGTGTTCTGGGGCTCCTGGGTGGCTCAGTCGGTTAAGCGTCTGACTCTTGATTTCAGCTCAGGTCATGAGCTCACGGTTTGTTTGTTCGAGCCCCACGTCAGGCTCTGCACTGACGTTGTAGAGCCTGCTTGAGATGCTCTCTCTCCCTCTCGCTCTCTCTCTGCCCTTCCCCCACTCATACTCATTCTCTCTCTCTCTCTCAAAAAAAAATAAACGTTAAAAATAAATAAATAAATAAATAAATAGCATTATACCTACAACATAGTTGGTACTTCGTAGATTTTTACTGAATGAATTAGTGAGTACCCTAAGGAGGTATTGATTGAATCTAAAGTTTTGGCACAAAAGGATGTCTATACAGGGAAAGAAGAAAAAAAGTCTGGATCTGCCCATGTAAGCAAACTCCAAAGGAAAAGATATAAAGGTCGTGTTAGAGTATCCTAAGGCAAAATTCGGATCTTTGAGAAAAATTTGAAAATGTAGTATGATAACCAGGGAAAATAGGCCATAACAGGCCTATTTTTCTTTTTGTACATGCATCTTCACATGTCAAGAGAAAAGAACTGATAAAATTGAAGGGGGAGGTAATGGTTTGGGGAAATAGTGAAAACAATTGCTTCGTCTTACCAAGGTAGTAACAGGAAATGATCATCTGGCAATTGGAATACAGCTCGGGGCTTATTTCTTTACACACAGAAGAAATTGCAGATACAATTACGGCAGGACACCCAAAATTGCTATTCTCTCCGTTAAGGACCCCATACATGCAACAGGGAAAACCAAACCACTTCCTTAAATGCTTCAGTGTGATGAGTTTGGTTATCTGAGTCAGAAACTAACTCCTCGTGAAAAGAAACAGACGGTGTGTCCTCAAATACTGGTGGATAAAGCCACTGGTGGGTTGTGCCAGGAGCTCCCAAAAGATAGGCTCCCTGCCCCTGTGGCACCTGCATTCTAAAACTGAAACCAAAGATCAAGTTTACAAGGCGAGACCTTGAAATTCTATCGTGCACTTCTTTTTATTGTTGTCGGTGCTATTTGTACATCCACACTTGACTGTAACTTAAACTGGAGTGGTTCGTGAAAGATATAGATAAAGAAATCTTGCCCTCATCCGGTGGAGGGAGTTAAGCAAATAAATGAGTAGGATGCATAGTGTATCTCTTGGTGACAGGGGGAAAAATAAAATGGGGACGAGTGAAGGAAGACTGCAGGGTGGGGGGGTCGCCTCGCTGCCCAGAGCCATATGTAGGTGAGAATGCCGAAAAGCACCAGCCCACATGTGGTCACAATTGGAAATCAAGAAAACGGGCACAATGCCATTCGTCTTGATGATCTCAAGGCAAACAATGGATGTGAGTCATTGAACATTGACCAGGAAGGGCCGGGTTATCAGAAGCACACAGAGCTCTTGGGTATCTTTTCACCCCTGGCAATGGGCGCACGGAGATCTGAGACTGGGCAGTCGTAACTAGATTAAAGGCATCTTCTGGACTTCTGCCATGGAGGCAGGAGGAACCTTAGGAAGAATGTTCTGATCTAGATCCCACGGAGGTCAGGGTCTCCCCCTTGCCCCTTGGTCAAGTTCAAAAAGTCTGGAAGAGGCCACTGGAAGAAACCACACTGCTAAAACTTTGCCACTGCTTGTGATACTATTCCATTCCAAATTTGCAAACTTCTAGTAAGAGGTCTTCAGATTCAAAAACAGTTTTTAATTCAGACAAAAGCTGAATCACAGAAACAAGAAATCGTCTTGGGGAACAGAGACTGGGGCAAGCCACCTCTATGCTCCCAAGAGTCCTTGCTGACAGCGAGAATAACTGTGAGCAGGACTAATGGGGAATCTTCACATGTTCCTCTTCTGTGAGAGAAGTCGATTGCTAAAGATGCATCAGCAAACCCCATAATTTACACTTTCTATCTAGTCTCTATACACTCTAAGCCCCTAATTTTGGGATCGAGTCTCAGAAATCAGGTAGATAACATAAGAAATTTTATTCTCTATCAAAGCTCGCCTGGAGTTGACAGTTTCAGACAAACAATGAGACACGTGACCAAATAACTCAAGAAAACAAAAAAAAACAAAAACAGAAACAAACAAAAAAAAAAAACGACTGTTGCCTGTGCCGGGTTACCCTTCTGAGCAGTTACAGTTCTTTGGACCCCTTGAGAAACTTCGAGACAGTCAAATACCAATGCGGCTTTCTTTACCTTGGAGATCTCATTATTCTCAGGAAGCTGTATGTGAAATGAAGTCGTCATTCATGAAGCCATCACAAGGAAGACGGATCAGCCAACAACACAGGGCTGCTCCACTGTGTACATTTTTGACCAAGATTCCTGAAGTTGCGAGAAATCGTTTTCCCTACATTTCACAATCCTTTGCAACTTTCAGGTTCCACTTAACACGCCACCATAATCTCTCCCACCGTCAGTAAAGATGGGGTGAATTTGTGTACCGCCGCAACGTTCAGACCCCTCAGTTAAGAAATGGTTGTTGTCTGCGCTTGAGCACCTGACCTCTAGCTGTCCTCTGTGAATCAGCACTGTACTTTTCTGCACTCTGCTAGACATCCTGACACTTGCATTTCTTCTCTGTGTACAGAATGATGATAAGATTCAAGATAGCCTACATATTAGCTGAGGAAATGGTAAGAATCATTGTCGGCAAAAAGAAGGTAGGTTACCAGGGAACGGCTTGTTTTGCTGCGTAAGGAAGCGCAGGATAGAAGCCTAGGGTATTGCCTCATCCAAGAGCAAAGGACTCCAGAGCTATGATGTTTAGGGAGGTATCCAGAATTTTCTTCCGATCCAGATCCAAACAAAACTAACACTACGTGGTTCTGTCTCATGCCCAGTGAAAGAGCCACACCTCTTTTCCACAGAGGGTATGGCATTGACACCTCCTCCTGGCAGCCTTAGGCTTTTGTCAGGCAGAAACGGGGGAGTCCGAGGGGGAGTCGAGGCGGCAACGATGCGCCAGAAGCGAGTGTTCTGAGAAGGGGCGTGGAGTCAGAAAGGTATAAGTCATGTCAGGAGGCAGTAATTTGATCAGGGTGCCTTGAGTAGAAGTTTCAGAGAGGGCAACAGTTAAAAACGAGACCGGAAAAGTAAATTTGAAACAGATCGTGTGAGCCTGTGCATGCCAGAAGGTTGTAAACTAGATTTAAGGTTTTCAGTTATAAGTGATCAGTGATGGATATGCTTCTTGTGCCCTATTTATCATTACACAGCGAATATCATCCTCTTTTTCCAAACCAAAGCTACCTCTAGAAATCACTTTGGACAGCAGAAATCATTGATCTGAGAAGGTCCTATGTCTTTTCTGATTGTTTAAATACTTTCGGATATAGCATATATCTTCTAGACTGACCAACTAGGACACATCTACGTGTCATTACTCCTGGTGGTTCCGAAACATTTTCCATCACTTTACTGTCCTTCTCTTTGGGGCTCGCAAGAATGCCCAAAATGCCAAAAATATGTACATTAAAAAGAGAAGAAAAGAAAACATATGCATAGTTGTATCAGACTAAGTCAGGGAAACTAACTTATTTCAACACAGTTACAAGGCCATTCCACTGTTAATGCTTCCCCCTGAATACTGAAATAATTTAACTCTCAGGAGTACCATTAATTGACAGGCACACAGTGACAGAATGTGTTATCTGCTCTTTGAGTTAATTTGTATTGATCCCAAAAAATGTCAGCGGAAACTGCTGTTGCAGAACCAGCTCCCTCAAACTGTAGATGAATTTTGTGTCAAGACATCTAAAGATGATAATCGGAAGAACGAAATATAAAATTCAGCAACTTTTATATGAAAAGGTTCTCCTTTGAAAAATCATGTGTATCACGATGGCTTCAGATAATGCAAGGATGTCTTCATATGCATGCATCATAGACTTGAAGATAGAAAGACAAACAAACTCTGGTTTATTTGTATTAGAGAAGGACTGTAATTATTTTCATATGAAAAGTGATTCTAGGCTGGGCTTTCCCAGAGACATTTTCTATTAATTGCTTTTTTTCTTGTGAATGGCATATGTTTTCTTATTTTATTACAATGCCTTATAATTTTTTTGAAAACCGGACACTTTGAATACTATAAATGTAGCAACTCTGAAAATTAGATGCTCCCCCTGCCTTAAGGTTTCTTGTTGCTGCTTATGTGGTTGTTGTTGTTTGTTTACCGGGTTTTTCTTTCTTTTCTTACTGTTGCTTTTCCAACGTTTATTTATTTTTGAGAGAGAGTGTGTGGACGCGAGAGCAGGGAAGGGGCAGAGAGCGAGAGAATGGACCCAAGCAGGCTCTGAGCTGGCAGTGCAGAGCCCGACTGGGGGCTCAAACTGAGATCATGCCCTGATCTGAAGTTGGACGCTTAACTGACTGAGCCACCCAGGCGTCCCTGTTTACTGGTTTTTTAAAATTAATTTTGTAGTACCTGTATTCTTTCTTGTGTATGGCCAACTGAAGTCTCTGTCCCATTAGCGGAGCTGTAGCTGGCAATTTGACAACCTCTTCCTTAAATACCTGGAACCAACCCAAACCGAAGATTATTCCAGTCTTTGTAGATTGGATATGTGTTGGGGCACTCCTCCATTGCCAGGCGGTTTAAAACTCTACCTTAGCTTTCACGTCTTGGTTGTACAGAGCCTGAAGGTTGGCCAGGGGCTAGAGATTAAGAACTTCTCAGATCATTTCTGAGAACGTGTTGTGACCTAGACATTCATGTGGACTTCTAGAATATTTGGAATTTGTGGGAGTTTTTCAAAGCCTTTATTCTCCAAGTATTTTCTTCCCAAGACTCTTCCTTCCTAAGTTTTGGGGTATACATCTTACCACAGCTGTTACCTTTTATCCTAGGCGGCAACATCTAATATATTTGCCTATAAATATTTTTGGCAAAAACTGCCCAGGGTACCACCTCGGTCCTGGGGGAGTCCTGAGACAGGCAAAACAAAGGCCAAAACTTATTCCAGTCCCTCAGGGAGCCATAGGCAAGGTCAACACACACATAACAATTCTTTTTTTTTTTTTTTCTTAATGTTTATTTATTTTGGGGAGAGAGAGAGAGAGAGCAAGCCAGTGAGGGACACAGAGAGAGGAAGACACAGAATCCCAAGCATCTGTGACCCGAAATTGCTTAGAATTCCCCATATTTACCGACGACCTGCTGTTGTGCACCCCAGTCTCTGCTAGAAGGGATGCGGGTACATTAACGAGGTCAGCCAAGTTCGTGTCCAGGTCGGGCATTGTTCTAAATGAGGTACGTGTCTTCACTCGGTGGGTCGACACAGCAGTCGTGGGAAATAGCCATTCTGATGCGCATTTACAGAGATGATAGACGTAGAGCGTCGTGATGTGGCGCGAAGATACGACACCGGGATCTGACCGCCGACGGTCCGGTTCCAGAGGCTGTGATCTGCTCTGGACTGCTGCTCTCCACTCCCGATGCGGTAGAGAAATAGTCATCGATTAAGAATGGTAACAGCCGGAGTGACAGAAATAGCTCCGGGGGCCAACGGGCAAAAGACCCTGCAGGCGCCAGCCAGAAGCCCTCTGTCAGATGGGCAGAGTGGCGCTACCCCAGCACTGGGCACGGGTGGAGCGAGATCCCTTAAGACCCTGGGGTCTGAATCCCAGCCCGGCATCTGGGAGGCGTGGGAGACTGTGGAGTGGGCCAAAGCGTCCCGCTCAGGTGTGTGTGGCGCGGTGAGGGCTGCCTGCACGGGGCGGTCCGGGACACCCAGTCCAGGGAGGAGGGGCCGGGTGTTGCCAGTTTCCTCCCCATCACCAACATGATGGAGCTGGGGGCATAGGACAGCAGCCCCCCAGTGGAGGTGGGACCGCTTACACCAAACCGCAGCCCTCTGTGCCCGGTAACTGCGCACCTGCCAGACCGGGACCGACACCGACAGAACCAGAGGGCCCCTCCTCCAGGCCAGCACAGCCACCGATTCAAAGGCACCATCAGACATCGGTCCAGTGGTTTTGCATTTTCTGATCTGACTTTTGGTCAATTCTTTCGTATTTATTTATTTATTTATTTATTTATTTATTTATTTATATTTAATTAATTTAAATAAATTTAAATAAATTTAATCTAATTTAATATATATATTTATAAATTTATATATATATATATATTTTTTTTTTTTTCTTCTTCTTTCTTCCCTTCTCTATTCTGGTTGTTGGTTTGTTTAAGCAGGCATTTTTAATCTATGCTTTTTACACCTCTTCTGTATCTCCTTCTTTATTTCTCTCTCTCTCTCTCTCTCTAGATTAAGCTGTATAGTTTCTCTGATTCTCTGCCCGGTCAATTCCTTTTCTGCTCCCCACCCCCCGCCCGCCCCATCATTTCTCTCTTCTGGTGGAAGGTCCAAACCACCACGACAAGTAGGGTGGCGTTATATCATAATTTAAGGGGTCTATCCATCAAGGGGAGCTAACGATTGTAAATGCTTATGCCCCCAACTTGGAAGAACCCCAATATATAAATCACTTAATCATAAACATAAGCAATCTTATTGATAAGAATACAGTAGGGGCGCCTGGGTGGCTCAGTCGGTTAAGCGTCCGACTTCGGCTCAGGTCATGATCTCGCAGTCCGTGAGTTCGAGCCCCACGTCAGGCTCCATGCTGACAGCTGTGCTGAGCCTGCTTCAGATTCTGTGTCTCCCTCTCTCTCTCTCTGCCCCTCCCCTGTTCATAATCTGTCTCTCTCTGTCTCAAAAATAAATAAAAACATTTAAAAAAAAAGAATACAGTAATTGCAGGGGACTTTAATGGACAGGTCATATGGGCAGAAAAGCAATAAAGAAACAATGGCCTTGAATGATACACCAGACCAGATGGACTTGACAGATACATTCAGAACTTTTCATCCAAAAGCAGCAGAATACACATTCTTCTTTTTTTTTATTACTTTTTTTAAAATTTTTTGAGCTTTTCAAGTTCCCAAGAATATATTTGGTCTTGAATTTATTTTTTTTAATATGAAATTTATTGTCAAATTGGTTTCCATACAACACCCAGTGCTCACATTCTTCTTGAGTGCACACGGAACATTCTCCAAAATAGATCACATACTGGGTCACAAAACAGCCCTCAACAAATACAAAAGAATTGAGATCATACCATGCATATTTACAGATCACAATGCTATGAAACTTGAAATCAACCACACGAAAAAATTTGGAAAGCCTCCAAATGCATGGAGGTTCAAGAATATCCTACTAAAGAATGAATGGGTCAACCAGGCAATTGAAGAGATTTTAAAAATCTACAGAAGCAAATGAAAATGAAAATATGACAGTCCAAACCCTTTGGGATGCAGCAAAGGCAGTCCTAAGAGGCAAATACATTGGAATCCAGGCGTATCTCAAGAAACAAGAAAAATCCCAAATACAGAATGTAACCTCACACTTAAAGGAACTAGAAGCAGAGCAGCAAAGAAACCCCAAAGCCAGCAGAAGAAGAGAAATAATAAAGATTACAGCAGAAATAAACAATATAGAATCTACAAAAACAGTACAACAGACCAATGAATCTAAGAGCTGGTTTTCTGAAAGAATAAACAAAATTGATAAACCCCTAGCCAGACTTCTCAAAAAGGAAACAAAGAGAATCCAAATGGATAAAATCACAAAGGAAAGAGGAGAGATCACAACCAACACCACAGAAATACAAACAATTATTAGAGAACACTATGAAAAATCATATGCCAAAAAACTGGACAATCTGGAAGAAATGGACAAATTCCTAGACACCCACACACTACCAAAACTCAAACTGAAAGAAATAGAAAATTTGAACAGACCCATAAACAGCAAAGAAATTGAATCAGTTATCAAAAATCTCCCAACAAATAAGTGCTGACAGCTCAGAGCCTGGAGCCTGCTTCAGATTCTGTGTCTCCCTCTCTCTCTGCCCTTCTCCTGCTCACACTCTGTCTCTCTTTCTCAAAAATAAATAAACATAAAAAATTTTTAAAAAAAAGAAAATAAAGAAAAAGAAAACCAAAATGGGAGGCATCATAATCCTGGACTTTACCCTCTACTACAAAGCTGTAATCATTAAGTAAGGTGTTGGCACAAAAACAGACACATAGACCAATGGAATAGAATAGAGAACCCAGAATTGGATGGACCCACAAATGTATGGCCAACAATCTTTGACAAAGCAGGAAAGAGTATCCAATGGAAAAAAGACTCTCTTTAGCAAATGGTTCTGGGAGAACTAGACAGAAACATGCAGAAGAACAAGGAGGAGGCACCTGGGTGGCTCAGTTCATTAAACATGTGACTTGATTTCGACTCAGGTCATGATCTCACAGTTCGTGAGATCAAGCTCCACGTTGGGCTCTGTACTGACAGCATGGAGCCTACTCGAGATTCTCTCCTTCTCTCTCTGCCCCTCCCCCCACCACACCCCCTCTTTCTCTCTCAAAATAAATAAACATTAAAAAAAGAATAATAAAAATGAAGAAAAGCTTTAATGCCAAACTGTTTCTTTTGCTGGCGTTATTTGTTTTCTGGGTCATAGATATACAGTAGCATAAAGAGTTCCGTAGTCTCATAGAAGAGAATTGATTGATTTGGATGTTCCTTCCTTGTCAGTCTTCATCTGCTATTTTGTTGTGGTTTAATTATTTTTGGCTTTGCTTTTGCCGTCGTCAATCCTTTTGAGATGAACCTAGTGCTAGTACTGATTTTTATCAATTTTAACTTATTTTGATACATTCCCGTTTGGTGGCCGATAATTAGGTTGCTTAAGTGGCCTTTTGAAATCACATTTCTTCCTAATTGGCACATAATTCTCGGTCATGACATTTGCGGGTATTGATTTATGTTTTTTTTCCTTATGTTAACTTCTGGGATATCTTTGACAAAATTAAATAATAATTCCCCAAATGAAAGCAAATTTAGTGGACATCCACTCCCTCGTATGAGTATATTTGAAATCTCTTTGACGGAGAGCTGAAGTGCACTCTTAAACTCCGCTGCATTAACGTCAGGAGTCTGGAGAACGTTACAACTGCCAAGTGGAAGATTAACTAAAGAATATAACAAACGTCACAAAAAATGAAAGCGGATTTGTGGATTTAGAGAGTTTGATATACCATAACCACAACAGGAGAAAATGGCATCATGCTTGAATTGCAAGGCTCTGAGATATAACTGATTTTTCTTTCCCCCTTGAAATGAATTGAAGTTGGTAGACAAGCTCATGAAAGAAATAGCATTCATGATATACACATGCCTGGCTTCTTTTCGAAAGCATAGGATTGCCATATCTTTTCCTGAGAAGCGATTTGCAACAAATCATTTGAACAACTCTCTGAAATTTTTTACAGTGCAATCCTTAATTGGGTAAATTAGAGACGCTTTTTTTTTTTAAACCACACTTAGCACGAAAATGGCTGAAAACTCCATTGAAAAGATGCTATGCTAAGTGCCTAATTAGTAAACAAATTAAATATATGTTAAAGTCTAAACAAAATAACTCTGCATTAAATTACTAGAAAAAAGAGGCAAGTCTAAACTCTGTTCTCTCAGGAACTGAGTTTCTCCAGGCCTGAGATGTGACAGGAGGAAGGTCATTAACACCTGTTAAAAAGAAACAACAAGGTGAGCCACTGTGACTCAGCATCTAGGCACCTTGAGCTTGATCCGGGTCAGGGACTCTGGATGAAGTAGGCCACCAGTGGGGACTTCGGAGGGACTCACAGGGATGCCAAATTCTACCATGCTCCAAAGCAGATTTGCCTGTTCCCTTGAGGCCAGAGGTCACAGGGACTTCTTAGCCTTGTCTACAGGGGGTGCAGTGGGAAATTCCCTGATGAAGGTATGCTGGGAGTCCCGGCTCCCACAGAGGCCCTGAGAGATCCCCACAGCAGGTCTGACTCCAACAGCCTTCCCCTCCAGGCACCGGGAGTGCAGTGTGGGGAACCCCTAGCTCTAGAAAAAGGAACAAGCCCAAACAGGGTCATTTGTTCCTCATGAGAGCAAACTAAGAGTTAATCACGGTTTCAACCTCTCCCAGGAATGACCTTTTAGCAGCCCATCCAAACTTTCCGAATCAGCACTAATGAGGTCAATCTGCCTGGTAAAAAGCCATTTGTTCTTCCCCACCCCAAAAGAAGATGAAACAACCCTTTCATTTTGTTTTGTTTTGTTTTGTTTTGTTTTGTTTTGTTTTGTTTTGTTTTGCTGTGCCAAGAACTTCCTTGCCCCACTCTTCTGCCCATAAAAACCTCCCATTTTGTGCAACTGGGACCATCTCTCTACTTGCCAGATGGGATGTGGCTCCATTCATGAATTGCTTAATAAAGCCAATTAGATCGTCAACTTTATTCTATTGAATGTTTGTTCTTTAACACATCTATAAGCCAACAGCATGTTTGTCTTCATTCATTTGTGCCTCCATAACAAAATACTACAAACTGGGGAGCTTATAAACAACAGAAAATTTACTTCTCATAGTTATTTAAAAATGTTTTAAGTTTATTTATTTATTTTGAGAATGAGAGAGAGCACAAGCAGAAGAGGGGCAGAGAAAGCCGGAGAAAGAGATTCCCAAGCAGGCTCTGCACTTTGCTGTCAGTGGCAGAGCCGAACTCGGGGCTTGATTCCACGACCCTGGGATCATGACATGAGCCAAAATCAAGAGTCAGATGCTTAACCTACTGAGCCACCTAGGCACCCCTATTTCTCATAGTTTTAAAGGCTGGAAGTTCAAGATCAGGACCCAGCATTTTCAGTATGGTGCCTGGTGAGGGCCCACTTCCTGTTTCATAGCTGGTGCCCTTCTGTGTCCTTGCATGGTGGAAGGGTCTAGGGAGTCCTCTGGAGTCTCTTAGAAGGGCACTGATTCTATTCATGAAGGCTCTACCCTCATGACCTAATCACCTCCCAAAGGCCCCACCTCCTGATACATCTTTGGGGGTTAGCATTTCAACATATGCAATTTGGGAGGGACACCAAAATTCAGACCAGAGTGATGTCTATGGATGCTTCATTGCTTTCATCCCGGCTTTCCCTACATGGCCCTCCCCAAAGGCACAGGTACGGGAGCCCGGAAGCACACATACACACACCTCTAAAACCCATTTACCCTCAAGAAGCCAGCTGATAAATCAATCCATGAGTTAGTAAGGGATTGGCAGGACTTCGGATATTCACCAAAAAGAATACGTTCTTCTCCTATTTTATGTTCTTAGAGTTCTGTTGCCTTTTGTTGGGATGTGTCAAATAAAAATCACATGTGCAGCCAGATCAGAAGATTCTTTGTTTAAAAGGATTATTGCCATAATGGGAGGCTGATTCCTTTAATACAGGGAAAGGGAAACTATTGCAGTAGAGAAGACATTCCAACCACGGCATCTACAACTGTTTGAAAAACAAGGCAGAAAGGAATTTTCTTTCCAAGGAAAGGATAAACAAGGTTAGAAAGAATCAGGTACGGTGGAGTGGGAAGAGTAGGTAGCATGATTAGACAGTCGAGCAGGAAATGTTTTTCCTTCGGGTCAGGGTTACCCTATTCTTAGGGGGGATCCTTAAAGATGGATGGTTCTGAATTCCAATGCTGGCTGAGGGTAGATACAATTCTTGGGCCTGGGAGAAGAAGAGAAAATAAAGTTTGATCAAGTCGGATTAGCAGGTAGGTTGTCTAGATTGGTCAGTGGCTACAAACAACTCAGCTACACTTTCATAAAACAACAAATGGGAATTTGGTAGATCTGTGTCTGGCCCGGTCCTGATAAAACAAGGGGGTCATCTCTGAGTCTTATCTAAGTCACGTGGGGACCAGGTGGTTCTTCTCAGTAACCCCTTTCCTGGAACGCAAAAGGGCCAAGGGATTTCTTAATCTGGATGTTTCCGAGTGCAGTGGGCTCAAGTCAAGCTCAACATTGTCAGGGGTAAGTGACAACATGACAAACCAGGTAATCAGCCGGTTTGAGCACTTGGACATTGTGAACACAAGTTCTGTATGAGGCTTTCTGGCCCTAGTGTCGCTCTCACAATTTCCCCTTGTGTCGAGTCACTTGACCGCAAAGATCATCCTTCCAGCTGGGTCACAGCTTTGGGGCGTCCTGTTTCACTGCAAACAAGAAGGCTTGCTTCTCCTTCCGTTCCATCTTTCCACCGCCATCATAATCACGACTGATTCCTTGATCCAACTCAAGTCTGATGAGTCCTTTTCATATACATTTCAGCTTAGAGGCCCGATGTGAAGAGAAGATTGAGAAACCATTTGGCAAAATGATTAAGCGAGCAGCGAAGCTTAACAAATCCTCATGCTGTCAAGACCAGGTTATTAACTGAGACCATTTGGGAGTCAGATGTTCAGCCTGCAGCCAGGATTCAAAACTGACCCCGTTGTTTAGGGCCTCTGACCTCTCAGACATGACCCAGTGCCCCGAAAATGGCTCTTCAGGACATGTGTCTATAGAGTGATTGCAGGGCTTAGTACATGAGCCTTGTAAGCGACATAATTTTGTGGTGGTTGTAGTTTTTATTTTGTTTGCTGCATGGTTGTTGTTCTTTTGGTTTTTTCCCCAGGGATAGGATAAGAAGAAGTTTTACCTTATTTAATGAAGCGTAGTTAGATTTTTCGCTGGTCTGATCATTTTTGGTGCATTACACAGTCCCGGAGGACTCTGTGCGGCCGAAGACCCATTCCATACAGTTACAATGTTGAAGTCAAAGCGATTCTAGGAACTTGTGTCTAGGCAGAAAGCCTCCTACTGGATCAGGCCAGTGTGTGCAGAGGGCAGGCTTTCCAGCAGGCTGTGTGCATTTGAATTCTCGGGTTTACCAGAAGCCTGTGCAGGGCTAGTCCCGCCTCCCCTCTTTCCCGCAGCTTCCTGTTACCATTCTGACCTCATTTTCGAATTCTCTCCCATTCATTCACTTTGCTCTGCCTCCCTGAATATGCCAGGCCTGCTCCAGCCTTAGGACCTTTTTTTGAGTGGCGCCCTCTGCCTGGCATCTTTCTTCCCCAGAGAGCCGCCACTTGACTACGCCCTCATCTCCAAATGTTTCTTGGACTATCCCGAACACCCTAATACAATTGGCCTATACTGGTTCTTTTTTTTTTTTTTTTTTAATGTTTATATTATTTTTGAGAGAGAGTGCGCATGAGTGGGGGAGGGGCAGAGAGAGAGGGAGACAGAATCCGAAGCGGGCTCCAGGCTCCGAGCTATCAGCACAGAACCCGACGCGGGGCTCGAACTCACGAATTGCGAAATCAGGACCTGAGCCAAAGTCGGAAGCTGAACTGACTGAGCCGCCCAGGTGCCCCCAAACACCCTAATTCAAATTGCAGCCTGCATTTCTCTGCTCCCACGCCTACACTCCTGATCCTTCTTACCTGGATCTACTTATCGTCCAGCATTTACCATATTCAGACATCCCCTATCATTTTTTTCTTATATTCATTGTCTTTTTCCACTAGAATGAGAGTGGAATTTTGTTTCTTGTTGTGCCTTATCTCCTGAAATCATGCTCAGTGCATAGTAGGAAATCAATAATCATGTGTTAAGTTAATTCTATGTTAAGTAAAAATGATTTTTAATAGATAATAAAATGACAGACAATATAATTAAACACTTTTCCATGATACAAAACTATTTCTACATACATTCATCCCAAGCCTGATCTTTTTCAAATTAAAAGCCGATTTCACAGTTGTTCTTTTGGTACGAAAAAAAGTAATTGGATGTGGTCGGACTGAGAGCCTTGCCAGGCCTTTTGTTTATCCTGGAGGTGGGAACACTTTGTCATGTACTGCAAATCTTTCTTCCATTACTAGTTGTCACAAATATTATGTATTTTCTACTTTAGATGTCTTTCCTGATGATAGGAAAGGTTAAAATGTAGGTTCTAATAAAGTCTCCAATATCCTCATAAACAAAAAGTGAAAAATGTTTTCTCCTCTTCCAGTACTCAGATATACTTAGTCATGACTCTTTCTCATACGATGGCTCTTCTGTCTTATAAATACACTTCTCCCTTCTTGCTCAAGGCAGTCCTTTCTTAGAACACCTTGCTATCATTCAAGATGGCTGACTTAAATCAGAGAAGGAACTGCGAGGGAGAGGAACTCGCAACTGTGGAGTTAATGGCATGCAAACTCCACTCTGTTTTCACTATCTTGTAAAGAAGACTGATTCTATTTGAAGAAAGGTAGTAAATGATTGCTGGAAGGAAAAGAAAAAAAAATCAATTCCGAGTGTCTCTAAGGAGCAGAGTAAATCTAAAAAACAAATGTTCGCTCAGGGTTCCTAGCCCCAAGAGAGCACATCCAGGGAGTCACAGTCTGTTAATCCCAGAGATACCAATCCCACAGAGCGAGAAATTCAGGAGGACCATATTGTTAAGAATCGACTGAAATAACATTCAGAGCAAACAGTGAAAATGGATGCTGGCTGTGAACTGTTCATTTGCAAGGAGCCTTGGAGGTGCAAATGCTACAAATCCGAGAAAGCTCAAAGACTTACAGGCCCACACAGGCCGACAGTGACTACGCTGTCCTTGCTTCCTCTTCCCAGAGCCCCAACATGAAAATCAATAGAGAAGGCACCACGATGATCACAGAATTACTCGAAATGGAGTGTAAGAAAGGAGAATGAGCTGAAATCATTCAGCCCGGAAAGAAGAACGGTCAGATTTCTGTGATGGATAGTAAACCGCTCCAGAACTATTAAAAGAAAGATGGCGACTACCTGTCCTCCACTGAACAGAAACAGAGTTAAGCTGAAGGATAAAATAGACAAGTTAGCAAGAGGCATGTCCCGTCTTTTAGAGATTAGTAAATCTTCAGTGTTTCTGATTTAGCAACCATGGGGTTTCTCTTTCCTTGGAAAGTAGCTTGAACCATTTCCCCATGTTCCCAGGACGGAGTGTGAAATCATGAAGAGAATGAAGGCTTAGGCACTGTTGATTCAACAGAGGCCTTTTTGTGCTCCAGCACCCCCATCTCTCCCTGCACCGGCTCCTTTATTACTTCCAGTGAGCGCGAGCATTGCTTTGTGGAATTCTACTCGCCAGTCTTCTCATTCCGTCATTCAAAACCCTATCTACCAGGGCGCCTGGGTGGCTCGGTCAGTTGAGCGTCTGACTCTTGATTTCGGCTCAGGTCATGATCTCACAGTTTGTGGGTTCGAGCTGGTCTCTGCGGTCTCTGTGCTGACCAAGCAGATCCTGCTTGGGATTCTCTCTCTCCCTCTCTCTCTGCTCCTCCCCCGCTCACACACACACACACACACACACACACACACACACTGTAGGAGGTTTTCAGATAGGCACTTAGGAAAGGCCTCTCTGAGGAAGTCCCTGGTGAGGTGATGACCAGGATGCAGCCCCATAAAGAGATGGGATAAAGGAAACAGCCTACTCATTAGCCTACAAGACTCAGCATCCTCAACACTGGCGTATGTTTACTTAGTCTTAAAAAAAACAAAACAAAAAACTACGTGTATCTTCAGATAAAAGGGTATAAAGCTTTGACATTTCCCCCAAATGGCAACCAGTATTCCCAAACGAAAATTGAAATTGGGTGGTAGGAATTAATATTTTATCTAGTCAAACATTCAGGGGTTGTTGCTAATCATTTCACACCAGATCTCACAGGCAGGAAGTGCTGGTGCAGGGATTTGAAGATTTACTTTTTCATTCTGCTCTGAGCAGGGAACGATAGTTGAATACAATCTGAGGCCTTGATGGTGGTTAAGAGTCGGTACCCGGGACCCAGGTGGCCTGCATTTGGCTCCTGCCTCTACCACTGGCCAGTTCTGTGACCCTGAGCAAGTTAGTTTAAAACCAGTCTCCGGGGGCGCCTGGGTGGCTCAGTCGGTTAAGCGTCCGACTTCGGCTCAGGTCACGATCTCGCAGTCCGCGAGTTCGAGCCCCGCGTCGGGCTCTGGGCTGATGGCTCAGAGCCTGGAGCCTGCTTCCAATTCTGTGCCTCCCTCTCTCTCTGCCCCTCCCCCGTTCATGCTCTGTCTCTCTCTGTCTCAAAAATAAATAAAAAAAACATTTAAAAAAAAAATTTAAAAAAAATAAAACCAGTCTCGGCTTTAATGCCTTCATCTATAAGTCCCGGATAATAACAGTATCTACCTCAGAGGGTGGTTATGAGGATCTGTCGCGTTCATATTTGTAAAGCATATAGGACAACGCCTGAGACATAGTGAGTATTACGTAATTGCTAAACTAAAATAAAATACAATAACTATTTGTTATGGATAACGTGAGCCAAGTGTTGATGGAAGCTGTAAGAACGTCTTCACCATACTTGCTGCGGGAAAATCATTCAGTACATTGTGGATTTAGCTTCCATCAGTGCAAATTTATAATTCCATGTGAGTCGAATGAAAGCTTCCTTTTGGATTATCCATGAAGGATATGCTAAGTAAATTGTCAATATAAAGAACTTTGTCCCGTTTGTTAATGTTTCTGAAGGGATTGCCTTTTCCTGAAGCATTTTGGCAGTGGCTCTTTGTCAACGCACATCGGGTGTGCTAATTATCAGTCTTGTTTTTTCATTTAATTTGTTAGATAGCACTCTGTAAAATGTCAGTTTATACTAATTTATGCCCAGAAATGCCATATACGCATATTTAAAATATACATAAGGGCACCTGGCTTGCTCAGTCGGTTAAGCGACCGACTCTAGATTTCGACTCAGGTCACAGCCTTGAGGTCATGGGATCGAACCCCGTATCCGGCTCCACGCTGAGCGTGGAGTATGCTTAAGATTCTCTCTCTCTCCCTCTGCCCCTCTCCCCTGCTCTGTCTCTGTCTCTCTCTCTCTAAAATAAAAATAAAATCGAAAAATATATATATACATGTATATATATAATTTACGTATGTCAATCTCACTTCATTTTCTCCCCTGTATATTCCCTTCTCTTTCCATGTCTTATGTGTAATAAAAACAGAAGGCAATTTTCAATGTATCGTGTTTTCTATAAAAGCCACACCTTTAACTTTTCTTTTTCCTTCTGCGCAACCCTACACACAAAGATTCTGGAGTCTCTGAAGTGTTGAGATGTACTGTACCTAACACACACTTCATGAAACTTTCTCTTCTCTTTCTTGATGTCCAACATTCACGCCCCGGTATTAGGAAGCATCTGAATATCTCACCATGTACTTTACCCCACATGGAATAAATATACGTATATTTGTTTTCCAGAAATAAGAAGCTGAGACATCTCACTGGCACACTGCCACATGGAGTGACCACACTGTTTTCCTTGCCTAATATTGTGAGCAACTGATTTTCAGCTATTTGCACAATTACTTTTCTTCCTCTGTTTTTTTTTCATGTTTACTTGTTTTTGAGAGAGAGAGAGCGCGTGCGTGCACGTGAGTGAGGGAAGGGCAGAGAGAGGGGGGACAGAGGATCCAGAGAAGGCTCGGCACTGACAGCCGACAGCCCTCTGTGCGGCTTGAACTCATGAACCCTGAGATCGTGACCTGAGCTGAAGTCGGAGGCTTAACTCACTGAGGCACCCAGATGCCCCTCTTCCTTTGTATTTTAGATGATATCTCTACAAAACAACACCGTGAGGATTCAGCACGTTTCGAATTATAATCCCCAACACTTGCTTTTGTAAGCAAGACATTGGACAGCAATTACCGTGAAGGCAGAACCACATCGTACGTGTAACTTTGGCTCTTGTGCCCCGTGACGTACTGCATTGACACTCCCGGTCCTGTTTATGCAGCCTATTATGATTATAATTCTGTTGTGCCTATCATATCAAATCCTCCACCATATGTGGGCCTCCAGGGATGGTGACATGTGTCACCACTCAAGTGTTTGCAACTCCTCAAACAAGCTTCTTCACACCGAGTCATCTGCCTACTTTTAAAACCCTCAAAATATATTCAGATACCCCCCCCCTCCGCCAATTCTTGGTAAATTAGAACTAAAAAAGAAAAAAAAAAAAAAAACACTTGTCAATCAACAGTGATTAGGCACCCTGAGAGATAATAGATGCCATGGAACTCGGCATTGTGACCTGAGGAATTTGTCACGCGTGACCATAACCCCCAGCATTATCTCAAGAGAACTAGCACTCTGCCTTTGACTCTCATCTGGTAATCTCCCTGACATACCACACGGGCGTGGGCTGGTGGGCCCGGTGCGTAGCTATAAAAGCTGTCTATTGCATGCCGTGACTTTCGCACAGTCCTGTTTTCAGCACCTGTCACTTCATACTAACAGCATTTAACCATTCAAAACGTATTTATTGCGTCTCTGTTACATCTCAGGCGCTCGGCTGGGCACTGGGGAACCCACTGATGGGCAAGGCAGGGTCCCTGCATTCAACATGCTTCAGGGGTAGCAGAGCTGAGAAGTATGTAGGCAGCAGTGGATGCTAAGCTAAGGAAGCCCAGAGAGCACGCAGAGTTCCTAAAGGCAAGGTCAGAGAGGATGGGGGGGGGGTAGGAAATAAGGGTCATGATGGCATTTCCTGAGGGCGTGAGGCCAAATGGTTCTGCATGTGCCTCTCCAGCTCTGTTTCTATGATATTTCTCACCCCGTACGTTAACTGTAATCACTGCCGACTTCCCACTCGACAGTGCTCCACATCCTTGAAGCCTGGTATTAAGGCCCTAGGAGAATAGTAGGCTCTCTACTAGTAATTGAGAACAGATAGAGTGAGATGACTTCAGAGCAAGTCTGCAACGCTTAGCCTCTGTCCCATTAAACGCCAACTAGATTGGAAGGAGAGGAGAGAAGGATAATTAAGAATGCCAAGCTGGCCAGCTTTGGAGGGGTCAGGGTAAAGGAGGTCATCCGGGAGCCAAATGTGTAAGACCACAGATTCTTTAAGAAGACGGTAATGCTGCGCTAATGAAAGAGTGACAAAAAGAGAGGAGAAAAGGTATGCAGCGTGAGGAATATCAAAGGAAAGACGAGAGAGGAGCCGTTGATAATCCGGCATGCATGGGAATCCTCAGGAAACATACCCAGAATTCTCCGCTATGTAACTGGGGCGCAGGGGTACAAGAGCATCTGGGCCCATGCGTCCCATACAGACCAGATTCAGCCACTCCCTGCCAACAAAATCCAAAGGCAGAGAGGACAGGGGTGGTGAACCCAAAAGGGAATTCATTTCAGGTTGGCCAACACCAAGGACACAGCGGACGAATGTCTCAAAGCCTTTCTCCACAGTGCTGAAAACACTTCTGGATTTATATAAAGAAAATGCGGGACAAAGGTCGGTGTGTCCATGCAAGTGGGTAGAAAAGGTCAGGTTGATTGATCCTCATCTTGGGGTCAATCACGGGCGAGGGCTTGTAGGCTCAGGGCAACCCGTATTGCTTGAGAGGGCACTTTTGGTCCCCAGCATGGGATGTTTTGCCCACCCAGTGTTTTGCCTGAGGTAAGAGACAAGCTGGAGGGGCGCCTTGGTGGCTCAATCAGTTAAGCATCCGACTTCGGCTCAGGTCATGATCTCACGGTTCACGATGTCAAGCCCCGTGTCGGGCTCTCTGCTCTCTGCGCAGAGCCCCTTTCGGATCCTCTGTCTGTCTCCCTCTCTCTGCCCCTCCCCTGCGTGCTCTCTCTGTCACTCAAAAATGAATAAACATTAAAAGAGAGAGAGAGAGATAAGCTGGAAAGAACTTAATTCGAAAGAACTTAATTCGAACTGAGATCAAAATGGAGTTAAAGTCCTCTTTCAACTATGACAAGGCATTTTTACCAGGTTGTTTCTCAGACAGATTCCACGATGTTCTACTCATTCCAGATGGCTTGTGCTTCCGCATACCCAAATTACGGATAGTTACAATCCGGAGACATTGTCATATTATGATAAGACTCTTCCAATGTGATAAAGAACGTGTCCCTTGGCAATTTATTTTAGATGTGCTCTTCATTCCCACACAGGCCTGACTTAACTCTGCTTATCCCCATAAGGGGCATTCCTCATTATCTGTTCCTTTCTGTTCCTAACTTGCCTCAGTCCTCTGGGCTATACTAACGGGTGCCCCTCATCCGCACTCCGGTCACCTCGTCTTTGCTCGGTTCCGATTTCTATGTCATTTCTCCTGCTAAGCCTTCCCTGGCCTCCACGCATAGGTCAGGCATCTCTCTAATAGGTTATCCTGACACCGTAGTTTTCTATGGCAACGCATTACTACTGTAATTGTGAAATCATTTGTGTGATCACTTAATGTCTGTTCTCTCCACGTCTTTCCTAGTTAGAATGTAAGCTCCATAAAGGCAGGGGTCACCATATTCCCAGGCCTTATCAGACAGTCCAACACATGATAGGTACTCATTCAATATTTGTCAAGTAAATAGATGATTCAATTGAGATGAAATTATGTATGGATCTATTTGAAGCTCGGGGCGCCTGGGTGGCTCAGTCGGTTACGCGTCCAACTTCAGCTCAGGTCGTGATTTCGTGGTTTGTGGGTTCGAGCCCCGTTTCGGGCTCCGTGCTGACAGCTCAGAGCCCGGAGCCTGCTTCGGATTCTGTGCCTCCCTCTCTCTGTGCCCCTCCCCCACTCGTGCTCTGTCTCTGTCAAAAAAATAAATAAATAAACTTTGAAAAAAAAAATTGAAGCTCTCAATACATTGTTGCTAGTTTGATTTCAGAACAGAGCATACAACTAAACATCACCACCAATATTATATAGAAATGCCAATTTCATTGCACGCTCTTGGGTTTATTTACCAACTAAACAATATAATCTTCTGTCTTTGAAGTCTATGGAGATTTAAAATATATTTGATCACTTAGGACAAACCCTTTTTTTGAGATTGCTAAAATGCATCTCTGGGATTTTAACTTATATCTGATTGTAGCAACATTATTCACATTGGCCCAAAGCCACTATTACTAATACTTGGCACTTCGTTTGCTTTGGTGAAGTTGAAATCCATCTTCCTAAAGCATCGTGTGCATATTTGGTTTAATTGAGATTACTGTGTTGAGTACAACGTACCCTGGCTCATTATATTTTCTTATTTACTAAGAGTTAAACTGAAAATTACTTTTGTCTCATCTCCTTTACAACTTTTGAAAATGTGAGACGATGGCAAAAAATGTAGATCCCTACTTCAGCTGTAAATCAACATTGATTCCAGTCAGAATAAAAAAGTTAAAGTTAAGGAAAGAATATTAGAGGAATATATAAGTTAAAGGTGACTTTCTAAGTATGCTATTTGAATGTGCCCAGGACATCATAACAGTATAAATTTCAAATCATTTAAAAAGTAAGAATTTGTTTTCCACCAAAAGGCGAAAAACACTTATAAATGATTGGCAAAGAGTTCACTTTTTTTGGTTGTTTACTATAGAAAAACTCTTTAAAACATTAATTCACAATAACCCAAAAAAGGAAAAGTGACAAACGACAGGGGAATCATTTCAGGAAGCATTTAAGTAAATGCCTTAAAACATGAAACCATGTGCAACTCAGTAGTAATTAAATGAATGCAAATTGAAACAACGGAGTAATATTTTTGGCTATAAAATTGTCAAATGAAGGTAAATTATATCACGCCTGATTCGTGGGTGACCAGGGGAACAGGAACTTTCACATGCCTGATGGTGGAAGATTCCTGGCAGTACAACTCTTTTGTTATGAGAAATTGGGAGGCCTCACACATTGCACACAGGACTCGAAAACTCATTTCCTTCTACCCTTCAGGCCCTTCCAGCTGGTCTACGAACGAAATTGACAGGAGACAGATTAACAGGGAAAAGAAAGCGAAGTTGGCCCAATAATGAAATTGAGACCCGAAGAAGTGACCAAGGCAGGCGGTTTCTATGCTTTGTAGAGAAAGAGACAATGAATCTGTCCGGAACTGACAGCACAAAGGAAAGTTGTGTTTTGGGGAGCTTCAGTTAGTAAGGAATTCTACACAGAACCTGGGCTGTGGTAACAAATTTGTAAAAAGTAACAAGGGTTGTTTCTAAAGCCTTGTCTGCTCTAAATTCTCTACCTGCGGCCATAACAATTTCTCTCTACCTCCTGGTACAGGGAAGGTGCCTTTCACATGGGAGATTCATTTCTTCCCTTCAGGGGGGACACAGGAGGGTCTGAGTGTCCTTGCACTGGCTGTTTTTTAAGTGGCTTTAATTTTAAATAATCAATATGCCTTTGTGATACATTTTGGGGCCGGCCTGCCCTGGGCCCCCTACGTGCAGTTACTTTGGAAAACAGTATGATGGTTCCTCAAAAGGTTAAACATAGAGTTGACCATATGACTCAGCAACTCCACATCTATCTCTACACCTAAGAGAAATGAAAACAAATGTCCATTCAAAATCTTGTACGTGAGCAGGGTTAGTGATGATAGGCAAAGAAGGGAGAGCAACTTAACTATCAATTGATTAATGGATAAACGATATGGTATGTGAATACAATAGAATATATGTGTCTAGTTATGGCATATCGTTGAGGAAGGGTTGAAACTCCCAGTCTTTTAAGTTGAAAATTAATGCCATTTTAATTTCTTAATGACTTTATAATATATAATATATATAATAAATATATATTAAATATATAATAAATAATATATAATATAGCAATAAAAGCAAATGAAGTACTGATCCATACACAACAAAGATGATCCTTGAAGACATTATGCTAAGAAATTCACAAGCCAATCCCAAAAGACCACATGTTGTATGATCCTATGTATATGAAATGTCCTGAGTAGGCAAGTCTCTAGAGTTACGAAATAGTGGTTGCCCAGGACAGGTGGGCACTGTATACAGTTTAAGTGGTAGACTTGTATGTTAATTTTATGTAATTAAAGTTGTTATAAAAAATAAATAATATGAATTTAAAAAAAAAAACTCTCCAAAGACAGGAAGGGGGGAACAAAAGCTGCTAGACTAAGGGTGCCCGTTTGAATGAAGCTTAAAACCTGCATACATTTTGGGGGCACCTGGGTGGCTCACTCAGTTAAGCGTCCAACTCTTGATTTTGGCTCGGGTCATGATCCCACGGTTTGCGAATTCTAGTCCCACATTTGTGCAGGGCCTACTTGGGATTCTCCTTCTCTCCCTCTCTCTCTGCCCCTCCCCTACTCACACGCTCACTCTCTCTCTCTCAGAATAAATAAACTTAAAAAAATAAACCTGCATACATTTTGATGTATTTTATAATATGAAAAGATTTAAATATTTATTCATTCACTCATTCAATCAACAAATATATTTGAAGGCTTACATGAAGCCTGCATTTTAGCTAGAGAGCCAGACATTGGCCAGATACATAAAAAGATTGAAAACTGTAAATGTGATAGGAGTTATAAAGAAGATAAATGTGATGTTATTAGAGCATAATCATTTAATACAGGTGCTGGGGATACACCAGTGATCAAAATAGGCGAAAATTCGTGTCATCATGAAATTACAACCTAGTGGGGAAAGAGAAGGCAAAAAATAAATTAGTAAAAGATATGGTATATGTGATGCTTATACTTCACTGTGAAAAACAAAGTGGGGCGAGAGATATGGGTCCTTCTTTAAAATAGGATGCTTCAAGGGGCGCCTGGGAGTCTCAGTCAGTTAAGGGTCCGACTCTTGGTTTGGGCTCAGGTCACGATCTCACGGCTCGTGTGTTCGAGTCCCTCACTGGGCTCCACGCTGACAGCACAGAGCCTGCCTGGGATTCTCTCTCTCCCTCTCTCTCTCTGCCCCTCCTCTGCTCTCTGTCTCTCAAAATTACTAGACTTAAAAACTTTTTTAAAAAATAGGATGCTTCAGGAAGGCGTTTCTGCGGAGCAAAGATCTGCAGGGGAGGCAGCTGGCCATGAAGAGATCTAGCAGCAGTATTCCAAGCGGAAGACGAGGCTCGTGCAAAGTCCCTGAGGAGGAACTGTGCCTGACCAACGAATTAGGAAACTCTCAAGATCAGTGTAGCTGGAGCTGGGTGTCTAAGGAGAGGCTGTCATAGAAGTTTGAGGTCACAAAACTCACAATTTAAGAGGGGGCAGTAACAATTTAATTTGAATGGGATGGCAAGCCCTTGGATCATCGGATCATCGGATTGTTTCCAGCAGAGGAAAACGAACTGTTGTGGATCATTCCGGTTGCTGTGTTGAGAACTGGCTGTGTCGGGGGGCGGGGGGAAGCAGAAAGACTTTAGGAGGGAGATGACGGTGTCTCGTGTTTGAGGGGTAGCAGTTCTGGTGGACTAGGGATACGGTTGGAAGATGGGGCCGACAGCATGTGCTAGGCTGTGATGAAGAAGAGGCAGGAATTACTCTACAGAGGCCTGTAGTCGTGTGTTTCGCTGAAAAAGCAAGAGTGGTTGTGGACATGTGAATTTTGAATTGCTTATTAGACTTCCAAGGCTGAGGTGTAGCAAGAGGCGGTAAATTATATAATTCTGGAAGACGGTAGAAGACCTGGGCTGAGTATATAAATTTGGGACTTATCAGTGTAGAAATGATATTTAAATCCAGATGATCCAAGGGATCATTTCATCAAGGGAGATAAAAAGTTGTGAGGACTGCGCCTCATTGTCAACAAATTAGCAAAATAAAGAGGAACAGCTACGGAGAATGAGGAGCTGTAGAACATTCACAAGGGTGCTTGGTCCAATCAGGATGTACACATAGATTTAGTTCTATTATTTAGTTCTATTATTGCTTTATTATTGATAGTTGTGAAAAATTAGAAACAATCGCAATGTCCAACAACAGTAAATTCTGGTGGATCTGTTTCATGGAATACTATGCAATGATTACAGATTCTGATAACGTCATGTTTTATTAACATGGATAAATATTTATTGCATACCACTGAAAAGGCAAAAACTGGAATCATTCGGGATGATCAGATTGTAGCCTATGTGGATTGACGCAGTTCTGAGAAGATTATGGAGCAATCCTGAACGTCAGGCTGAGGAGTGGAGGAAAGATCTCATTTAATACAACACTCACTCAAGACAGGTATTATTATCATTTTTGATAAGTTAGTTGAGGATCAGAGATCTTCTCAAGTGTCCTCACTAATTCTTTAGCCCGAGTTAAGGGCTGGGGACTATAGGCTTTTGTTGACAAGGTTAGAGGTGTTCAGAATTTTGAAAGTAAGAATGTGACACAGGTGGAATGTGTGGTTCATGGGGATACCTTTCAAGCCCTATATGACAGTTCTTGGCAAATATCCCCATACACAGATTATTTGATCTCTGGCCCTCATCTGAGCGAAGACTGGCATCATCGAGATAGGGTCAATCATTATGCCAGTTCACCCTGACTCTGAATATCAGTTCTCAAACTGTGGAGCTCTTGAAGAAGGGTGAATGAGGGAGGAGTTTCATCCTTAGGGGCTCTAGTTCATGTCAAGGTTCAGAAGACGTGGCTGATGAGTGCAGAACGGGGGGCTAGAGAATTCTCATTTTCTCCTGGATGTCTCACGGAGCTCTGGGGTACTTGACTCCGGTTCTGTCGCCTTTCATTAGACCAAAAACAGAACAAAAATCCCTATTAGAATTCAAGCACCCCACAGGCAGTAAACTTGGTTATTTTTCACAGTTGTATCTCCTTATCCAAAAGACTACCTACAACACAATGGTCTTAATAAATATTTTGTGAATGCAATTAATTGTATCCTTGGGAATCTGAAACAAGGCAAAAGTCCAGCCAACGTTTGTTCTTCTAGTTCAGTGGTTCTCAGCTCTAGGTGCACATTAAAAACTCCCGAAACCATTTTAAAAGCACAGCTGCTTTGGGAACGCCCCTCAGAGATGCCAACTTAGTTAAAATGAGGTAGGTCCCATGCATCAGTATCTTTAAGATCTCCCCAGGAGGTTCCAGTGAGTACCCAGAATTATGAACAAGTGTTTGAAGCGGTCACCAGTTGGCCTGCTCAAAGTAATGAGACGCCAGTTTTAGGCCTTAGGACTTGGGTGGCTTTCTTATGCCTCCTACGGTTGGGGCCCGTTGCTTCTGCTGGGCCCTGGTTTCAGAGCCACATCTGGTCCTGGGGGGCTGTCAGGGTCCTTGGTCCCAGAAGTCCAGGTGATGCTCATCCTTAAGGGCCAGAAAATAAGGCCAATTCTAGTTGGGAGCTTAGGTAGTTGAGCAGGTTTGAGGGGCTTTGAGGGTGCAGTGACCTGACCTTGTAACCGATGAGGACCAGCATGATAACGTGGTCTTCCTCATTGGTGGGGAGAAAAGGGACTCGGAGGACAGAAATGCCACAAGGCCTAACATCTCAATTTTTTATGCACTGACATCCCCCTTGCTGGGGAAAGGAAAGTATGTGTTCTTTTCATACCACATAAATTATTATGATTATAGGACCGAGTAATAGTACACATAATCACAAATCTCTCCTGATAGAAAAACGCTCCAGAATGGCACACACATAATTTAAACTACAATTTAAAGGGATGTATCAGGTCACATTCCTACTTATCCATATCAGAGAAGATTTATTATCTGACAAACATAGAATAGATTATGAAATGAAACTTTCCAAAAGTCATTGCTGACATTGCAGTCCAATTCTCACCCTTTATTTCCCCAGAAAGAATGTCATAGACTCAATCTACAGATAAACATACAGCACTTTATTTTGCTTTATTCCACCTTCACGCATTGGACAGAAAATCCCTCTGGGTTCTTTTGATTATGGATTATCCCTTTAGAATGCCCTCGCTGGAAGTGCTTCATGACAAAAAAAAGTTATTGTGAAATGACATTTTTTGCCCTTTGAAGTAAGAATATAACAGTGAAAATAACTTTTATGAGACCTGGTGGGAATCTTACTCATTGTGATGGTAGATGAGTATATTCAGAGGTAGAAAAATTGTTGAGGAGTTATCCTTTGGAAACAAAAAGAAAACAGGCCTCTATATTGAGGTGATACAGACACTTTTTTTTCCAATTGAGCATCTCTAAATACAGTTTTTGAAAATGAGGTCTTTACTCACTTCTTTATATCTGCAACTTGAAGTCCATAAGCTTGGTCATTCTAAACCGAATCTGGAGCTGTCATGGCCAAAATCAGCTAATTAAATTTGTGCAATAACATTGACCTAGAAAAGCTTCAGGTTAAGGCTGATTATTTCATCCAAAAATGCAGTAGGAAGATGCCATTTATTTGAATTCCTCTTGCAGCCCACAATACATTACATTAAATTAGAACAACTGTTCTTAATGATATTAATTAGGTCAACAAAGGTCAAATATTACTCAAGTAAAGGTAGGAGGAGCTCTGCATCTGTCTCCTGCTGTGTCTGCAAAAAGAAAGTTAAATAGGAAGTCGGATGATTTGCATCAGAAAGCATTAGTGACTGTCATTCTTGGCTACTTAAGGAATTGGCAGATATTCTGGGAACACCACAAGCTATTATTTTTGGGAGACCATGGCTTCCCAGAGCATTAGTAAGGGGAAAGTTTGGAGTCAACATATCTCAAAGGGAAAGATTATACCCAGGTATAGCAGACTGATCAAGTTCATATTATCACCTGGAAAGACGTGGTCCATATTGATTTCAGTAGGGCTCTCAATTTTATTTCACATGATTTCCTCACTAATAAAAAATTAAATTATGATAATGACCATAGTGCTTTGAGTAAAAACAGGGAATAAGTTATTGGGAGACTCGGAGTCAAATTTGGTGATTATGCAGTATAGTAACTCATGAACAATGTCCTTGATAGTATTCAACACCCTTATTAACCTTCACTATAAAGCACCTGAGGTAACATCCAGCAGAATTTCAGATAGAATTAAGTCATTTGCGTTTCCAACATTCTGGAAAGTATAAATGCAATTTTAAGTAATCGTGATAAATTGGAAAGATGGAATTTGGCTAGGATATGTACATAATGGCCTACTGCTAAGAAAGGAAGATATTTCAGGAGGGAACTGAGTGCCTGTAAGCCACATTTCTACCCTGAGCTCAAAGTCAGTATGGCGCCGGGTATAGCAAGAGGCAAATACAACGACGGAGAAAGAATGTCTTGCCTTTGTCTGAAGAGTAGGAGAATATTAGATTGATTTGAGCCACTAACCTTTGCACAAGAGGTAGGAATTCGAGAGAGGATCCAGAGAAGAATGACCAGATTGATTTAAAAATACATAAAATAGGTCTAATGTAAAAGATGTGTGGTTTTTAAGATGAGATTATTAAGGAAGGATGCAGTTAATGTTTTTCAAATGTATGAAAAATTTGAAATATATGAAAAATGAGGATGACGATTACTCAGTTTCCATGTTCTTTGACTACTTTTGTATGATCTATGTTTAAACTTAGGCAACACCTATATTTTTATTTCTAGCATAGATTGTTAAATCGATGTTTGATAATGATAACCAGCTATCATCTGTATGGAAATTAAAGTAATGTACCTTCTTATGCCAGATTAATTTCCTACACTCCTCGACCTCTTCCCTTTTGACCTCAAACTTATTTCGTGCTTCCTATCTTTAAAAAATAAGAAAAGGGGCACCTGGGTGGCTCAGTCGATTAAGTATCCGACTTTGGCTCGGGTCATGATCTCACTGTTGGTGGGTTTGAGCCCCACATCGGGCTCTGTGCTGACAGCTCAGAGCTTGGAGCCTGCCTCAAGTTCTGTGTCTCCCTCTCTCTGCCCCTCCCCCGCTCATGCTCTGTCTCTCTCTGTCTCTCAAAAGTAAATAAAACGTTAAAAAATTTTTCAAAAATAAAAAACAAGAAAGAAAAATCTTTATATGATCCTCATTATTATTTCCTTTTCAAATTCCTTTAGCATTTACTAGCTGAACTTCAAATTAGTATATTACATTTTGTCTGATTTTTCTACCTGCCACAGATAATTTAATATTTGTTTATATCAGCATGTAGCTCTACTGTTCATAAAACTTTCTCATTCATTCACTCATATTGAAAAAGACTTTATTTTATTAAGTTCATTTATTTATTTTGAGAGAGAGAGAGAATGTAAGTGAGGGAGGGGCAGAGAGAAAAAGAAAGAGAGAATCCCAAGCAGGCTCCCCACTGTCCGTGCAGAGCCTAACGCTGGGCTCAAACTCACGAACAGTGAGATCATAACCTGAGCTGAAATCAAGAGTCAGATGTTTAACCGACTGAGCCACCCAGGTGGCCCAAAACTCACTTTAAATATAAAACACATATAGATTAAAAGGAATAGGATGGAGAAAAAGAAGAACAAATTAAATCCAACGTAAGCAGAAGCAAAAACATAATAAAACTTAGAGCAGAGGGGCACCTGCGTGGCTCAGTTGGTTAAGTGTCCCATTCTTCATCTCAGCTCAGGTCTTGATCCCAGGGTCGTGAGTTCAAGACCTACACTGGGCTCTGTGCCTGGTGTGGAGGCTACTTAAAAAAAAAAAAAAAAAAATTAGAGCAGAAACTAATGAAATCAAAAGTAGGAAATCAATAAAGACCAAAAGATGATTCTTTGAAAACATTAATAAAATCAATAAGCATCTAGCTGCACTAAGAAGAAAGGAGACACAACAGAACTTACTGATATGAGAAGACAGAACAACACTAAAGATCCCATGGGGGCACCTGGGTGGCTCAGTTGGTTGAGTTTCTGACTTCGGCTCAGGTCACAGTCTGGTGGCTAGTGAGTTTGAGCTTCGCATCAGACTCTGTGCTGACAGCTCAGAGATTGGAGACTGCTTTGGATTCTGTGTCTCCCTCTCTCTGCCCCTCCCCTGCTCATGCTCTCTCTCTCTCAAATATAAATAAACATTAAAAAAATAATAATAGTAGAAAGATCCCATGGACATTAAAATAATATAAGAATACTGTGAACAAAACTTTGCCAATAAATTTGACAACCTAAATGGAATGGACAAATGTCTTGAAAGACACTTTTTGCTAAAACAGTGGAAGAAATAGACCATCTGAATAGGCCTATATCTAGTAAATACACTGAATCAATCCTTAAGAAAATTCCAAAAGAGCAAGCATTAGGCCTAGATGGGATTACTTGTGAATTCTACCATACATTTAAGGAAGATATTTTGCAGATTCTTAAGAAACTGCTCTGTATGATACTATAACATAGGATAAATGTCATCATACATTTCTTCAAACCCAGAGAAGGTAAAACACCAAAAGTGAATGCTTATGTAAGTTGTGGACGTTGAGTGACAATGATGTGTCAAAATACGTTCATCAGTTGTAACAAATGCACCACTCCGGTGGGGGATGTTGGCAATGTGGGATGCTATGCGTGTGTTGGGGTCATGAGATAAATGGGAAATATCTATATCTTCTTTTTTTTCTTTTCTTTTTTTTTTTTTTTTTTTGCAGCAGACAAAAGTTTATTAGAATACAAGATTAGAAAGGAACAATCGTAGGAAAGCTCTCTTTACAGAGAGGGAACATTCGAAAGTGAATGCCCCGGGGAAATATCTATATCTTATGCTCAATTGCTGTGAAGCCAAAACTGCTCTATAAATAAAGTCTATTAATAAAGAAAAATGAAAAAAATTATATACGGTAGATCCCTGGTATCTGTGGATTTCATATTCTTTTTAAATTTTTTAACGTTCATTTTATTTCTGAGAGAGGCAGAGACAGAGACAGAGACAGAGACAGAGCATGACTGGGGGAGGGGCAGAGAGAGAGGAAGACACAGAATCTGAAGCAGGCTCCAGGCTCCCAGCTGTCAGCACAGAGCCCGTCTCCAGAACCGAACTCCTGAACCCTGAGATCATGAACTGACCCGAAGTCGCACGCTTCACCGACTGAGCCCCCCAGGCGCCCCTGTGGATTTCATATCCTTGATTTTAACTGTGTATTAGTACCTTGTTAACCTTTTCAGGCAGTGTCTGATTCATATTTACTCTGGGGATTGTAGGCAACAGCCAATTTCTTAGTGAGCAAACCTAGTCGGCAATTAATACGTATACTCGCAGATAGCGTTGCTCTTCTCTTCCCATCACCCACTGTCATCACGTAACCTAAAGGAAGACGTGCCATTCCTTGGGTAAGATTGATGCCCCACTAGAAGTTTTCAGCAAATTCTGTAGCTGGTTGTCACTTCATGGTACAGATACCTTCACTTTCAAGAGTTCAAGTCATCCCACGTTGCGTTTATGAAAGACCTACGTTAGTACCTGTTTTTGTTAACTGAAAGAAATCTGAAGAGGATGTTTACTTTTATTTAAAAAAAAAGAAAAAGAAAAAGAAAGGCAAAAAGCAAAAATAGTTTGAGCACTTGTTTTGCAGCCAGCATTTAAGAGGCAGCTCGCACCCCAGCAGCGAGAGTGGCGCCGCCCCGCGCCTTCCCCAGGAACTACACTCCGCGTCTCAGCATCAAGCTGAACTGTGTGACCATGTGCGCTTTATCGCAGTTTATTCGGTGCATCCCTTAGCAAGGTGTGTCCTAAGGTATCAGAAAATCCTAGGAGAGGCGATTCTGGGGGGTCTGGGAATGCTAAAAATTTTCCCCATATAAATTAATGGCAATTACTTGTTCGCTTTATGCCACTTTGACTTAGGAAAGTTTTCATGGGAACGCTCTGCTTTCAGATAGTGGGGGAGACCTGTCATTTGACGATGATCCCCAGCTTCTCCGTCTTTCTTGTTCTCTGCTCTGAACCTTTCAGCCTCGATCTCCGAACTGGAATTGTCCGCAACCTGCACTCTAAGCTATTGTCTTTGCTCACCCCCTCCTGAGCACCCACTAACACCCGACTGCTGTGCCTAAAACAATTAATGACCTCTGGCACGTGATGAACGAAACATTACATGGATGAAATGGCAAATGCCTTGGTATTTCATATTAGAAGTTATTGTTATTAAATGACCTTTTGGACATACGGTCGCGGAGTATCTCTCACAGATCACACTGGTCCATGAGGTATTGGCTTCACTCTCTCTCACCTCTGAGTTCTCTCCTTCCCCAGGCTGGGCAATTGTTCTCTCTTCCTTCTAAAACCAAACTCCATTCTCGGCCAACCTTCTCATATAAAAACTATCAACGTTCCTAGCTGCACAAAGGGGCCATCCTTAGTCGAAAGACGTTACTTTAGCAAGATCTGCTCTCTCCTTCAAGGCGGTTGTGATTTTCGACAGTGACTTTTTTCTCCTTTACATTCATGTGAGGGAGGAATAAAAGATTTCTGAAGAGAAAGCCAAATGTCAGTTGCTAGAGATGAAAAGAGAGGTTAGGCAAAAGGATCGCAAATAATTGTGGTTCTTAACCTGAGTAGAGAAGTTTTTTTTTTAATTAAGGAGTAAAATGTCAAATTTTTTTCGGTGGCCTAGGTCTGTCACATCATATGAAATTGTTTCAGAAAATGTTCAGTACAAAAACTGACTTTAGTCTTGCATATATTAAACCTGTTACAATCTGAAGTGACCACTTATATTTTCATTTATATGCTACTGTATTTTGTGATGAATTTTATGTTATATTGAAATTTATGAGTTTGGTGATTCAAAACTATCTTTGTATATCTCCTTTATGTATGTCAAGGGAGTGTTGCAATATTTTTTTAGGTTTATTTATTTATTCTGAGAGAGAGAGAGAGTGTGCAAGCAGTGGAGGGGCAGAGAGAGAGGAGACAGAGAGAACCCCCAATTAGGCTCTCCACTGTCAGTGTGGGAGCCTGATGTGGGGCTCAAACTCACGAACCGTGAGATCGTGACTTGAGCCAAAACTCCCGAACTGCGAGACTATGACCTGAGCCAAAACCAAGAGCTTAACTAGCTGAGCCTCCCAGATGTGTCTGTTGCAATATATTTTTTATCCTCTGACAACTGAGGTTCAATTCATTCACAAATATTGATTGTTCAGTATTTGCCAAGCACCTTGATACAATTAACATATTTTACTGGAAGCAGAACATAGGTGGTGTAGTCCTAGATTTCTTACTACGTGACCCTTATAAAATTACATAACTCTTCTGGGTACCATGTTCCTCACTTCAAAAGCTTTAGGTGTCATGTTCACTGTGCTTGATTTTTAAAAGTATATACATTTGCAAAAACCAGAGTATTTTAAGCAGAGTCCATTACTGCCACTCATACAACTATACCAACCAGAAGGAATTTCGCTTGGACACCAAAGAAAGAAGGAACAGACCAAGTCTTACTGATTTTTACCAAAAGTGTAAAGTTTTGTAATATAAACTCTTTACGCACTTAAGTCTTAATTTTTAAATGATATTTGAAATCATCTGGAACTTCTAGTTCTATTTTTTTAAGTTTATTTGTTTATTTTGAGAGAGGGGGAGAGGGAGCGAGAGAGGGAGAGAGAGAATCCCAAGCATGCGCTGTGCTCAGCACAGAACCCAACGCAGGGCTCGATCTCATGACTGCGATACCATGGCCTGAGGCGAAATCAAGAGTTGGACGCTGAACTAACTGAGCCACACAGGCACCCCTAGTTCTAATTCATAATAAGCTATCCATGATAAAATACTTGAGTCATGCTTTGTCCTCTTTCAAATATTGGGACCCCTTATATAATAGACATTAGTGGAAAAACAAGACTACGTAGTGAAAAGTGAATGAACAATAGAGCCAAATAATCACAAGGCTCACCATTCACTGCCTCTATGACCTTGGGAGAGAAATTTAAGCTTTTTTTTGTCAGTTCCTTTATCTGTGAACTGATGACAATACCTGTATCACAACGATCTTGTGATGATTAACTTAAGTGTCTTCGTTGCCGGGTTAAGTTCTCATGTGGTCAGTAGAGTATTGTACTGATGTGAACTTTCTGATTTCCGTATGTGTACTATGATTGTACAAGGTGTTAACATTAAGAGAAACCGGATGAAGGGTATCTGAAACTCCCTATACAACTTTGCAAGTATTCTGTGTCTAAAATGATTTCAAAATTAAAATAATTACAAGGAAAAGATAAGACATTTAGAAAATTTTAAAACTAATTTAAAAGTTCATAAGCTCCTCTCCAATGCTAATTTTGATTCAGATTCTCATTGTATCCTACCGCTGTAATATCTAGGTCTAATGGCTTGACTAGAGTGACCATAATGTAACTAATTTCAGTATTTTACCCTCTTACCTGAATCTTGACTGCTACTTTGATTCCTTGGTGATCAACTTATCAGGGCTTGATCAAGTCAACCATGTGGAGTTGGCTCAATTTAGAGCAATCCCATCACAGAGCATCTTGATTATTTCTATAATGCTCGTATTCCCAGTCAGTCATTTTTCCTGGATTCTGTCTATGCATGACTGGATTTAATCAGATTCATTACCTTGAGGAGTTTCATAATGGAATTCCCTAGAATATAGGTAGAAAATTTTTGAAATAATTTTCAATTTATTGTTAAGGATCTCTAGTGAAGGAATCTCCCATGACAAGTCTTTTCCATTCAGAAAGTTCATCGTCCTTTTAAGTCCCTCTTACTTCTCATTTTATCTTTGTGGTAATAGGGGAAAAAAGATTTTTTTCTTCTTGATAATAATTCAGACTATATGAGGGGACTGTTATTAAATCTTCCCTTCTGTTCTCTTCTTTGTTTAAGAATCTCATTTCTTTAAAAATAACTATTATTACATACTCTGAAGATCAGATAGCTTCTCCTGGACACACCTTTTAGAAAAGCATTGAAATGATGTATGATTTGTGTCAAGAAAATAATTTGCTTTATTTTTCTAAATATTCTGATATTGAGAGCACTTTATGTAACTGTCATGACATTTTGGAGAAGATGTTATTTCTTGGCAACAGCTATTTTTATGTGATTATTATTATTGTCCAGTTAAATGTCCAGTGTGTATTTTAAATGTGTATTATTGCATATATTGCAACCACAGTAAGCAATGCCATCATCAGAATAAATTGACAATGGACAGTGATGTTCGTGATAGCCCGATGTAAAAAAAAAAAAATCTCATTTCTTTAATCTTTGACGAAAGCTACTATTTTCCAGATCTTTAATACATTTTATTGTAAATCTTTCTAGCTGCAGCATGCATTTTTGCCACTTACTGACTATATGAATAGGCTTAATATTTTTTGTATGTGTCAAAAATCATCCTGAAATTCAATACTTTAGAGGCAAACAATATCAGATTAAAAATGTGGATCAAATCTCAGGCCCTCAACCCCTCCCCAAATTAAATGCTGTTACCTCTGCTAAACCCCCACAAAAGTCAGAGATTTTCCCCAAGTCTTTCACCTTGCTTAAATATTCTCACTCTGAATTATGGTTAAATAGTATAGCAAATAGAGAACTGTCTTAGAAATCAGAAAGCAGAGGATTGAGTCACATTCTTGCCTCTTGTGCCTGGAACTTTGGCATTCTGCTGAACTTCTCAGTTTCCTTTTCTGTTAAAAAGAATTCCTGACATTTGCGAAGCCTACATCATAATGGTATCTTGAGGATCAAGTTTGAAGATCATTTGTGATCAATGAAATGGTATCATAAGGTCAGATATGATTATGTTGCAACAAATCAACAAAACACGATTTATGAACGTGGCTGCCTAATATATACATTAACCCACTTACGTATATATTTTAATGCTTTCTTTGGTGCAGTTGATTTGCTAGCTTTAAGTTTTGAATGGACATAAGTGCATTTCTCTTTAACTTTTGCAGTCTACTTGAAGGGGATTTTTAACAGGATCAGGTTGGGGTGGCTCCGTTGGTTAACCAACCAACTCTTGATTTCGGCTCAGGTCATGATCTCACAGTCGTGAGGTCGAGCTCTGCGTCAGGCTCTGCGCTGAGCCTGGAGCCTGTCTAAGATTCTCTCCCTCCCTCCCTCTCCCTCTGGCCCTCCCACAGGTGTGCTCTCTCTCAGCCCCACCCCCCCAAAATTTGAAAGACATCGCAAACTGCTATAGGAAATTTGTAGAGATAGCATGTGTGTTTTAGGAACATTATTAATTAATTCCTCCTTGTCAATGTGTTCAAACATGTCTGAAAAAATCATGTCAATCACTGCCAATGCATGGCGTTCCACAGCTATCATCTGGAATGATATCATTCTCAATAATATAGCTTGATAGACATAATGTAGACGGTATTATAAATTCAATTTTCCTAAGCGTCAGAATGTATGGTAGTTTCTACGAAATACTTCTTGGTAGCCTACTCATCTCAACAACAATTTATTTCTAACTCTCGCATCTTGTTACAAATGATTTGTTACCATACGGCTCCAGGTTTCTTTGAGAAAATGTTGTCCTTCATATTCATTAAATTAAAATAATGTTCTTACATACTGTTATTACAAGTAAAGTATTTTTCTGGGAATGCAAGCTGGTGCAGCCACTCTGGAAAACAGGAGGGAGATTCCTCAAAAAGCTAAAAATAGAACCACCCTACGACCCAGCAATGGCACTACTAGCTATTTGTCCAAGGGATACAGGTGTGCTGTTTCAAAGGGACACATGCACCCCCATGTTTATAGCAGCACTATCGACAATAGCCCAAGTGTGGAAAGAGCCCAAATGTCCATCGACGGCTGAATGGATAAAGAAGATGTCGTATATATATATACAATGGAGTATTAGTCGGCAATCAAAAAGAACGAAATCTTGCCATTTGCAGCTACACGGATGGAACTGGAGGGTATTATGCTAAGCGAAATTAGTCAGAGAAAGACAAATATCATATGACTTCACTCATAGGAGGACTTTAAGAGACAAAACAGGCGAACATAAGGGAAAGGAAATAAAAGTAATATAAAAACAGGGAGGGGGACAAAACAGAAGAGACTCTTAAATATGGAGAACAAACTGAGGGTTCCGGAAGGGGTTGTGGGAGGGGGGATGGGCTAAATGGGTAAGGGGCACTAAGGAATCTACTCCTGAAATCAGTGTTGCACTAGATGCTAACTAATTTGGATGTCAATTTTAAAAAAGAAAATTTAAAAAAAGAAAAAAAGTATTTTTCAATAAGTTTATGCATTTGATTTCATAAAACGGTATCCTTGGAATTACTTTATATTTTAATTAGATCAGAAGTAAACCACAGTTAGCTTCACTAGTCAAGTTCTATATCTGAGAACAGAAAACAGTGATGAATTCTAAGCCACCAATAATGTTAAAGATGAATATAATCCAATTATGATAATATCTGGTGCAAGTTTTTTCTCATTGAAGAAATATGGAAGGAAGTAGTATATTTTAAACATTTGGGCAGCAGATAAAGGAAGGTCTTTTCTAAGGTCAACTGTTAGAGAGAAGATGAGAAGATGAAACCCGAGGTCCCTTCTAGCTATGAAGAATTGTGACCTTAAATCATTCAAGTTTTGTTCATTAGCACTCCTCTGAGTATAGACTTGTTTTGCTCTTGAGTACTCCCCCCACCTCACTGAGACTTTAGCTAACAGCTTTAAGTTGAAGAGGGAAGGGAAAACATCCGTTGAACATCATCATTAAGCTAAATTCATGAAAAAAAGCAGTTAGTTTCCAGGTGTATGCGTCCAAGAGATCTGAAACTAATCAATACCTGGAACAGTTACAGAAAACTCACATGGGAAACATGAAGATACTAGAATTCCATACTGTACGAAAGTACGATGGAAGCTACAGCCAATGGCCTTAAGTCACTCACCATTGACCTACAGTGGATCCTTCTAAGGATACATATGAGGAAGGGCCTGACTTCCTCAGAAATGATGGCACATATCACGGGTGAAAGATAAATTTCGTACATATTTCATTGTGTTATATAGAAGTAAAAAGGCAAGTTGTATGTCAGGGCTGGCTAGAAACTGCTAGATTACATGGTAAGAAGAATTCTACACTGGCCCCTAGTTTTTCCCTCTCCTTGGTATATACACATCTTTCAGTAATTCAACCAAACACTAAACAGTTGGCTTTAAGGGAATAAGGAAATTCGAAATGTGAGAGCGCACATAACAAGGAACTGTAAGCGGCCTCTGGATGCCACGTACAACCCCCAGTCAACATCCAGCGAGGGAACGAGAGCCTCAGTCCTACAACTGACAGAAAACTTGATTCTTCAAACAACATGAATGTACTCGGAGTGGATTCTTCCCTAGGGTCTCCAGATAAGAATCTGGCCTGGCTGACACCTTAAGTGTGAAATCTGGAGCAGAGGACCCAGTCATCCCTCCTGTCCTTGTGACCCACAGAACTGTGGGTTAGTGATTTATTTATATACTGTCGAAGCCATTAAGTTAGTGGCAATTTGTTACACAGCAAGAGAAAACCAGCATAGGGGATCATACATGTTATTTTAAATTACGTGCACGAGGCCCAGTAGAACGTAATGTCTTGTTCCTTACGCGCGCATCTTAAGGGCGCGGATACTGGTTGTTGCCTTTGGTGTAAGTGTGGTGGCTGAGGCATGGTGATGGTGAGGTATTCCGTTAGATGATGGGACCCCACACTCTCATTCATCTATTGTTTTAGTCTGCGTATCATAACCCAGAATTGTCAGATCCTCGATGGAGCCTCCCATTGCTGTTGTGTATCAAGCACTTTTCAAGTGCTCAGATTCTCTTAGTTCCCTGTCTTTGGGGATCTTGGTCACTTGTTCTGTCTCAGTTGCAGTGAGCAAATTGGCCGGTTCTCGCCCGGGTGCTACCGTAGCCAGCACCTTCACGGTAGCCACACACACAGCCAGACAGCATGTCACTTAAAGCAGGACTACCTGCCCCTCACCTCCTGCCCAACAGACACTGGGAAGATATTAGCTACTTGGATCAGCTGGCACCTGATCAGTGCACACACTGAACAATGGAAGACTGAAGTTCGGCGGATACGTTCTCCTTCCTTCTTCCCGTCAGCCAGACTGTCTTGAGATATATTGGTGGATGTATTCTCTTCGAAGATGTTCTCACAGACCCAAGTAAGAGGTGCTTGTTCTAACAAGCAAGGGCTGCCTTGGTGATGCCCACTGACATTTGATTGTTCTGCTTTCCTGCCTCGTTCTCCATTTCCCACGTCCTGCCACCCTGGGACTATACTCACATAACACGCAGCATCGCGTTTGCTTTTGCCTGAGGTTCTGTCTTCTGCGGAACCCGTATTAAAACAGAAGACCCGTGTCGGGCTACCTCATCTGCTGCGGTAATTCAGGTGGGACTAGCTTTGCCCACAAGGCTAGAGATTTCTCACGATTCAGCAGAAGGTATCCAGCCTTCTCTTTTTTTAGAAGCCGCCTTCAGCCTAGCTGTATATACTTGAATTTGCATGAAAGGAAATGCACCTCAATTGATTATATCCTAGCTTCATCCATTTGGCTTATTTTATCTGTCACAGTCATCTGATTTTTTGGCCTGGGCTAAAATCCTGGCTAGGTATTTTTTCCTCTCTACTTTGTCTCCGCATCTGTGTAAAATGCGGCTAGCAACATAGCCTGCCTTCCTCCCAGGACTGTCGTCCGAAGTAAATGAGATAATGCATGTAAGTATCCTTTTAGATAATGCTATGTCTATAGCGTTTATGTTGCTGTGGTTCCTAAAGCCAGACGAGAGATCTGAGCAGGCTGCACAATGCACCCAGAAACCAGTATGAAGCGGTTCGCGGGTTTTAGCATTGTGGGCGCCGTATCTTTATGGACCTTCAGGACACCGGTATACCCCCTCCCATGGAATGTTCTGCTAGTCAGCTCGGGAGATGGCTCCACGTTCCTCTCCCCGCTCCTGACCGTACCCTCTTCTCTGGTCTCTCTTTTCACTTCATGCCAGGATGCTACTTCTCTGCCAACCACTTTTTACACGTTCTGCCCAATTTTTAAATCAACTTTATTTTTTTATTATTTTTTTCAACGTTTATTTATTTTTGAGACAGAGAGAGACAGAGCATGAACGGGGGAGGGGCAGAGAGAGAGGGAGACACAGAATCGGAAGCAGGCTCCAGGCTCTGAGCCGTCAGCCCAGAGCCTGACGTGGGGCTCGAACTCACGGACCGCGAGATCGTGACCTGAGCTGAACTCAGACACCTAACCGACTGAGCCACCCAGGCGCCCCAAAATCGACTTTATTTTTTAGAGCAGTTCACAGCAAAGTTGAGTAGAAAGTACAGAGAGTCCCCGTATATTCCCCATCTCCCGGCCCCCACCCCATAAACGCCAGAAGCCTCCCTCACTATCAACATTCTGAACCAGAGTGGTACATTTGTTATGATGTACCTGCGTTGACACATCGTGATCACTCAAAGTGCACACATTATATCAGTTATGACGTTATAGTCACCCTTGGTGCTGTATGTTGTATGGGTTTGGGCAAATGTATAGTGAAATGTGTCCACCTTCATGGTATTAAAGAGAGCAGGTTTACTGTCCTAAAAATCCTGCGTGGTCCACCGGTTCATCGTTTTTATCTCCATTGTTTTGCCTTTTCCAGGGAATATATGGGGACGCTCTGTTGCTCCTCATCTTTCCATGGCTCGATAGCTCATTTCTTGGAAGGGCCGAATAGCAGCTCATCGTCTGGCTGGACCCCAGTGTGTTTGTCCATTCGCCTACTGAAGGACATCTTGATTGCTTCCAAGTGTTTGGCAATGATGAGTTAAGTTGTTATACACATCTGTGAACAAGTTTTGGCGTGAACACGAGTTGTCGGCTCCTTTCAGCGAATGCCTAGGAGCACGATTGCTGGAACATATGGTCAAAGCGTGTTAAGTTTTATAAGAAAGAGCCAAACTGGAGAGAGGCGTCATCAAGATGATAGAATAGGTGGCTCCCGACTTCAGTCCACCTCACAGAAAGAGCAGCCAGCGGCTCTCGACAGATGAGATGCCTTTGCAAAAACCCCAGAACCTGGGGGTGAGGCTGAAGCATTGCCTTGGCCCACAAGAACCGACAGAAGACGCATCCAAAGGGTAAGAGGAGCGGTTTCACTCTGACCTTGACCGTGTTGCCACTCCCGGAGACCATCCTAACGCTGTCCTCAGAGGGCACCCCTGGGCCTATGGTTTCTCCAAAGGAAAAAGAGAGCCAAGCCCGAGGTAGACGCCCAGCTCCCTCAGTGCTGTGGGACACTTGCCGGGAGACCCACTCTGGTTTTACATCATGGGGATCACTGGGAGAGTCAGCAGGGCTAGACTATTGGGGATCAGCTAGGGTCAGCCGGGAGGAGCTTGTGGCCCCGTCGTGCCGGAGAAGCGCTTGACAGATATGCCCAGTTCGGGTCCCCAGATAATGGATGGAATTGGCCGCGAAGCCCATTTTATGGTGTTCCCCGGACAGGCGAGCGGGTGGGTAGCCCTCGGCCGTGGCTGAACACAGCCTCCACCACCCCCAGCTAACCCGGAAGTGTGGCCAGAGAACCCGGGCAGCTTTGGAGCCCATCCTGCCTCCTGCCCAGGTACCGAAGCAAGTCAGCGGTCGCACCCGACCTCCAGCCTCACCCGACCGGGAGGCCTGGCCAGAGAACGCAGGGGTCTGTGGAGCCCATCTGGGCAGGGAGACGGGTCAGCAGGGTCCTGCACAGCCTCAGGGTGCTGAGCATAGCCTCTAGGCTGCCCCGCCAGGAGGTCTGATCGGAGACCAAGCAGCCACAGACGGACGAGAGCCTCAGGCTCGGGCTGACCGGGGTCACCCATCAGTGACACCAAGGCAGCCGTAGAGCCCAGCTCTGATCCCATCTGGGCAGGGAGTCAATCCAGAAACCCTATTCAACTGTGAAGGACAGCCAGTGGCCCCACCTAACCAGGGGGCCTGAACAGTGTCCACGGGCAGCCTCGGATACCAGCATATGGTGCCCCCCTGCTTTCTACCCCTGGCTCCGGAGCCTAGCCTACGACCCTGCCGATTGCTAAGCACAGTCTAACGCAGGCAGAGGAGCCAGCCAGCCACCCTGACCCATTGCACAGCATAGCCTGTGGGGGGGCCCGGATAGTGACCCCTTCTGACTACAGAGCACAGCCTCCAACCCCATCCAAACACAAAGTACGGAGGATGGGCACACCCATCCAGGTGGCCCGTCCGGTGACCTTGCCCAACAACGGAGCACAGCCAGAGGCCTGGCTGATCGCGGAGCCCAGCCTGTGTCTTGAATTCCTCCATTTCTGTCTCTACCATCATGCCAGTGAAGATGCTGAGGCTTTTACTGCCACCTCCCTGCCTCCCAACATCAGTCTATACCCCTCTTTAAACTCTTACCCCTAAGCAGACAGACCTTGTTCTCACAGTCCAAGTCTGATCGTGATATTTACATGGCCACAACCCTTTAATTCTCCCCTTTACCCTCAGGATGAAGTCCAAAGTCATTAGTATGACGTGCGAATACCTCCTGAGTATGTCTCTTGCCTATGGTTGCAACTCATTAGGAGGGTCAGGAAATCAATTGAGTCGGTCGTGACCAGCATCTTCTTTGAAATGAATAAGAATGGAATAGAGTACAATAGAAAATACTAGAGTCCATTTCACATAGTGAGGGTATTTTGGGAAACATTTGTTTCAGTTATAGATGTGTACTCCTGAGTCACAATAGAAATGTATTTATTTTCTTTTGGAAACTGCTTTATTGAGGTGTAATTGATACACAAAAAGCTGCACACGTTTAATGTGTATAACGCGATGGGTTTCGACATACATAAACACCTGTGAAACCATCACCACAATTAAGGTAATAGACACATCCATCACCTCCACAAGTTTCCTTCTGCCTCCCCCTTTTTTGGGGCCAAGAACACTTTGCACTCTACTCTCTTAAAATTTTCACAGCACGATACACTATCGGAAACTTTAGGCACTGTGTTGCACAGCACATCTCTAGAGTGCATTCATCGTGCATAACTGAAACGTTCTAACTGTTGAACAACTCCCCACTTCAACCTTCTGCTTCTACGATCTTGACTATTTCAGATAACCTCGTGTACGTGGTATGACGCAGTGCTTGTCCTTTGGAGACGGGTTGATCTCGGCATAAGGTCCTCCGGGTTCACCCGTGTTGTTGCATGTGCTAGGGTTTCCTTCGTTTCTTCAGGCTGATTAATATTCCTCTGTGTGTATACACCACATTTTCTTTACGCATTTACTTGCTGATGAACATTTAGGTGGTTTCCATAGCATGGCTATTGTAGAGTGTACCATGAGGAGCATGGGAGCACAGACATCTCTTTGAGATCCGTTTGGATCTCTACTCAGATGTGGGATTGCTGGATCTTACGGTAATTCTCTTTTTAATTTTTTGAGGAACCTGCATACTGTCTTCCATAGCTGCTGTAGGTCCCAGTGAGAAGATTTTGAAAGCTGTTGCTTTATAGTATCATCACATACCACTTTTCTTCTCGCTTTGCATTCCGCAGCGTTTTGAACTTCTCTCAGTCCCCCAAATATGCCACACGTTCTCCACCCCCCGGCTCTTTGCACATGAGCTTTTTGATCCCACGCGTGTGCGTGTGTGTGCCCTGTGTGCGCCTGTGTGGGTATAAACATATCCAAATGTTAACGCTGACTATATCCGAGGGATGGAGTTGCATGTAACTATGCCTTGTTACGTTCCTTTCTGTATTTTTTAGTAATCATCTTGCATTACTTTTATAATCAGTGCAAAGTACAAGAAATACATTTTAAGTAAATAAGAGGCTTATAACGTAATTGCAAAGGACGTGTAAAGTACAATAATTTTAAAATTAAATACTAAGTGCTACTTTGTCATTCACAAGGGAGGAGCAACAGACAGGCTGGGGAGAGCCGTTCAGGGGAGATGACTAGTGAGCTTACCAGAAAGAAAGTGTAGGAAGTTATCAGACCGACAAGGGGGCGGGGGGGGGGCACCCCATGCTGAGCGAGCAGCAGGTGCGAGGCACAGGCATCCGAAATCACGTCCAAGGAAGGATTTATAATTTGCTGGGACAAGAGGATGTGCTGTGCGGTGGACGTGTAACATCATGGGAAATGCAGACGGAAAAGCACAACCAGGTCAGACTTGACTTTATCCTGTGAGCAATAGGGAGCCATGCAATATTTATAAGCGAGAACTCAGCAGACTCGCTCAGGGTTTGGAAACGGTAACTCCGGCAGGAGTGTAGAGGTTGCAATGGCTCTAGAAGAGGAGGAAATTGCATAGCTGGCCACATCTTTCCTTGCCATCTACCTCTGCCCTTCATCTGTTGACAGCCCGTGCCACCGTGGAGCTCAGGGGTCCCGGTGAAGCCCAATCCTGAGGGTGCTTCCCGGGTCATGAGTGTGCAGTGTGCGCTCAGCCTGGAGCCAGCCTCAGGTGGGTGGAACTTCGTCACTCGGAGCTGGATATAATTGGCCCCTGTGGGACCTCGATGGCAGCCACGTGGGGGCAGATGTGGAAGGCGGGAAAGAGGGATGAGCAGAACACCCAGGGGATGGATGACGACTTTATGCATATTTATCCTACACGACAAAACGAACACCACTCAAAGAGCAGCACAACGAACAGACCACCGCTCCCGGGACCGTCGGCTTCCATCAGTGCAAAACCCCCAATTGGCCATCGGGCCTCATAAGTGGCTTTAATCTGGGTACCAAATCAGAGTGTATCGAATCCTGACACTCTGCCAACTTCCGACTGCTGCTGGCACAGCCGAACAAGGCGGGATATTTCTCGAGAGGAAGCCTAGCCGTGGGATCAACTTAGGCTTCACAGTCCAGCGCCGGTGGGACCCCACATTCAACCACCTGCAAACATCGGTTCATCTCTCCCGGGGTGGGGGGGAGAACACCCACCTTCAGGATGGATGGGTACAGTTAATGAAATAATCACCGTCAAATTCCTGGGGCATAATTAGGTCCCAGTTAGTGGTACTGATAAGAACGCTAATGCTAATAATAATACCATGACCGTGAAGGGCAACACCAATGAACACCTATTCTTGGTCGCACGGATGACGCTAGCTGTTTCACATACATTGACCCATTTCATATTCGCACCTTAAAGGAAAGGCGACTCGAGTTTTGGGGAGATTAATTTGTCAGCAAGCCACAGAGCTGAGACTTGACCCCAAGACTGTGCAGCACTGGGTTTCGTAAGTGCAGAGGTTTTCTGATATCATCGCAATAGCAGGGATGTGCATTCCCCACCCCCCCACCCCCGCCACATTTTGGGTTTTTTTCTCTCATAATCTGGCTGCTGCTCCTTACAAGATACAAATGATGCTTCCCGGGCACGCGGGGGACTGTCGGTTAAGCCTCCGACTATTGGATTCGGCTCAAGTCATGATCTCACGGTTTGTGAGTTCGAGCCCCACATCGGGCTCTGTGCTGGCAGCGCAGAGCCTGCTTGGGATTCTCTCTCTGTCTCTCTCTCTCTCTCATTCTGCCCCTCCCTCGCTCGCTCTGTCTGTCTCTCTCTCAAAAAATAAATAAACTTAAAAAAAAAAAAAAGCAACAATGCTTTCCATTTTAGCAGCTTTGATTAGTGCTATTACTACTTTAAAAACAAATTTCTAAATAACCTGCCAGTTTGGCTATTTTGAAAAAAAATTGATTACACTTACAGTTGGTGACAGAAATGAAAAATTGCAGGAATATTTAATTTTATATTACTCTCCAGCAGCAGTTACTAAGACCTCATCACACTTCTTCATAACTAATACATTACTGGAAAGGGGGGGAAAGATCGAAAGATCATGCCTTTTTTTTTTTTTTCCTTTGCCAGCTGGAAATAAGCAATTTCGATTTTAATAGCGCAGGTATTGTGCTATAGAAAAGAAGTGTTCTACCAGTGTCCTGATTGTTTCTTTCTTTCTTTTGACTCACTGCCAATCAATCACCCACTACTACCTGAAGCAATGCTGGCCCAAACAATCTCGTGAGGATTCGTTTCCCAGGTTAGGTTTTCTGCAATCGTACGTTCCTTTGAAAAACCACTTCTTGAAGGATCCACTAAGCGCCCAGCACTGCACTACATTACCCCGATGTCATGCATATGAAACCATCTCAAAGGACACTCCCAGCTCGGAGCAGCAGGTCCAGGGTAAGGCTTTGTCATGAAGACCGCTTGTGAGTTTTGAGTGACTGTGGAGGACCCTTGCAGTCATCCCTCACTCGCCCTAGGAGATTTTCTTTACTGACACAAGGGTTTGTAACTCTTTACTATCCCCTCTCAGTGTGTGCTCATGTTTCCGCAGAGAAGTCTCACTCCACGGCGGTCTCTGCCTACCAAAAGTTTGTTCAGCCGTAATTTACCATATTATCTTATTTCATTCTCACAAAATTCTAAGAGGGACCAATGCTATGATTAGCCCCAATTTATTGATAAGGAAACTGAAGATCCAAGAAGTTAAGTCATTTGCCCCAGACCACACAGCCAACACGGGGCAGATCCGGGATCCTAAACCAAGACTTTCTGATGTTCCTTTCCTCAATGTCTTGTACTGTCCCGTGATAATCTCCCTTTGGATTCCCAATCACACTTGGCTTATGTCTTTTATTTCCATTTTGTGTTATAGTGGCGTGTATCTGTGTATTGCCTTTCCACTGAGTTCCATCCCCTTGAAGGTAAATAGCAGATTTTACTCATTTCTCTGCCCTCCATAGTGTTGACCATCGGGCCTGGCACTGTTCCTGATGTGAAGAAATTGGATAATACTTAGAAATTTCATTCTTTTTGCAATTATTTTTCTCTCCGTTTTCCTCTCCATTGAACAAATTAATATTCAGAACTAAATCTTCAATGGACATCTAACTTTGTAAGCATAGCTTTTAAGTATCAGTGCTCCCATGAGAATGAGGCAAAACAAGTGACATAAGATGTGACAGTAAAGGATGATCAGACATTATATGGCTATTCAACAAATGCCATGGTGCAGAGAGCTCATTAAAAATGTCTTACATCAGGGGGCACTTGGGTGGCTCAGTCGGCTAAGCGTCTGACTTCCACTCAGGTCACGATCTCTTGGCTCGTGGCTCCGAGCCCTGCGTCAGGCTCTGTGCTGGCAGCTCAGAGCCTGGAGCCTGCTTCGGATTCTTTGTCTCCCTCTCTCTCTCTCTCTCTCTCTCTCTCTCCCCCTCTCTCTCTCTCTGCCCCTCCCCTACTTGTGCTCTCTGTCTCCCTCTCTCTCTCCCTCTGTCTTTCAAAAAGAAACATACATTACAAAAAATAAAGTAGTTAAAAAGAATAATCACTTACACTGGCTATCTGGGGGTTTTATATACATTTTGCCCTTGCCCTTCCCCGTGACTTAGCTAGTCCATTTCCAGTAGACACATGGACACATGGAGGCTTGAAGAGGTTAAGTAATGTGGGTGAGATTACATAGCTAGGAAGTAGTGGGGCTGGGCCTACTATCCGGGTCTTGACTCCCTGTCTATGGAAGTCATTCATATGGTTCTGCCTCCCTCCTACACTTGGTAAACCCCTCTTCCAGCCTTTTCCTTTTCTAACCTACCACCGGTCTGCTCCCAATGATCATAGATTTACACAGCATTCTCCAACTGTTGGTCTTTCTGCTTCCAGCTTCCCTCTCTAACCTATTCTTTGTAAACACTTGAGTCTGACTAATCACTCACCTGTTCGAGATCCTTAAATGGATCCACAACACCTGAGCCTGGTGCCCAACCCCCCCCCCTTCCCCCCCCCCCCATCAAACTCATTTGGTTCCACTACTTCCCTCCTTTGTAATTCTCTACCACTATATACCCATGATGAAACTAAATGTAGTTGCTCTCTTATTTCTGGACCATTCTGTGTGGTGTTCTCTCTGTCTTTATGGAAATCCTATTTTTGCCCTTTTCCAGCCTCCTTCCCATCTGGTTCGCATCTATTCATTCTTTAGGCCATTAAGCAGATACCACCTCTGTTTGGAGAACTTTCCTGAGGCTCCCAGTTCACCATGGAGGCCCTTACTTATGGTGCAGTACCCCTCGTGCACGTTCATTTTGTTAAAAATTCTGCGTCATGCCTTGTATTCCCATGACTTATTCATTCCATGTCCTCATGCTCGTTCTTACAGCATTCATCACACTGCAGTGTAATTACATATTGTATTTCCCATTAGGCTGTAGCTGCATTCAGATAAGCAGGACCAGGTAGCACGGTTCTTCTTTAAACTCCTTGGGGAATTGGAAGATGTATGGCTGGAACACTGCCATAAGAGCTGATGGGCGAACACCAGTATGAACCTGACCTCTATCAGAAGACATGTCATGCTTGAGTTATATCTAGGGTATTCTTTTAAGTTTATTTATTAATTTTGAGAGAGAGAGTGAGAAAGGGCACATGTGCACTCCATGGGGGGAGGGGCAAAGAGAGAGGGAGAGAGAATCCCAAGCAGGCTCTGTGCTAATAGCACAGAGCCCGATGTGGGGCTCCATCCGACAACCGTGAAATCACGACCTGAGCCAAAAACAAGAGTCGGACGCTCGACCGACCGAGCCACCCAGGCGCCCCTGTATCTGAGGTATTTGAAGAACAGACTCCTGAGTAACCACGGAGGGGTTAGCAACCGGACAAGAACTCACGCACTCTCTCCTTTAAAATCTTCACTCTAAATTGAAATAAAACCAACTCATGGAAAAAGAGGGCTGGTTTTATTTAACAAAAATGTCATCATGTCCCGTGGCCATAACCTTTATGAAATACGACATCAAACATATTAAGAATGTATTATTTGAGTGCTGTTTTCAGAATTCAGAATTAGTAATAACATAAGCAGTCATGATCATGGTGACAGCACAAATTTGCGATCCTTTGATAGAAGTGGTTAAATCAGCCTCATGCGCTATAGTTTACAATGGGCATCGTAGGCTGCTCATGGGCAGAAACCACTGTAAATCTTTAAGTAATTCAATGTTTTCACATATACCAGGTTGTTTGACTCTCACCACAGAGTCCTGGTTCTCAGGGTGGACATTTTCCAGATCTGAAAGAAGCAAACACAACCAACAGAGAACAACAGCAACAACAACACCCAAAAATACCCCACAACATTTAGAGATGTAACAAAAGGGAGAAAATTCCATCTGTCAAAACACCTCTCCGGGATGCGGTGGGGGGAATACTCTTTGCTGGGCTCCCTGGGAGCATGCTTGAGTAATAATAGCTAGTCATTACATTTCCTTCAGAGGTGGACCTTGTGATAGTTAAGACCTTTGTTTGTTTGTTTGTATACAGATCTGGGCACAGAGCTGAAATCCTTTGGGAACACAGTGGAGGGACTCAGGAAAGGGTAGAGACGGTGCAGCCCAGCCAGGCAGGAAGGAGGACACCGTGGAGACAGAAATAACAGATTGTCTCTCCTATGAATTCTTCAGCAAAATCTATATCTTTCCCCAGGATTTTTTCCATAAATTCACTCTTCCTGAGGAATATGACTGACAAAGTGCCGACTGTCTCAGACATTCAGACAGTGGGTGACGTTGAAAATGTGTTTATTTATCATGTATCTATTTGCCGAGCTTCTTCCAAACGGCAGGCACCCAAGGACTCTTTTCTTCTGGAACTTCCTTTCTAATAGGAGAGCCAAAAATTGTAGTGCCGACACAATAAAGCTTACAATGAGTGCTTTAAAGGAAAAACATAAAAGTCTTATGTGACAGATAATAAAATGAAACCGGGGGTACTTTCAAATAGGATGGTCAGTGAAGGTCTCTCTGAGGGGTGATGTTCAAAGGGAGATTTGAAGAAAGAGGGGAAGCAACCTAGGTTAAAAACAAAGAGGAAGAGAATTCCACACCTAGGGAGCAGCAAGTAAAAATACACTGAGTCAAGACACAGGCTGGCATGTTCCCAAACTGTCGGAAGACTATTATGATTGGAAAAAGTGCTGGGTGGCATGAGATGATACCAAAGTAGAGAATTTACAAGAGTGCCTAGTTTATCCTTTATTTTAGTTGGTTTGGGCTCCTGTACCTCCCAGTTAAGGAGACTGAGAATTCCAAGATCAAGGTGTCAGCAGATTCTCTGTCTGATGAGGTCCTGCGCCCTGCTTCATAGGCAGTTGTTTTTTTGCTGTGTCTTCATATGGCAGAAGGGGTGAGAAAGCTCTCTGGGGTCTCTTTTGTAAAGGCACTAATCCTATTCAGCGGGGGTTCCACCCTCGTGACTTAACCACCTCCCAAAAGGCCTCACCTCTCCACACCATCATATTCCATGTTAGGTTTCAACAAAACCATTCTCTCTAAAGAAACTCTTTCTACTTCATCCCTAAACCTCACAATGATCATAAAATGATAATGGCATTTACATTGGACTGTCCACTCGGGGTGGTAATGAGCAGCGTTGAATGCAACATATTTTAGTGCAAAATTTTAATTTGGAAGTCATCTGTATATCATTCTATCAAGGAAATTACCCTTTTTTAGTGACACTGGCTGATGCCTTATCTCAGTGCTAGTGTCTGTTTTATTTTTTTGCCTTTTCCAAAAAAAGATGGAAAGAATTTTATTTCTTGACTATAAATGACAGTCGGGCATTAATGTGATGAATAGCTTTAATTTCAGTAAGTGTGTTCAAACCTGAAGAAGGCCAGAACTGAAGCACTCTGCTGATACATTCTAAAAGCAATGCCATTATCCATCAATAGTTACTTAATCAATCCATCCAAAACCCCCAAAAGCAAAATTGGAAGTTCAGAAATAAATGGGTTTACAAAAAAGAGACTAACAGAGTTTTTCCATGAGGGTCTCTGCTTTGCATATGACAAAGAATTAGATGCTATTCTCTCGTGTGTGAACTAAGCCACTTTTGTGATGTTGAAATGAAATAAAACACCACCACTTTGAAGCAGATTTCTCACATCCAGGAGCTTAAGGCAATGATGAAGCCCAGGAGGCTCCTTATTTCTGACTTTTAACCTCTCTTAACAATTGAAGTGTTACGTAGGTGTTGGGGATTAAAGAATACACTTACCACCGTGAAAATAAAATAATAAAATAAAATAAAAGAATAAAAGAAAGAAGAAAGGGAAAGAAAGAAAAGAGGAAAGAAAAGAGAAGAAATGGAAAGGAAAGAAAAGAAGAGAAGAGAAAAGAAAAAAGGAAAGAAAAGAAAAGAAAAGAAAAGAAAGGAAAAGAAAAGAAAAAAGAAAAACATCTGAAGTGCTTAGAAAGTCATAAACACGGGTGAGAAACGAAATGAGACAATGGGGCGGACTTTCACTGGAGTCTCCTAAGGAATAACCCCCCTACTAACAACTCTTCACATGGCACATATCCAAAAGAACTTACAAAATTACTCTTTATATGGGCGCCCTGGTGGCTCAGTCAATTGAGCATCTGATCAATTTCAGCTCAGATCATGATCCCAGGATCATGGAGCCTGCTTAAGATTCAATCTCTCTCTCTCTCTCTCTCTCTCTCTCTCTGACCCTCTCCCTTCCTCGAACACTCTCTCTCTCTCTCAAATAAAAAGATAAAAATAAAACACAACAAAACTACTCTTTATGAACATTAATAAGAATAGCATAGTCAGTGTTAATAGTATAAGTTCCAGAGCCCAACGTCTGGGTTTGAATCCCGGTTCTAGTGGTTGTTGCCGTGTGACTTTGAGCAAGCTGCTTCACCATTGTGTGCCTCAGTTTCCTCGTTTGTAAAATGGGGATAAATACTAGCTTGTAGGTTTGTGAAGACTGAGTTATAATGCATGTAAAGAGCACCGAACAGTTTCTTGGGTCCTAATAAGCCCTCGATGTTAGCTGCTTTTATTATTCTAACCCAATATTTTATATTTTAGGATCATCGCCTACATGTTATAAGACGTCTCCTTGCAGTAGAGAGCCCAATTGTAAATCATGTTATAATACGCTGTTTCCACTAAAGACATATTAACTGAACGACAAGAAACAACCCACAGACAGTAGTAAGACATCTGGTTACATAATACTGGAAAAATCTTGTAGTCATCTTTTTTTAGAAAATTATTTTTTGAAGAGGTAGAATTTTCAAAATAGTCCTAGAATACCAAAATCCTCCGAAGAAAACCCTCTGGAAATATGGCAATGACTTCTTATTTGACATGACAATTGCTTATTTATGTAATCAATTATTTTGTCTAGAAGAGTAAAGCATGTTTCCAACAAGAAGGGAATTACGTGTCAGTGCAGTGAAGATGTATCCTCTCGCCGTCTGTTGGAAAGTGTAAGGCTGTTCTAATTTGTGGATCAGAACACAAAAATAATGGTACATAAATGCAGGAACAGAGAGAGAGCGGATGCTAAGCGGGTACGGGTAAGATAACAAAACGGCTTGAGAAGGAAAGATAGTGAGAAGCAGGTCAGCTCTAAGGATAACAGCGGAGGGAATTTCTAAACCAAACTGGGCAAAGAGAATGTCAGTCAATGCACACGTGTGCGATAAGGCACGGGTGTTCAGGTTTGCTTCACCCGGGAACTTGGCCAGTTACATTTGGAGGATGTAACTTGGAGGACCAGTTACATTTCATTCCATACACTGTAGCCACAGCTCCTACGGAAGCACCTATGTCTCTGCACAGAGAGAAATTCTGGAAGCTGGAACCGATCGTCTCTGTTCAATTACAGTGTTTCTGATGATCTTAGAAGGGCCCTCCTCTGCAGTGTCAGCGACGTACCGATTCTTGTGAAGACACGGCGTACGGAGGGGAGCAGTGGACACGGGGTTATAACGAGCGATTCCGATAGCCATCCTTAATGCTCCCCCAAAGCACCAGGGCAAGAGGTTCATTTAATTTTTGTAAAATCAGCTGCGATTCCGACTGAGATGGGGCACTTTATCCTTCACACATGCCACACGGATGCGTCATGTTCTCCAAAAACCCATTCAAACTATTAGAATGACACGGTGCACAGTCTTTTGCCTTTGTAAACATGAAATGCAGGTTTACGATCAGTAAGAGCGGGCACATCCTTGCACATGGCCGTCAGCTTCCACCTTCCTCCTAGAGACCATATGACAGAGAGTGAAGAAACTCTCAAAGTCATTTAAGCAGTCTGTTTTTCCTGATAGAAAGATAATCTATACCCTGCCTTTTAATTTACTTTAATACTTTAACCATGTAGTTTGTACTTTATGCAACACGTACATACTCCTCGTAGAACATGGAAAATATGAGAAAGTGGGAGGGGCGCCTGGGTGGCTCGGTGAGTGAAGCATCAGATTCTTGATCTCAGCTCAGGTTTGTGGGGTTCTGTGCTGACAGTGTGGAGCCTGCTTTGGATCCTCTGTCTCCCTCTCTCTTTGCCCCTCCCCGGCTCGCTCACACTCTTTCCCTCTCTCTCCCTCAAAAATAAATAAACATTCAAAAAAGAAATAAAAGAATGGGGGAAAAATAACATCATCATCCTAGGAAGACATGACTTTTTAAAAACCGGTATCAGGTAACATAGAATTTATGAGAATGTGTGCGCCTATAGGGCATGAACCTGTGGCCATACCGCCAACAGAGAAAAGGTAACAGCACATATAGGAAAGAAATGAACCAGAAGTTGTCTCAAGTCAGGCAGAAACAGCACTGCCGACAACAAAATGTGATGCTTAGAAACACTTTTTTTTTTAAGTACCACTAAATTTTAAAAATTGTAACCTTGTCAGGGGGAAGGCTAAATTATTTTACTACAATATTGATATGAAGGATATTGCAAATTCATTGTCATATGAAGGAGCAATCAAATAGTATTCAGCCCAAAATGCAGAAGAGCATCACAGAGGTGGGTCAGGAAGTTTCTTTTTAAAATGTTCTGTTCCTAGATTTGGTAATTTCTGTGTTATTCATCACTTTTGTAAATATTTTACTTTTCCTGATTTCTCTTCGTATTCTAAATAAGTACGCATGTGCTTTTTTTACTTTACAAGTTAGTACTTTGTGATATTTGAGCTGAAATTATGTTGCAGGTAGTGTGCTGAAAACTGCAAATATTAAATATTTAAAATATTGATGTATATTTAATAGTTAACAGTGTTAATGTAACCATTCCCATATTATTAGACATCAGCCGATTTGTATATTTTGATTCTTAAAATTAACATGCCAATTATGGTGAATATTTTTGACAAGAATACCTTTCTATGGACTATGGGTGATAATGATGTCAATGTGGGTTCATCTGTCGTAACAAACATACCAGTCTGGTGGTAGGTGTTAATGATGGGGGAACTACGCGTGTGTGGGGGCAAAGGGCATAAGGGAAATATCTATAGCTTCCTCTTAATTTTGCCACGAACATAAACTGCTCTCAAAAGTACAGTGTATTTTAGGGGCACCTGGCTGGCTCAGTCGGTGGAATGTGTCACTCTTGATCTTGGGGTTGCGGGTTGGAGCCCCACGTTGGGTGTGGAGATTGCTTAAAAATGAAATCTTTTAAAAAATACAGCGTAGGGGCGCCTGGGTGGCTCAGTAGGTTAAGCGTCCGACTTTGGCTCAGGTCATGATCTCACAGTTTGTTGGCTTGAGCCCCAAGTCAGGCTCTGTGCTGACAGCTCGGAGTCTAGAGCCTGCTTCAGATTCTCTCTTCCTCTCTCTCTGCCCCTCCCCCACTCACACTCTGTGTCTCTCTCTTTCTCTCTCCCAAAAATAAACATTAAAAAAATTTTTTTAATTAAAATAAAGTATATTTTTAAAAAACCTAACCTGCAATAACTTGTACTTAAAAGTAACTTACAGGGAAATTAGGGAAAAAAAATCTTGGCTTCCGTACATTTTTTCCTTAAGTTTGTGGTTCTCTCTCTCCCTTGTTCTCCCCCTCTTTCTCCAGCAAATCCCTTTCAAATGGGTTTGGCAATTTACATTTCCATTAACACATCCTCATCAGCCCTATGTATTGTCATTAAAAATAATACGTGCCAGTTTGATAAGCAAAATGCATCTTGTTTAAATTTGCATATTTTTTTGCTCACTACTGACTTTGAACATTTGTATGTCCACCGTTGAAATGAACTGTACATATCTTTCTGAAAGTTTTTATTGTAACATTGGTGCTTTCATTACTGCGTTGTTTAATGTATCCAGGCATTTCTACTTACAGCTCAAGGTGTTCCTAAAAAGATTTGTGTATAATGTGATCCATCAACCGGGCAACATAACTTGCAACTGTTTTTAACATTCTGGTTATCTGAAAGTGGCACCAGGAATACAGGAGGGAAAAAAAACATCCAATAACAAAAATCTCTTTGGAGCAGGATCATTTTCAGTCACTTTTTGTTTTATCCATAAAAAACACGAGGGATGGAAGTGATAAAAATGTGTAGGAGGAATGAACTAATGGTGGAGGTAGAAGCCATAAGATGGGATTTGCCGAGCCACGTTTAGGTTATGTAACTATACACTCTTAGAGCTCTAAAAATACCTTATTTAAATGTCCCTACAGAAAAATAACTATTATTGAGTCTAAGACTTCTAGGTTCTAATGTTTTCCCCTTTTCTCCTTCTGTGACAATTACTCTCATACAAAATTGGCAATAAAGGAAATCTCTTGCCTGTATATCTATCTTGGTCTGTTACAACGCATATTTACTGGTAAGTTAACTTATTAACCTTTTGTCATAACTGTCGAAGGACTTTTCTTTATTTATTCTTTGACTTTCTCATTTGTTGGTGCTTTCATTCATAAAAAGATTTTGTAGGTAGATGAATTACTTGTCTTTAACTTTTAAAAAATGTTTTTTAGTTTTTAATTTTTTTTTCATTGTATTCATTTGAGAGAGAGAGAGAGAGGGTGCACGAGCAGCAGAGAGGGGCAGAGGGAGAGGGAGAAAGAGAGAATCCCAAGCAGGCTCCATGCCGAACATGAAGCCTGATGGGGCTCGATCCCCCGATCGAGAAATCAAGAGTCGGGCACTCAACTGACTTACTTTTTATTTTTATTTTTTAATGGCTTCCATGGCTTCTGTGCTTACAGAATTCTTTCCATTTCCGCATTTATTTAAATTTTATAAGTCTTACTCCAAATGGCCCATGTGTTCAATGATTTTGTGTTTTATATTTAATTGTAATCCATCTAAAACTTATTTTCACACATGACATGAAGAGGTCTATTTTTCTGTCAGTTTACTCAATTTATTGAGGAATCTATATATTTTGCCCTATTTCCATAATTTTATATGAAAATTCCGTAAAGAGTAGGGCTTGCTTCTGAGCTATCTGTAAGTTTTGAAGGTTCGTTTGTTATAATTGTGCTGAAAATTCTCTTTCGAAACAAAAGTAAACCAACATTTTGTTTTTCAATATAAATGAAATCAGTAGGACAAAAAGGACTATTTGCCATATTTATGTATTTGAATGTCCTTTTACTGCTGGTTATTTCTAAGCTAGTTAAGAGAAAAATTAGCACCTGATTCTTTTAGTTTATTCCTTCTCATTCTTTTGTTTTTGTTTTTGTTTTTGCTTTTTGAGAAAGAGAGAGAGAGAGAGAGGGAGAGCAAGAGGGGGAGAGGCAGAGAGAGGGAGAATCCCAAGTAGTCAGCTCAGACCCCGACAAGGGGCTTCATGTCACAACTGTGAGATCGTGACCTGAGCCGAAATCAAGGGTCGGTCGCTCAACCAACTGAGCCACCCAGGCGCCCCGCCCTTCTCATTCTTAAGACATCCCATGATATGCCAGTTCCAAAAGCTTTATTACTCGGTGGCCTGAGTTTTAAGACTCAATAACATTGCCTACCTGTGAAAGAATTCTTGGCATTCTCTAAATCTGTATCTGTAGATTTTGAGAAATCTTATGAAAAGCTGTTTGTGGGACATGTTTTCTTTTGTAAGTTCATCTCTTTAAGTGTTTCAGCATTGTATTAAATGCCATTTTCATTTTAATAAATTTCCCGTGACACTGTTTCCGTATGAATAAATTTTCCACGGTGACAAAAATTTACTATCAAGGCATCCACATTTTTAGTGGCGTCTTTTGATGCATAATTCAATAAATATGCAAATAAATGACATATTTACATGTACAGTAATGTGTTTTTCAAATTTAGGCAAAGTCAATATTCCAAACTTACTCAGTTGTGAAGGAAACCTTTTCTCATTGGTTCCCCATGTCTTAACCAGACAGTGAAAGACAGTAGAGTTGTTGAAATGATTATTCCTTGCGTTGGACCTTAAAATAACCTATATTAAAATATTAATGCCTGCGAAGTATGTGTGTAAGTAAACAATCTCTTGTAACACTTGAAGGTTTGACAGGAAGTAATTTAGGATTAATTGTCAGTCCTCTCCAAGTGACACAGACGTCACGATCACCCTCCCGCCTTTATTTTTTGCGGAATCACATTTTGCAGTAGATACCACCTTATCAAATCAAATCATAGCACCATACTGGGCCATTGCATATTGGGTTAGTAAGAAATATATACCAGTTTAGTCAAGGTTAGGGTCTTCTAAGATCTGGGAACTGCTGGAAACTTTAGATAGTCACCATGGCCGATCTTGGCAACCAGCTCGCTAAGGTGTTGTTTTCATTCTGATTATACGATGAGTAGACTGAGAGATATGAAGGAACTTGCCCTGGATGACACGGGAGTGACCCTGATGGTGGGAGTGGGGTTGAAAAGCTTTGACCGTTGGCCTTGGAATCCAGATCTCGGTCACTCCGCCACACCACGCCCCCCACATCTGCAGAGTTTCATCTCCTTCCCCAGTTTCTCTTTTTCTTTTGAAATAATTTCAAATTTACAGAAAAGTTAAAGGAACAGTACAAAAAAATTCCAGACTCCGTATTCAAGTTTCACCAGCCATATCGGTAATGCCCTCTGGGGCGCCCGGGTAGCTCAGTCCGTGAGGCATCTGACTCTGATTTCAGCCCAGGTCGTGATCTAAAGGCTCGTGAGTCTGAGCCCCATGACCAGTGTGGAGCCTGCCTGAGATTCTCTCCCTCTCTGTCTGCCCCTCCCCACTCGTGTGCTCTCTCTCTCAAAATAAATAAATAAACTTAAAAAAAAGACTATTTTTATAAAAACTAATAAAATAATGCCCTCTGTAGCACGACGATCCAGTCAGGGCTCATGCGTTGTACCCAATCATTACATCTCTTCAGGCTCCTTCCATCCAGAGCAGTTCCCTGGTTCTTTCTTGACTTTAGGACCTAAAGACTTTTGTAGATTATCAGGCAATTATTTTGTAGAATGTCTCTCCATTGACATTTGCCTGATGTTTTCTCACTATTCGATTCAGTTTCTACATTTGGCAGAAGTGATACCGAGTCCTCACAGGGTCCTATCATGAAGCACATCATGTAAATCTATCCCATCATTGATGATGAATCGGATCACCTGAATCAGGCGGTCTCTGCAAGATTCCTGCTGTAGAGTTCCTTTGTTTTTAAGTTACTTTTCGTGCATCACTAATATGCATTTTGTGCGAGATACTTTGACACTGTTTACATTTTTTTTTCTCTTCCAACTTTCACCCACTCATTTTCGCACATATTGCTTCCTGCCTGAATTACTTATAAATATGATGGTTACCAAGTGATGATTTTCGAATTCCATAATTGCTTCAATGTTATTGGTTGGTTTTACTATAAGGAAGAAGTTTCCCATCTCTCTTATTTATTTGTTCACTTATTTATGGCAGCGTGGACTCATGAATTTCTACTTCAAGCAATAGTATATAATCTGTCACTAATATTATTTCTTTTTATGTTCAGATTTTCTAAGATTTGGCCAGTAGGAGTCTCTTTGAGCTTCTAAGAAGAACAAATGTTCTTGTGATATGTTCCTATTATTCTCAGAGCAACTCTTTCCTTCTTGACCCAATGAGATGTTCCAGGCTCATCTGACTTCTGCTCGATCCTGAAATGTGCTATTTCTTACAAGAAGCCTTGTTCATTTTAGTGTTGAGTGGTACTTAGAAACCAAGATCTGGGTGCTGGATGTACTCATGGATTGCACACACATATACAACCTTATGGTTATATGTCTTTCTAGTTCTTTCTATATACTGCAATCTAATATGTTATATTGAGTATATTGAGTATATATACAGTGTGTTGTAGATTATATTGCAGTCTAATACGACACTACAGAGTTCATTGTAGTTTTTCTCCCCGTCCCTAATGTTTAACTCCCTTCAGTGAAAAACCTGGACCCCATTAGCTGAATATATTTACTTCTTTTCTTAATTCCCTTGAACATGACAAATCCCCAGAACCTCTCAGTCTGCTCCCCTGCTTGCCACCTTCCTTCCTGTGGCCTGCTTAAAGGCTTTTTGAGTGAGATTTTCAGAAAGGAAAGGAAAGAAGGGGGAAAGGAGGGAAGAAATACATACATTCACTTCTAGACCATTTTTTTTTTCCATTTCTTCATCATAGGCACCAGGGACAAATTTTTAAAGACCCATCTTCATGACTAGCGTGTTATAATTTATATTAACTCATGCACACAAATACCTTAAAATTGTGGAAATATATAACAAGGGTGAAATAAAAATCTTTACCTTCTTATTCCGTTTTAGCATAGTTCTCTAGGTCTCCAGACTCAGATCCCCTTAGGTACTTGAAACTTGTATTTCATACCAAGGCTTTACGAAGAGCAAAACATTTTTCCAAAACTTAAGTCTACAAAGACCCAACTGAAATGTTCTTTTTTTCTACCCGACAGTATTCCGCAGAGAGAGTCCAAAGGGTTGGAGCAGTTAGAGTTTTGACATTCTGTCCTCTCCGACACGTGGCTGATATAAAAAGAACGTAATTGATCAGTAAGAAAAGAATGTCTATATTGCTTTGTACTGAAACCCTATTTTTTTGTTTTCTGTTTTTGTGGGTTTTTTTCTGTTTGGTTTTGTTTTCTTCTAAACTCAAGTCGCTAAACAGAGTTTGACCTTCTCATACTTCACTGAGAAAATGTACACAGCAAACAGTGGTTCTGATTAGAATTGTGTCTTGTGAATTTTATGGTGGTTGACATTTGTTGTTTCATAACAGGTCACTACAAAAGCACGGTGTTTTAGCGTCAGCCGGGACGGTGGATGGAATAAACCTGGTTAATGGCTTGGAACCCACAGGGAATATTCTCTCATGAGATAGTCACTTGAGCCAACCTAGGGATAATTTATTATCTCTCTTCTGTTAGCTTAATAGAAAGACTCACCCCTGTTTTCCCACAAGAGCTCCACCCAGCTAGGACTCATGTTCCGAGCGTGTGTGTCCATGTCCGAGAGAGCTTCTCCATACAGTGTAGGGATTCAGTCTACAAACCACTTTGCTGGGGTTCCAGTTCTGACTCCACAACATGCGAATTGTGAGTGACAATATGCAAGTGAATGAAACTCTCTGTGCCTCAATTTCATCATCTGTAGAACATAGGTGATATTAATAGCTTCTTCACGGGGTGGTCGTGAGGATTAAGTGAGTTAATACATATTAAGTTCTTAGAAGAGTGTGCAACACTTGATGATCCCTTTGGAAGCATACAGGAAGGAAACACAGTGTATTTGTGTGCATATGTGTGTGTACATGTGTATGTGCTGGGGAATGCGGATGAGACAGAGTGCGGGTAGTCAGAGAAGGTTTGGGAGTATAAGCGATTCTTGAGAAATCTTGAAGAAGACGTAGTTTTCCAGGCAGACAAGATGAGGAGGACATAGAGTTTCCCAAACAGGGGCCACGTCGTGAAGAAAGTGTGAGGTCCCAGTGAAGTGCAGGGAACTCAGGAGAGCTGGAAGGAACGTGTTTGGAGCAGAATCAGGAGGTGTCCGCTAGACGAAGGAGTTTATGGGGTAGTAGGTTGAGACTCTGAAGTTGTGTCCACTACTGGGACCCATGCACATCTGGGAAAGCCTAGGGAATTGAAGAGATGAACTCAGTAGAATTATTTGGGGGGGGGGAGGGGAGGGCGGTGGCTAGGGGGCTTCTGATTGAGGAGCTGCCTGAGACAGAATTTCTTGTAAGAGAAGGAGGAGGTACAGTGAGTTTGATATACAAACCAGATCTTGGTGTCGGTGGAGAAGAAGGTGTTTTGAAGGTCAGCATGTAGGATAATCCCTGGGGTCTGACTGGTGATCTTGATCCCCCGGGTCGCACGTCTGCTCATAGTGATACAGCCTTGAGTTTTCTGCCTGGCTGCGAAGGCGTGAATAAATAGCTTCATACCTCCTTGGCGAGGCCCCTATCAGGTGATTACAGTTTTCAAAGGGAATCGTTTACCGCCTGCCATTCCAGATTGATGAAGGGGTTCCGTGCAGACCATTTGCCTGGCTGCCTTCCATGCAGAGCAGAAGAGGTTTTTGCCATCAATGCCAAGGTTTCAAATTGGCATTTTCATAAAAACAGGCAAAGCAGCCCATTATCTAATTGATGTCCATAAATTATGGTGGCTGAGGGAGTCAATGTCAATGCACATGCTGTCGAGCCATTTTTTGGAAGGAACTCAATTCTAGGCTTGGAATATTCTCTGGATAAAGAGAGGCCCAGATTCCTTTACTAAAAAAAGAATTTAAACTTCCTCATTTGAACCGCTTTCACATCCACAATTTCTGGAAGCAAACACTAGGACTCTTTACCAAGTTCCCTCCGCAATCTATTGTAAGTAAAGGAAATGTACCGTGACATTTTAAGATGAATTAGAGGTGACACATAATACAGCTATACATATCTCTTAGCACAAACAAGCTTTCTGCCTAACAAGACTTGTTTCTGTTTGGGTTTAATTACTCTGGAAAATGATCAGCTGGCTTCATCTTGGGCTCCTCACACTTCTACAATGACACCTATCCATGACCTCTCACCAGAAGAAACGGGTGTCACCACTGACACACGTGATGCACCACACAGGGGAGCAGAAGCGAGAACCGAGGCCCCTTTATAAATAGGAGATGGTGTTTTCGCCGGCAAAGGCAGGGCCGTTAGGGAGTAAAAGGAATCAAGTGAAATCGAAGCAGATAACTCCACAACCTCCACCCCAGCCCCACTCAATTGCTTGAGCTGGCCCTGGATGGGTGGGTGGCCTCAGCTGGTTCATAGCTGTGCCTCGCAGCGCTCAGTTTTCCAAAAATTATGCAACACGTTCAACGCCTCCCATGTAGCATCTAAAACAGATCCGCGGTGTAACCTACTCACAGTAAATTCCACTGCGTGCCTGCTACGTGCCAAACACGGTGCTGGGTATCGAGAACCAGAACTAACACGTACTGACTGCTTACCCGTGCCTGGCCCCAGTGCAGCTACAGCCGACCGTTGGTCAGTGCGAGGGTTAGAGGTGCTGATCCCTGCACAATCGAAAATCCATGTATCCCTTTTTTGTAAGCTTATTTATTTATTTAGTTTTGTTTTGAGAGAGAGAAAGAGAGCACAGACGGGGAGGAGCAGAGAGAGAGAGAGAGAGAGAGAATCCCAAGCAGGCTCCGCTCTGTCAGCGCAGAGCCCGATGCAGGGCTCAAACTCGCGGGCCGTGAGATCACGACCTGAGCTGAAAACAAGAGTTGGACGTTTAACTGACGGGGCCACCCAGGCGCCCCTCATGTATAACTGCTGACTGCCCCGAAACATAACTACTAATAGCTTACTGTTGCCCGGGAGCCTTACCAGTAACATAAATAGTCGAATAACATATTTTGTACGTTATATATATATATATATATATATATTCTATATTTTTACCACAAAGTCAGCTAGAAAAAAGAAAATGTTAAGGAAATCATAAGGAAGAGAAAATACGCTTGCAGTACTGCTCTGTATTTATCAGAAAAAATTCATGTACAAGTGGACCTGTGCCGTTCAAACAAGGGTCGACTGTACTTTATGTGGATCGATTCATAAATCTTAACCACCACCCTGGGAATTATGAATTATTATTATCTCCATTTGCAGGTGAGGAAAATGATGCATGGAGACTAATTTGCAGATGGTCCCAGAGCTGAGAAATGGAGGAGTCAAAATTTGAAACCACGGAGGGGGGGGGGTCTCGACCCCAAAAAGCATGCACGTGCTTTATCCTTAAGCTTTACCACTTTCCGTGATGCATCAAGTCTGTACCATGAAGTGACGCCGAATCTAGGCAGGGAAGTAGACATAAAAACGAACCAATGATCATACCATATCATATGAATTTGAGTTGGCCTTGAAGGCACGAGGAGAGAGGAGAGAGCTTCCCAGTTATCAAGCACCTACGAAGTGCCAGTTACTATGAAAAGTGCCATATTGACATCACTTCATTTAGTTCGTATGGTATCAGGATCCTCTCTCTAAAGTGGTTGAGGTCAACTTAGGCTCCTGAAAATACTATCGAAAGTGCAGCGTTTCAAAGATATACCTTTATGGTCAACGTTTTCCTCAGTACATATGAGAAAGCAGCTTCTCTATTTTTTATAACAATTTTATTGAGATGTAATTCACATAAAATTCAACTCACCCTTTTGCAGTGTGCAGTCAGGGGCAGCTGGGCATCTCAGTCAATTAAGCATCTGACTTGTGATTTCGGCTCGGGTTGTGATCTCACAGTTCTTGGCATTGAGCCCTGCGTCGGGCTCTGTGCTGACAGTGAGGAGCCTGCTTGGGATTCTCTCTCTCTCTCTCTCTCTCTGTCTCTCTGTGCCCCTCTCCCGCTCATGCTCTCTCCCTCTCTCCCAAAAATAAATTTAAAAAAGGGGCACCTGGGTGGCCCAGTCAGTTAAGCGTCTGGCTTCGGCTCAGGTCCCGATCTCCTGGTTTGTGAGTTGGAGCCCTGAGTTGGGCTCTGTGCTGACATCATGGAGCCTACTCGAGATTCCCTCTCTTCCTCTCTCTCTGCCCCTCCTCCGCTCATGCTCTCACTCTCTCTCTCAAAATAAATAAACATTTAAGAAAATAAAATAAAGTGTGCGATCCAGTGGTGTTTAGCGTATGCACAGATTTGTGAACTATCCCTGCTATCTAACTTCAGCACACTGTCATCACCAGAAAAAGCAATCCTATACATCATTAGCAGGCACTCCCCGTTCCCCCTTCACGGAGATGGTCTCTGGGAAACCATGATCTGCTTCCATTTTTTTTTAAATAAATAACAGCTTTATTGGGATAAAATTCACACACCATACAACTGACCCATTTGAAGTGCACAACTCAGTGTTTGTTAGGATATTCCTGGGATTGTGCAATCATCACTGCTATTTAATTCCAGAATTCCAAGCTATAACATCGCTGAGGAGAGGGGGAGCAAAGGTGCATAGGTAAATTGTCACAAAGTTCCGTAAAGACTCAACCATTTTTCTTGAATAAGGGTTCCTTGGATTGTTGTAAGACTCTGGTTCACTTCCAGAGTTCTGGAAAAGTTGATTTTGTCAGTTTTTGGTCATGTTCTTGTTGCTTTTATGGAAGACGAGACTTTCTGAGTTCCTTACTCTGTCATTCCTTTAGAAATAGTTTCTTGTACACAACTAAAAATGCCAAAGCTCTCAGATGCTCAAGGTCTATTTATAAACTATAAACTGCGTTTCTTAATATAACAAGCCCCGCCTTGGCTTACCTCTGTGAGCTCAACACCAGTCGCATCGTATTGCTATATATGCAAAAGTCTCTTTCCTTCCACTTCTCTTCTTTCCATAAATATTTACTGGACATTTACCGTGCACTATGATCAGAGCTAAATTCTGGGGATAAAAAGCTAAATACAATAGAGCTTATGCACTCATGGAATTTGTAGTGTGGTGGTACAGACAAAAAAAAAAAAAAAGCGAAACATATCCAAGGACATCTAGAGCAGGTACTAAAGTACCCACAGGTATGTATATGTATGTGTGTTTGGAGTCGGTGTTCATAGGGCAGGGGACACTGGGGCTATTATCTCCTTCTCCCTTTGAAGCTTTGATGGAAGTCAGGATTCTGGAATTTAATTATTCAACAACGTACCGTATGTCAAGTGTGCTGAACGAATGTTTAGAATGTGGCAGTGAACAAATCAGATGTGGCCCCTGACTTCATGGAGCTCGTAGTCTAAGAAGGAAATCATGGAAGTCTACCATTCACCTGATTCCAGGCACTGGATCCATTCACTGTGGAGTTTGGAAAAGATTACAGTAGTTCCCATGGGCAGAATAATACGAAAACAAAATAAAGGGAGAGAACATGAAAATCGTAGAAGGCGGCTGGTATTGAGCATAAATTCTGATTCAGCCTTGTCATAGACTGACCAGCCTTCCCAGTCCACCTGAAACTTTCATGGATTTAACACTGGAAGTCCCAACTCCTGGGACAGCCAGGACAATTGATTACTCTACTTGTTAAATAGTACTTGCTTTGGTAACAGCAGATATAAATTATATTTTATATATATATAATGTATTACATATTATATATAAATATTATATATACGTATATATTTTTAAATAGAATTTAAAACACTTTTTGTTAAGGAAGATCAGCCAAGTGTGTGTGCAGTTGTAGTGGGATGGGCCATGTACCTAGAAGCAGCATCACAGATAATATTCCCGTATATGAACAACAACAGATGAAAATATCAACTAGAAATTGTTCCGGATATTTTATTTTTGCCTTTGTTACACCATGAACTCTGTCTCTGGGAACCCCCTTCCCTGTATGGCTCAAGGTCAGAGTTAGCCAAATTTGGGAGGCAGAAGAAGCAACAGCCTGTTCCGAGGGTTACCGCTGTTTGCGCGCAGAGACAGACACGGAGACGCTGGCAGTGCCAGGTTTGCTTTCCCTCCTCCCCGCTCTCCTCCAGATTACTAGTCCTGATGACCAGAAGCCACCCAGGTCCACCACCAGAGCATTCCTGAGCATGTACGGAGGCGGTAGACACAAGAGACAACAGTGTTTTCTAGACTTTACATTGGCTCCCCCCATGGGGTCTGTCCGGGTTCCTCTGTGAGCTCTGATTGTTTGCCTCTGCCAGGGCACTGTAGTGGCTTTTGTCGGATCCTTTGCCTCCCCTTTCCAAACCTTTACTTCCCAAGCTCCTCCCACAATCGCACGTGGTCTATTTGCGTAGATTAACTCCTTATTCCAAAACAGATTGATATATGGAATAGCAAGCTGTTCTCGTCTGAATTTTATTTCTTGTGGGCAAGGTTCTGATTACACCTAAAAGCGTCGTTCCCTCTATCTTGAGTACCTGCCAGTGGTTGGTTCAGTGTTAACAATGGATCTTGTGCCTTTTGCTTTACGCTGTCGTTACTCAATCTCCCGACATAAGTAGTTTCACTCCTGACCCCATTCCTTTTCCGCCTTTTACCTGATAATCATAGTAATGATTATAATAATTATTAACATTAATTAAACACGCATCGGTTGCCAGGAACACTGACAAGCCCTTTACACGCATAAGTTCTTAATTCTTCACGGCAACCTACCAATGAGGTAGGCTTTCTTGATAGCTCAGTTTTATAGAGGAGGAGATTTAAACTTTCAGAGATAGTTGATAACTGGCTAAAAGTCGCTGAACTAATAAGCGGTAAGACAATCATTAGAACCAAGATTGACTTAGCTCTGCTCTTTCCAAAAGCTAATTGTGAAAATATGTTTATGTTATCAGATGCTATTTCTCCCCCCAGTCTGAATATAATGCAAGTGTTTTTGAGGGGCTGTGGATGATACATAAAGCATCACACTTAATTGACCCTGCATCTAGGAGTTCACATTCTATAATTTCTATAGCCTATTATGAGTTAGGTGTTATTATTTCTCTTTTATAGGTGGGGAAACTGAGGCTCAGAGGGTTTAAAACATCTGCCAATAACAAAATAGCTAGAAAGCAGCAGGGACTATATTCACATTCAATTCTTAACAAAGGTAACTCTCGACACAAGATATGTGTGTAAACAACATGTTTGGGGGCACCTGGGTGGCTCAGTCTGTTGAGCGTCTGACTTCAGCTCAGGTCATGATCTGACGACCTGTGAGATCAAGCCCTGCATTGGGTTCACTGCTGTCAGCGCAGAGCCTGCTTGGGATTCTCTCTCTCCCTCTGTCTCTGCTCCTTCCGCATTCACACATGCACGCATGCTCTCTCTCTCTCTCAAAAATAAATAATAATAAAAATATATAAAGAATATGTTTGAAGGGGGTTTAAGAACGAAAAGGATGTGGCTATGGGTAGGCTGATTGTAGAAGATTCTGGGTAGGGTGGCGTTCAGGTAAGTTGGAGTAGATGAGACTAGAAATCTAGTGGAGCCACGCCTGCTCTGTGAAGGAATTAGGACTTTGCCCTGAAAGCAATGACTTGTCTAAGATTGCAAAACTCAGCTACGATTCAAGTCCAAGTTTTCTTACTCTAAATTCACAGTTTACAAATCACAACTACGGCCATTATTTCCTTCAAATAAAAATCCTGTGAGATAAGCATGACTTTTAACCTGATTTAAGCATAAAGAAACTAAACGTTGCTAATAATGCTTAAATAAATAACACCAATATACAGTGAGCGTGTGACAGATCTCACAATGAATCCTCAGGAATCTCATGAAAAATGTCACGCTTTTTCACTCCAATTGCCTACTAGATATTCTATAAATCTCTCCTTTAAGCACAATATGCAAACATATAATTTTCTCAGCAAGGCCTGCTTCTCCTGTCATCTCTTTCCTGGTAAATGCACGACTCTCCCGCGAGTTGTCCAAACCAAAAAAACCCGAAGACATCCTAAAACCCTAAGCATCTGAAGAGTTACACCTTCATCAGAGTTTAAAAGTGCCATCTGCCAATTAAGTCACAAAACATGACTATCAAAACACTGAGTTTTTAAATCTGTAATATCCCATGTTCATAATTTGGTTACTCCCTCTCTGGTTCCTGGTAGTGATTACCACCAAAAGTTTGATAATTGATAGACTTGGCCGTGACAGGGGTTTACCACGAAGCTTGGTCTGAGAGCAGAGAACTCTTGTACACTCTTAACAAAAAGATGCCTAATCACATTTTTTAACAGATTTGTTGAGGCATGATTGAAATACAATAAACTGCACATCTTTCAAAGGTACAAGTTCAGGGGTGCCTGGATGGCTCTGTCGGTTAAGCATCCGACTTCAGCCCAGGTCATGATCTCGTGGTTCATGAGTTTGAGCCCCACATCAGGTTCTGTGCTGACAGCTCAGAGCCTGCTTCAGATTCTGTGTCTCCCTCTCTCTCTGCCCCTCCCCTCACTCTGTCTCAAAAATAAATAACCATCAGAGGTACAAGTTCATAACTTGTGACATATATGTACAGCCATGAATACATCATCACAATGAAGATGAAGAACATAGCCATCACACCCCCCAAATTCTTTCCTGCCCTTACCGGTTCCTCTCCCACCCACTGATCTGCTTTCTGTCATTATACATCAGTTTACATTTCCTATTTATATATCTTTTGTAAATGGGTTTATATATTTCCAACCAAGAATCCCATAGCATCCAAACTTTCAGTCAGGTGTGAGAGGAACATATAGGAATTTTAAGACATACAAAGGTCTCAAAAGCTTATTTGCCACACATTCTTCTTCAATGAATTATTAGGAGGTATTTTTAACAACAAAAAAAAAAAAAATGAAGGCAAAAACTAAAAAAGAGAAAAATACAAAAATCAAGAAATAGAATCCAACATAGGAAGAGGTAAAGTAAATTTCTGGGATGATTATAAAAGGGCACCATAGGGGCGCATGGGTGGCTTAGTCGGCTGAGCATCCGATGCTTGGTTTTGGCTCAGGTCATGATCTAGGAGTTCATGAGTTGGAGCCCCACCTTGGGCTCCGTGCTGAAAGCATGGAGCCTGCTTGGGATTCTCTCTCCCTTTCTTTCGGCCCCTCCCCAGCTTGCTCTCTCTCTCTCTCAAAAAAGTAAGTAAACATTAAAGAATTAAAAAAGGGGAGGAGGGCATCATAGCATGGTAGCTGTGTGGCAGTCTCAGAGGCTAATCAGTCCATTGGACTTGAGCAGTGACTTCAAGAAAAGAAATTAAGCTGATTGATTATCTGTTGTGTTCGTATGGAGAAAAGAATGCTCCTGGGACCCTTAGGAGCATCCCTGAGAGAAACTTTGATGACTAAGCAAAGAAACAAACTGGAAAATATAAGTAACATTTAACTGTCTGAAGACGAAAAGGGAAATCTTGTATAAGAAAGGAAATATAATCAAAGTGGCACAGGTACAAAATACTTGTATATGAGTAATAATAATTTGAAAACTGAATATCAGTTTAACCAAAAATGGTCACATAGTTTTCTTCAAATGATGGTGATTAAAAGAATGTTCAGTGGGTGATGGCACAGTGGCAAAAGATTGAGAAAAATGCTCTTTGTGTGGAGTCTGGGTAAAGAAAACATATTTATTTATATCTATAAAAACCTGAAGAATAAAACGTGGAGATTTTTATTTCATTTCATTTCATTTCATTTCATTTCATTTCATTTCATTTCATTTGTGGGAGGGAAGGGACAGAAAGGGAGAGAAGCCCAAGCAGGCTCCATGCTCTGCACGGAGCGCAACACAGGCCTTGATCCCACAACCACAAGATCACACCCTGAGCTGAAATAGAGTCCCAGGCTCAACTGACTGAGCTACCCAGGCATCCCTGGAGATTATTTTAAATATGAAAGAAAGTGCTGGAAGAAACCAAAAAAAGTTAACAGGTAAAAGCAGTTAGCTTTAGAGAGCTTCAGGGGTGGGCAAGAAAATGGCTGGGGCCTGGTGCTGCTGTTTTGGTTATAAACTTTGAAGGACCAGTTGACTTTAAGGTTATGCACCCATGTTAGTTTAATAACAATGAAATTCAGTTGAATATAGAAAATGAATTAATAATTTAGTTTAAGTAATTAACCATCGATTTTTACCAGTTCAGTATTTTTATTTTAATATGTTAGCATATAGTATTGATAAGTGTTGGATGGTATTTTTTTAATGTTTATTTATTTATTTTGAGAGAGAGAGAGAGAGAGAGAGAGAGAGAGAGAGAGAATGTTAAGCAGGCCCCATGGAGCCTGATGTGGGACTCCATCCCATGACCCTGGGATCATGACCTGAGCCAAAATCAAGAATAGGAAACGCAACCAAATGAGCCACCCAAGGGCCCCGATAAATGTTGGAGTTTTAAACATTTATTTTATTATCTCTTTTGGACTTGAATAATTTGGAAATGAGATAATAAGAGCCATTTAGTATCTTTTTTAAATTTTTTTTTAATGTTTATTTTTGACAGAGAGAGAGAGACAGAACATGAGCCGGGGAGGGGCAGAGAGAGAGGGAGACACGGAATCCGAAACAGGCTCCAGGCTCCGAGCTGTCAGCACAGAGCCCGACGCGAGGCTCGAACTCATCAACCGTGAGATCGTGACCTGAGCCGAAGTCGGACGCTCAACGAACTGAGCCACCCAGGCACCCCTAGAGCCATTTAGTACCTTAAACTTGAGAATGCTAATCAATTGTTTGTCAATGTCTTGTTTTTTAAGAATATTTTCTGACCTCAGTCACCATGACTTTTACAAGTTTTTTCTTAGAAGCCGTGAGGGAATGAGTTCATTGATGTCACTGATGACAGTATTATACACCTCATCTACACCTAAAACTGGTATCACTTAATGAACAATAATGAATAGACTCTTCTGAGTTCCTGCTGCCATTGGCTTTGTATTAGAAATTACAGGGGCGCCTGGGTGGCTCAGTCAGTTAAGTGTCCGACTTTTCGACTTTGGCTCAGGTCATGATCTCACAGATCGTGAGTTCAAGCTCCACGTCAGGCTCTGTGCTGACAGCTCGGAGCCTGGAGCCTGCTTCCCATTCTGTGTCTCCCTCTCTCTCTCTGCCCCTCCCCTGCTCACGCTCTGTCTCTCTCTCTTTCTCTCAAAAATAAGTAAACATTTAAAAAAATTTAAAAAAATGACAGCAGCAATGTTTTCTTTCATTTCTAATATCCATTTGCTTCCCTTTCTAGGCATTTTATGCTCATTTTCTCTATGGCAGTCACATCATTTTAACCCTTAAAGCTTACACAGGCCTTCCATCAAAGTACCATTTCTTAAATTCTACACAGTATAAATATGAGGCCCCACTCTGGTAGAAGGTACCCCTCATGGAAATGGTGTGCTTCATTCACAGAAGACTTGGTTACAAATGTTGAGGGTCTCTGCGTTTTCCGAAGCAGTGAGCTCTCCTTGGGTAGCCAGGATATAGGGAAGGACATAAAGATGTGATGAAAAGGGGATAGGTCGATCGGAGTTGATAAGATTGGGAAATGCGAACTTAGTATCATTCAACCATACTTGTGTAATACTAGTCAAACCACGTGTATTGAACCACTCATATTTGTAGGACATGGTGGCAGTTGCCACTGGAGCACAGAAGTGATCAAGTGTGCCCCCACTTTACTGGAACTGGAAGAGGAGTTGGCTAAATAGCTCTAATACAGCTAAAATATAAATGTGATCCAAGGCCAAAGTACTGTAATTTATATCACAAACACAAAAAGGGTTTTCAGGGTATAGATTAGGGGAGTACTCTGAGCTACCAGTTTATTTAGAGAGGGGGTCCCAGGGGAATTCGTATGTAACTTGAACCTTGAAGGGAGAGAAGGCAGAAAAATTGGAAGATAAAAGAACACTCCAAGGAGGACACAGAATTAGCCTGGTTGGGGGACCAAAGAAGCCTATGATGTATTCAGACCACAACGAATAATACATTGTGATGCGATGTGGTGTGTGTGTGTGTGTGTGTGTGTGTGTGTGTGTGTGTGTGTGTGTGTGTGTGTTTGGAGAGGACATGTGAAGAAAATACAATACAAATAATGTGTACAGAGTTAACAGTTGAGATAAAGGTGTTTTTAAAGGAACAAGCTGACGGGCTCCTGGGTGGCTCAGTCGGTTAAGCGTCCGACTGGCTCTGTGCTGACAGCTCAGAGCCTGGAGCCTGTTTCAGATTCTGTGTCTCCCTCTCTCTCTCTCTACCCCTCCCCTGCTTGCACTCTGTCTCTCTCTCTCTCTCAAAAGTAAATAAATATTTTTTAAAAATTTTAAAAAGGGACAAGGTGAGATTCCACATGTACTTGATTGGTAAGGGGATGACCAAGAAAAGTAAACTAATATTCTGATACCTCTACGTATTAGATGTTATCATGTACACCCTCAGATATTTACAATAAGTCTGTATCCAAGAATGAGGAATAGAATCAGATTTTAGTTACTCTGTGCAGCACACTTGAGCCCAAGTGTATTGATTCCATCTGAATTAAACTCTCTGAGATGATAAAGAAACACTTGATATTTATTCCTGTAATAAAAGGGTTTATTTCTTATGTATTTTTAAGCTTGGGGGGCAGGTTTTATATGACTTGTGTGCCTCAGGTCAAAGTCATGTGGAGCTGCCGTAGCCCTTAAGTATCTTAATGATCACCTGCTGGAATTGGCTAGACCGTGAAGTTTTCACCTCACTTTCCATTTTTAACCCTCTCAACTTCTAGGTCATCCCAATCTCTCCTGCTCATTTGACTCTGTGGTCACCCCAGGAAGTAGAAAAATATAACGGGTTGGACCTTCAGTAAGTTGTGAAACGAGAGCCTTGAGCTAGGGGAAGAACAATAAGAAAAGAGAGTAACCACAATTGATTTTTCAGTAATAACTAGTTGTTATATTTTCTCCAAGACCGAGGATATCTTAGAATGCATCCAACTTCATTTATATTAGATTTACCAAATTTTATTTAAAATGAATGTAAGCAGTTAACCACTGATATGTAATGTGTACAGAGTTATTAACATCCTTTAGATAACTTATTAGGACCCTAATGTTTTACGTCACTAAACCGGATTCACAACAATTTTTTCAGTACCTATTACGTGCCAAATGCTAGGAATACAAAAATGAGCTTATATGAGGGTCAGCTTGATAAAACCATAGACAGAACTGGTCAGATGTTCGTAAGTGCAGTTAGAGGTACAGTGTGTTATGGGAGCCCCTGGGGCTGCATCTGAGAGTGAGGAACGATGGAAGGTGTCCTCTCACAGATTGGAGGACGGCTTGTGGATAAATACCTAGGTCCCGTCATCTCTGTTGCTTTATTACTTAGAACTCTTATGTAATGAAAAGAAAATAACGAGGTAAGTGGATGGCTTTCTTCTTTACTCTAGTAAGGTCTGAGAAGAATGGACAGGCCTGTTTCATAGCAAGAAACCTTCAAACAAAGAGGCTTACTGCCATCTTGATTCCCACCAAGGGGTCGTGTCTGTTGACAGGTAGAGTTTGTAAGGCAACATCTATCAGAAGACATCTGTATGAAAGTCCAGAGGAACTTTCAGTCTTCTTTTCAATTCCCTGCGAACCTAGAGGTAGGTTAGATATTTTTGGAACGTGCCACAGGCAGCCAGGCAGGTTGGGGATTTCATTGCAGCCCATCTCTGTTCTGAAATAATGAAAGAAGCTCCAAGAAATTGTACCTGTCAAACGTGTCAGGGACTAAAAGCAAGGGGAGATCATTTTGACAGTTTGCAGCATTCATTCTGCTGATCACCCATGTTACTACTGCACTGTGTTCGTGGGGGAGTGATGGCTGAGCAGTGAATTACGTGTTTCAGAATTAACTCAAAAAGATCTCTCAAATGTATTTGTTGCATTTCGACAAGTTTGGAAAAGCTGACTTTATATCCGAGTAAGGCGTGGAGTGAGAGAGAAAGGGGGGGAGAGAAAGAGAGAGAGAGGGAGACTTAATACATGTTGGATATGTACAAAGCAGACAATATGATCATATTCTGGTCTTGTTTCTGAGTTCGTGGGTTTGTTTGTTTGTTTGTTTGTTTGTTTGTTTTGCTGTGGGTTTTAGTCACCAATAGAAAAGAGCTTCCTGACACCCATGTTCACTGCAGGGAAAACCAACAAATAACACGAAACAAATACCGCTGGCCAAAAAACAAGCATCTGTGTCCAGATGAGAGAGGAAGGATCGGCAGTAAAGGAAGACATTGGCTATGTTTCCGGATAGGTTTGTTTGGGGCAATTGGCTGGATTTTATTCTGAGCATTAAATCTAATACATTTATTAGTCAGTTGTCTGAGTGTTATCTAATCTAGCTCTTTGTTTTGTGATAGGTTAACTTGTCATCCCCTTCCAAAGATTTCTATCGGATCTAAGGTTTAAATTTTAAAGGCAGATTTTCTGAATGCGCTGTGATAAGAGTTTAATCTAGAAATAAGAGTTTAATCTAGATCTCTGATTTCAAGAGTCCCTCTTAACCTCGGTTTCGCTTTCCACGGTTTCAGGTTCCCCGTGGTCAGGGTGCTCTGGAAATAGATGATCCGTCTTCTGACGCAGCATCAGAAGGCCACCAGTCGCCTGACGCTGCCTCACGATGTCTACGTGGTTCCCTTGACTGTGTCTCATCACAGACGCAGTTTATCATCTCATATTATCACAGGAAGAAGGGTGAGTACGGGACAATAAGATATTTTGAGAGATATTCTGTAACTGTTATTACAGTATGTCGTTAAAACCATTCTATTTTATTACTAGTTATTGTCATTAATCTCTTCCTGTGCCTAGTTTCATAAGTTAAACTGTATCATTCGTATGCATGTATAGGAGAAACGAGTCTACACAGGATTGAGTACTACCCTTGGTTTCAGGCATCCACCGGGGTTCTTGGAATGTATTCCCCGTGTAACGATTAGTTGCTTGAATGGAGCGTCAGAGAAGAATGTTGTGCTTAAGTCAGAAAAGTTGGGAGGAGATTAAGATTCTACTCCTCTACTTGTTAGCTGGGTATCCGGACAAGCCCCCTAAGCTTCCCCAGCTCCGATCTCCTCATCTTCAAAATGGGCTAAGAACAGATGCACCGTGCGGACTGAAGGGCTGTTTTCGGGAGTGTCAAGTGACATATTAAATACTCTGGGGATCTTTAAAGAACTGTAACAAATGCGAACTGCTGTCAAAGGCAGTAGGAACAATTGGTATATTTTTATTGCGGTACAACCTGCATAACCTAAAATTTACCATTTGAACTGTTTTGACAGTTCCGTAGCATTAAGTACATTCCCCTTCTTGAAACCATAATCCCCATCTCCAGAACTTTTTCATCTCAAACTGAAACTCTGTGCCCATTAAACAATAACTTCCCATTCCCCACAGCCCCCCTGTGCCAGCTCCTGATAAACACGATTCTACTTTCTGTTTCAAAGAATTTGCCACCCTTGAGATATTTCATACAAATGGAATCGTACAGCGTTTGTCTTTTTGTGTCTGGTTTATTTCACTTAGCATAAAGTTTTCAAGGTTCATCCATGTGTGGCATCCATCAGAATGTCATTCCTTTTTAAGACCGAATAATTCCATTGTATGTATATACATTGTATGTTTATCCATCTCCCTGTCCGTGGACATTGGGTTGTCTCCAATGTTGGGCTATTGTGAATAATGCTATGAATATGACCATACAAATATGTTTGAGTCCCTGCTTTCAAACTAGGTTTCGTTTTTTGAGGAACTGATTTATATTTTCATCACCCCCAGAAGTGTGCATATAGTAAGATTTCATGGTGAAACAATATTCATCCCCCTCTCCTCTTCCTTCCTTCCGTCTTTCCTTCCTTCCTTCCTTCCTTCTGTCTTTCCTTCCTTCCTTCCTTCCATCTTTCCTTCCTTCCTTCCTTCCTTCCTTCTTTCCTTCCTTCCTTTCTCTTCCTTCCTTCCTTCCTTCCTTCCTTCCTTCCTTCCTTCCTTCCATCTTTCCTTCCTTCCTTCCTTCCTTCCTTCCTTCCTTCCTTCCTCTTCCTTCCTTCCTTCCTTCCTTCCTTTCTTTTCTTTCTTTCTTCCTTCCTTCCTTCCTTCCGTCTTTCCTTCCTTCCTTCCTTCCATCTTTCCTTCCTTCCTTCCTTCCTTTCTCTTCCTTCCTTCCTTCCTTCCTTCCTTCCTTCCTTCCATCTTTCCTTCCTTCCTTCCTTCTGTCTTTCCTTCCTTCCTTCCTTTCTCTTCCTTCCTTCCTTCCTTCCTTCCTTCCTTCCTTCCATCTTTCCTTCCTTCCTTCCTTCCTTCCTTTCTTTTCTTTCTTTCTTTCTTCCTTCCTTCCTTCCTTCCTTCCTTCCTTCCTTCCTTCCTTCCGTCTTTCCTTCCTTCCTTCCTTCCATCTTTCCTTTCTTCCTTTCTCTTCCTTCCTTCCTTCCTTCCTTCCTTCCTTCCTTCCATCTTTCCTTCCTTCCTTCCTTCCTTCCTTTCTTTTCTTTCTTTCTTTCTTTCTTCCTTCCTTCCTTCCTTCCTTCCTTCCTTCCTTCCTTCCTTCCGTCTTTCCTTCCTTCCTTCCTTCCTTCCATCTTTCCTTTCTTCCTTTCTCTTCCTTCCTTCCTTCCTTCCTTCCTTCCTTCCTTCTGTCTTTCCTTCCTTCCTTCCTTCCTTCCATCTTTCCTTCCTTCCTTCCTTCCTTCCTCCCTCGCTCCCTCCCTCCCTCCCCCCCTCCTTCCTTCAACAATGAGCCCCTGCACTATCCAGACCCTGTACTAGGCATGGAGGCTCCAATAGTAAATCAGACCTTTCCTCTGTCCTCCCTGAGCAGTTATTAATAGAAATGTTAGTATTAGAATTTGATATTTTCAATATTCACATGTCACATTGTACATATTCCTTGGTTGAGGAAGCTTTTACAATTATATTGCTTGAGTTCTCTAAAATATTTTTTAAACTTTAGGTAGCATTCAATTAACTGTGAAATAAATTTAGTGGATCACAAGAAGGATTTATTTTTAGTATAATGTAATAAAATACAATAGGAAGTTTCAGGAAAGCACCTCAAATTAAGGGTAGGTATTATTTCATGATACGTTCATTTTGGCATACACACACACATGTTAAATAGCAATTCAAAATTATTTCTTGCTGTGAAAAAAATCACAAAAAACGTTTGATAACCACACATAAAATAAGGTTCTTTTTTTTTTTTTTTTTTTCAGTGAAGAGGCTGGGACCAAAGGGGTAAACTTTTCCTTCTCCATTTTCCTGGCTATTTTTTAAGCTCTGCTAAATTTTACCAAAAGCAACATTCCCTGGGGCGCCTGGGTGGCGCAGTCGGTTAAGCGTCCGACTTCAGCCAGGTCACAATCTCGCGGTCCGTGAGTTCGAGCCCCGCGTCAGGCTCTGGGCTGATGGCTCAGAGCCTGGAGCCTGTTTCCGATTCTGTGTCTCCCTCTCTCTCTGCCCCTCCCCTGTTCATGCTCTGTCTCTCTCTGTCCCAAAAATAAAATAAACGTTGAAAAAAAAAATTAAAAAAAAAAGCAACATTCCCATATTTCAGTTCCTTTTGAATGAAAAGACTCCAATCTTGTAGTTTAAAAAATAAGAGAAATGAAGTTGTTTTGATGTTTTTTAGTTAAGGACTTTATAAACAGTGGTGCCTGGCTGGCTCAGTTGGAGGAGCGTGACACTCTTGATCTCAGGGTCATGGGTTCAAGCCCGACGTCGGGTGTAGAAACTACTTAAATAAAACTTTAAAAAAATCTTTAAAAGCGTGACGCAAAACACTTTTATATGCATAACCATTGCAAAAAATAGTTTTCAGAGAAAATTTTCATTAGTATTGTGTAAGTAGGTCTCTGTATAGCCAATATAAAAATGAATATTGCCCTTTTTCAATGAGGAATAAATATAGACTTTTTTTTTTAAGTAGGACAATTTTGATGTAAAATGTGAATGTCAATTCGTCAGAACATTCCTGCAGCTGTTTTATACATTATGTAAATGCTCTACCTTGTTTTGGCTTTTGAGGTAGTTTTAACTTGAGCAGGAAATGTCTACTTTAAACTTCGAACATCTAAGTTGAACACGAGGCGTTCGACTTGAACGTGAGACTTGTAAATCATGTTTCTGTCTTTTAAACTGAGGCTTATACATGTAATTAAGCAAATTTCCCTAGTTAATCATACAGCGTAAAACATATATAATGTGAAGTAGTCATGAGTGGTCTTCACCAAATATGTCCAAATCTCTGTCTTCTGGCCACATGGTAAAATTAAACTTGCAGTCGGGTGGGGTCTCATGAGATCGGGTCAGTGAGCTGTAAGCAGGAATAATGTATGATCACTCCCAGCTGGGGAATTTAATTGCCAGACAATACCCTCCAGAAGACTATTATCAAAGGTAAAGTAACCAAGGACATCTGAGATGGTGGCTGTTCTGCCCTTGTCTTGAGTAACAAGGATGATCTGGGCCCCCTGCCGGCTGGACATTTACATACAGCATAAGCAAGAGTAAACCTTTTATTGTGGTAAGCCATTGAAGTTCTGTGGCTATCATGATTCTGGTATAACCACACATATCTTGTCTGATACACATAATGAAATTCAGTGACATCCACTCACAACTTCTGAACCAGTGGTTGACGCACAGGCTTGCTTGAGCTACAGCTGTAAAGATCCACGATTTTCACCAAATTAACCAATTCAGTCAAGACAATGAACTGATTGACCAATTGTATACACACGGGCCAAAAATCATGGAAATGCTCGGTGTGTATTGAAAGAAAGGAGGAATTCTTCTGTACCCTCAAGGTCTTCCAGCGGGACTCATAATTCAATTTACAAGAGATAATTTAACAGGAGAAAAAAACCCCAAAGTTTTATTATGTGCACACGGAGGCCCAATAAATGAAACTGAGACCTGAAAAAATGACCAAGATGCAAGCAGTTTTTATACTTTCTAGACAAAGAGACAATCAATCAGTGAGGACTTGACAAAACAAAGAAAACGTTGGAAACTTCAGTTAGTAAGGAATTCGAAACAGAATTTGAGCTGAGATAGTAAATTAGTAACATGTAACAAGGGTTGTTTCTACAGCCTTCTGGGCTCTGAACGTCCTACGTCTTGTGATAGGATGTCTCTTTACCTCCAGGTACCGGGAGGGTGCCTTTCAGATGGGAGATTCATTTTCTGCTTTCAGGAGGACAGGGGAGGGTCTGAGTGTCCTTCTTGCACAGGCCATGGCTTCAGTAACTTTTATTTATATGCGGGGATGCCTGGTGGCTCAGTCGGTTCAGCATCCAACTTCGGCTCAGGGCACGAGGTCAATGGTTCCTGAGTTTGAGCTCCACATCAGCCTCTCTGCTGTGGGCACAGAGCCCGCTTCAGATTTCCCCTCTCCTTGCCCCTCCGTCACTAGCTCTCTCTCTCGCTCTCTCTCTTTCTCTGTCAAAAATAAATACTTAATAAAATCAAATAAAATAAATCAATATGCCATTGTGGCACATTTGGGGGAAGCCTGCCCTTGGCACCCACGGTATATTAATTTCCTAGTTCATGGATCCTCCTGTTTCATATTCAAAACAAAGCTATTTCTTTCACTTGACTATTAACAGTCCTTATAAGCTCATAACTTAGTAGTTGCAAGTAATATCAGATGAAAGGCATTGGATATTTGAAAGACTTAAGTGTATATAGTAAATACAGAAAACTCAAGCTATATTTCTAGGGAAAGCAAGACCGACACAAGCACAAAATATGTTAAATGGCAAAAAAAAAAAAAAAAGTGAGAATATACTTAAGTCATTTATAAGAAGCCAATACTAAAATGACACTAGAATTCTCATTCCTTTACGTCCTGAAACAGTCAAGCTGTAAAATATAAGAAATGTAAAGTCTTAGGAAAAGTCAAAGGTACGTTTGAAGATAAAGCACCACCCCTGGATGTTCTGCAGACATGAAGAAATATGAACAAGCACTTTGGCATTATAATGTCCTTAAAAATGTAAGATATGGATCCAGTGTTCTTAACATGTGCTACACAGCTGGACGGCTGTCTGTCATTTTCCTTCTTCTCTTTATGATGTATCGGCCCCGGCTCAGCTCCCTGTTAAGTAGGCTAGAGGCCGCCGCACAGCTCAATGCCTTGTGGGCTGAATATGGACACTGTTTAAAAGGCTAAAGGGGAAATTCTGATTTTGCATGGTGAATTTGATGATGTGACTTATAAGGCTGCTATTTCCAACCCTATTAGTCATGATAGTAATTATATTGATAAATGGAATAACTATATAATTTATTCATTAACCTGACCAGTCTCATATTCACTTTATTTTATGAAATCCTCTGGCATTGATATTAAAGCCATATTGATGAGTAATGATACTCATTGGGTCACTATTGGAATTGAGTAATTTTTAAATAGCTCTAAGAAATGTAAGTCTGGGCGCATTTATGATCGTCTTATATATTTTACTGAGAAAATAAATTTTAGATATGGAACCTTGAGACGTGAAAAGATGTGTGCAAATCTAACAAGGTCACTTGTCACCATCATCATCTGTGTAAGTCAATACTGTATGTTTACTTCTTTAAAAAAAAATCCTATGCAAATATCCCTCCACTTTATACATAGGTATACAGTGTTACTGATAAAAAGAGAGAATTAAAGCTTCCCACATTTGGAAGTAAGCTTACAGACCTAATACAAGGGCTCTCAAGCCTTTTGCCATGGGTCTGGTTTGAAAAACAGAACTCCCATTATATATTGGATAATTGTATAACTGGCAGTTATGCAGAAAGAAAGAAAGAAAGAAAGAAAGAAAGAAAGAAAGAAAGAAAGAAAAGAAAAGAAAGAAAAGAAAGAAAGAAAAGAAAAGAAAAGAAAAGAAAAAGAAAGAAAGAAAAAGGAAAGAAAAGGAGACAAAGGAAAAGAAAAGAAAAGAAAATAGACCTCCCAGTGAGTGGAATCACGGATATCTATCATATGCAATATACTTAAGTAACTGTGCTGGCTTGTAATGTACCATCATTTCATTCCTAATGTCCAATCAGGTTTCATTATGAAGCAGTACCTCTCATTTAATCCTTACTATAATCCATTAAGTAAACATATGATAAAAATCTGTTTTGATAATGATCCCTTTATAGAATCATTTGTAACTTGTTCACGGCCACAAACTGAGTAGATTTTACATGTTTCAACTCCTTTCTGTACGTAGAATGTCTAGAATAAAAAATGTAATATAACTAGAATTATTTGGGACTCCTTCTTTCAGCCACAATGACATAAGAGATACCAGATTTACCCTCCCGCCTCAAACACCTTCAAAAAGTGACAAAGCACATGAAACAACGGTTTCTAAGTCATTGAGCATCACGGAGTCGTGGAGAGTGATCCCTGAGAAATGGGTGTCCATAGCTCTGCCTTACCGTCTTGAGAGATTGTCCAGGTTGTGGTGCGAGTGGGAGAACCCATGCGTCAGACAAAGACTGACAGATACCCTCAGCATCTGAAGAGATAAAGGCAGAATTCTCAAGACAGAGTATTAGAGAAAAGAAACCTAACATGTAGATAGTCATGTTAAATGAAAATAGTACCAATGTCCCCACTTAAAAGGTGGAGACTATCAGATTGGACCTTAAAAAAAAAAAAAAAGCCTTAGCTAGAGTGATCAGGAAGCAAAAATAGCAAAGACACAAATTACCGCTTTGAAGAATGAGATGACATCACAAGAGACTCTACAGATGTTTAAAGGGTAATAAGAGGACATTATATACAACTATATGTTGATAATTTCAACAAATTAGAGAAAATGAATAAATTCCTTGAAAGACACAAACTACCAAAGTTCACTTATGAAGAAACAGATAACTTGACTATTCATATGGTTTATGAAATAAATTGATTTTGGGGTGCCTGTGTGGCTCAGTCGGTTAAGCATCTGACTCTTGATTTTGGCTCAGGTCATGATCTCACGGTTCGTGAGTTCAAGCACTACATTAGGCTCTGTGCTGACAGCGCGGAGCCTGCTTGGGATTCCTTCTCTCTCCCTCTCCCTCTGACCCTCCCCTGCTCGTGCTCTCTCTCTCTCTCTCTCTCTCTCTTAAAAGTAAATAAACATTTAAAAGATTTTATGAAATAAATTGATTTAAAAAAAAAAAAACCACCTGGGATGCCTGGGTGGCTCAGTCGGTTGGGTGTCCGACTTCGGCTCAGGTCACGATCTCATGGCTCGTGGGTTCGAGTCCCACATCAGGCTCTGTGCTGAGAGCTCAGAGCCTGAAGCCTGCTTTGGATTCTGTGTCTCCCTCTCTCTCTGCCCCTCCCCAACTCGTGCTCTGTCTCTATCTCAAAAATAAATAAACATTAAAAAAAATTAAAAAAAAAAACACCTTTTTACAAGGAGAACTTCAGAACCAAATGGCTTCCCTGGTGAACTCTATTAAACATTTGTAGAAATTAAGCTAATTCTAAAATTCATATGGCAAATGAAATAATCTAGAGTAACCAAAACAAATTTAAAAAATAGATTTAGAGAAAAACCACAATGTGATTTCAAGACTTTCATAAAAACTATAATAATCTAGCCAATGTAATACTGGCATGAAGAAAGGTAATAAATCAACAAGTATCCTTGTCTCACAAATATGGGCCACTGTTGGGGCATCTGGGTGGCTCACTCGGCTGAGCGTCTGACTTCAGCTCAGGTCATGATCTCACGGTTCGTGAGTTCGAGCCCCGCGTCGGGCTCTGTGCAGACAGCTCAGAGCCAGGAGCCTGCTCCGGATTCTGTGTCTCCCTCTCCCTCTGCCCCTTCCCCGCTCATGCTCTGTCTCTCCCTCTCTCTCAAAAATAAATAAACAGACAACGAAAATTAAAAACAAAAACAAATATGGGCAACTGCTTTTCAATACAAGTGTGAAGCCAGCTCAACAAAGAAAGAATAGTCGTTTTTGGAAATGGTACGGAAGCAACGGGATTTCTCTGTGCCAAAAGATTGAGCTCCAAATCTCACACCATATACAAACACTAACTAGAAACAGATAACAGACCTAAACGTAAAACCTTGAACTACAAAACATAACAGAATACGTAAGAAGAAAACATAAAAGCCAATCTTTGCAACCTTGGGTTAAGCCGAGATTTCTTAAATACAATATTAAAAAGGTGATCCACCAGAATCAGTACAAATTGAGAGATCATATTTCATCAAAATTATAAATTTCTATTTTTTAAATTGCACTTTTGAGAAAACAAAAAGCCAGGCTAATGATGGAACGTTATCCAGCAGTACAAAGAAGTGTGCCAGAAAGCCATGAGAAGGAAAGGCTACATATTTACTGTACGATTCCAAATATATGACACTCTAGACAAGACAAAACGATGGAGACGGTAACACGATCCGTGATTACCCTGGGTTGGGAGAAGGGAAGGATGAAAAGGCAGAGCACAGAGAAATCGTAGGCCGGCGAAACTACTCAGTGGGACATATGAAGGTGGATATATGCTATTATAACTTTGTCCAAGCCCACAGAACGTGCAACACCGAGAATGAACTCTAAGGCAACCTATGGACTTTGGGTGATAATGATGTAGCAATGTAGATTCATTAATGGTAACAAACAAACCAGTCTGGTAGGGGGTGTTGGTAGGGAGGGAGGCTGTTGGGGAGCAGTCAGGGCGTATAGAGGAACTTTATGCTTTCTATTCAATTCTACTGTGAAAGTAAAACTGCTCTGAGAAATAGTCTACTTTTTTAGATTTTCCTTTATTGCTGCAAGAATACAACAAGAGATGTACATTATTGTTGACCAAAAGTACAATGTTGTTTAGCACATCTCGAGGGCTTATACATTTGCTTAACTGAAACTTTGTGCCTGTTTATTAGTAACTCTCCATATCCCTTTTCCCCAGCCTCTGGCAACTGCCACTCTACTTTCTGCCTCAATGAGTTTGATTACTTTAGATATCTCATAAAAGTGGAATCATGCGGGGGTGCCTGGGTGGCTCAGTCGGTTGGGCAGCCGACCTCAGCTCAGTCACCTCACAGTCCGTGAGTTCGAGCCCTGCTCATGCTCTGTCTCTCTCTGTCTCAAAAATAAATAAAAACATTAAAAAATATATTTTTTTAAAGTGGAATCATGCACTAACTGTCCTTCTGTGAATTGTTTATTTCACTTAGTGATGTCTTCCAGGTTCATCCGTGTTGTAGCATATGACAGGATTTATTTTATTTTTCTATATATATATTTTTAAATGTTTATTTATTTTTAAGAGAGAGAGCGCGAGTGGGCGAGGGGCAGAGAGGGAGAAAGACACAAATCTGAAGCAGGCTCCAGGCTCCGAGCTGTCAGCAGAGAGCCCGATGCGGGGCTTGAACTCAGGCACCATGAGATCATGAATGGAGCTGAAGTCGTCCGCTTAACCCACGGAGCCACCCAGCTGCTCCGAGACAGGATTCATTTTAATGGCTAAATAGAAATATTCCATTGTATGGATATAACACATTTTCTTTATCCATTTCTTCATCGATGGACATTTAGATTGTTTCCACCTCTTTGCTATCGTGAATAATGCTACAACGAACAAGAGATCCTTGAAGAGGGTCTCTTCAAGATCCTGATTTCAATTATTTCAGATAAATATCCAGAAGTGGGATTGCTGGATCATATAGTAGTTCTATTTTTAAGTTTTTGAGGAACCTCCTTACTATTTTCCACGGTGGCTGCACCAGTTTGCATTCCCACCTACATTGTGCAAGGGCTCCAACTTCTCCACATGCTCACCAACACTTGTTTAAAAAATAAAAGGGAAGGAGAAATAAAATCTTTCTCAGACAAAAACACAAAAGCAAAACCCAAACAAAACAAAAGGACATAGGATTAAAGAATCAGCCAATAGATGCTTTGCACGAGAGCAATTACAAAACTAGGCAGAGTTTCCTCCCCTTGTCTGAAATCCAGATGTACCTGACAAATCTTCATTTCGGCCCCATCGGAAGTGACGCAACCACCTTGGAAAGCAGTTTGACAGTTTCTTAAAAAGTTCAACATACGTCTATTGGATAATGCGACCCTTCCGCTCCCAGGTATTTGCCCAAGAGAAATGAATCCATATGTCCACATGAGAACTTGTACACAAATATCGATACCAGCCTTGTTTGTATTAGACCTAAACAGGAGGCAACCCAGATGTCCAACATATAGCCTTGGTGAATCTTAATGCACATACATCAAGTGAAAGAAGCCAAAAAAGGATTCCATCAAATCTACTTACATAAAATTCCTGAAAATGTAAAGTAATTGACAGTGACAAAATCAAATCAACGATTGGTTAGAAATAGGAGGCAGGGAAGGTGGGGATACGGTTTACAAAGGGACATGAGGAAACTTTGAGAGTGATGCTTATATTCATTTTCTTGATTACAGTGATGGTTTCATGGGTATGTATATTTTATACATATATATATATATATATATATATATATACATATATGTCAAAAGTTATCAAATGTGTGCCTTATGTATGTAAAGTTTATTGCATATCAATTATAACTCCATAAATCTGTTATAATTAAATTAAAAACACCACCGATACTGATTATTGATTGATTTCCAAAGTACCTAGTAAACTGGCAGGCTCCCGCTGTTGGGCTTAAGTGATTAATAATTTCAGTTGAGAGGTGCTTGGGTGGCTCAGTTGGTTAGGTGCCCAACTCTTGATTTCGGCTCAGGTTCATGAGTTCGAGCCCTGCATAGGGCTCTATGCTGACAGCGTGCTGACTGCTTGGGATTCATTCTCTCCCTCTTTCTTTGTGCCTCCCCTGCTTGCTCTCTCTCTCTCTCTCTCTTTCTGAAAACAAACAAATAAATATTTTTAAAAATAAAAAATTAAATCGCTGATGATATAAAGATATAGTGAAAAAATAATTTCAGTTGATATCGGTTATGCCAATGGACTAGTGTAGGTGTATTTCAATTCTTTTACACGTTATAAACTGAGTTTATGTCACAGACAATAATCACTTTTAAACATGTCACTTGAAAAGTGGTCTATTCGAACCGACAGAATGGAAGAACATCACTGCAAATGACCTATCAGATAAAGTGTTAGTATCCAAAATCTACAAAGAACTTACCAAACTCAACACCCTCAAAACAAATAATCCAGTGAAGAAATGGGCAGAAGACATGAATAGACACTTCTCCAAAGAGGACATCCAGATGGCTAACAGACACATAAAAAGATGCTCAACATCACTCATCATCAGGGAAATACAAATCAAAAAAACCACAATGAGATACCACCTCACACCTGTCAGAATGGCTAAAATTAATGACACAGGAAACAACAGGTGTTGGCGAGGATGTGGAGAAAGGGGAGCCCAGTTACACTGTTGGTGGGAATGCAAACTGGTGCAGCCACTCTGGAAAACAGTATGGAGGGTCTTCAAAAGATTAAAAATAGAACTACCCTACGAACCAGCCATTGCACTACTAGAAATTTATCCAAAGGATACAAAAATGCCGATTCGAAGGGGCACATGCACTCCAATGTTTATAGCAACACTATCAAAAATAGCCAAATTATGGAAAGAGCCCAAATGTCCATGGGCTGACGAATGGACAAAGAAAATGTGGTGTATTTATATATACAATGGAATACTACTCGGCGATCAAAAAGAATCAAATCTTGTCATTTGCAACAACATGGATGGAACTAGAGTGTATTATGCTAAGCGAAATAAGTCAGGTAGAGAAAGACACATATGATTTCACTCATGTGGAACTTAAGAAACAAGCAGATAAACATAGGGGAAGGGCAGGAAAAAGAAGATAAAAACAGACAGGGAGACAAACTATAAGAGACTCTTAAATACAGAGAACAGACTGGAGAATATTTTTAAAAAGTGGCGTATTCACTAAAATATAATAAAACTTTGGAAATAGTCTTGATTTTCCCAAATTATAATGGTGATGTGTACAAAACATTGTCCTATTTATACTGTGAATCAAATGCAGTATTTTACTTTCTTCCCTAACCTCTATAGCTAATTTTTATTAAAGTTAATGTAAACGAGCCTTCTAATTCTAATCACTGTCATTAAGACAGCCTAAATAATGACACTCTAACCTATGGTTTACCACTGTGCCCTTGGGAGGAGGCTTGTTGAGAAAAAAAACTCCTTTTCAATTCCTCAACCTGAAACTCAGGAAATGGAAGATTTCAATATTTACCATTAGAAACCAACTTTTCCGGGCCTGTGATAGCAATGATGTAATTTTGTTCCACTACAGTTAGCGGGTACACAAATCATCACCCCTAGACACAGCTTTCTCCCTTTAATTCAAATCAATGGACCAGACTGGCCCTATGAGTAAAACTACAATTGGCTCCTTAACCTCAGAAGTTCATAAAAACAAGTCAAATGCCACCCAAGAGGGCTAGGACCTGGAAATGAAAGCCCATCCTTAGAAGAAAGAGAGAGAAAAAAGATGTGGGGGAATTCTTGCCCCCGAGAGCTCTGCAGCTTTCTGCTCCTTTGGGTCAGCTTTCACTGAAAGTGATCAGCCATAATTTCACATTGATCAAGACAGATTTCCATTGAGAACTCTTCTGTCGTGGTTTGATTTAAATACACAGAAGTGCTGTAATGATGGTATGAGAAAGGTGATACAGGAATACAGAGGAGAAAGCAAGAATACTTTCATGTGGAAATATGATGAGGGTGGTCATGCTTAATGGTGCATTCCTTCTAGAAATTCCATTTCATCTCTTTATTGAAGGGTGGGTAGATTTCAACAAGCGGAGCTGGAGAAGATTAGGGGAGTGATGACGGAAAAACAGGATGGAGAGGAAGTTTATGATGAGATTAAATTTTTTTTTCATTCTTTCTCAAAGGATGAAGAGTTATCATTTTGAAGTCAGGCATTCACAAAACTCTTTTTAAAAAGTTTAGTTGTGTCGCGTGGAAGGAAAGGTCAAGTGAGAGATAATCTTCACTCTTTAGCCTGGTGCAAGCATGTGGCCATTCTTTCTTGGAATATGGGGCTCTTCTTTTTCTTCTCTTTGCCTGACACTTGAGAATACATCATGCCTGTAGAAAGCAGATATGACATGTATTTAATAAGCATGGTATGACCAAGAAATTTTGCTTCCACATACTGTAATATGCAAATCTAACATCTCTCACGATGACATGGTATCCTGATGGACACATTCTGGCATATTTATTCCATCCACCTTACTAAAATTCTAGAGTGTCTCCACATATGAATATATATTTGAGAATGTGTATTGAAAGGAGCAACTAGAACATTCTTGAACTGTGGTTTCATTAATCTTCAAATATCAGGCTGTGGATTAATGCAAATGACAGGCTCTGACTTGAATTCGTGTGTTACACGATGAGGGACAGAATGACAAAATCAGACCTTAGAAGTCATGTCAGCCTTCACAAAAGCCATGCCTTTCCTAGTGGAGACCACCCGAAGAAACAGTTGTCCTCAATGATTGAGAGAATAGTTTACAGTATAGCTAGTTGCTTAGCGGTTTCTTGAAAAACCCTCAGGTCCGTGGCCCTTGAACACGTTAGAGGTCACTTCATTTCTGTGGTCCTGCCCTGGGCCAGACAAACCTCTGTGCTTTGGAAATACATGGTGCTGGCCAACAGGTTAGTAAGGATGTTTGCGTTCCAGTATTGGAATGATTTCCCTCTCCTCCTATAACCTGGAGGGAATCCTTTACAATTCCGTGCCTTCATTTCTGTATGGCAGGACACTGAGAAGTTTGAAGTGAGTGTTATAGAAGAGCCCTCTGACACCTGTTGGGATGAGCACTGGGTGTTGTATGGAAACCATTTTGGCAATAAATTTCATATTAAAAAAAAGAAGAAGAAGAAGAAGAAGAGCCCTCTGAGTGTCAGTGTGGATTTGCATATTAAGCGACTAGATAAAGGTAATACCATTCTGAGGTTCACCCAGAATCGAGACCTCAATGAAAGTTTTGATTAAATCTTAGCTACGCCAAAGGTTCAAATTGGACGACAGAGGAAATGCAGTGAAGTAGTTATGTGTACAGATTCTACATTCAGGCTACCTGAATTCAAATCTCAGTTTCACCACTTCCGAGCTATGTGACTTGGCAAAAGGTATTTACCCTTTCTGGTTGTTTCCTCATCTGTCCAAAGTGTTACTAAGAGTATTCACTTTGTAGGATTTTTGTGAGGTGTCTATGTATTTATGTGTGTGTGTGTGTGTGTATCTATATGCATGTATATATGTTATGTTAGCGCTACGTTTTATTATTTCTGTATGCAAAAGTTGGAATCAAAGGATTCCAACCAGGAAGGCGTTAGGTATGTTCTTTCCCCTCTCTGCCCTGTGTATTTTCATCTGGAGGGTTGAATCAGAGGGTGCCTAACTTCATTTTCACAGGTTGGTCATACTGTCTATTAGACATGAAATTTGTCATTATTTCATATCACTCCATAATATTTCATATACTAAACTATTTTTAAAAACCCAGAAACCCCATCTTACACTAGTCTTTCCTAAAAGGATAAATCATAGGAAAATGTTACTTTGTGGAAAATCATTTCTGCTCCGTGGTTTAACATTGCCAAAGATGTCTGCATCTGCTGAGATAGGAGTTGCCAAAGATCACAGAGTCCGATTGACCTAGTTTTCACTAAACATTGCTGTGGATCCATAAAGCAAATTTTCGGCTCATGGCCCTCCACCGTCCTTGTATGATGGCTTTTTTGTAGGCTCACCTTCAATCATGAACACATTTCAACTTAGTATTTCTTTCAGGCATTTCTGAAACCATCTGTGGAAATGAAGTTGTTGTTTTCCCTTTGAGTTTACATCGTTTTCATAATTCCACCTTCAATGAATTTGTGAGAACCGCAGTCTCAATGAAGGAAAAGAAACTAGAGTTGGCTATATAGTGCCTCAAAACGCTTCTTCCAGTCTTACTATCTTGAGGCTCTTTGTTCTTTGTGACCCCTTCCAGTCTTTTTGCAATTTAAAAAGCTCTTTGGATGGGTCAGTCAGTTAAGCATCTAACTCTGGATCTCAGCTCAACTCTTGATCTCAGTGTTCTGAGTTCAAGACCTGCCCTGGGCTCCGTGTTGGGCATGAAGCCTACTTAACAACAACGAAAAAGGCTCTTTAGGTCTCATATATTAAGAAAACCAGTAGAGGAAAGTGACAGGGAGTAATGTAAAAAATAACCTTGCCACCAACAGAGTTATTTACCAGTTTATTGGGCTCTCTTAGGAAATATGCTTTTGAATAGAGTAGTAATGGAATGGAACCAAAAATTACTCTTGCAGTAGAAGACCTTGGCATTATGTAACCAAGCCTATATAATTACTGGGGCTGGCAAAACCAGTATCTAGAGCACAGGCTTTGGTAAAAGAGAGACATGAGTTCAAATTCTAGCTTCACATATTACTGGGGTAGAGCCATATGGATTTGGGTAAGGCTTAATAATCTCTATGAGCCTCAGTGACCTCTGTAACATGAGGATGATCATAATTAGTAGCTACCTCATAAATTAATAGCTATCTCATAAAGTCTTTATGAAAATTAGGTGAGGGAATTATGATTACTACATGATATTTAGTAAGATGAAAGTTATTTTTGCTTATTTTTATATGTTTATTTTTGGTGTTTAAAGAAGATTCACAAAAAGTAATGTTACATTATGTATTTCTTCTTTTGACAAATACCAAAGCGCTTAGGCATAAATTATGTGGGCCTCTCTGTTCCTCAAGTCATTGGTCTTTGGAAAAAGCAGCAGAAGGCTCTAAATGATGTCCAATGTTCAACAATTCACCCTAAACAGTGTGCAGCCTAGCCCAGGTTCTGACAAACTACGATGAGTTATCACAGCCTGTCTTAAAACTCATTACTGTTTCTGTGAAAATAACAACTTATAACTGGTGATTTTGCAAAGGCTGCTCTAAATTGAGACTTCTTAAAGTTTGAATAAATGTCCTGAATTATTTTCATGCCAATATCTCTCAAAACATAAACCACAAATTTGACAATCATTAAACCAAACTTATTAAGCTATGGAAAAAGGAAGGTGTAGAGAGCATTTACATTTGGAGGAGGAAAAGTTCATAACCTTCTATGTAGTATTTAACACGTATTTACTAAAATGAGTTCAGAAAAATATTTTATGCTTCATGGCATAACTAATTTAGTCCATCACCACATAAATCATATTTTAAGGGTGCCTGGCTGGCTCAGATGGTTGAGTGTCTGACTCTTCATGACCTCGTGGTGCGTGGGCTCGAGCCCTGTGCTAACAGTGCAGAGCCTGCTTGGGATTCTCTCTCTCCCTCTCTCACGGCTCTGTGAGTTCGAGCCCCACCATCAGGCTCTGTGCTGACCATGCAGAGCTTGCTTGGGATTCTCTCACTCTCCCTCTCTCTCTCTGCCCCTCCCCCACTCGTGCTGTCTCAGTCTCTCTCAAATAAACTTAAAAAAAGTTTTAGAAAATCATATTTTAAAGGACAGCGAAATTAATGTGTTTTTAATTGGCCAAATCGATGATGATGATCATGAAAATCATGATAATGGTGATGATGATGACAACAGTGGTGTTTTTTTGTCTTTTAATTAAAAGATTTGGGGGGGGGGGGCACCTGGGTGGCTCAGTCGGTTAAGCATCCGACTTCAGCTCAGGTCATGATCTTGCGGTCCGTGAGTTCGAGCCCTGAGTTGGGCCCTGTGCTGACAGCTCAGAGACTGGAGTCTGCTTCAGATTCTGTGTCTCCCTCTCTCCCTGTCCCTCCCCTGCTCACACTCTGTCTCTGTCTCTCTCTCTCTCTCAAAAATAAGTAAACATTAAAAAAAAAAGAAAAAAAATTTTAATGTTTATTATTTTTGCGAGTAAGAGAGAGGCAGAATGTAGATGGGGAGGTGCAGAGAGAGAAGGAGACACAGAATCCGAAGCTGGCTCCAGGCTCTGAGCTGTCAGCACAGAGCCTGAGGTAGGGCTCGAACTCACGGACCATGAGATCATGACTTGAGCCGAAGTTGGACCCTGACCTGACTGAGCCACCCAGGCGCCCCCACAACAGTGGCCTTTTAAAGAGTAACGAAGTGCTTTTCCATGATTTTCAGTTAGGGTGCTTGGATCCTCATCTTTACTGCAAGGATTTGTGTAATGAATGCCCCTGTTATTTTCAAGTGTATAATACCCTGGCAAGTGTCCTCTAAATATTTCCCAATGGAGAAATCAGAGTTGATTTTTCAGTTAAGTGTAGTCTAGCATATTATTTGGAGTCCGACAGAACGTAGTTACAATACTGGCCCTGTGTCCTTGGTGAAATCATTTAATCTTTCTGAGCTATGGTTTCCTCATCTGTAACTGTTGATAAAAATCACCTATTAGTGTGCTGTGAGAATTAAATGAAACGATATGCATAAAGTAATTAGTAATGAAATAAAGTAATTAAGTAATTTCTGGCACCTTGTGTTTAAAAATAGTTTCCTTTCCTTCATTATTTTATATTTCCTCCCTTATACCTGGAGGCAGAATAGTGTAAATAAAAAAAGGCGGGGACCTGGAACCACAATGCATGGGTTCAAATCTTACCTTTCCAATTACCAGAATTTACGCATCCCGTGACCTTCGGCAAGTTATGTAAATATTTTGTGTGTTAGTTTATTCAACTGTAAACTGAGGAAGAGTACAAAGATTTTGTAGAAGGAACTTGAAACAGTGCCTAGAGCACAGCAAATGCTCAGTAAATTATGTGTTTATTAGTTTTAACATTCTCTCAGGTTTGCAGTGAAAGAAACACATACATCTTTTTGAATGTGAAATTACGGCCCAATTAATAGTGAATTTGATGTTGAGTGGCTCATTTCATTGAAGATAATAATTGTGTTATCTAAACATCAATCAGTATTCTTGGAAGCTTTCTTAAAAACCATTTACACATTTGCTCAAAATAATCACAACAATGTGTCAGATGATTATAGCTTATGGATAAGTGAAATGAATGACAGCAATGTTATGAAGGACAAGAGAAAGGAATTGAGAATATTCTAAGATAACTGTACCAGCTATGCAGCAATACGGTATTGTTTTTTTGAAAGTGGGCTGAAGACTAGTTGTAAACGTGTATGTCAAACTGTAGGAAAGTAATCCAAAAATTAAAAAAAGAAGTAAAATTGATATTCTAAGAAGGAAGAAAAATGGAATCATATAAAATGTTCAATTAAAACCAGAGAAGGGAGAAAAATAGGGATAGACCAAAAAAAAGAGAGAGAGAGAGAAACAAAGAACAATGATCACAAATAGAAAACAATCACTAGTATGATAGATATCAATCCCACCATAGTAGCAATCATGTTAAATGTAAATGGTTACATACACCAATTAAAAGACAGAGACTGTCAGAGCCGATCAAAACCGAGACCCAAGTATATGTTGTTTACAAGAAACCCACTTTATATGTAAAAACACAGCTACATCAAAAGTAAAGAGATAGAGAGTTACACCAAAATCAAGAGGAAGCAGGAATAACTATATTAATTTCAGACATGCCAGACTTTATAACAAGGAAACGCATCACGGGAAAAGAAGGGCACGAACACAATGATAAAAGTGTCAATTCTCCAAGAAAACAATATCACATAATGCAGACATACCTCCAGGACATAATAATCCTTAACATGTATGTATCTAACATAACAGAGAATGAAAACATTTGTACCAAAATCTGACAGAACTTCAAGGACAAACAGACACATCCGCTGTCACATTCAGAGATTGTAACACTGCCGTTTTGTTAATTAACATATCCAGCAGGTAGAAAATCAGTAAGGATATAGTTGAACCGAACAGCACTGAACTTGGATTTAACTGACATTTATAAAATTCTTCATCCAATAGCAGAATACACATTCTTCCTAAGCTCACATGGAATACTGACCACGATAAACCAAATTCTGGGCCCTGAAAAATACCTTAACAAATTAAAAAGAATGTAAATCGGGGCGCCTGGGTGGTTCAGTTGGTTAAGCGTCCGACTTCAGCTCAGGTCGCGATCTCTCAGTCTATGAGTTCGAGCCCCACGTCAGGCTCTGTGTGGACAGCTCAGAGCCTGGAGCCTGTTTCAGATTCTGTGTTTCCCTCTCTCTGACCCTCCCCCGTTCATGTTCTGTCTCTCTCTGTCTCGAAAATAAAGGTTAAAAAAAATTTCAAAACAAAAATAAAAAGAATGTAAATCACACAAAGCATGTTCTCAGATCAGAAACAACTTAAAATTACGTGACATTCTGAAAAAAAGTTAAAACTTATAAAAACAGTAAAAAAAAAAAAAAAATCACTGGTTGCCAGGACTTCTGGGGGAGGGAAGAAGGGAGAGCTTAGTTGGAGAACAGGGCATTCTTAGGGTGGTAAAATGATTCCAAACGGCCCTGTCATGGTAGATGTCTGACATTATACATTTGTCGAAACTCATGGAAATAGACAACACAGTGAAAACGAATGTAAACTATGTATACGTTAAAAATAACGTACCAGTATCGGTGAGTCAAGTGTAACCAATGTAATGCACTAGTAGAAGAGGTTAATCAGAGGGGCGTCTGGGTGGCTCAGTCGGTTGAGCCTCTGCCTCTTGACTTCAGCTCACACGGTTTGTGAGTTCAAGACTGCCTAGGGCTCCGTGCTGACGGCGCAGAGCCCACCTGGGATTCTGTCTCTCCCTCTCTCTCTGCCTCTCTCTGCTGCTCGCTCTCTCTCTCTCTCAAAATAAATACAAATAAACTTAAATAAAAGAAGAGGTTAATAACAGGGGAAATGGCTGGCAAGAGGAGGTATGTAAGAATTCCCCATACTCTCTCTTCCATTCCTCTATAAACTTAACACTGCTCTAAACAATAAAGTCTACTAATAAAAATAATCACTTATACACAGTATCCTTGCTTTAGAAATGACTGACTGAGAGATAGCAGCGGGAATTTAATGGAACTCAGACATGATTATTATTCATCACCTTTCTATGCCAAGAAAGATTTCCTCTAGTGCTTTACCAAAATCCCAGTGATTTTTGAACAGAAATGGCTAGACCTTTCATTTTAATGCATGTTTATACAGCATTTATTGCTTTAATCCTTAAGGACTAAAGAAAAATGCTAACAAAATATACAACCAAACTAAACAAAGGTAGTGTTGTGATTTGTGAGGACATAGGGAGCATGAGTAAAGAAATGGGTAGGAGTCTGACCATGGCATGTAAACAAAAGGACTCCAGCTTTGTCGAAGATTAAACACACACACACACACACACACACACACACACACACAAATATTATTTATCTCCTGACATTTGAATAATTTTCAATACCTAAAAAATTATATATGTGTGTGTTAATGCATGAAACATTTTACAAAAATAGACTTTCATACCAATATCAGAATGAAAGCAGAAACCTAGCAAGAAAAGCAGAAGCCCAAAGAACTACAGCCACATTTAAAAATGTAGATCAGGGGCACCTGGGTGGCTCAGTCAGTGAAGCGTCTGACTTCAGCTCAGGTCATGATCTCACGGTTTGTGAGTTCGAGCCCCACGTCAGGCTCTATGCTCAAGCCTGGAGCCTGCTTCAAGTTCTGTGTTTCCCTCTCTGCCCCTCCCCCGCTTGCACACTGCCTCTCTCATTCTCTCTCGAAAATACATAAACATTAAAATTTTTTTTAAAAAATGTAGATCAGCTTCACGAAGATATAATTCATGTATCATATAATTCAGGAATTGAAGGGATACAGTTCAGTGGTTTCTAACATATACATTTTTTCTCCACAACATGGAACTGTAGAAAAGATTTTCTTGTTAATGAATAGAGCTGGCCATCACGCATATAGTAAAGCCTTGGTTTGTGAGCATAATTCCTTCCAGAAACATGCTTGTCATCCAAAGCACTTGTATATCAAAGTGAATTTCCCCACAAGAAATAATGGAAACTCAGATGATTCGTTCCGCAACCCAAAAATATTCATATAAAAATGATTACGATGTTGTCATATAATACAAAATGTCAAAGAAAATACAAAAGATAAAGAAAAATAAACAAATTGACCCGCACTTACCTTTGAAAACCTACGTGGCTGGTGTGAGGGAGAGAAGAGAGGGGAGAGTGATTGTGTAGGACCACTTTCACTATCACTAACAGAATCACTGATATCTATTGGCTCAGTGGAAGCTTTCTCCGCGTGGGGGCCATGGTAATAGGCTGGCATGGATGTTGACGACGGTATGATATTAATAAACTCTTGTCATATCCTGAATTGAATGTAACTGGCAATAAGGCAGCAGAGGAGAGGGTCTCTATCTGCAGTCTCTATCTGCTTCCTAGAAGGAAGCAGAGCATTCCTAAGCTCACTCTTGGATGGAAAAGCAAAGGACTGTCCACAGGTGCTTTGAAGGGACAAAAGATACACGAGGGCCAGTTGTGGGCACCTTCCAATGTTCCAAAAACTCACTGATTTCTGCCAAACACCATGCCTGAGACCGAGCATTCGAGCATGGGAGATGATCACCCACAATCCTGCAGTGCAAGAGAGAGAGAGAGAGAGAGAGAGAGAGAAGAAACATTGGCTCAGTGGTGATCGTGTGACATTCGGCATCATGTAGTACTTATATTGCAAGCCATCACTCGCTTATCGAGTTAAAATTTATTACAAATGTTTGCTTGTCTCGCAGAACAGCTTACTCACAATGCAAGCAAGGTTTTACTGTATTTGCAAACTGGTTTAGGATGATCCAGGGAATCTCAAGGTAGTAACTTGCCTTAAGGGGCTCCTCCCAGACTAGTACTGCTGTCAGGCACCTGACAGATGCAAACACAGATCTTCCCGGGAGCAAGGTACTTTTACCCTGGGTCTCAAGGACTTTGTTACTTTCCTTTTGTGAAAAGAAAAACAAACGACCACAAACGTAGTCGCCCCCAAAACCCAGATTTAAAGTTCTACAGATTAGATGGGAGTAGAAAAATCTATAGATAAGAGTCTATCTAGTAGAAGTTCAACACTCTTGTCTCCCTAAGGCCAAAAGTCATTCCCTTGCCTTTTCCAGGTGCTAGAGGGCACCTACGTTCCTTGGCTCACACAACTTGGAATTCAGCAGTGTTTCCTCTCCTTAGCCCTTCTTCCTCACAGCCACATCCCCTTCTCAATATTTTCTTCTGCCTCTCTCTTCCACTTTTAGGGACCCTTGTGGTTACACTGGGCCTACCTGATTAATTCAGAGTAATATCTCTATTGTAAATTCAGCTGATTAGCAACTTTAATTCCATTTTTTTTTTTTTTAATTTTTTAGTGTTTATTTCTGGCAGAGAGAGAGAGAGAGAGAGAGAAAGAGAGTAGGAGCGGGGGAGGGGCAGAGAGAGAGAGAGACACAGAAACCCAAGCGGGCTCCGGGCTCTGAGCCATAAGCACAGAACCCGACGCGGGGCTCAAACTCACAGACCGCGAGATCGTGACCTGAGCTGAAGTAGGGCGCTCAACCGAATGAGCCACCCAGGCGCCCCTTCAATTCCATTTTTAATCTTAACTTCCCATTTCCATGTAACCTAACATAGTCACAGGTTCCAAAGATTAGGACATGGACATCGTTGTGGGTGGGGCATTATTTTGCTTACAACAGTTCTCAATACTGACCATATGTGCAGTGCCAATAAGTATTATACAGTCAAGAGTAACCTAACACGTGGGCCTGGGTGGTTCGGTTAAGCGTCCAGCTCTTGATTTCGGCTCAGGTCATGATCTCACGGTTTTTGAGATCGAGTGCCGCATCGGGCTCTGTGCTGACAGCGCGGAGCCTGCTTGGGATTCTCTCTCCCTCTCTCTCTTCCCCTCCCTCCCCCAAAATAAATAAACATTAAAAAAAAAAGAATAACCTAACATGTAAGGTGCCTTGAACAAAAAGAAACATAAAAAAAACAAAGGCAATAGAAACGGAGTTAAACAAACTTTATATGTTGGAGTGATCGGATATGATAAACAACTACGATTATTACAAGATATAACACACAAGTTTGAAGTTGTTTGGACATAGGAAACCATAAACGGAGATCTAGCAAATCTACCACAGAAACAGACTTCGAGAGGGACACCTGGGCGGCTCAGTCAATTGAATGTCCAGCTCTTGATTTCCACTCAGGTCATGATCTCGTGGTTTGTGAGATCAAACCCTGCATCAGGCTCTGCGGTCACAGCGTGGAGCCTGCTCTGGATTCTCTCTCTCCCTCTCTCTCTGCCCCTCCCCTGCTGGTGAGTGGGTGCATACTCTCTCTCAAAATAAACGAACATTAAAAAAAAAAAAAAGAAACAGACTTTTAGAAATGAAATAGACAATAAATATGAAACAAAATGTATAGTTCTTCTTTTAATAAAAATGGATTAGGGGCGCCTGGGTGGCGCAGTCGGTTAAGCGTCCGACTTCAGCCAGGTCACGATCTCGCGGTCTGTGAGTTCGAGCCCCGCGTCAGGCTCTGGGCTGATGGCTCGGAGCCTGGAGCCTGTTTCTGATTCTGTGTCTCCCTCTCTCTCTGCCCCTCCCCCGTTCATGCTCTGTCTCTCTCTGTCCCAAAAATAAATAAACGTTGAAAAAAAAATGGATCAGATAATTCAGATCATCAATAATGCTAGGAACAACTAGAGTGTCTGAACAACGTTTTCATAAGACAGCTTTGAGGAATTGCAGAACTAATAGGACACTGAAGAATCATAGGTCAATATTCAAGAGAAGACCTAAACCCAGAGAAAAGATCGTAGGACTTAAGGTGTGATCCTGACTGAAAACTTAAGCTTACCTCCCTTTATTCTCATAGTACACTGCCAAGTGCTTAGGCACTCACGGGAAATCTATTAAACTGAATGGGGGTGGGGGGTGGGGGTGGGGGTTATGCCACTGCCTCGGGTTTTACCTATTGTTACTTTTGTGCCCACGCATACTAACCAATTATACTAAAACTCTCTTGAGGTAAGAAGCAGGCAATGTTAACATGAGCTGTGGTTGTATAGCTGCAAGGAAGACGCTCAATTCTATTTCCAACATTCTGATAATGGCTTTGATCTAGATCCTTGTTATTAACATTGTAACACAGAATTCACCATTGTACTCACCAAACCATCAGCTATTTTCTGCAACTCGTATGAGCTGTTGTCTCTATGCGTCTTCTTATCTACTAAGGCCATCGTGCTTAGAAGCTAGCTGTGGTCATTTGCTCTGATCAGGGTCTATTCATCATCTGCTTCAGTGAAGGGCAGGTCAGAAGGATCAGAGGAGTCCAGAACCTTGGAGCGATTATAGAGAGCCAAGCTCAAGAGTGAGTGAAATTTTTAAAAATTAAAAAAAAACCAAAAAACAAAAAACAACTATTTCATTTGGATGTTGACACACTGTTGATAAAATTCTGATTATTGTTGTTTGTTTTATAAAACTATATAGGAAAACATTTGTGTCGATTGTTTTCACTGCATTTGTTTGAACATGACTAATATCTTCATATTATAATTTAGAAAATTATGTTATGTTTAAACACCCCTTTTTAATTTAATCTATTTCTGATACTAATTATTATAATAGATAAATGAAGGACTAAAAACTAATTAGACATCATATTACCAAATTGAAAAGAAAAATAGTAGAAGTTTTTTTGCCCCTCTCGTTTCCAGCATTAACCAAATTTCAATTAGAAAATCGTTAATAACTCCTAAACTTGGTTGATTATTAATTTTTTTGTCTTTTTGAAGATAATGAAATATTTGTTTCTTGATTTTGGTCTAAAACAATTTGAAGTTGGAAGATTTTGCCGCAAAACAGATTTAAAAAAGGAAATGCAGCTGTCTTCATAAATAATTAAACTGATTATTTTACTAATCATTAAGACTGATCTTTTCCTAGAGTGAATGTATTTTAAATTCCTTATTTTCTTAATTGATCCATTTGGTGCTGAACAGTTTCCAGTCATGATCAGCCTGATATATTTTTTAAACCTGAAAGATAGTTAAGCATTTGAATATATTTTGTATTCCAACTGATTATTTATGAGGAGTAGCAGAGTAGATAATATTATTCATGGATGGTCTTTCTAGAACCAATACCTTTTACTTTTGAAAAGCAAAATGAAGAAAATCTCAGTTAATATGAAGAAAGTCAGATTCTCTAAATAGCTATTGAAGACTATGCAGTTGACCTGCATTCCTTAAGGAAAAATTCAAATGTTTAACCTTTTTTAGCATGGTTGATCTATTCTTCCCCTGCTCCCTGCCCATTTTGAAGTTCTCCTTCATTTCATTTCCTCCTCATTCAATGTGTCAAGTCCTGTGCCAAATTCAGAACCTACAAAGCTGGTTATGTGATGATCTCTGTTCTCAAGGGGCTCATGAACTAGTAAGGTATTCAATCTTGGCTACACATTAAAATTGTCTGGAGTGTTTTTGTAAAGATCTCAGTGTCAAGATCAGAACAATTAAATCAGACTACTTAGGAAAGAGGTACCCAGGCATCAGTATTTTTTAAAGCATCTCCGTGCCTCCAATCTAGTGTCAAAGTTGAATAACACTGGTTAGATCAGTGGTTCCCATATTTTACAGATATGTCTGTATCAACTACAGGGCTGGCCAGAACATAGATTACTGGGTAACACTCTGGAATTTCTGATTCAGTGCATCTGTGGTGGGCTCCAGAAATTTGTATTTTTAAACAATTACTGCAATCCCTATCAAAATAACACCAGCATTGTTCACAGAGCTAGAACAAAGAATCCTAAAACTTGTATGGAACCAGAAAAGACCCCGAATAGACAAAGCAATCTTGAAAAAGAAAACCAAAGCTGGAGGCATCACAATCCCGGACTTCAAACTATATTACAAAGCTGTAAACATCAAGACAGTATGATACTGGCACAAAAACAGACACTCCGATCAATGTAACAGAATAGAGAACCCAGAAATGGACCCACCAAATATGGCCAACTAATCTTTGACAAAGCAGGAAAGACTATCCAGTGGAATAAAGACAGTCTCTTCAGCAGATGGTGCTGGGAAAACTGGACAATGGCATGCAAAAAAATGAACCTCAACCACTTTCTTACACCGTACACAAAAATAAACTCAAAATGGATGAAAGACCTAAATGTAAGACAGGAAGCCATCAAAATCCTCAAGGAGAAAGCAGACAAAAAACTCTTTGACTTTGGCTGCAGCAACTTCTTACTCAACACATCTCCGCAGGCAAGGGAAACAAAGGCAAAAATGAACTAATGGGACCTCATCAAAATAAAAAGCTTCTGCAAAGCAAAGGAAACAATCAGCAAAACTAAAAGGCAACCAATAGAATGGGAGAAGATATTTGCAAGCAACATATCAGATAAAGGGTTAGTATCCAAAATCTATAAAGAACTTCTCAAACTCAACACCCAAAAAACAATCCAGTGAAGAAATGGGCAAAAGACATGAATAGACACTTCTCCACAGAAGACATCCAGATGGCCAACCGACACATGAAAAAATGCTCCACATCATTCATCATCAGGGAAATACAAATCAAAACCACAATGAGATACCACCTTACACCTGTCAGAATGGCTAACATTCACAACTCAAGCAACAACAGATGTTGGCGAGGGTGCGGAGAAAGAGGATCTCTTTTGCATTGTTGGTGGCAATGCAAGCTGGTGCAGCCACTCTGGAAAACAATATGGAGGTTCCTCAAAAAATTAAAAATAGAACTACCCTATGACCCAGTAATTGCACTACTAGGTATTTATCCAATGGATACAGGTGTGCTGCTTCGAAGGGGCACATGCACCCCAATGTTTATGGCAGCACTATCAACAATAGCCAAAGTATGGAAAGAGCCCAAATGTCCATCAATGGATGAATGGATAAAGAAGATGTGGTATACATATATATACAATGGAGTATTACTCAGCAATCAAAACGAATGAAATCTTGCCATTTGCAACTACATGGATGGAATGAAAGAGTATTATGCTAAGCGAAATTAGTCAGTCAGAGAAAGACAAATATCATATGACTTCACTCATATGAGGAATTTAAGATACAAAACAGATGAACATAAGGGAAGGGAAGCAAAAATAATATAAAAACAGGGAGGGGGACAAAACATAAGACACTCTTAAATACAGACAGGAAACAGAGGGTTGCTGGAGGGCTTGTGGAAGGGGGGATGGGCTAAATGGGCTAAAGGGCATTAAGGAATCTACTCCTAAAATCATTGTTGCACTATAGGCTAACTAACTTGGATGTAAATTAAAAAAAAAAAATACATTATAAAAAAAAAAAAAACAATTACCAAGTGATCGATCAATGGTTCTCAATCCTAAATAAACATTACAATGACCTGAGATACTAAAAAACAAAACAACAGAAACAATAAAATACAGCAATGCCTATGGCCTCCCCACAGAGATCCTGGCTTTAATGATTGGAGATTTAATGGTTGGAGTCCAAGCATCAGTTTTTAAAAGTTCCCTGGCTGATTTTCATGTACTTCTAGATTTGAGAACCAGTGTGGTATTTTTTTGAACCAAAAGATCTCAAGCACTGAACATAGTGAGATAGAGGACAGAGACATTTGTATACATAGAAAAAAAACATAATGGAGTATAATGAGGGAAATGGTGCTAAGCACAAAGAAAGCACATTAGAAAAATCTCCCCCAAAAGGAGATACTTCAATTTAATCTTGATGAAGTTAGCCAGATGGATGGGTATTCTAAGTCCATTTTTCAATTCACCGAAACCATTCAGCCAAATAACCTCAGGCAACCCTTTAGTTATCCTAAATTAAAATTTCATCTAAGGACTTATTTTTGTTTTGATAATAGATATTAATCTACTTTATATCATTGTATAGTTAGTTGCATAGATTTATATCCTATGGAGTTCTTATTTTCTAGTCATTTTTAAAATATATATATAGGGGCACCTGGGTGACTCAGTCGGTTGAGCGTCCAAGTCTTGATCTCGGTTCAGGTCACGATCTCATGGTTCATGAGTTCGAGCCCCACATCAGGCTCTGCACTGACAGTATAGAGCCTGCTTGGGATTCTCTGTCTGCCTCTCTCTCTGCCCCTCACCCCGACTCACGTGAGCTCTCTCTCTCTCAAAAGAAATAAATATACTTTAAAAAGATTATATACCTATATGGAAAATGGCTGCCTCAGTGCATAGCTCTACTGTCCTTTTCTCTGGACTTTGATCTGATTCTCATTCCTGAACGCAGCTCCTGGATTGAGCAAGCAGGTGGCCTAGGTGGTGCAAGCAAGGCCTTGGTCTCTGCTGGGCCCAAATGCAAAGGGGGCTGTGGAACCCTTGGTTAGCCTCGTTTACATGAATTTTTAGAAAATGCAGAACTATAGTCATATAGGCCGTCTATCCTTTGCTGTCCTGCCCGCTGCTCCCTTGTGGGGTACTCAATAAACTTCTCTTGTGTTTAAAAAAAAAAAAAAAAAAAAGCTATAGTAATATAAAGCAGGTGCAGGAAGGAACTTTTGAGGATGATGGAAGTATTCTAAAACCGGGTTGTTTTAGCGGGATAACCTGCATACGCTTAACAAAACTCATCTAACTGTAAACTTAAAATGGCTCAATGATAATTGTTAATAAGCAATGCCGCAGAAAAGGTATAAAAATGGTAAAGAATTTACGGAAACTGACAAGCTGAGTTTTCAATTGATATGAAAGCACAAATGTCCAATAATAGTTAATACAATCTTGAAGAAGAAAACAATAATAAAAAGAACAACAAATAAAAGTGGAAGGACTTACACTATCAGATATCAAGTCCTCTTATAATAATGTAGTAATTAAGACAGGGTGTTATCGGTATAAGGATAGGCCAACAGACCAATGGAACAGCATAGACAATAAAGAAACAGACTCTCACATACCCAATCAACCAATTTATGAGAAAGGTGTCACTGCAATATAATGGAGAAAGGATTATCTTTCGATAAATACTACTGGGAATACTGGATACCCTTGTATCCCACTCTTACTTTACATCATACATATTAGTCAGTTTCGATCAATCGCAGAGCTAAATGTGAAAAAGGCATAACTACTCTACGGCATTACAAGTGTGAGCGGTAGTTTTCCATGAGGGGAAGGCATCTGGGATGTGAAACAATTTATTGTTTTTATTTTTTCAACGCGGTTCTGGTTAAACAGATGTGTTCAATTTCTGAATGCTCCTTTAGCTGCAGCATCCTTCATAACTTGCATTTGTGTATGCCTTTAAACTGTAATAATAAAATAAAATGATACAGAGAGGCTAAAAATAAAGGGACGAATAAAATTAATAATAGGCAAATACGAAAACCGTTTTATCAAAGCACAATTTTAAGTTTAGCTACAATGAACAAAGGAAAACCCCATGAAGCAATAATAAAATATATAGTTTACGTGAAAGCTCTGAAAATCAAAATATGTATGTAGCAAATCACATAGAAGTTAAATAAAGCAAAAACCATTCCAAACACCAGGAGAATTTGAAAACAATGTGGTTTTACTTGATCAGTGGACTGTGGTCCTTCTTCAACCAAATAGATCTTCAGATGAAAAACAAGGAATCACATGGAGTGATTGATTAATATACATTAATAATATACATTATATATGTATGGATGCATATATAATGTGAACATATACTAATGTATTCATAATCACATAACTTGTATCATATGTGAAAATAACATGCATTTCTGTACACCTATGAATATTTATAAAAAATAGCGACAACAGAAACCTTAACAAAGATTTAAAAATCTTTTTCATGTCACCTTCTCTGATGATGACCCAATAAAATTTGAAATAAGCAAAAGAGGGGCGCCTGGGTGGCTCGGTCGGTTAAGCGTCCGACTTCGGCTCAGGTCATGATCTCACAGTCCGTGAGTTCGAGCCCCGCGTCGGGCTCTGGGCTGACAGCTTGGACCCTGGAGCCTGTTTCCGATTCTGTGTCTCCCTCTCTCTCTGCCCCTCCCCTGTTCATGCTCTGCCTGTCTCTGTCTCAAAAATAAATAAACGTTAAAAAAAAAATTTGAAATGAGCAAAAAAGTAAAGTTGAAAAAAATGCTTCATACATAATTAAGAAAGAAATTACTGGGACATCTGGGTGGCTCAGCCAGTTAAGCGTCTGACTCTTGATCTCGGCTCAGGTCATGATCTCAAGGTTTGTGAGTTCGAGCCCCAAGCCGGCTCCGTGCTCGCAGTGCGGTGCCTGCTTGGGATTCTGTCTCCCTCCCTCTCTCTGCCCCTCCTGTGCGCATGCTCTCACTCTCTTTCTCTCTCTCTCCCTCTCTCTCAAAATAAATAAACAAACTTAAAAAAAAAAAAAGAAAGAAAGAAAGAACTCACTCTCGGATCAAAGAGGAAATCAGTACTGAATTTGTAAAATTTCTTGAAGGGAAATTGTAGAATTTTTCATATTATTATGTGATCCAGCTAAATCTAAACTAACCAAAAAATTATCATCTTCATTTTTAAAGAAGACAAGGTTAATGCAAGAATACAAATTAGGAGAAAATCTAAATATGTTTCTTAGCCCTTTCCAAGTTTCTTTGTTGTCTTGCTTAAAGAAACACTGCTAGGGCGTCTGGGTGGCTCAGTTGGTTAAGCGTCTCTCTTTTTTTTTAATATTTTTTAAATATTTTTTTAATGTTTATTTATTTCTGAGAGCGAGAGAGAGAGGACAGAGCGAAAGTGGGGGAGGGGCAGAGAGAGAGGGAGACACAGAATCTGAAACAGGCTCCAGGCTCTGAGCCGTCAGCCCGACGCAGGGCTCAAACTTATGAACTGTGTGTGACATCATGACCTGAGCTGAAGTTGGACGCTTAACCCACTGAGCCACCCAGGGGCCCCTAAGGTTTTTTTTTTTTTTTTTTTTTTTTATTGTTGAGAGAGAGAGCATGCATGAGCAGGGGAGGGGCAGAGACAGGGGGACAGAGGATCCGAGGAAGCCAGCTCTGCCCCGACAGCAGAGATCCTGATGCGGGGCTCGAACTCACAAACTGCAAGGTGATGACCTGAGCCGAGGTGGCACGCTTAACCGACTGAGCCACCCAGCTGCCCCTTTCTCCTGATTTTTCGACCTTATATCCATTTGAATTTCTTTTCTAAGGTACCTGATAGGGATCCTGTCTCATTTTTATCTAAGTTGATACGTATTTGACACAGTATCGTTTCAAACAAAACTAACGTATCCTACTGAATTGACACACAATTTAAGTTTCATATTCAATTCCCAATTTGCACTGGGATATTTCTCTGCTTTACAGCTGAAAGCACTTGAAAGATGCAGGGTTGGGGGTTCCCATCACCACCCCACCCAACTCACCTATTTGAACTATGTAGAATACAGATGAAGCTCGGAGAATGACAGTGGATTATCACAAGCTTAACCAGGTGTTGATTCCAATTACAACCACTATGCCAGATGTGATTTTATTGCTTGAGCAAATGAACACATCCCCTGGTACTTGGTATGCAGCTATCGATCTGGCAGGTGCCTTTTTCTCCATCCCTGTCAATAAGAATCCCCCAAAGCGCTTTGCTAACATTACACCTTTACTGTCCTACCTCAGGGGCATATCAACCCCCCAGCGCTCTATTATAATTTCACTTGCAGGAATTGGGATCACCGTTTCTTCTACAAAACATCACACTGGTCTGTGATATTGATGACATTATGCTGATCGGGTCTAATGAGCCAGCGACTGCTCTAGATGTATTGGTAAGATGTTTGTGTGCCAGAGTGGGAAATACATGCCATATGAGTTCAGAGGCCTTTCATCACAGTGGAATTTCTAGGGGCCCGTGTTGAGATATCTCTTCTAAGGTGAAGGATAAACTGTTGCATTTGGCCTTTCCCACAACCAAAAAAGAGGCACCGTGTCTGATGGGTTTTGGAGGCGACATATTCCTCATTTGGATGTGTTCATCCAGCCGATGTACCCAAGTGACTCAAAAAGGTACTGGTTTTGAATGGGGACTAGAACAAAAGAGGCCCCAAAATAGGTCCCAGCTGCTGCACAAGTTGCTCTGCCTTTTGGGCTGTAGGATCCAGCAGATCCAACAGTGCCTAAGTATCAGTGGCAGAGGGGACCCGGGTGGCTCAGTTGGTTAAGCGTCTGACTTCAGCTCAGGTCACCGTCTCATGGTCTGTGGTTGCCAATCCCGCGTCGGGCTCTGCACTGGTGGTGTGGAGCCTGTTTGGGATTCTCTCTCTCCTCTCTCTCTCTGCACCTTCCCCGCTTGCATGCTCTCTCTCTCTCTCTCTCAAAATAAGTAAATGAACTTTAAAAAAAAAGTATCGGAGCACCTGGATGGCTCAGTCAGTTAAGCATCTGACTCTTGGTCTCCACTCAGGTCGTAGTCTCAGGGTTCGTGAGTTCAAGTCCTGCAATCGGGCTCCATGCTGACAGTGTGAAGCTACTTGGGATTCTCTCTCTCCCTCCCTCTCTCTGTCCCTCTCCTGCTCATGTTCTCCCTCTCTCCCTCAAAATAAACTTAATAAAAAAAAAGTATCAGTGGCAGATAGGGATACTATTTGCAGCCTTCGGCAGGCCCCTAGAGGGAAACCTGCAGGCCCTCAGGATTTTGAACGAAGCCTTACCACCCTCAGTAGAAAGGTACTCCACCTTCTCCCTCCTAGCCTACATGTATGGCCTCATGGGAAGTTCCCTACCAAAAGTTGACAGAAGGGAAGACTTGAGCCTGCTTCATAGATGATTCTGCATGATATGCAAGCAACACCAGAAAGTGGACAGATAATTCATGATGTATGGCCAAGCGTTTGGCTAGACGGTCAGGAACTTGGAATGAACATGACTGAAACATTGGTGACAAGCAAATTTAGGGAAGAGGTAGATGGATAGACCTCTTGATAGTGGGGGTGGGGGGGTGTGCAGGGCAGGGAAAAGTGAAGATGTTTGTGTCCTGTGTGAAAAGCTCACCAAAGGGTGACCTCAGCAGAGCAGAATTTTAATAATCAAGTGAATAGGATGACCTGTTTTGTGGATACTAGTCAGCTTCTTTCCCTAGCCATCCCTGTCATCATCCAATGGGCCCATGAACAAAATGGCTATGGTGGCAGGGATGGAGGTTTTCCATGAGCTCAGCAGCGTGGACTTCCACTCACCACTGCTGAGTGTCCGTTCTTCCAGCAAGAGAGACCCACACGGGGTTCCTGATATGTTGCCACTCCCCAGGACGATCAGCCATCTACCGGTGGCAGGTTTATTGCATCATACCCTTTCCGTCATGGAAGAGGTGGCACTTTGTCCTTACTGGAAGAGACACTTAACTCTGGATATGGGTTTGCCTTCCCTGCATGTAGTGCTTCTGCCAAAACTACCACATGGCCTTATGGAATGCTTTATCCACTGTCATTGGATTCTACACACCACTGCTTCAGACCAAGGAACCTACTCAGTAGAAAATGAGGCACAGCACTGGGCCCGTGCTCATGGAGTTCACTGGTCTTACCATGTTCCCCGCCATTCTGAAAAAGATGGCTTGATAGAACGATGGAATGGAGTTACAAAGACGGAGTTATGAAGCCAGTTAGGTGGCAATACCTTGTATGGCTGGGACAGGGTGCTGCAGAAGCTGGCATATTCTCTGAATCAACATCCAATATATGGTGCTGTTTCTCCCATCATTAGCATTCACTAAAGAATTAACGGAATGAAGGCGTGGGAATGGGAGTGGTACCACTATTATCTTTAGTGACCCACTGGTAAAATTTTTGCTTCCTTTTCCCATGATCTTATGGTCTACGGGCCTAGAAAGCTTGGCTCCAAAGGGAGGAATGCTTCCATAAGCAGTCACAACAATGATTTCATTGACTTGGAACTTTAGGCTGCTGCCAGGCAACTTTGGACTCCTCGTGCCTTTGAATCAACAGGCAAAGAAGGGAGTTCCTGTGCTGGCTGGAATGATGGACCTTGTTTCCCAAGAGGAAATTGAACTACTACTTCACGGTGCAGCCAAGGAAGACCATGTCTGGAATACACAAGGTTCTTTACGGCATCTCTTAGAATTACCATGCCCTGGGATTAGTCAATGGATTACTACAATGATACAATCCTGGCAAAGCTATCAATCGCAGAGACCCTTCAGGAGTAAAGATTTGGATCACCGCACCAGGCATAGATCCACAACCAGCTGAGGTGTTTGCTGAAGGCAAAGGGAATACGGAATGGGTAGTATATGCAGCTAATTCTAAATACCAGCTATGACCAAATTACCACTTCCAGAAATGAGGACTGTAATTGTCATGAGTATTTCCCCCTCATTTCATTACGTTTGTGTGTGTTTATATATCTCTATCTGTAGATCTGTATGTCAATAACTATCTGTATGTCAAATCTTTCTTCCCTCTCTTGTTTACTTTTCATGTAACATCAGATGTATTGACTTTATATTATAACATTTAAGTATTATTCACTTTACATCATGGTACTTAAGTTATAGGATATCAAGAAGAGTAAACATCACTCAAAGCCTTTCCGTTCTCTTCTAGAGAAAGTGTAGTGTACTTTCATTCATATACAAGACGTTGTGAGGTGGAATTATGACCTCATTAGTGTCTTTGAGGTTAAGTATGGTTTAAGGAGATGTGTACGGGTGTCAAGGTCACAAGGAGTGGATTTGTGATGCTTAATTTTATTTGTAAAATTGATTGGGCCACGGGATGCCCAGACATGTGGTCAACAATTACGTTAGGTGTATCTGTGAGGGTGTTTTTTCATGAGATTAACTTTCAGTTGGAAGACTGAGTAAAGTAGATTGCCCTCCCTAATGTAGGGGGCCTGCGACCAATCAATTGAAAGCGTGAATAGACTAAAAAGGCTCACTCTTCCTCAAGTAAGGGGGATCTCCTACTGCCGAAGACTCTTGAGTTCGAACATTGGTCTTTTTGCCCAGTCTTCAGACTCAAACTAAAACATCAGCCCTTCTTGCACCTCCAGTCTGCTGGCTTTTAGACTAGAACTTACTTATAAGCTTTCCATGTGCTCAGGCCTACACCATCAGCTCTCCTGAGTCTCCAGTTGGCTGACTACAGAACTTGGGACTTTTCAGCTTTCATAACTATATGAGCCAATTTCTTTTTCTTTTTTTTTTTTTTGAAGTTTATTTATTTATTTTGAGGGGGGAGGGAGGAGGGGCGGAGAGAGAAGGAGAGAGAGAGAATCCCAAGCAGGCTCCACACTATCAGCACAGAGCCTGACACGGGGCTTGATCCCATGACCCTGAGATCATGACCTAAGCCAAAATCAAGAGTTGAACACTTAACCAACGGAGCCACCTAGGCACCCTGGGCCAATTTCTTACAATAAATCTTAATATCTCTCTATAGATAGATTGATAGATTGATAAAGATATTTACATAAACACCTATATGTAATATATACACACATATGCATATGTGTGTGCATATAATATAGTCCCTATTGGTTCTGTTTCTCTGGAGAACGCTGACTCATACCATGAGGAAATAACAGAATTTATTAAATTGATAACATAAATCGTTGCAAAACTATGAGATCTACTTCAGCAGATATTCTCATAAAATAGCTAAATAAAATATAAATAATCCTATTAAAAGAGTAAAGACAAGTCACCAAAAAAAATTTTTTTAAGTTGTCATCCTAAAATGTAAAATGCAAAATTCAGTTCCATTAAAATAGAAAACATGACAAATCCCTGCTGAGAATATTATAATTTGACATTATTTTAGAGATTCTAGAGGGAATGCAGTAGTAATAGCTCATAAGAAATGATTGTTATAAATATTGATAACTGAGGAATGAAATTCTCTCCCTCTTTCTCTTGTTTGTACTAACATTCTATATCTAGAACTACCCACCCAACTAAAAGACTTTTTTAAGTGCCTAATTTAGATTTTAAAAAGTCTACAGGGTTCCATTTAGGGAAAATAATGCTCATGTGTCTGTGCCTTAGCAAATTAGTCACCACCACCACAAAGTTAGTGCTTATCTTCTCAGGGTGTTAAAATTTCAAGGTAACTTTTACTTCCTTAATTGTATTTTTGGTAATATTTGGCTTTCCATATTAAGTGGTGTACATTGTTAATATAGTCATAAAAACAAAGGTTTCCTCACTGGTGAGAAACATGAGTCTTATGTGACTATTAGAATAAATGAAAGAATATAGTGATGTATAAAAAGTTAATTATATCACTCACCAGTCTAAGCCCACATAGCTGCGTTAACCAATGTTTTAAGAAAATCCTTGGCCTAAATGTCCATCAACTGATGAATGGATAAAGAAATTGTGGTTTATGTACACAATGGAATACTACGTGACAATGAGAAAGAATGAAATATGGCCCTTTGTAGCAACGTGGATGGAACTGGAGAGTGTTATGCTAAGTGAAATAAGCCATACAGAGAAAGACAGTTACCGTATGTTTTTACTCTTCGGCGGATCCTGAGAAACTTAACAGAAACCCACGGGGGAGGGGAAGGAAAAAAAAAAAGAGGTTAGAGTGGAAGAGAGCCAAAGCATAAGAGACTCTTAAAAACTGAGAATAAACTGAGGGTTGATGGGGGGTGGGAGGGAGGGGAGGGTGGGTGATGGGTATTGAGGAGGGCACCTTTTGCGATGAGCACTGGGTGTCGTATGGAAACCAATTTGGCAATAAATTTCATATTTAAGAAAAAATCCTTGGGGCACTTCTGGGAGGCTCAGTTGGTTAAGTGTCTGACTCGATTTCAGCTCAGGTATTGCTCTCAGGGTTCATGAGATCGAGCCCCACGTCAGGCTCTCCACTGACAACACAGAACCTGCCTGGGATTCTCTCTCTCTCTCTCTCCCTCTCTCTCTCTCTCTCTCTGCCCCTCCCCCACTCATGTGTGCATGCTCACTCTCTCTCTCTCTCTGAAAATAAATATTTAAAAAAGAAAAACCTTTACAGTCATGTAAACATATACAAATATATAAACTCTCAGCTATGTCCTTTTTATTTGTTTAGTGTGCTTGTTTTATGAAGATCCTATACAAACTATCCCTCAAATTTTTTTTGTTTAATATAACATGGCTATTCCTACATGTGTCAATATAGCTAGGACTTCCACATTCCTTTTTATTATAAGTCCTCAACATTTCACACCATGCCTATAACATATCTTATTTAATCATTGCCCTATATATGGACATATGCTTTTTAAATACTAAAAATACTCGAAAATAGAGTACTTTTTAGAGCAGTTTCAGGTTCACTTAGAAATTGAGGGGGAAGTACAAAGCTTTCCCATATACCCCCTGCCCCCACATGTGCATAGCCTCCCTCATTATCATCACCCCCCACCAGAGTAGTACATTTGGTACAGTTGATGAACCCGCATTGACACATCATTATCGCCCACAGTCCATAATTTCCGTTAGGGTTCACTCTTCATGTTGTCCATTCTATGCGTTTGGACAAATATACAATGATAGGTATCCATCATTATGGTATCATAAAAAGTATTTCACTGCACTCAAAATCCTCTGTGCTCTGTCTATTCATTCTCCCCCAGTCCCGAGCAGCTATAGATCTCTTTGCTGTCTTCATAGTTTTGCATTTTCCAGAATGTCATATAGTTGGAATTACACAGTTTGTAGCCTTTTCAAATTAGCTCCTTTCACTTAGTAATAACACAGCCAAGATTTTTCCATGTCTTTTCATGGCTTAATAGCTCATTTCTTTTAAGCACTGAATAATATTCCATTTTCTGGATGTATCACACTTAATTCATTCACTCACTGAAGGACAAAATGTTGGCTTCTAAGTTTTGGCAATTAGATTAAGCTGTTAGAAACATCTGTATGCAGATTTTTGTGTGGATTTTGTTTGTGTGATTGAAAATCCTTTGGATAAACAAGGAGCACGAGTGCTGGGTTACAGGATAAACGTGAACTTAATTTTATAAGAAACCACCAAACTGTCTTCCAAAGTGGCTGCCCCATTTTGCATCCCCATCAGCACTGAACGAAAGTTACCATTGTTCCACATCCTCACCAGCATTGGCTGTTGTCAGTGTTCTGGATCTGGGCCTTTCCAAAAGGTGTATGGTGGTAGCTCATTGTTCTAATTTACATTTCTTAGTGACATACGTGGAACGTCCTTTCATATGCTTATTTGCCATGTGTACATATTTGATGAGGTGTCTGTTCTAGTCTTTTACTCATTTTTTAATTGGGTTCTTATCTCACTGTTGCATTTTAAGAGTCCTTTGTATATTTTGGACAATAGTCCCTAATCAGATGTGTCTTTTGCAAATATTTCCCAGTCTGCAGCTGGTCTTCTCATTTTCTTGACACTGTCTTTGATGAAGAAGTTTTTAATTTTGATGAAGTCCCGCTTTTCAATTATTTCTTTCGTAGATCGTGTCTTTGATACTGTGTCTAAAACGTCATCGCCATACCCAAGGCCACCTAGGTTTTCTCTGATGTTATCTTCTAGAAGTTTTATACTTTGCATTTAGGTATGTGATCCATTCTGAGTTAATTTTTGTGAAAGGTGTAAGGTATGTTTCTGGGTTCAATTTTTCGTGTGTCGATGTCCAGTTGTTCCAACACCATTTGTTGACAAGACTGTCTTTGCTCCATTGTATTGTCTTTGCTCCTTTGTCAAAACCAGTTGACTATTTATGGGGGTCTATGTCTGGATTCTCTCTTCTGTTCCACTGATCTATTCTTTCACCGGAACCACTCTGTCTTGATTACTGTAGCTTTATAGGAAGTCTTTTTTATATGTATACATGTCTATCTTTTGTTTTCTTCCAAGTTTTCAAATTCCAGTTAGTTAGCATACAGTGTAATATTAGTTTCAGGTGTAGAATCTAGTGATTCAACACTTACATAGAACACCCAGTGCTCATCACAAGTGCCCTCCTGAATCCCCATCACCTATTATAGTAAGTTTTGAAATTGCATAGTGTCAGTCCTCCAAATTTGTTATTCTCCTTCAATATCGTGTTGGCTATTTTGGGGCTTCTGCCTCTACATATAAATGTTAGAATCAGTTTGTCAATATCTGCAAAATAACTTGCTAGGATTTTGATCACTAACTGCACTTGAATGTATAGATCTAGTTGGGAAAAACTGGCATCTTGACCATATTGTCTCCCTGTCCGCAAACATGGCATTTCTTACCATTTATTGAGTTTTTATTTTGATTTCTTTCATCAGAATTGTGTGGCTTGCCTTATAGGAGTCTTGTATGTGTTTTGTTAAATTTATGCCTAAGTATTTTGTTTTGGTGCTAATGTAAATTGCATTGTGTTTTTAATTCAAAATTCCTCTCGGTCCTTCCAGGTTCATAGGAAAGCAATTAGCTTTTGTGTATTAACCTTGTATCCTGCAATTTCACTTATTACTTCCAGGAGTTTTTTTGGTTGATTCTTTCAGATTTCCTACATAGATGATCAAGTCATTTGCAAAGAAAAATTTTTATTTCTTCCTTCCAAATCTTCATATCACTTATTTCCTGTGTGCGTGTGTGTGTGTTGTGTGTGTGTGTGTGTGTGTGTGTGTGCATGTCTGTTTGTGTTGTTGTATTAGCTAGAACATCCAGTACGATTTTGAAAAGGAGTGGCAAGAAGGGACTCTCCCGCTTTTTACTTGATCTTGGGGAGAAAGCTTTGAGTTTCTCACCATTAAGTAAGATAATTAGCTGTAGCTTTTTTGAAGATATTCTTTGTCAGGTTGAGGATGCTCTCTTCTATTCCTAGTTGACTCAGAGTTTTTTCACGAATGAATGCTGGATTTTTTTCAAGGGGTTTTTTCTACATCTATTGATATGGCCATGACATTAATTGATTTTCTTTTCTTTTTTTTTTAATGTTTATTTTTATTTTTGAGAGAGAGACAAAAAGCATGGGGGGGGGGCAGAGAGAGAGAGAGAGAGAGAGAGAGAGAGAGGGAGACACAGAATCCGAAGCAGGCTCCAGGCTCCGAGCTGTCAGCACAGAGCCCAACTCGGGGCTCTAACTCATGAACCATGAGATCATGACCTGAGCCGAAGTTGGACACTTAACTGACTGAGCCTCCCAGGTGCCCCACATTAATTGATTTTCAAATGTTGAACCAGACTTGCATATCTGTGATGAATCCCCTTTGGTTACAATGTATAATTCTATGTATACATCATCGGGTTCAATATGCTAATATTTTATTGAGGATTTTTCTACCTATGTTCATGAGAATTACTTGTCTTTTTTTATAATGTCTTTGTCTAATTAGGTATTAAGGTAACACTGGCCTCATAGAATGATGTAGTAAGTATTCTCTCAGCTTTTATCCCCTGAAAAAGATTATAGAGAATGGGGATGATTTCTTCTTTAATTGTTTAGCAGTGTTTACCAGTGAACCTATCTGATCCTGGTGCTTTCTGTTTGGGAAAGTCATTAATTATTGATTCCGTTTCTATTCAGATCATCTATTTCTTCTTGTGTGAGTTTTGGTAGACTGTGTACTTTAAGAAATTGGCCCATTTCGTCTAGGTTACCAAATTGGTGAGCACAGAGTTGTTTATAGTATTACTTTATTATTCTTCAATTTCCACAGTATCTGTGGTGATATCCCCTCTTTCATTTCTGATGTTAGCAGTTTGGTTACTCTCTCATTTGTTTTTAGACTGGATAGAGAGAGACTTCTTGAATTTATTGGTCTTTTCAAAGGTCCACTTTTGGTTTGGTTGACTTTCTCTATTAATTTCTCTTTTTTCTCTTTGTTCAAATCTTTCTGTCTTATTGAGATATAATTGACATATAATTATACTAGTTCCATGTGTATAACATACTGATTCATTAAATGTGTATGTTGTGAAATGATCACCACAGTAAGTCTAGTTACAAATTTTTTTTCTTGTGGTAAGAACTTTTAAGACTCACTAGCTTGGCAGCTTTTAAATACGTAACGCAGTATAATTAACTATAGTGTCCATGTTATATGTTTCAGGAGTTATTTATTTTAAAACTCGAAGTTTGTACCTTTTGACTACCTTTAGCCATTTTGCTCATCTCTGACCTTCCGCTTCTGGCAAAACACCATTCTGTTCTCTCTATCCATGAGTTGTTGCCCCTCCCCCCTTTCCCTCCTTCTAGATTCCACATATAAATGAAATCATATAGTATTTCTTTCTTTGGCTGACTTATGTCACTTAGAATAATGGCCTCAAGGCCTATCCATGTTGTCATAATGGCAGGATTTCCTTTTTTTATGGTATATATCACATTTTCTTTATCGATTCATCCATCAATGGGCCTTTAGGTTATTTCCATGTATTGTCTATTGTAAATTATGCTGCAAAGAACATAGAGGTGCAGATATGTTTTTGAGTTACTGTTTTCCTTTGCATAAATACCCAGGAACAGAATTGTAGAATCATATGGTAGCTCTGTTTTTAGTTTCTTGAGGAACCTCTCTACTGTTTTCCATAGTGGCTATGCCCATTTATATTTCTACCAACAGTACACAAGGGTTCCCTTTTCTCCACATCTTTGCCAACATTTGTTGTTTCTTGTCCTTTTGAGAATAGCCATTCTAACAAGCGTGAGAATATTTCTTTGTGGTTTTGTTTGGCATTTCCCTGATGTTTAGTGACGTCGAGCACCTTTTCGTGTACCTGATGGCCATTTGTATGCTTGTTTTTTGTTTTTTGAAAAAAATGTCCATTCAGACGCTCTACCCATTTTGTAATCAGGTTGGTTTTTTTTCTACTGAGCTATATGAATTCCTTGTATATGCTGGACATTACATATATTTATTAGATATATGATTGGCAAATATTTTTTCCCATGCTGTAGGCTGCCTTTTCATTTTGCTGATAGATTCCTTTGGTGTGCAGAACATTTTGAGTTTGGCATAGTCTGGAAACTTAAACAACTTGAGTATATACACAAAGGGACGGAAGGAGGTTGGGGCTAAGTCACTGTGAGCACTAACATTAGTATGTCCTTGTAAAAAACATGAACTTCTAAGTCATGTCCCAGGTTTAGTAATTCGGAATCACCAGGGGAGATTCCTGGGAAATACTTCAAGATAGTTCGTGAATAACTGTTACTGATATCTTCCAGAGCTGCTGCAGATTTCCCTTTCCTGAGGCTTTTTGTTCTACTCTTCTCCCAAATATTTGAACTGTACCTGTTTTCTGATAAATTCCTTTTGTTCTCTTTAAATTATTCAGGATTTATGTTTATAGCTTACTATCCTATCTCCCAGAAACAAGACCCCCAGGAAAACATATCTGGAGTAGTTTGTTGAGCTGAGCTAAGATGAAAGGCAGTAAGATGCCGATTCAGATTCCAGAATGGTAAACTAGCAGACGACGTCATGGGGTACAGAGTAACCTAGTGAAGTGTGCTTGAGGTATCCCAAGGCAGTGAGCCTACTGAAGGTGAAGCTCTGGGAGGTCAGGTAACTGCTGCTAGAAACTCATTTAAATGGGATAGTCTAAGATGATTGTTTCTGACAGAACAGATAAAGCTCAAAACTCAAATTCTTCCCTCCAGGCATGTAATAAAACTCAGGATTGTTACCTGAGGCCTTTTTCATACACACACACACACACACACACACACACACACACACACATCACTATAAACCAAACACAAAGATTGATGCAGGGACGCCTGGGTGGCTCAGTTGGTTATGTGCCCAACTTCAGCTCAGGTCATGATCTCACAGCTCGTGAGTTTGAACCCCACATCAGGCTCTGTGCTGACAGCTCAGAGACTGGAGCCTGTTTTGGATTCTGTCTCCATCTCTCTGTGCCCCTCCCCTGCTCAGACTGTCTCTCTCTCAAAAATAAACATTAAAAAAAATTTTTTAAAATAAAAATTGACGCAAAGTTTGAATTATAACTATTGCTGGGGCCATGTAAGTGACAAAGTTATCACAGTGATTAGGAAAGAGTAAGATCCTAATAATTTAGAATGGTGATACATGGTTGGATATAGAAAACAGAGAAAACTAAAAAAAAAAAAAAAAGCCCAGAAATTCATACTTTACATGCCTAAAGAAGTCATTTATCTCTTGAACATAAAACCTACTACTTTCCCAAAACTCCTTTCCCTTCCTTGTGGTTAAGCAGGTATTGGAGGATGGGTCAGGAAGGAGATGTTGAGATAGATACGCAGTGTGTTTGTTCATGAGTGACTTTTGGATCAACACCTACAGAAAAGAGAGGAAGGAAGCAGAATTGGGCAGAGGAAGAAGTTAAGCTGTGACGGGCACAACGTTAGCCAAGTCCACTGGGAGCTCTAGAGTTAGAACAGCCATTCCAGTTATCCCAACTTGTGCTATGATGATCAGACCATTCATGTGAACTGAAGCTGGTGGGTTGAGAACACGGACTGAGCTTGTGGCGTGCTTTGCAGGAGTAACAAAAGGAGAGTTCACCAGGGAGCTAGAGGTGTCGCAAAGAAAGGAGGAAGTGCTGGTGCCTGTTAGCTACCCATAAGATTTCTGTTTGATGGAGTTCTGCCTGTGCTTGGGTGCTTTTTATAAGAGTTGTCAATGTTGGAAATTCTTCTGATTTAAATTAAAAAAAAAAAAAAAGATGATCAATCAGACCATTATACTTTTGCATTGATCAAGTCACTGAACGTGGGCTATCCTGCAAAGGGGCATGATCCTAGGCCGGTCAGATCTCTGAACCTAAGGAATGTCTGAAGGGGTTGACAACTGAAGGATGTTTGCTGAGACAGTAGCTAAATCATCAAGTCCTTCCCCAGAGGGTTCTGGGAAGTGCATCTGTGTGCCCATCGTAGTCCAACCGTCGTGCTGCTTAGAAACACCTCACGTGTGTTTCGGATGCATTTCCCCCAGGATTCTGATGAACCGCTCTCCCTGGAGGACATGTAGAAGAAGGTTGGTGGGATGAACAACTCATAGCGCTCCAGTTGGTTTCAAGGTCACAGCTGATACTCACTGTTTCCTCTTCCACCCTCATTCCAGATTCCTCTCACACTAAAATAGTAACTCTGTGGGTATTGATGACTTCCTTGGTGACAGGAAGGCAACCGTAATTCATGAGGAATTTCAGCCCTTTGCCACCAAGGGTCACTGGGGTACACACGTATTCCCCTGTCCCCATGGTATGACAGTAGCCCTATGTCCTCCTGATGATCGTGGTCAGTTATCCACGGAAGGTCCTTGACTCCTCTTCTTGTCTATTTCTTTTGCACAAGGAAACTGGAGGGCCAAGGCAGCAGTCTCAGCATAGGATTCAATGTTAGTCTTGATGTGTCCCCTGGCAGAAGTATTCCTCATTTACAACTGAGGGCGTTTAAACCAGCAAAGCCCAGATCTGTAGGGATCAGCTGTGTATATTTTACAAGCGAGGCGCTCGGACTGATGACAAGAACTTCCTCGTTTCCAATCCCACGCATTCTTCCCACAGAAGATTGGCACCATATAAATGCCTTTGATTCAAGGTATAAAAGGTGTCCTGGAGGGGCACCTGGGTGGCTCAGCTGGTTAAGCATCTGACTTCAGCTCAGGTCATGATCTCTTGGCTCGTGGGTTCCAGCCCCGCGTCAGGCTCTGTGCTGACAGCTCGGAACCCGGAGCCTGCTTTGGATTCTGTGACTCCCTCTCTCTCTGACCCTCTCCTGCTCCCGCTCTCTCTCTCAAAAACAATTAAACATTAAAAAAATTAAAAAATAAAATAAAATAAAGTAAAAGGTGTCCTGGAGATAGCACCCTATTCTTGTATAGTATCACTCTTAATTGGCATTTGCATTGTATTTTAAAGAGGTTTTCCAATATCTAAGAGGCCAGCAGCTTTTATTTTTTTATTCATTTTTTAGAAGTTTTTATTCAAATTCCAGTGAGTTAACATACAGTGCAATATTAGTTTCAGGTGTACGGTATAGTGATTCAAAAGTTCCATACAACACCCAGTGCCCATCACAAGTGAACTCCTTAAATCCCCATCACCTATTTAACCCATCCCCCACCCACCTCCCCTCTGGTAGCCACCAGCTCGTTCTCTATAGTTCAGAGTCTGTTTCTCGGTTTGCCTCTCTCTTTTTTTCCCCTTGCTTGTTTGTTTTGTTTCTTAAATTCCACATATGAGTGAAATCATAAGGCATTTCTCCTTCTCTGACTGACTTCATTTATAATACTCTCTGGCTCCATCCATTTCACTGCAAATGGCAACATTTTATTCTTTTTTATGGCTGAGTAATATCCCATTCTCTCTCTCTCTCTCTCTCTCTCTCTCTCTCTCTATATATATATATATATATATATATATATATGTATACACACACCACATCTTCTTTATCCATTCATCAGTCAATGGACACTTGGGCTGCTTCCACATTTTAGATAATGCTGCTATAAACATCAGGGTATATGTATGTATCCCTTTGTATTAGTATTTTGTATTCCTTGGGTAAATACCTAGTGGTGGAATTGCTGGATCGTAGGGTAGTTCTATTTTTAACTTTTTGAGGGAACTCCATACTGTTCTCCAGAGTGGCTGCACCAATTTGCATTCCCACCAAGAGTGCAAGAGGGCTCCCCTTTCTCCATATCCTCACCAACAGCTGTTGTTTCTTGTGTTGTGGATTTTAGCCATTCTGACGGGTGTGAGGTGATACCTCATTGTAGTTTTGATTTTGCATTTCCCTGATGATCACTTATGTTGAGCATCTTTTCATGTGCTGTTGGCCATCTGGATGTCTTCTTTGGAAAACTGTCTATTCACGTCTTCTTGGATTACTTGTTTTTTTGGGTGTTGACTTGTATGTTATTTATATCTCTTGGATACTAACCCTTTATCAGATAGGTCATTTGCAAATATCTTCTCCCATTCCATAGGTTGCCTTTTAGTTTTGTTGATTGTTACCTTCACTGTGTGTAGAGGCTTTTTATCTTTATGAAGTCCCAATTGTTTATTTTTGCTTTTGTTTCCTTTGCCTCAAGATACATATCTAGAAAGAAGTTGCTATGGCTGATATCAAAGAGGCTACTGCCTGTGTTCTCCTCTAGGATTTTGATGCTTTCATTTCAGATTTCACATTTAGGTCCTTCATCCATTATGAATTAGTTTTTGTGTTTGGTGTAAGAAAGTGATCCAGTTTCATTCTTTTGCATGTGTTGTCTGGTTTTCCCAACACCATTTGTTGAAGAGACTGTCTTTTTCCCAGCAGATAGTCTTTCCTGCCTTATGAAAGATTAATTGGCTAGATAGTTGTGGGTTTCTTTCTGGGTTTTCTATTCTGTTCCATTGATCTTTGTGTCTATTTTTGTGACTGTACCATACTGTTTTGATCACTACAGCTTTGTAGTATAACATGAAGTCTGGAATTGTGATGCCTCCAGCTTTGCTTTTCTTATTCAAGGTTGCTTTGGCTATTTGGGGTCTTTTGTCGTTCCACACAAACTTTAGGATTGCTTGTTCTAGCTCTGTGAAAAATGCTATTGGTATTTGATTGGGATTGTATTAAAGGTGTAGATTGCTTTAGGTAGTTATAGACATTTTAACAATATTTGTTCTTTCAATCCATGAGCATGGAATGTCTTTCCATTTCTTCATGTCATTTTCAATTTTTTCACTGGTGTTTTATAGTTTTCAGAGTACAAGTCTTTTACCTCTTTTGTTAGGTGTATTTTAGGTGTCTTGTTTTTGGTGTAATTGTAAATGGGATTGATTCCTTAATTTGTCTCTCTGGTGCTTCATCATTGGTCTATAGAAATACAGCAGACTTCTGTATGTTGATTTTGTATCCTGCAACTTTACTCGATTTGTTTATCAGTTCTAGAGGTTTTTTGGTAGAGTCTTTCAAGTTTTCTATATATAGTATCATGTCACTTGCAAATAGTGAAAGTATGACTTCTTTTGTACCGATTTGGGTGACATTTATTGGCTTTTGCACGGTGAAGGAAACAATCAGCAAAACTAAAAGGCAACTGATGGAATGGGAGAAGATATCTGCAAGCAACATATCAGATAGAGTGAGTATCCAAAATCTATAGAGAACTTATCAAACTCAACACCCAAAAACAAAAATCCAGTGAAGAAATGGGCAGAAGACATGAATAGACACTTCTCCAAAGAAGACATCCAGATGGCCAACCGACACATGAAAAAATGCTCCACATCACTCATCACCAGGGAAATACAAATCAAAACCACAATGAGATACCACCTCACACCAACCAGGATGGCTAAAATGAACAGCTCAGGCAATGACAGATGTTGGTGAGGATGCAGAGAAAGGGGAAACCTTTCACACTGCTGGTCGGAATGCAAACTGGTGCAGCCACTCTGGAAAACAGTGTGGAGGTTCCCCCCAAAATTAAAAATAGAACTACCCTATGACCCAGCAATTGCACTGCTAGATATTTATCCTAAAGGATAGAGGTGTGCTGCTTCAAAGGGGCACATGCACCCCAATGTTTATAGCAGTGCTATTGACAATAGCCAAAGTATGGAAAGAGCCCAAATGTCCACCGATGGATGAATCTATAAAGAAGATGAATCTATAAAGAAGATACACACATACACACACACACACAGTGGAGTATTCATCGGCAATCAAAAAAGAATGAAATCTTGTCATTTGCATCAACGTGGATGGAACTAGGGGGTATTATGCTAAGCGAAATTAGTCAGTTAGAAAAAGACAAATATCATATGACTTCATTCATATGTGTAATTTAAGATACAAAACAGATGAACATAAGGGAAGGAAAGCAAAAATAATATAAAAACGGGGGGGGGGCAGAATATAAGAGACTCTTAAATACAGAGAACAAACTGAGGGTTGCTGGAGGGGTTGTGGGTGGGGAGCTAAATGGGCAACGGGCATTAAGGAGGACACTTGGGATGAGCACTGGGTGTTATATGCAAGGGATGAAACAGTGGATTCTACTCCTGAAACGATTATTGCACTACATGCTAACTACCTTGGATGTAAATTTAAAAATTAATTAATTAATGAATGAAAAAATTCTTGGCTGTATCTCTCACTCTGTAGAGAGTGATAAAAATCAAGATTTTCAATATGCTAGCTACTTTTTGTACATGCAGTATGATTAGTATCATATCATAGATATAATGAATGTCTCTTGGGGGATTATATACGAGCAACAAGCTAACCTACCTCCTGAGGACCTTTCACACAATTTTCACTTATTAGCCAGAATGAGGCCAAATGGGGTCAGATAACAAGTGGAATCCTCAGTTAAAATGCTCATATTTAATCATGTGACACCAAACTCATACCGGTTTTTTTTATCTTGTTTCTGAGGGGAATTTTTTTTTTTTTTTGGAAGATATATACCTTCAACAAATGGCATAATTCCATTTTCCCTTCCTGACTACTGAGTCAAGTAAGGGCTACCTATCAGTGTATTCCTCTAGGGGAACGGCAGAGTAATTTGCCAACAAGAATGACTTGAAAGATTGAAGTCCATTGATTCTTACAACAGCACTATTTAATTATCTCATTTGGCCGATAAATAGTCTAACGGTCTTGGAGAATAGTATTAGATATTGGTAAAGTTAATCAACCAGAGGCTTGGTAGCTACAGCTTGCTCTAGAGCAAATCAGCACTGCTAATGGTACTTCCTTTCTTTATGCTTAGTTCAAAGGAAACTTAACTGCCCCGCAAGTTTACGGGACATTCATGTTGGTCTGTTACATTGATAACATCTTGCCGAGAGAACCTGGAGGATAGATACCAGCAGTTTCCTTGGATGTCTTAGGAAAATATACAGACATTGTGGAAAAGAGATCTCAAGAAAATAGAGTAAAATTCCCAGGAACCCACTAATCTGAAAGCATGTTAGTATATCTCCTTCCTGGCGAAGGAGAAAAGTATCTCATTACCCTAAAAAGGAAGTGTGACAATGCATGAGACTCTATTCTTTGGGGTTAACACTGCATTTCTATGGGGCCAGATTTTTGTGGGAAGCAGAGGAGAAAGCTCTCTAACTGCTTCCAGTTGCAATTATAACACGACGTATCCAAATATGATTAGAGTGTCACTAGTACACTTGCATGCTCCATAGAGCCTATGGTAGGACAACTTACATGGGAAACCATTACGAATTTGGAGCAAAGCCATACTACCTTTTAAAAACAACTTTGGAGAAACAATTGATGAGTTGCTATTGGTTGCTAGTAAATATTGAAAACAAGGTCATGAAGCAATGACCATGACATCCGAGTGCTTGTCATGAACTAGATATTAGCTGAGGCAACTAAACATAATCTTGGGCGTGCCAAGGAGTATTCTGTCATCGAGTGAAAGTGGTAAGCCCTGAAGACACAAAAAGTATATTTTTTACCACTCCTAATTTCACTTATACTACCGTTATGTTTCTCTCTCAACTGACACCTGTGGTCTCATGACGAATTTTATATAATCAGTTTACAGAGAATTAAAAATAAACATTTGAGCCTGGTTCACAGATATTTCTGTGCAATATTCCAGCATCTGTCAAAATTGAACTCTAAGACGTTATAGCTCCACTCTGAAATTACCCTGAAGAATAGAAAATGGAAATCCCAGTGGGCAGAAATCAGACTGGCAGAACATTCATATTAGAAAAGAATTTTCTCAGGCTCTGGACCTATTCCCTGATGTTCATCTACATATCAGTATCTTGGTCTTTCTTATCTTTAATCCACCAAGTTTGTTCCTTCCAAGTCCCTGGCCCTCCAATAAAAATGATGTCTGATACTTGGTGACCAGTGTAGAATCTTATAATAGACTCTCTTTCCTTCTGGGCAAATAAACAAGAATTCCTTTCGGACATAATATGCATTTTTTGTGAATATTTATGTTTTCTTCATCTAATTTCCTGTGATCTCCCAGGAAAAGTAGCCATACTGGTTAAATTAGAGGATACGTATAATCTGAACAACATGAAATTTCCCTCATCTAAGCGGACAAGAAGTACCACCAGTGATTAACCAATACTCCAGCAGCAGTAACCAATCTTGTATACATGATTCAGAGCCAATGAACTACCTAGTCATTGGTCTTAGGTGGGTTACACCGTACCCTTTCCATTGTGGAGGGGACAAGACTTTGTGCATACATATGGATTTTAATTTGGATTCGCTCTCCATGCCCATTCGTATAGCATGTGTTAGTTTGCTGGGGCTGTCATAATAAAACACCACAGACTGGGTGGCTTTGGCCACAGAAGCTTATTTTCTCACAGTTCTGGAGGCCAGAAGTCCACGATCAAGGTGTTGGTAGGTTTGGTGTCACCATCTGAGATGCTAGGGTTTAGGACTTGAACATGTACATTTTGGGGGTGGACACAATTTAGCCCACAATACAGAACTTACGATACACCTTACACAATGATGATGCCCCAAACGACGTCCTTCAACCAAGTAAATCACTTCACAGACAAAGAAATAAGACTTGAAGGAGGTCTTGCCTCACCTCTCTCAGAAACTGATAAATCGGGAAGCTACTAAATTCCTAAGAGTATTGAGAACAAACTAAAAAATGATCAAGTTTGTTATAAACAACATGTATACAACGTATTCTTTTCCAGCACATATGAAATATTAACAAAAATTTATCGTCCATGTCCCAAAGGAATTCTCAATGAATATTAAAGAATCCAAAATATACAGACCAGAGTCCCTGAGTACAGCGTAATAAAGTAAGAAATCAATAATAGATACTCCTATGTATAATAAATAAGAAACACCTTGCAGACAATAAAACACAAATGGGTCAAATAAGAAACTACTATGGAAATTATAAAATATTGAGAAAGAAAAATCAAGGAAAATGTGACATATCAAATGTGACATAGGCAACCAAAATAATACTTAGTGGAAAAAAAGTATGGGTAAAAATGCACACATTACAAAACAAAAAAGAGAAAAAATTAATGGGTTAGTTGTTTCACTCTAGAAGCTAGAAGAAGAATTAACAGAAGAAACCCACAAGAATGGAGGAGAGTTAACAGCAGGAATTAATGAACAGCAAATAAGCAAGAGAGCTTAAACACAGTAACACAAGTTCTTTGAAAATTAATAAAATAGACAAGCTTCATGTAAGAGTATGCAGGAGAAACTCCTAGGAATGAGAAGAGACATAATTAAACATAGTACAGTTTATTAAGTGCTAAAAATTATGAACAGTTTTGCCCTAATAAATTGGGGGGAAACTTGAGATGGACCATCGAAACTATCAAAAATGACTCAAGGAGGAGCACTGGGTGGCTCAGTCAGTTAAGTGTCTGACTTCAGCTCAGGTCATGATCTCACAGTTCATGAGTTCAAGCCCCGTGTCAGTCTCTGTGCTGACACCTCAAACAGCAGCCTGGAGCCTGCTTTGGATTTTGTGTCTCCCTCTCTCTCTGCCCCTCCCCTGCTCATATTCTCTGTCTCTCTCTCTCTGTCTTTCTCTCTCTCTCTTTTAATGAAAAAAAATTTTTTTAATGTTTACTTATTTTTGAAAGACAGAGAGAGACAGAGTGCAAGCGAGGGAGGGGGAGAGAGAGAGGGAGACACAGAATCCGAGGCAGGCTCCAGGCTCCGAGCCGTCAGCACAGAACCCGATGTGGGGCTCGAACTCAAAAGCCGTGAGATCATGACCTGAGCCAAAGTCGGGCGCTTAATCGACTGTGCCACCCAGGCGCCCCCCCCCCCAAAAATTTTTTAAATGACTCGAGAAGAACTAGAAAATATGAATTAGGTGACAGAAAATTCACCTTTACTGAAATCATTTCCATTAAAACTAAAAGAAGAAAATTCTTATTTCATTAAAATAAAAGAATGAAAATCTTATTAGTCTAGAAGGCTTTGAAATCTGACAAGGGTTAGTAAGAGAAGGAAACACTGCAGACTTATGAGCATAGGTGGAAAATCTTAAATAACTTATTAAAAAACTGAATCCAATCGTATATAATATGTATGCCACGACTAAGTAGTTTGTCTCCGGAATGAAAAGATGCTGTAACATAAAACAAATCGACTAATTCACCTTTAAGAGATTAAAGGAGAAAAACTACATGATCGTATAAATGAACGCAGAAAAGGGCATTCAGTAAATCACACAGATGTTTGTAATAAAAACGCTTAGCAATCTAGATATTCCTCAAATAGATAAAATATATCTACCAAAAATCCACAACAAGCATACTTAAAGTGACAGGTTTTAGCTCTCATATCAGAAGCAGACGAGAGCTTTGCCGCCTTTTTCCACATCACGCTACAATTCCTAGTTAGCCAGAATAGAAGCAAACTAAAGAAGAACAAAGGAATTAGAAAGTAATACAGTTTTAAGTTTCAAAATCAAATTCCAGCTACAAGATAAATACATCTGTCCACAATGATATAACAGGACGTGTGTAAGAACTGTCAATGAAGAAAAGTAAAAATTCTTGCTTAAGCGATGACCTGAATAAATGGGGAGACATACGACTACTAGGAATCATTCAAGTTCTCCCTCCCTCAATCTCACATTGGGTCCTATCCTCTACCTTCAAAATACCTTGAATCTTTTGACTATTCTCTCCCTCCACTGCTATCCAAGCCACTCTGCTCCCCAGCTTTGACCGTCCCGGTAACCTCTAAACTGCTCTCTGTGCCTCCATTTTGTGTTTCCACAATCCATTCTCCACAGAGCACCCCCACGTAGTATTTTCTCAATGGAAATACAGTCACATCTTTCCCCTCACTCAGTTTTCCAAAGGTGCTTCTCTGCACATGAACGAAAACCCAAACTCTTGGCAGGCCCAAATCGCCCTTTTAGATCTCTTCTCAAAATCTCTTCCCACTGCTTTCCTCAACTCATCTACCCTCAACCGCACTGGCCTTCTTCCTTTCCCTCAAACTAGCTGATCTCAGGTTCACTTTGTGGCCTGGTAAACTGCTGTTCCTTTTGCCTTATAGGTCCACCCCAAGGTTTTCTGGATGAATGCCTTTCTCTTGGCATGCACGCCTCAGCTCAAATGGCATTTCTTCTGAGAACCATTCCCTGACCCATACTTTTCAACGACCTTCCCCCAATTCCCCCCCCCCCACACACACACACACATACACACAGGCACTCGCTGTGACTTCAACCCCATTTTATTTTCTCCACAGCATTTATCTTAAAGTATTTTTGCTGTTGTTGTTTATTAACTGTTTATCCTGTAAGTTCACATGAACTAGATGTGGGGAAACTTTCTTATTTTCCTTTCTGTCTCCGGCACCTAAAATAGTGCCTCACATGTGGTCACGGCTGACCATTGTATCACACGCCGTGCACTATTTGGGCTCTAACTTAAGTAGGTCTTTGCTAAGCGAGAGATGAGAAGAGGGCATTTTAAGCATATGCCCAGGGATATTTGCGCCAATAATTTCTTATATATTTATACAATTTGTGCAATTATATTTCTATGTTTAGATAATTGATTCATTTTCTAAGTGGCATTGTTTTCGGAGACCAAGACTGGAGTCTGAATGGTCACAAACAGGGAAAACACAGCATTTCTTGCTAAGTATTCTTTACACTGTTGGAGCTATTGATTGAATTACTCTGGAGCGCTCATTAGATTATGAATCATTTACCTTCAAATATATTCCAAAAGCTTCAATATTTTGGACTAAAGTGAATAGTAAAGTATGTCAAAATAGCTGAGATGGTAGAGTGAAATCTAGAGAGACTACATGAGTACTTCAATCTTTACTAGTAATTATTAAACTAAAGGAAAACAAACAACAAAATAAAGCAAAGCCGCCTACCCAAATTAAACATTTGATCAGCCCTGTGGAGGAACATGACTTTTACCTTTACAATTAGGTACTCCAACCAGAGCGTGTGTGCCACAGATTTGATATAAAAATGTATATACTACAATATAATCTAGTTCTGTGCATCTCCAGAGAACCCCAAATTGCAAAATCATCCCACTCAAACTCAATTGATATTTGGAAGGAAAAGTGAAGCCTGAAGACTGTGAACTCAGACAAGGCAATTAGATTTTAGACGGGCACGGATTTGTTCACCCTTGGGTTTGACGAGCGACAAAGAAAACTATTAGAATTATCCATGTAGTAAACAGCAATATAGAAGTAAACAGAATTCACATCTCTCACAACTGTGATTGCCCACAGAGTTAAATTTGAAGAAAAATGGATGGTCATAATTTTCGGATTCTACTGAGCTTAAGTCCAATATAGTGCTTGATGAAAGACGCTCGCTCTTTCCATAGAAGCTGCAGGGCCTGACTCAAACCACAACTTTGAGCTTCAGTATCTCATGGTCGAAACTAGGGAGGCCTTGCTGGCTCAGTCGGTTGAGCGTCCGACTTTAGCTTACGTCATGAATTTGCAGTTCGTGGGTTTGAGCCCCACGGCCGGCTCTGTACTGACAGCTGGGAGCCTGGAGCCTGCTTCAGATTCTGTGTCTCCCTCTCTCTTTGCCCCTCCCCGGCTCACATTCTGTCTCTCTCTCTGGCTCAAAAAATGAATAAACATTTAAAAAAGTTTTTCAAAAGTACAGGGAATAGCACTTACTTCTGAGCTATTTTAAGATTTCAATTAGCGGTACCTGGGGGCCTCAGTCAGTTGAGCATCTGACTCTTGATTTTGGCTCAGGTCATGATCTTACAATTTGTGAGCTCGAGCCCCGTGTTGGGCTCTGCAGCGACAGTGCGGAGCCTGCTTGGGATTCTCTCTCTCTGCCCCTCCCCCATTCCCCCCCCCTCTCTCTCTCTGTCCCTCTCTCTCTCTGTCTCTCAAAATAAATATAACAAATAAAAGAAATTTTCTTTTAATGTTGAGAGAGACACAGCAATGTTCATGACATTCATATGTGAAAGGGAAATTTAGAAGCACAGAAGCATGGAGGAGGTTGACCATAAAGACTAGGAAATAACAGAATAAAATTTTAGAAGGAATGGCCAGTAATGCACTGGAGGAAACAGAACCTTCTTTGAGACCAATGGAAGAGAATTAAGTATAGTTGCTTCTAGACTGAAAACATTTGTAGAAAGCGTTGGGTATCTTACAGGGGACTCACACCAAATGGTTTTTCTTGGTGAAACAGAAGGTGTGCTGATGCAAAGATGGTTTTGAAGGTCATGAATTTGCAGTGATACAAAGGTGCCCTGAAGTATAACTCTGACCAGCTTTGCTCAGTGGTCATTTCAAAGGAATCAGAATTAGGATGCTTCTGTGTGCTTGTAGATGAAGGGCCGGAGGACAAAAGAGTTCAATGGTAATCCAAAAAATTATTTAATGGACAGAGCATGAAGGACAATTTTGATGGGCAACTTTAAATGGACATGAAGGAGTTGGATAGATGGGGGGAAATCAGGTTTAACAACTGTAGTGGTAACATAAGAAAATGAGAAGGTTATACACACAGAAAAGCATTTTGAAAACAAAGGATAGTGTGACTATACAGTGTTCCTGGGACAGTCCTAGTATAATTTCTACCAGACCTCCCCTTACATCTTTCATTCGCAAAAGCATCCTGGTTTGGACAACAAATTATACAGTCACTCATCATTTTAGATTTTAAGATTGGAGGTACTGAGTATTTCGAGGTGTGGGAACAATGAAAATGTTCTTCATCAGCTTTTTATGATGGGAAATGTAATTGATCAAAGGCCCCAGCTGCTGCTTCGCTCTGAAATCTATCTAAAATTTGTGCCAAGGCCACACCTCCCAGGCACTATTCCCCACCAATGCCTGAATAATTCTAAGGTGGCCCCCGTTCCTGGGAGACAAAGGACACCTTTGTCGATCTACTTTGGCTCAAGGGCATCCTGTTGGCTTTGCCCAAAGGTCTTCAGAGTGCACCACAGTCCAGATTGCTCTCTCCCTCTTCTTCCCTGGCTGCCAGGAGATTGACAGCTCTTCCAGCTTCCCCAGCTCCATCCATATTCCCTTTCATAGTGATTCTAATAAAATCCTTGTATACAGTCAGTCCTCTCTTAGTGTCTGCTTCTTGGAGTACCCAGGCTAAACTAAGTGGTACTCACAATGGTCCAAAATAATAGTGAGTAGGATGAAGAGTTCTAACTGGTTCCCATACCCTTCCATCTCTACCCCACCTCCCCCCACACCAATGGTGAAGAGGACACAATTTTGATTGGTACCATGGACAGTCCTTGCCACAAAACAGTTACTCAATTGCTAAATATTTCACCTGCAGTAACCTTGAAAAATATGTCAGAGGAGGGGAATGCTGTAGCAGGTACAAGGAAGCAGACCTCTGGAATATCTGGGTAGAAGAGTACCTACAAACACAGCGGAGTTGGCTGGTTAATGCCAAGCTGCGTTGACGCACTGCATACAGATAATGGGAGACTTAGAGCTGTTAAGCAGTTAATAGCTAAGTGCAGGAACCAGAGGGCCTTAGTGGTAGCACATAAACAGGCCCTCATCACCTGCAGCGGAAGGCCAAGACACAATGAAACAGCAGGCTGAAGAACTAATCGTGAGAGTTGCAGAGCTCCAGGGACACCAAAGCCGGTCTGTTGTGTGAAGGTCAGGACCCTGATAGGGAAAACCTAGTATCCTGAAAACTTGAAGGGACACATCTAGATGGCTGTCCTGAGCATGCTTACTCCACAGCCCTCCCACACTCCACACAAGGGCACACTAGGCATGATGTGTAGATGGCCCACCCTTCCCATATAATGGCTAGCACTCCTGCTGTAAGTAATCCCCTGAGGCAATTGGTACCCCTTTAGGAGTCTGTCCCATCTCTACTCTTCTGGCCACCAGAAGACACTAGTATAACTAGTGTCAAATTCCAGTATAATCTGACTGTGGACAAGCTGGGACTGATAAGGAAGTTAGGAGATTATATACTTAATGAATTGCAAGGACAATCCACCATATACCACCAAACTAGGGGAGAACTCCAGGAACTGGGTTACGAGGGTACTCGATGGGGTCAGAAGTAAGGCTAAATAAGCAAGAATTCATTAGTTTGAATAATTTTTCTTGGCCCATGAGATTTAATCCTACCAAGGACCCCATTGAATAGGGCAAACCTGCTGTTAGGATGGCTCCTAGAAGCCTTGAAAAAATGACGACCGGTGTTCGGCAAAGAAGACATTCATACATTGCCCTGCAAGATGGCAAAAGAGAAAATAAAGAAGCTTAAGGAAGTGGACGTCCAGGAATGGATATGTTAAGGCCAAAACTCCACAACAGATTTGTATTCCCTGAGAGGAGCCAGAGTCTGCGCCATTCCCTAAGGTCATCAGGACCGTACTGATGACAGGGGCACAAGCACCGCTAAGAATTTCAGTGGGGTTCTCCTCATTAAGCTTGGGTTGCTATTAGGAAAGGCACCTGCAAAACTGGATTCACTAATGGCCATGGTGACGACAGAGCCACAATACCACGGAGGCTAGGTGGCAGTGCTTAACCAACAGAAGTGGAAAGGCCCGCATTTATCACAATTACCAGCAAGATTGTGGGAACAGCTAAAAGGGTTTGGCCCACGGGGAGCTGCAGATTATTCATAGAGCATGGTGTAACGAGGGGCAAAATAAAGGGTAGACAACAAGGGTGCTGCTTAATATTTGCAACCATAAAAAGGTAAGAATGGAGAAGCAGAAGGCTGAGGGAAGTCACCCCAATAAAAAGTCACAATTTTCTTTTCAGTTCCCAGACCTGACCTAATTTTCAGTTCTAGAATCCATCGACTGAATAGGTATCTGAGTCGCTAGGGGGAGGAACTTCAAAACACCATAGAAAATACATGCCATGATAATTTCCCCAGTCCCTGCCCAAAGGGACTTATGGTTATTGACTCAAGTGACTGGTAAAATGGGAATAATCAGACATTTCAAGAACTATTAGACGTAAGATATGAGTTGATATTGGTACACAGAATCATTGAATCAATCCAAAGGATCATTGCATCTCCCCTGTGGGGGTAGGGCTCCATGAAGACCAAGAAATAGAGTCCTGGCTAAAGTCTGGCTCACAGTGGACCCAGCAGTTATTTGCCCAGATGCTAAGTATATAATTAGGATGGATATACTTTGCATTTGGAGTAATCCCCACATTGGGTCCTTGGCTTAGAGTAAGAGATATACTAGGGAAGGCCAAGTAGAAATCATTGAAAATGCTTCCCATTCACTCCAGGCAAGATATTAAGTTTAAAAAAAAAAAAAAAATATATATATATATATATATATATATATATATATATACATATATATATATATATATATATATATATATATAAAATTAGAGGTAGAAATTATGACAAATATTAAGGCCTAAAAGATGTTGAGCTGGTGGTCCATATCATATCTACAATGATTTCACTAAGGTGGCCACTACAGAAACTTAACAGATCATGGAGAATGATTGTGGACAACCAAAGACTTAATTAAACAAGTATAAGCCCTGATTATAGCCACCATGCCATTTATAATATCATGCTAGAGCATATTAATAAGGACTGAGATACATGGCCGTGACCAATAGCCTGGCCAAATGTTTGGAGGCCTGGCAAAACAAAGATACATAAGGCAAGGAGTTCACTAGTAGAGACATGTGCATGGGCATGTGGGAGGACAAAATGTGAAGACATTTGTGTCACAGGTCAACACCCACCAGAAAGCATCGACTGTAGAAGAAACACTATACAACCAAGTTGACAAAATAACTCGGCCAGTTCACCTTAGTCAACCTTCACCGTTGGGCATTCCCAAAGTGGCAGAACGGGCACACGAACAGTGCCTGTGGGGGTGGAGATGAAGGCCACGTGTGGGCCCAGAAACACGAACTCCAACTTAAGGAGGGTGATCTGGTGACTTACTACTGCCTCTCAATAACAGAACTGTCGGCAACAGAGACCAACACTGAGGCCCCAATAGACCAGTACTCCTTGAAGATACCTACTGGCCAAGTTGGCTATTTGGGGCTCTCTCACCATGGAAGGGCCAGGAGTTAATCCTCACAGGGATAGATAATTATTCAAGGCATGAGTTTGCCCTTCCTGCTTGCAGAGCCCCAGCCAGGAGCACATCACACCATTGGTCATATGACCTACCACACCATGCCCAGGTGGCTGGTCTCAAAGAACTCTGGGACAGCTTTCTAAAGATACAATTGAAGTATTAGCTAAGAAGACACACTCTGAAAATAGATGGAAAACCTTAAAGGTGTAGTGTATTTGTGGAATCAGAGACCTCTATATGGTGCTCTACCCCAGTATTAAGGATCCTTGAATTTGGGAACCTAGGGTTGGAAGCAAGAATGACCCCAATTACCTTTACTCCTGATGACCCACTGAGAGACTTATGCTTTCTGTCTCCCCAACTCTGGGCTCTGTAAAGCCGAAGGTCGTGTCTCCCAAAACAGGTACACTCCTTCCAGGGGACGCAGCAAGGTTCCCGATGAACTACAAGCCAGAGCTGAACCACAAGCACTTTGGATTCCTTGTGCCCAGGGACCAGAAACTGAGACAGGGAGTCACGGTCCTGGGAAGGGTAATGGATCCCGGTGTTCTGGAGGAGGCAGAGCTGCCTTTAAACAACGGCGGCAGGGAAGAATTGTCTGTGTGTCCCAGATGATCCACGTGGGTACCTCCTATTACTCCACTGACCCCCGGTAAGTGTGAATAAAGAAGTACAGCGATCCCAGACAGCAAGTCTCACACCATTCAGGCATGAAGGTTTAGGTTCTAACACCAGATCAGAACCAAGACCTGTTGAGGAGACAGCTGAGGGCCAGATGAATTTAGAATGAGTAGTGGACGAAGGAGAGGATGAGTAGCAGTTGTGTCCCCAAGACCAACTGCAATGACTGGGGTTGCAGTCCATCCCGCGACCTTCTTCTGAGCTCTCCTTTAGAAAGAAATATCCACGGGAACTACGCAGAAGCTTCTTCACAAACGTCTGTGGACAAGTAGATCTGCATGGCCCAAGGGTTGGATGGTGGCGGCTGTAAGAATGCACCTCACAGACCTCCTACTACAGGGAGCATGATTAGCCAAGGGCCTCAGCTGCGGCACCCCAAGATCCGTCCTTGTGTTTGCGCCAAGCCTCACACACCACCACCACCCCCATCTTCTTCTCCCAATATTTGAATACTAAGGAAGATACAAAGGCAGACCCACTCTGGCAGGACATGGCGTTTCTGTGCTAGCTGACTCTGGCTCAAGGAGTACCCTGTGGCTTTGTCAAACCTTCCTTAGAATGCGCGGCACTCTCAGTCACTTTCACCCGACCTTCTTTCCGTTTGTCCTTTGGCTGAGGTCAGATCTGGCATGGCAATTTGACAGCTTTCTCAGCCTCCTCAACCCCTCCGTATTTAATCCACACAGGCGTTTCTCTGACAAAACTCTTGCACATTTAATCCATATTCACACCTGCATTGACTGAGGATCCAAACCAAGATGGGTAACTAAAAAGAAATGCACCTCATGAACTTGGGAGTGGATGGCTGAAGTGGAATCGGGTCATTGGAGTTTAGGAGGTGAAGACAATGAAGTACTAGGTTTTGCTGTGGGTCATTCAAGTTTGATATGAACAGTCCTGTAAGTGATGGAACTGGGCACGGTTGTAAAGCAAGTAAAATTGTAAAGGCAGCTGTCCCGGAGAACATCCGCACCTAGCTAAATCACAGAAGCTAAAAAACGATCAACCAATCAACCAACCAACCAATCACAGAGCCTAAAGTGTAGTATAGCCAAAAGAATGAAGTTCTGTGAAAACGTTTCACACAAAGAATCTTTATATTTTATAAATAAACATAAATATAAAGATATAGATGTATACTATACATTCTTTTAAAAAAGTTTTTAATGTTTATTTTTGAGAGAGAGAGAGAGAGAGAGCACAAGCGGGGGAGGGGCAGTGAGAGAGGGAGACACAGAATCCGAAGCAGGCTCCAGGTTCTGAGCTATCCGCACAGAGCCCGATGTGGGGCTCGAACTCACGGACCGCGAGATCATGACCTGAGCTGAAGTCGGATGTTTAACTGACCGAGCCACCCAGGCGCCCCATACTCTATGCATTCTATGTAGAATAGATATAGAATATATACAATGTATGTACAGGATACACTTAGAATATATAGATATATAAATATATAGATATAAAAAATATCTAGAGTTGCCTGGCTGGCTCAGTTGGTAGACCATGTGACTTGATCTAGGGGTTGTAAATTGGAGCCCCACCTTAGGCTGAGGGATTACTTGAAAATAAAATCTTTTAAAAAAAGAATATGTACCTATGAAGCTCTAATTCTGTCTATACTAGCAAAGTGTAGTATCATATAAGGTAAAAGGTAATTCGCTTATCAGGAACATGCATCCCAGTGATCCAGTTAGAAAAGTTTGGCAGTGATATTGACAACGAGTCGACAAGTGAAGAATAACAAAAGTCAAAGCCGAGATAGGAAGAGATTATAGGAGAAGTTACATGAAAAGAAGGTAGTATAAAAGGGTGATGGAGGTATGATTTAAGTAGTGTTATGGTTCCAAAGAAATTATAGCATTTTTCCTGGATAACAGACACTGCTATTTTAGGATTGGTATATTTCACTGTTTGCTGCTTAGTTAGACATCCTTGGCCTTTGCTTGGGGATTTCAAACTCAACAGAGAAAAACCACATTTTGCACTATGAAATATCCATGATGTCTTTATTTCTGTTACAATTAATTCCATACTCCTATCCCTTTGTATGTCTTCACATTCAACATTTTGTATAGCTTCTTCATCTTACAGGACACAAATTCACCACATCAATCATGCTTTTACATTTATACAGTGCTTTGCAAAAAACATTCACATTCGGTATCTCATTTATGTTCAGAAACAAGTAAGAAAGTGAAAGGATTAATTTTCTCATTTTAAGGAAAAGGGAACTAAGTGTTAGAACATACTGGAACTTCTGACTCCAAGTCCTATGGTCATTTTCACCAATGCACAGGCACTGAATTCACCTTCTTAAGCAAGTAAAGGCGTAAAAGAAAAAGTAGAAAACAGAATTTCTGCGAATATTTCACAAATGATGATTCTGAATGACACCGGAGATGATTTCTTGAAAATAAGGATTAATTTGTCAGTATCTACATGAAATCATACATTTATTTAATGTTTATTTATTTTGAGAGAGTGATAGAGGGCCTGCGTGCACCTAGGGGAGGGGCAAAGAGGGAGAGAGAGAATCCCAAGCAGGCTCCATGCTGTCAGCACAGAGCCCGATGCAGGGCTCAATGCGGGGCTCGATCCCAGGAGCTGTGGGACCATGACCTGAGCTGAAATCAAGAGTCGAATGCTCAACCGACTGAGCCACCCAGGCACCCCTGAATTAATACATTTAAAGCTGTAAATTTCCAGTTATGGCAGAGGATTTTGAATCACAGTAGTCCTCACAGAATTAATTGTACACACTATAAAATATTGTTTAAAATATTAGGATCTACTTTTATGTTACACTGTTAGAGGTCAGAAGTCGGAAATGGATCTCGCTGTGCTAAAATCAAGGTGTCAGGAGGGCTGTGTTCCTTTCTGGAGACTCTAGGGGAGAATCCATATCCCTGCCTTTTTCAGCTTCCAGAGGCACCCACATTCCCTGACTCATGCCCTCCTTCCATCTTCAAAGCCAGCAACGGTTGGTCGCGTATTTCTCTTTTTCCACTTATAGAAGGACCTTATGGTTACATCGGGCCAGTCAGGATAATCTTTCCATCTCAAGGTCAGCTGATTAACGTTAATTCCCAATGTATCCTTAATTCCCCTTTGTCATATTCCAGGTTCCAGTGACTAGAACATGGACATCTTAGGGCACCTGGGTGGCTCAGTCGGTTAGGCATCCAACTCTTGATTTCTGCTCAGGTCGTGATCTCATTGTTTCGTGAGTTCAAGCCCCAAGTTGGGCTCTGCGCACTGACCCTGAGGAGCCTGCTTGGGATTCCCTCTCTCTCCCTTTCTCTCTCTCTGCCCCTCCCATACTCACATTCTCTCTCTTTGTCTCTTAAAATAAATAAATTAAAAAAAAAAAAAAAAGAACAGGTACATCTTTAGGGGACCATTCTGCCTACCACACAAGGCCCACAAAAGTCCATAAAAGCAGGGGAAAATGTTAAAGAGTTCAACCTTTGAATGGAGGGAACTCAAGGGAGAAAGATTCACATTTGTATAGTTATTAGTCTAAAGGCACTCCCAGTCCATGCTGCATAGGAAGGCCATACGTTAAGCAGGAGGCTATGGTTATATTAGCTCGAGCAGAGGACCAAGCTGGGGCTGCTAGGGTAGCTGCAAATGGAGAAGGGGAATCACAGGGGAGGGAGCCACAGAGTGGAGAGAGAGCCCCCAAATCTACATATAAACTTTGTTCAAATCCCTCTAATTCTTGAACTGCTTTTGAGTGAGGGAGACCACAAAGAAACAGCTGGAAGTCTGAAAGAACTCATCAGAGATTTCAGGTACTGTCTACTATAAAGGAGAGTGGGGGCAAATTGGACTTTCGTATCTCCCAGGGAAAACATCAGTATTCTTCAAAGATACAGGACGGAATCAAGATTTTCTACAATATACAACATATCAGCAACAATATCTAGTCTCTAACTAAAACTTACTCCACATGCCAGGAAATAGGAAAATAGTAACAAAAATGGCAGTTAATAGAAGCCAATACCAAGATACCTGAGATGACATAATTAGGATACAAGGGCTTTCAATAAACACAATACGGATATGTCCAAAGTGGTGAAATATTGACACAATGAATGAAGAGAAAGCAAGTATTAATGATAAAACTATAAAAAATGGGGGGATGGGGTGCCTGGATGGCTCACTCTGTTGAATGCCCTACTCTTGGTTTCGGCTCAGGCCATGATCTCATGGTTTGTGAGTTTGAGCCCCAAGTCGGGCTCTGTGCTGATGGTGCAGAGCCTGTTTGGGATTCTCTCTCTCTCCCTCTCTCTCTACTTCTTCCCTGCTCTCTCTCTCTCTCTCAAAATAACTAAGCTTAAAAAAAAAAGTTTAAAAATAGGGGGAAAATAGACCTGAATTCAGTCATCTGAAATCAGACATTCACTGAATAAGCTTAATAGAAAACTGGGCCCAGGAAATTAGAGAGTCAATTACTTAAGGTAAATTAGTAGAATCTATACAGTTTGCAGAATAGAGAAAAATTCGTGATTAAAAAGACATAAACAGAGCCACGGTGACCTGTGGAAAATGTCAAATCACAAACACATGTCACTGGAGTTTCAGAAAGAAAGAGCGAGGTAGAAAATTTATTTGAATAAATAATAGCTGCAATTTCCCCAAATTTGTTTAAAAATATCAATTTGCAAGCTCAAGAAACTAAACAAGCACTAAGCAGGATGAATTTCAACGAGTTGTAAGAGCAAACGAATTAAACTGATATCATACTTCTAAAACCCATAGTAAGCAAGGCAACAATGTAGAAACATTTTGAGAAATCTCAGTGAGAGAAAATGTGACGAAGGATGTTATGTTCATTCAAGCTGCCCTTCTATTATCAGGGCTCTAGAAAAACAGCTTTATACATAAAAGAACACAAGGATATTCTTTTATTTATTTATTTTTTTATGTCTGTTTATTTTTGAGAGAGAGAGAGAAAGACAGAGTGTGAGTGGGGGAGGGGCAAAGAGAGAGAGGAAGACAGAATCCGAAGCAGGCTCCAGGCTCCAAGCCGTCAGCACAGAGCCCGATGTGGGGCTCCAACCCACGAGCTGTGAGATCATGACCTGAGCCGAAGTCGGACGCTCAACCGATTGAGTCACCCAGGTGCCCCTACACGAGGATACGCTTTAACTGTAAGTCCTTTTTTGAGACTGAACACTGGGAAAACAAGAGAAAGGGATAGAAGGTAGAAAATGAATTTACAAATCATATATGCTATGACAAAGTAGCAGTCACAGACTGGCCAGACCCCAAAAGCTAGGGAGAAGGATTAGATTTTGTAGTCTTCCCAGAGCACCTGAAGATGCCCGCTGCTAGTTGTGATCTCGGGGGGGGGGGGGGCGGGCACCAGACCCCAAGAATAGACCATCTATTAGCCCAGAGAGAGCTGGGGCACAGGACACACTTTCGGGGGTTTATCTTCATCGAGCCCTCTGCCTTCCGTTCACTCTTGGTGTCATATACTCTTTGGGTTTGGACAACTGTATAATGACATCTATCCACCATTATTGTATCACGCAAAATAGTTCCCTTGCTCTACAAATTCCCTGTGCCTCACCTATTCATCACTCTTTCCCCTAAACCCCTGGCAATCACTGATCTTTTCACATGTCTCCATGGTTTTACCTTCTCCTGAATGTCACAGATGGAATCACGCAGTCGTAGCCGTTTCCAATTGGCATCTTTTACTTAGTAATAAGTATTTAAGTTTCCCCATGTCTTTTGATAACCTGATAACTCGTTTCTTTTTAACACCGAATAATATTCCATTGTATCGATTTCCCACATTTTACCTATCCACTCACCTATTAAAGGATATCTTGGTGGCTTCCAAGTTTCAGCCATCATTAATGAAGATGCTGCAAACATCATGTGCACATTTTTGTGCGGGTATAAGTGTTCAACTTATTTGGGTTAATACCAAGGAGTGAGATCGCTGAATCATCTGGTAAGAGTATGTTTATTTTGTAAGAAACTTCCAAGCTGTCTTCCAAAGAGGCTGTGCTATTTTGCATGCCTACCAGCAGTGAATGATAATTCTTTTGCTCCACATCCCCATCAGCATTTGGTATTGTCAGTGTTTTGGATTTTGGCCATTCCAATAGGTGTACAGTTCTTTCTCATTGTTGTTTTCATTTGCATTTCCCTGATGATGTATCATATGGAGTATTTTTTCGTATGCCTACTTGCTACCTGCCTTTCTTCTCTGGTGAGGTCTTTTCAGATTCTTCATCACTGGTTAACATCGTACCAGAGGTGTTAGTCAATGAAACTAGACAAGGGAGGAAAAATCAATTTGAGGTATAATAAGTGGTAAAGCAGTGAAGCTATCTCTATTTTCAGATGCTATGATAGCACATCTAAAGATCTCTAAAGATTCAGTGATAAAACTAATTGGAACAGTAAAAGCATTCCATAAGACATAGCAGGATATAAAATTAATGTACAGAAGTTATTAGCGTTCATATAGAAAACAATTGCTAGCTAGGGGAAATAATACTAGAGAAAAGACCATTTACGACTGCATCAGAGATTACTTTCTTAGGAATAAAACAAACATGAGAAGTGCAAAATTTATGTGAAGAAAATGTTAAAAGACACTTGGAAGACACATGAGCAGACCTGGATGCATTGAAGGCTACGTCCCATTCTTGGGTAGGAGGAATCAACGTCACAAAGATGTTCATTATCTCTGCTAACATATACATTTAACATGCTTCTAATAAGAGTACTTACATTTCAATGGAACTTGATAAGTTGATAATAAAGACAAACAGATAATAAAATTGATATAGAAAACAATCACGCAAGTCGAACTAGGATCATACAAAAAACTGCAAGGGAGGACTAGACCCATCAGACATCACAACGTACTGTAAGGTCTCATTAGATAAATCAGAACAGGTTTGTGACACATGAATAAAAAGACCAACGTGGGAGAACAGAAATGCCAAAAAGTGTTCCTAATACGTATGAAAATTTAGTATATGATTAACGTGGCATCTCAAAACACTGGGCAAAAGTGACTTTTTAAAAAACGGTGCTGTGAAAACTGGTTAATGATTTTGGAAAAGATACTACCTCACACCAAAATCAAGAATAGACTCCAGGGGCGCCTGAGTGGCTCAGTCGGTTGAGCGTCCAGCTTCAGCTCAGGTCACCATCTCGCAGTTCGCGAGATCAAGCCCCACACTAGGCCCTCTGCTGTCAGCACAGCAGCGCCTGCTTTGGATCCTCTGAGCCCTCTCTCTCTGCCCCACCCCTGCTTGTGCTTGCGCTCTCTCTTTCAAAAATAAATATTTAAAATAAAAAGAATACACTCCAATAGATTAGTTACCTAAATGCAGAAATTGAATGACACCAGTACTGGAAGAAAACAGGGGTGAATTGCTGTCTCCCCTACACATACAGCCAAATCTTCTAGCTATGGCTCAAAATCCGGAGACAACAAGAAAAAATATTGATAACTTTGGCTATGTAAATATTTAAAAAAACTGTTTCATGGCAAAAAAAAAAAAAAAAAAAAAAAAAAAAAAGAAAGAAAAAGAAAAGGAAAACCCACCATAAATAAATCAAAGGGTAACTGCCAGACTGGGAACAAATCTTTACATCATATGTGATATATAAAGAGTGAATATCCCTAATATTTGTGAATTTCTCAAAATCAAGGGGGGGGGGAACCCTTAAAATCTTGACCGAAAAAGTGGAAAAAAGATATGAACAAAATGTTCACAAAAAGACATATAAAAATGGCCCTGAAACCTGTTGGAGGATGTCCATTCTCACTGATATTTGGAGAAGGACAAATTAAAGCCATGCTAAGAAATAATCTGCCACCTATCAGAATGGCACAATTTTTATTTATTTTTACTTTTTTTAGTTTTCTTTATTGTTATTTTTTAGAGAGACAGCACGTGTGAGCGGGGGAAGAGGCAGAGGGAGGGAGAGAGAGAGAGAGAGAATCTCAAGCAGACACCCCACTCACTGCAGAACCTGACACAAGTCTCTATCCCATGAACCTAGGATCGTGACCTGAGCTGAAATCAAGAGTCAGACACACAAAGAAGTGAGCCACCCAGGTGCCCCAAGAAGGGCAAAAATTTTAAAAAATAACAACATATGATGTTAGTGAAGCTGCAGTAAAATGGAGATCTTCAAATACTGCTGGTTAGCATGCAAACTGATAAAATTCCTTGGGAGGGAAATTTGGTAGCATCCAAGAAAAACACGCATTTACTTACTATTTGAAATAGCAATTCTACTTCGGGGAACTTACCCTGAAGGCGTACCTCCAAGAATAACAAAAATATGCACGAGGATATTCATGTTAGCATTATTGGTAATTACAATATATTGAAAACAACCTGAATTCCCACACAGAGAAGAGTGATTGGATAAATTATGGTAATCCATACATTCCAATATGTTACAGCTGTAAAAAAGGACACGAATGACTTCTGTAAAAGATAAAAAGTTATTTCCAGGGGCGCCTGGGTGGCTCACTCAGTTAAGCATCCGACTCTTTTTTTTAATGTCTGTTTATTTTGGAGAGAGAGACAGACCGACAGAGCACGAGTGGGGAAGGGGCAGAGAGAGAGGGAGACCCAGAATCCGAAGCAGGCTCCAGGCTCTGAGCTGTCAGCACAGAGCCCGATGCGGGACTCGAACCCACGAACCGTGAGATCATGACTCATGACCTGAGCCGAGGTCGGACGCTCAACCGACTGAGCCACCCAAGCGCCCCAGCATCTGACTCTTGATTTCTGCTGAGGTCATGATCTCACGGTTGTGCCATGGACCCCAGCATTGGACTCCATGCTGGTAGTGCAGCCTGCTTGAGATTCTATCTATCCCTCTGCCCCTAACCTGGCTTGCTCTCTCTCTCTCAAATAAATAAACATTTTTTCAAAAAAGGATTTCCAAAATATATTTTTACATAAAAAGTAAGTGCAGAAGATTATCTGTAATATGCTATAAAGAAAGGTAAGGTAAAGAAAGGTGAGGTAAGAAAGGTAAATAAGAAACTTACACACACACACACACACACACACACATACACACTCATTTCACAAAAAGAAAGACAGAAAGAATAAACCAAAACTAATGAGGTCATTTATAGAGAGAGAGTGGGTCAAAACATGGAAAATGTCAGAACAGTTAGAATGGATGGGGAAGAAGGAGTGGAGAGTGAACTTTCTCTAAGTATAATTTTTTGTATGCTGCTGACTTTTAGATCTTGGTGAATATTTCTTAGAATCAATAGTAATGACACTAACAATAAAAATCCACAAAGATGAGGATCAGGACACAGAATGAAATACAGAATCAAATAAACTTACCTGTCTTATAAGAGAATCACGTAACCATAATGAAGTGGGGGGGGGGGGATAAAAATGAACTTTCCTAACTTTGGGAAAAAATACTAGGACTGTATTTCTAGGAGCAAAGACAAAAATGACCTTACACAAACCGTAGTTAATTTTTTTTTTTTAAGATTTTATTTTTTAGTAATCTCTACACCCAACACGGGACTTGAACTCACAACCCCAAGGTCAAGAGTCGCAAGGTTCACCGGCTAAGTCAGCCAAGTGCTCCAGGCTTGTTTTTCATAGGAGTATATGTTATCAATTTTCAAAAGTATTCTAGAATTAAGCAAATAAATAATACTGTGTATGAAGAGTGATAAATTTCTCACTGTCAAAGATAGGAACTACAAATAAATAAAGAAGAGATGAACCTGTGATGTTGGAGTACAATCGATGGTTTCAGTATGACCTCATGGTTTTTAATAAATATACAGAGAAATATAGAAATCGATAGACATGTATGCATAAAGACATACACATCCTATCTCTGACGACTGAGACCTCCTACTAACAATGACATTCATTTGTTTTGTTTTGTTAAATCCCACATGTAAGTGAAATCATATGGTATTTGTCTTTCTGTCAGATTTGTTCCACTTAGCCTGATACCCTCTAGGTCCATCGATATTGTCAGAGGAGGGGGTTGGGGGTTGGATGAAATAGGTGAGGGAGGCTAAGAGACACAAAATTCCAGTTATAAAATGGTTAAGTCACAGGGATGAAAAGTACAGCATGGGGAATATAGTCAAGAATACTGTTATAATGTTGTATGGTGACAGATGGTAACTATTCTTCCTTTCTTTTTTAGTTTCTTTCTTTTTTTTTTTTTACCTGTTTATCTTTTTATTTTTTATTGATTTTTTTAATACGATTTATTGTCAAATTGGCTGACATACCGTGTGTACAGGGTGCCTTGGGTTTGGGGGGTAGATCCCCACGGTTCATCGCTTCCATACGACACCCAGTGAGAGGAAGACAATCTTAAGCAGACCCCATACTCAGTGTGGAGCCTGGCGCAGGGCTCGATCTCACACCTATGAGGAAATGACCTGAGCTGAAATCAACAGTCGTCTGTTTGAGCCACCAGAAACTATACTTATTGTCGTGAGCACTGCATAACGCATAGAACTTTGAATTCACTGTGTTGCCTACTTGAAACTAATATGACATTTATGTTAATTAAAAAATGTAATTACACTCTGTAAAACAAAACAAAACTCCTTAAGTTCCTACAGTGATAAAAAATAATTTAATAAATAGGTGGGAGAGAAGGGAACGTTCTCCCTCATACTGTAACTCCATGTAATAAAAATAGAAACAATGGTTGACATAGAAAAATAACCAGGGGCGCCTGGGTGGCTCAGTCGGTTGAGCGTCCGACTTTGGCTCAGGTCATGATCTCACGGTTTGTGGATTCAGGCCCCGCATCGGGCTCTGTGTTGACAGCTCAGAGCCCGGAGCCTGCTTCAGGTTCTGTGCCTCTCTCTCTCTCTCTGCCCCTCCCCCACTTGCACTGTCTCTCTCTCTCTCTCTCTCTCTCTCTCTCTCAAAAATAAATTTTAAAAAAATTTTTAAAGAAAAATAGCCATTTGCAAACACCACAGTACTAACTGTTTCAGGCAAGAAGCCTCAAAGGCTGCTAAAATTAATAGGCAATGTATGATGAAAAATGGGGTAATTCCATAGGCTTGGAGAATCTGCCTCAAGAGGCTGATTATAAAGTTAAAAATAGTAACTTCATGGTGGAGAAATCCAGCAGACGGTACCTTAACCAAAGGACCAAAGTTAACATTCCCACCGATGATGTGAAATCAACACTATGCGTTTCCTCAGATGATGCGCTGGGAAGGATATAACATCATTTACGTGGTACTCCTGCCCAGAATTCGGAAGATGAACATAATCACGAGGAGACCTCATACAATCCCCAAATGTGGGGTTTTCCACAAAATAGCTGGCTGACAGTATTCAAATATGCTAAAGTCATCAAATACAAATAAAGACTGAGGACCTATTTAAAGATAAAGGAGCCATGAAAACTAAATACAATGTCTGATCCTGGAGTGAATCCTGGACTAGACAAAGATACTGGCAGGATGGCTGGTGAACTCTGAATGATGTCTGTAGGTTTTCTTATAGCATTGCAACAATGGTAGCTTTCTGATGTTGATAACTGTGCTGTGCTTTTGCAAGATGTTAGCATTTGGGAATTGGGGTGATGTATACATAATTACACTGTGGACTATAATGATACCATTTTTGTAAGTCTGAAAGATTAAAACTTTCAAAAATGTCTATATTTAATTAACTTAACAAAAGGCAGGCCAGGAAAACAGGAACGAAAAGCATACAGGAACAAAAGTAGAAAACAAAGAGCAAAGTGGTAGACAAAAATCTAATCATATCTATACACATTAAACGTAAATGGACTTAACACTCCAATTAAAATTCACACTGTCAGACTGGATAAAAGAATAATATCCAACTATATGTGTTTGCTAAGAGATGGACTTTAAATATAAAGGCACAGCTCAAAAGTAAAATGATTTATTTATATATTTTGGATCTTAACCCTTTATCAGATATGCCATTTGCAATTATCTTCTCCCATTCCAAAGGTTGCCTTTTAGTTTTGTTGATTGTTTCCTTCACTGTGCAGAAGCTTTTTATCTTGATGAAGACCCAATAGCTTATTTTTACTTTTGTTTCCCTTGCCTTAGGAGACCTATCTAGTAAGAAGTTGCTACAGCCAATGTCAAAGAGGTTATTGCCTATGTTCTCCTCTAGAATTTTGATGGTTTCCTGCCCCATATTTAGGTCTTTCATCCATTTTGAATTTATTTTTGTGTGTGGTGTAAGAAAGTGGTCAAGTTTCATTCTTTTACATGTTGCTGTCCAGTGTTTCCAATGTATAAAACTCAACACCCAAAAAGCAAATAATCCAGTGAAGAAATGGGTAGACGACATGAATTGACACTTTTCCAAAGAAGACCTACAGATGGCTAAGAGACACATGAAAAGATGCTCAATATCACTCATCATCAGGGAAATACAAATTAAAACTACAGTGAGATACCACCTCACACCTGTCAGAATGGCTAAAATCAACAACACAGGAAACAGCAGGGGTTGGTGAGGATGCAGAGGAAGGGGAACCCTCTTACACTGTTGGTGGGAATGCAAACTGTTGCAGCCAGTCTGGAAAACAGTATGGAAGTACCTCAGAAAGTTAAAAATAGAACTAACCTAGGACCCAGCAAATGCACTACTAGGTATTTACCCAAAGGATACAAAAATACTGATTCAAAGGGACACGTGCACCCCGGTGTTTATTGCAGTGTTATCAACAGTAGCTTAACTATGGAAAGAGCCCAAATGTCCATCAACTGACGAATGGATAAAGAAGATGTGGTACATATAAATGATGGGGTATTACTCAGTGATCGAAAAGAATGAAATTTTGCCATTTACAATGGCGTGGGTGGAGCTAGAGAGTATTGTGCTAAACGAAATAAGTCCGTCAGAGAAAAACAAATACCATATGATTTCATTCATGTGGAATTCAAGAAACAAAACAGATGAACATAGGGGGGAAAAAAGAGAGAGGCGAACCAGAAAACAGACTCTTTACTACAGAGAACCAACTGATGGCTACCGGAGGGGAGGTGTGCGCAGGGTGGGATAAGTGGCTGATGGGTAGGTATTAAGGAGGGCACTGTGAGGAGCACCGGGCGTTGTATGTAAGTGTCGAAACACTAAACTCTACACCTGAAACTAATATTGCACTGCATAACTAGAATTTAACTAAAATCTTGAAAAAAAAGGGCTCTGGAAAAAGAAAAACTAAAATGATTAAAAAACATATACCATGCAAACAGTAAGAAAAAAGCTGGAGTGATTATATTCATATAAGTCAAAGCAGACTTCAGGATAAATGGACCTTGACAGAACTCTATGCCAAACATCAACAGAATGAACACAGTTGAAGTGTGCATGGAATATTCACCAAGATAGACCATATTACTTCCAAGGATTCCAATGATACAGAATATGTCCTCTAACCACAAAAGAATGGTTACAGATCAATAATACTATCTCGAAAATCCTCAAATAACTGCACATTAACAAAACACGTGCTTCTAACTACCTCTTCAGTCAAAGAAAAATCAAAAAGGACATCGGAAAGTATCCTTAACTGAAAAAAAATACGACATTAGAATGTATGGGTTTGAAGCTAAAGCAATGTCTAGGAGAAATTTATTAGTTTGAGTGCCTAAATTAGAAACAAACAAAATCTAGCTTTTCATCATAAGAATCTAGATAAAGTAGATCTCATAAATCCAAAGTAGAAGGAAGGATATAATGAAGTAAAAAGAAGTAAAAAGAAAAAAAAAAAAAAACAGTAACAAAGCCAAAATTTGTTTCCTTGAGAAGATCAATAAAATTGATTGCCCCCTAGCAGACTGGCTGAGGAAAAAAAAAGAGAGAGAAAAAAATTTCCTAGATCCAGAGTAAATGATGAGATATCACTATATATCCTACATGTATTAAAAATATGATAAAGAAATGTCATAAACATGTTTATGCCCGTTATTTTAACAACGTAGATGAAATGAAAACATTTGTTGAAAGACACATTATCAAAACTGTTAAAAATGACACAGAAAATCTGAATGCCCCTATATCTATGAAACAGAATAATTTGATCAAAAACTTCTCACAAAGAATACTACAGGCCCAGATGGTTTCACTGTTGGATTCACATAATGGAGAAATAAAATCAATCTTATACAAATACTTTCAGAAAATAGAGGGAGAGAAAGAAAATATTTGGCGACTCATTTCACAAGGCCAGCATAACCCTGATACCAAAACTGAAGAAAAAATTACAGTAAAAGAAATGACCAAACAATATCATCTGAATATAGACGCCAAAAAAAACAAAAAAATCACATGCAAATCAAATCCAAAAATATACTGATAGTATTTTATGACCAAGTATAGATTATCCCAGGAATGCACAATTGGTTTCATATTACAAAATCTATCAGTGAGATTAATTATATTAGAAGAATAAAGGAGGGGGGTGCCTGGATGGCTCAGTCGGTTAAGCGACTGACTTCCGCTCAGGTCATGATCTCACGGTTCGTGGATTCGAGCCCCGAGTCGCCCTCTGTGCTGACAGCTGGGAGCCTGGAGCCTGCTTCCGATCCTGTGTCTCCCTCTCTCTCTGCCCCTCCCCCACTCGTGCTCTGTCTCTCTCTCTCAAAAATTAAATAAACATTAAAAAAAAAGAATAAGGGAGAAAGTCATTTGATCATTTACATACATGCAAAGAACAGGAGCTGACTAAATTTAATTCTGTTCATGACAAAAACTTCCAGCAAATTTAGAAGAGAATTAACTCAGATTGATAAAAAGCACCTACAAAAGACAGACAAAAAACAACAGTTGTAATCATGCTTAATGATGAAAGACCACACACGTTTCCCTTGGATTCACAACAAAGATGAAATTGGAATCTCTACTATCAATTGCATAATGTGATTTTAAGTTTGCTGATTTTTTTATTTGTTTGTTAATTTTGAGAGAAATGGAGTGAGTGGGCATGCACAAGCAGGGAAGGGGCAGAGAGAAACAGAGAACCCCAAGCAGGTTCCGCAAAGACAGCATGGAGACTGATGGGCTCAAACCCACAAATCACAAGATCATGACCTGAGCCGAAGTCGGACACTCAACTGAGTGAGCCACCCGCGTGCCCCTGAGTTTGCTGATTTTGATAACGGTATTGTTGTCTACGAGAATGGCATTGTTCTTAGAAAATATACACCGAAATATTTAGGGAAAACGGGCACAGTATCTACAGATTAATGTCAAGTGATTCATTGAAAGTGGAAAGAGGAAAAAAAAAAGTGGAAAGAGGGACAGAGTGACAGAGGCACAGAGAAGGAGTGGGAGAGGCAACGATAAAGCACCTGGGGTGAAAATATCAAGACTTGGTAAACCTTGGTAAAGTGTGGAACAAGAGTCGTTGTCAAATTATTGCAATTTATCTTTATGGTTAAAATATATTAAAAAGTTAATGAATTCAGTTCTTAGTAGAGTGTCTGGTCCACTGAGGCCAGTTAATAAATGATGGGCATCATTATGAATAATGAATAAGTGAATGAATTTGAACACCAGTAGAAGGAAGAAAGGGTAAAACCAGTTGATTCACCAATATGATAACTCTGAATCAAAGATATTAAATGTAATCTATTTTCCCAAAATGTTTACATGCCTACCACATCAATAATCAGTTTGGTGAATTGTACTCAGAAATTGAAATCTCTAAGATCTTAGGGTTAATAATTTTCCTTTCAAATATGTTTATTTTAGAGTGAGAGCACGCGCAAGCAGGAGAGAGGCGCAGAGGGAGAGAGCGAATCCCAAGCAGGCTCCACGCTCAGCACAGAGCCCAAAACGAGGCTCAATCCCACGACCCTGGGATCATGACCTGAGCCAAAATCCGGAGTTGGATGCTTAACCAACTGAGCCACCCAGGTGCCCCGAAGAATTAATTTTTTATGTTTATTTTTTTAAGTCGGCTTCACACCCAGTGCGGGACCCAATGCAAGGCTTGAACTCATGACCCTGAGATCAAGACCTGAGCTGAGATCAAAAGTCGGTCACTTAACCGAACTGAGCCACCCAGGTGCTCCCACAATGTTAGTGATTTAATCTCCCGCCTCATATCTTGTCTTGATCTAAGTGACTATGGCAAATAAGTATATTTTAGTAGAAGAGTATGGCAAAATGAAAATTGAAATGTTTCTCTATGAAAACACTGTTGTGTACAATTTCTCAATCTCAGTTTTTCTTTGGAGAAGTGGATCATTAAGTGCCCACTCTATGAAACACCAATATGTGTCACATTATGGGAACAATTCACACTGTAAAATCAAACAAATCTTTCAACTCAGATTGGAAAATGAATGAAGTTCCAAAGTCTACTTGAAAAGAGAAATTAAGGTCAGCGTGGTCGCAAATGAAGTTTAAAATGTTTGTCTGGAAATCAATAGAGCTGCTTTATAGATAAGTATGCATTTAATACTATATGGAAAGAAATAGAAACAGTGGGTTCAAGTGAGGAATTGCACTGCAAGCATGTGGGATCTCAAGGAATATTCTGCCCACCCTTCTTTCTATTGTCAGACTGTGGTAACACAGGGGAAAACGTAAAGCTCGTGTATGGTAGAGAGTTGTTCTCCCCATTCATTCCATGTCCATCCTTTGCACACCTCCTACAGCAAAATGACATCAACTGGGCTGTATGCTTTAAAAAAAAAAATTCAAGTGTTGAGGGGCCTGGGTGGCACAGTTGGTTATGCATCTGACTTTGGCTCAGGTCATGATCTCGTGGTTCGTGAGTTCGAGCCCTGCGTCGGGCTCTGTGCTGCCAGCTCAGAGCCTGGAGCCTGCTTTGGATTCTGTGTCTCCCTATCTCTCTGCCCCTCCCGTACTCATACACTGTCTCTCTCTCTCTCTCAAAAATAATAAACAATAAAAAAATTAGAAAAAAAAATAAAAATTCAAGTGTTTCGTAAGCTATAGCATACACAACAAAAAGTCCAAAACTTTCAATTGTACACACTGATGAAATTTTACAAAATGACCACACCTCCCCTACTCTTTTTGTGCCCTCTTCCAGTCACTACCCACCCCTGTCCCTGCTCGAGGCAAAATAATATCTTGATTTCTAACAGCATTAAGTTTGCTTTGTATGTCTTTGGTGAAGGGAATAAAAGAGTATGTACTATTGTGTCTGGCTACTTTTGCTCAACACGTTTGTGAGATTCATTCATATTGTTGTATGTACTTATAAGTCATGTATGCCCTCATTGCTGTGCAACATTCCATCCTGTGATCATGTGAAAATGTATTCACCCTTTCTACTCTTGATTTCTTGGGAGGTATTACAAATGGTGCTGCTATAGACATTCTTTTACATGCTTTTTAGTGATGATCAGATCAGCGCGTATTTCTTTTTAGACATGTACCCAGAAGTGGAATTTTTGAGTTATGGTGTATACGAGTGTCCAGCTTTATTAGAGACTGCCAAACACTGTTTTCCGAAGTATTTGTACCAATGTATATCCTTATCAACTATGTGTGAGAATTCCAGTTTCTAGATTCTAATCGACAGTCAGTATTGTCTATCCTTTTCTTTCAGACACTCTGGTGGGTGTGTAGTTGTGCTCCTTTCTTTTTTTTAAAGTTTATTTATTTTATTTTGAGACAGACAGAGACAACATGAGAGGGGGGAGGAGGAGTGAGAGAGAGGGAGAGAGAGAATCCCAAGCAGGCTCCACACTACCAGTGCAGAGCCCAACATGGGACTTGAACTCATGAAACCGCGAGATCATGACCTGGGCCCAAACCAAGAGTTGGATACTTAACCAACTAAGCCACCCAGGCATCCCACTTTTTTTTGCCCTCACTGGAGTGTATGTATCTAGTGTCTGTATATTATCTCATGCCCCTATAGCTTAGAGAAAGATGAGTTGAGAAAGATGAGCTAGAGAAACTTTTTGATCTTGGAAAACTCACTAAGATCAAGTGAACCTCATCTTCTTTGTGAAAACAAGAAATGACCAGTTTGCCTATCGTATCAAATTTCTGTATGGAGTAAGTAAAATAAAGTAAAAGACATGCTAAAGAGTCAAAGAAAAACCATTATTCCTATCATTTAGTACAGTGATTCTAAAACTTTCTTCTGTATAATACTCTGAATCCAAGAAAGTTCACCTGAGCTCTGAATCAGAATTTCTAGAGAAGTAGTTTGGGAATATGGATTTTGGACTAGTATCTTCAGGTGATTTCTATGATCACACATACTTGTAAGCCATTGATCTAAACTGTGTGTGTGTGTGTGTGTGTGTGTGTGTGTGTGTGATAAAATGTCTTTTACACTCTCCAAGTGTTGTTATTTTCCATTATTTAACCATGGCTGTTATCTTCAGATATTTCTACAGGATGAACAATATGTAAGGTAGTCTTAAGTCCAATATCAGCACCCTCTGAAACTGTTGAACATGGGCCCTAATCGACTTTATAGCAACACTAAATACAGTTACTTATCTACACCTTGCTTGTAAATTCACTACTGGGGAAGCGCATTAAGGTTTTCATTGATCTGACACAGAAAAGCATAAACATTTGAGTGTATAGAATGGAACTTGTTTTTGTTTTTTCCACACTCATATTAAAATTTTGTTAATGCAAATGTAAATTGGTTGAACTTTCTTAAGAATTATTTTGACTAGATAGATAGATATAGACAGATATCAAGTACCTTATAATTTGTGTATGTATTGACACTCCCAAGGTTTCTTCGGGGGACTTTTCTTAAAATAAGAGCCCCACATGAGGACAGTGCTTTCTACAGAAAAACATCCACTGCGGGGCGCCTGGTGGCTCAGTCAGTTAAGCGTCCGACTTCAGCTAAGGTCATGATCTCACAGCTCTCAGAGTTCAAGCCTCGCGTCGGGCTCTGTGCTGACAGCTCAGAGCCTGGAGCCTGCTTCGTATTCTATGTCTCCCTCTCTCTCTGTCCCTCCCCTGCTCACGCTCTCTCTCTCTCTCTCTCTCAAAAATAAATGAACATGAAATAATTTTTAAAAAAGAAAAGAAAAGAAAAATGTCCACTGTGACCTTATTTATAATAAGAAAAAAATGGAAGCGGTCCAAATGTTTAACAGTACCAAATGGTTATACGATACTGGTATTAGTAATAATAATAATATAAATTCACCATACCTTGATGGTTTCCCCACATTTCTGTCAATATCAAGCATAGCATACATATCCATACATATAAGCCCATAAAAAGGTTTGGAAATACTTCTTTATTTTTTTTAACGTTTATTTATTTTTGAGACAGGAAGAGACAGAGCATGAACAGGGGAGGGTCAGAGAGAGGGAGACACAGAATCTGAAGCAGGCTCCAGGCTCTGAGCTGTCAGCACAGAGCCCGACGCGGGGCTCGAACTCACGGACCGCGAGATCATGACCTGAGCCGAAGTCGGCCGCCTAACTGACTGAGCCACCCAGGCACCCCTGGAAATACTTCTTTACAGCAGCTTTACTCATCATAGCCAAACCTGGAAGCAATTCAAATGTCTATTAGCAGATGAATACATAAATAAATTTTGGTATATCTATATAGTTTAGCACTACTACCAAAGAAAAAGGAACAAACGATTGGCATCACAACATTAATAAATCTCAAAAACATACTGAAAGAAGCCAGACACAACAGAGTATATACTATACAATCACATTTATACGAAATTCAAGGAGAGACAAAACTAACCTATTGTACCATAAAGTCAATTGGTGGTTGCCTAGGGCTGGAGATGAGGGAGATTGAATTCAATGGGGCATGAGGGAAGTTTCTGGAGTGCTGGAAATTTTCTACACTTCGGGAATGGTGTGATTTTATAGATGTATAGAGTTGGCAAGACACTGGAAAATACAGCTGAAGTGGGCTCCTTTTACTGTAAGTAAATTATTTTATAAAAATTAAGAGTGATGCCTAAGAGACATAAAAACCAGTCTTTTCATTTCATCGTTCTTATATTACCCACAAGAAATTTACGGCTTCTGAAGGGAAACTGTTCGTCCTCTCCTCACCTATCTTTTCTAACAGCTGGTTCATTTCTAAAAAATCTTGGAACAGCCATGCCCCGAGAGAATTTTTTGTAATGTGCGGATGGTCTGTTATAATATCAAATTAGATTGTGTTGAAAAATAAAGCACCGCAGTCATGTGTAACTCAAAGGCTATTTCCTGACACCGAAGGCGGTTTTCAGTGGTCTGCATGGTGAATTAGTTTCGTAGCCTCTGTTCATATTGGGAATCCGGTTTTTATTTCTCTCGATGCTGGAAGAATGCCAGTGCATGTCAGTCAACTTCATTCATTGCTTTCTACACGTGTCCTCCTGGTTCACATATTCAGAAATCTTACTGAGGGCAAGAAAACAGGCATTGCATTCTAAGTAACTATACCAGAAGAAAATGATGAGAATGTCTCTGGTGAATAACCTTCACGAGATAACCGTGTGTATTTGGTACCTTTTGCATTTTTTTAAAGATTTTATCTTATTTTTTTATTTCTTGTTAGCATGTATTTATTATTGAGAGACAGAAAGAGACACAGCATGAGCGGGGAAGGGGCAGAGGGAGAGGGAGACACAGAATCCGAAACAGGCTCCAGGCTCCGAGCTGTCGGCAGAGAGCCCGACGCGGGGCTCGAACCCACGGACCGCGAGATCATGACCTGAGCCGAAGTGGGACGCTCAAGCGACTGAGCCACCCAGGTGCCCCAAGATTTTATGTTTAAATTGTCTCCACACCCAACACAGGGCTCAAACACACAGCCCCGAGGTCAAGAGTTGCAAGCTCTGACAGCCCGCCAGGCGCCCTGGTACCTTCTGCATTTCGAAGCCTTACGTTTTCCTGTCAGTCTACCAGAAATCTAGTATCATCAAGTAAGGACATACTTAATAGGATATAGTACTCTTTCTACTCGATATGAAGATTTTCACATATGGATGTAGTCTGCCCTATGAATGTGTGCGTGCGTACGTGTGCACACATGTATGAACACACGTGCACCTGCACATGCGTATTGGAGCCATAATATTCAATCTTAGTTTATTTCTTCTTTTAGAATTCTGATTACTTAGTGCACTTTGGGTTTTTGTACTTAAAGACTGTGGGACATAAGGCGTTTTCAGCAAGTTTTGTTGAAATAATACAGTTCGGTAGAGCCGGCTCATCTTCAATCTGCTTATGCCACCCCAAAACATAGGTAATATGCTGTCGAAAGAGTAACCATAATGCTATGCATAGTGTAGGTGGTCTACAAATTCAATAGCCATTTATTGGGCATCTGTTAATGTCAGGCAACGATAAATATGCCATGATAGTTGCTTTCAAAGGACTAACGGATGAGAGATTTGTTTGGGAATATATAGAATTCAGGGTTTCCTGAAAAAATACATCATGGTGAAACTAACAGATATTTACTGTGTGAGACTTAGTAGGGGCCTTAGAGAATATGCAGGGTACCCTTCTGCAATCGCCCCAAGGAGTGTTCACACAGGCACTTCTCGAACACATGTAGTGACTAAGAACTTGCTAAGTCTTAAAATAGCTCATTCCATCGTTGGCCAGCTGTCTGTTAGAAAATATTTTTCTTGTATCAAATCAAAATCTATTGCTCTGTGACTTCTGCACACTAGTTTGAGTTATTCCCTCAGGGACCATAGGAAATATAAATCTAAGTATATTTTTTCTTTGAAAATATTATGCACTTTAAGCTTTCACTGTATGGAAATGATAAGAGGCTAAAGCAACCTTTATTCATAGAGTCCCTATCACTGAGAGAAATCTTAATTTTTATGCTCAAAAGAGTATGCCATTTCCTTTCCAGATACTATGAAAGAGCCCATGTTTTGAACATTTAAAATGTCAAATACTGCATGAAGTCGGTTCTTGAAAGTATATGGATTTGATTTTTATAAAAGGAAGGAAAAGGAATTATGGAAAATAGCATTTATTGACTATGTATTGGGCACTTGGAACTATGGTACCTGCTCACACACCTATTACTTAGTATCGACAAATGGTGCTGGGAGGTGCTATTGTATTTCCATTTTTCAGATGAATAAAGCAAAGCTCAAATAACTGATACTACTTTTCAGTCTGTGTGAATTTCTCTTCGGGACTCTTCCTTAGTCACAAAGCCCGGCCTCAAAGTTTAGCTCTCCTTGTTAACACATGAGCTTCCCTGCACTTTTTGAGTCACTGGTTACCTGAACCCCGACAGCAAGGAGCGTCTGAAATTGTTGGTGCTTTCGTGTGACCTCGTCAATGTCATGGGCACTCATATTCTCGGTGACCTTCAGTGTGTTGGACTAGTTTGAAAAGCTGGGCTCCTGTGCAGAGTCCTATTCCTAATCGTCCCAAATACGCTGATCACCCATAATCACAAAACTTAACCAATGGACAGCATCCATTTAAGCAATAATTAAATAACTATGAACCGAGTACCTACTACGCCAGCACTGGGGATGAAGACCTATTTAGGAGCTCTCTCAGTCTACTGCAGTGAGGGCGGTAGCACCCATCATCAATCGTCTGTTCCAGAATTAGGGAGAGAGTTCGAGGATGCTCTCGAGAGGAGGTGATACTTGTAACAGAGCCTGGAGAGGAAATACAGCTGATGTAGATAAAGAGAGGGCGCGAAAGACATTTGAGAAGAGGGAAACACGCAGAAAATGTAGATAATGCCCGGAAATGTAGTGATGGGGAGGAAATGTTAGGGACGATGCAATGTTCATCGAGGGGATAAAAAAGAAAAGATTCATATGTTCCAACCAAAAGAGAATACGGACAAATAACTTCATTTGCAGATTTTATAATAGTTTTCATTTTGAAGAAAAGAATTCCTTAAGCTCAGAGCAACGGGACAGGGTGGATACAAGTACAATGTGTGCGTGTGTGTGCGCGCGTGTGCGTGCAGTTTGATTTTCCTGGACAGGAAGGGGAAATGTAGACTTTCTGGTTTTCGGCACAAAAAACCTGGCAACCCTTGGGTTGGGCCGGCTAGGGGACCGGCGTGACCACAGGCTGGGATTCCACGTATTCCGGTGAGAGCTCCAGGTTACAGTGTATCCATGGGACCTTCAGTACACTGTTACCTTAAGGCGGAATCCAACTCACCACTGCATTTAGGAGATGAGTAAGCCCCTTAAAAACTGCCTGAGCCATCAATTCAAAGGAGTAGTGGTGAGAGAGATTTGGGTCATTGAAATGATTTGAAATACTATATAACATATTAGCTATTTAGTTCTCCAGTAATGGTCCCTTGGCATTCTATAGAAGCAGAAAGCCTTGTGTTTGGGGAGCAATCTGTGAATCTGTGAAGCTATTCATAGCCACACCACTTTGAAGCCCACTTTCTGCCACAATCTTATTTACTGTGTATTATAACATTTAGTAAGAAAAGGAAAACCAGCTCTTTGGTGGTGGTAATGTTGGTGTTAAGTTTTTAAATGGAAAGCATCCGGTTTCCATGTGTTTAATCATGAGTACCATGCAGAGGTGAGAAAGAACTAATCAACCTCACTTTTCTCTCGCTTCTGTGTAACTCCAGGGTGGAGGGGAGAGTTTACCTAGAAGGAAGGTATACAAAAACATAAAAATAAAACCACGCAGTGTTTTGCTGACTTTTAAATGATGCGATTTCAAGATTCGATAGGTGAGAGGTAGGGAAGAAAGACTGCCCATAGCCAGTATTCCTCATATCGATCACTTAAGAATTTCCTCGTGCTATTATATCCCTGAAATGTTACTTAGCCCAGAAAATACAGTGTGGCTCCCTCCCATATCTTGCTGACCCTAAAAGCTGAGTCTACTTGATCCCAAGATTGTAGTCCAGGATCAAGGATTGACTAGGTTTAGGTGGGAGGAGAAAAAAAGAGTCTGGAGTCAGGAGCCCACTAGATAACTGTCAACTACATCGTCTGAGCCACACTGACCCAATTCCCAGTGCTTACATCGTTATAGCCATTCTTGTTCTAAAAAGGACTTACAGCCTTTTTCCAAAGTACATACAAAACAACAGATTAAACCATACAAATTAGGGGCGCCTGGGTGGCTCAGTCGGTTAAGCGTCCGACTTCGGCTCAGGTCACGATCTCGCGGTCCGTGAGTTCGAGCCCCGCGTCGGGCTCTGGGCTGATGGCTCAGAGCCTGGAGCCTGTTTCCGATTCTGTGTCTCCCTCTCTCTCTGCCCCTCCCCCGTTCATGCTCTGTCTCTCTCTGTCCCAAAAATAAATAAACGTTGAAAAAAAATAAAAAAATAAAAATAAAAAAAGAATGAGGACACAGGGCAGGTGTCTTAGGTGTTAGCTCTCCCGGGCAGTGATGCTCACCCTGGGCTGAGTAAATAGCTTGTAAGAAACCCAAGAAAGCCCGGCAGTGTGGACCCGTGCCCACACACCGTACTTTGCCACCATTTACAGAGAGAATGCTGCTTCCTGACTCTACCCCTGCTGTCATGGTGTTTGAAACGGAGAGGAGAGGGGCGCCTGGGGGACTCAGTCGGTTAAGCGTCCGATTCGGCTCAGGTTGCGATCTCGCGGTTCGTGGGTTCGAGCCCTGTGTCGGGCTCTGTGCCGACAGCTTGGAGTCTGGAGCCTGCTTCCGATTCTGTGTCTCCCTCTCTCTCTGCCCCTCCCCCGTTCATGCTCTGTCTCTCTCTGTCTCAAAAATAAATAAATGTTAAAAAAAAAATTTTTTTTTTAAAAACCATACAAATTAATTTGTTGTACAAATTAGTTTAGTCCATGTTGTGGGCATGAAAAATTTCGTACGTACACATACGTACATACATACATACATACATATTTATTCAAAGTTCTGGAGGACAGCACCTCTCATTAGAAGTTGCCTTTAGCTTGGGAGATTGAGTTATTTTTACATCTATTTTACTATATTTTATAATATTTTGTGCAATGCACAGGTATTACTTTTGAAAATACAACGGATATTTGAAAGAAAGTGAGAAAATCTGTGCAAAGAAAAATTAAAGAAGGAAAACATAACATGAAGCCAGGGTTGAGGTTACTACCCAACCTACATTCCACAAGTTACTGTGAACTTGCATTCTTCATTTGACAAATATTTTTATTCATCTACCATTTGCTAGTGAAAGGGCAGACCTAGGCTGGCTGACTACTGACTATGTCCCCGACGTGGCCGCAGAAAGAAGTTCCCGCTCAAACCTCAGGCCACGCCTCCTCCTCTTGAGTGACTTATGTTTTCTAAGAAAGCAGACTATGGATTGATGCATTCTTCCGAAGTCTGAGGTGGGAGGACGAGGAGTGTGAGAGGCGTGGAAAGTGTGAGGAGAAGAGGGACGGCTTCTCTCAGGTAGGGGCCAGAGGCAGGAGCCCTCAACCCTGCCCAGGCTTAGAATGACCTGGGAGCATTTTACCCCTCCCCAAACCAATTAAATTAGAGTCTCTGGGGATGGTGTTCGGTGCTAGGTATTTATATAGCACAGCAAGGCTGACAGCCAATGGTTAATAGGTGACCGGTGAGAAAAGTTCTGTATACACTGAAGCCAAACATGTTACACAACCTCAGACCCAGTGGTTCTTAAACTTCAGGTGCATCAGAATCTCCTGGAAGACTTGTTCAAACACAGATTGCTGAGCCCCACCCCCAGAGTTTCTTATTCAGTAGATCTGTGACCACCAGGCCCAACATTTGCATTTTTAACAAGTTCTAGGTGACGCTGATAATTGCTGATCTGGGGCCACACCTTGGCAGCCATTGTTCTATCCTTCCCCAGCCAATCGGCTGAGGCCACGACCCTTCCCCAGCCAATCGGCTAAGGCCATGATCCTTATAAAACCTTTGTGCTCTTGAAACCCGGTCTCTCTCTCCGGTATCTCACCACTGTGTTGGTGCAGGTAGGGGACTGAGCTCGAGCTAGCTCGAATAAAGGCTCTTTGCTTTTGCATCGGACTCGGCTCCCTGGTGGTCTTTGGAGATCGCAAATTCTGGGCATAACACTAGGAACTGAGGGCTACAGAGTTAAAGAGGAGAAATACTTTTCCTGTCTTCATAGAACTTACTCTCTAGTGAAGGAGGCAGATATGAATCAAATAATCATACAAATAAATGAAAATAGGGGTGCTTGGGTGGCTCAGCAGGTTGAGCATCCGGCTTTGGCTCAGGTCGTGGTCTAATGGTTTGTGAGTTTGAGCCCCACATCGGACTCGGCTGCTATTAGCACACAGTCTGCTTGGGATTCTCTGTCTCCCTCTCTCTGCCCCTCCCTCTCTCTCTCAAAAATAAATAAACGTTAAAAAAAAAAAAAACAAATAAGTGAAAATGTACACCTGTGTTAAGTAATATGGAAGGATATGTAATTATGCAAACGTATAATAAAAGAAGTGGGTTGTTTGGTTTGGAGGTTATGTTATTCAATGATCGATTGATTCAATATGACACTTTGCTATTTGTGAGACCTCTACTTGCCTCTGAGCTTCCTGGTAGCCAAAGGAAACAAGAAATATGATTGCTTGCATGATTCATTCCCAAGAGAAGCACAACTATCTACTTTTAGGACTAAGCCCAAGTTTCATAAGGGACCTTGAAAAGATGACACTCTTCAACGGCATTAACAACATCTCTACAGTAAGTAGGAGTCTATCACCTATCGCCAGGGCCGGGGTCCTTCTCTTCCACTGCCAGAGTTTCTTTTCCAAAATCTCAATGGCTCAATGGCTCCTATGTGGACATCAGCCCGTTAACTCGCTGTTTCCTCCCTAGGTAGGTGCTTTGCTTACCCCTCCCTTTGGGATTTAATTTTTAGCACTGTCACAGAATTTTCTTCCCTAGTATTGCTGGCATCGGATTAAATAACCTTATTGAAGCGTATGTCTGTATCTTAAGCAAGCTCTTAATGAAACTTAACAAAACAGTATTAAGGACAATAGTCATTCTCATTAATGAGCACTTACTAGACAACAGTCCCTGTGCTAAGTACTTTATATACAATATTTAATCCTACTGTAACCACAAGGGAGAAAATTATTCTTGTATCTATTGTTAGAATGAGGAAATTGAGACATACAAATGGAAAAGTAACTTGCTTCAGGTTACACATCTATTGCATGGTCAAGCTGAGTTGTGAACCAAGGGTCATGCCCCAAACCACCAAGCTCTCTCTAGTGGCGGTGGCTATTAGTAATCTGCCAATGCCTATTTTCCATGCCAGGCCCTCCCAGGCCCGGCTCAGCTCTTCACAAGTGTCGTTATTCATACGCTAACTCATTCATTCATTCATTCATTCACTCGCTCATTCACTCAACTAATATTTACTGAGGGTGTCTTATGACCAAGCAGTATGCTAACCATTAAGCATATGACAATGAGCTACATAGATAGAGGCATACGTGCTGACACGGACTCATTCCAGCATGTCATTACAAACGGTGATAAATGCTGTGTTGTCGACACAGGAGAACCCAATATAACGTGTGAAGTTAGGGACTTGAAACGTGAAGAATGGATAGTAATTAAATCGGCCAGTGTGGCCCATGGCAGGGAGGGCACAGTTGCCGAGGATTTTAAGTGGACGGAATAATTTGTGAAAAAGCTTTGACACTGTAAAGAATGTACCCAGTTGAGGAAATTAAATAAAGGCAGCACAGTAGGAATAAGGGGGCACTGAAGAGAGTAGTAGGACACGACGTAGGAGGCTTTGGTAGGGGTCATACCTCTGCTCACGTAAGTACTATGAGTAGATAGGATTATGGTACAAATTGTGTGCGAGGCTTTTTTTTTTATGTTTTATTTATTTGTGAGAGAGAGAGCACAGTGGTGGAGGGGCAGGGAGAGAGGGGAACAGAGACTCTGAAGCGGGCTCTGCACTGACAGCAGTGAAACCGTCGTGGGGCTCGAACCCATGAACGGCAAAATCATGACCTGAGCCAAAGTCAGACGCGTAAACGACTCAGCCACCCAGGGGCCCCAAAATTGTGGGTTTTTAATCAGAAGAGTAATGGAAAGCTATGGATGAGCTTTAAGCAGGTGGATACCACGCACAGATTTGTTTTCGTTGTTTTGTTTAAAACTGGTAAATAGTGGAAAACATTAGGAAAAAAAAAAAAAACAGAAATAGAAGTGGGGAAACTCGTTAGGACACTACTACAGGCAGCTGAGTGGTTGCAGAGGCCCCGACTCCATTCTTTTTATTAATTCAGATATAGTTGACATATAACACTGGTTAAATTTAACATGAAGCATGTTGACTGAAGACATTTCCAAATTGCAATGTTTACCCCCATAGTGTTAGCTAACACCAGGTCACATAATTATCATTTCTTTTTTGTGATGAGAACATTTAAGATCATGAAGTCCTCTGGGCACCTGGGTGACTCAGTCGGTTAAGCATGTGACTCTTGATTTTGGCTCAGGTCATGATCTCACGGCTCGTGAGTTCGAGCCCCGCATCAGGCTCTCTGCTCTCAGCGCACAGCCCGCTTCGGATCCTCTGTCTCCCTGTCTCTCAGCCCCTTCCCCGCTCATGCTCTCTCTCTTTCAAAAATAAACATTAAAAAAAAAAAAAAAAAGAACAGTAAGTCTCTTGGCAACATTGAAGTACGCAACATAGTACTGTTATCTATTATCACTATGCTGTTCATTAGATCTCCAAAACTTATTCATCTTCCAGTTGCAAGTTTCTACCCTATGACCAACGTCTCCCCTGCCCCCATTCTAATACCTGGATTATCAGGGTAATATGACAATGGAGCAGAATTCTGCTTGCATACATCCCCTTTGAATAACCCAATAGCTTAGACATACGTGTTACAAATAAACTGATTAATTCAGTCAAATAACTGGTTATTTTGGAAGTAACTCGACTAACAATAAATCAAATAGGCACAGGGTAGGGTATGCAAGACTGTGTGATCTAAGTTGCTACGTGGTGGTGGTGGGTGCATATGCATTATTGTGGCATCGCGGAAGCAGCATCTGGTCATTGCTAGCTGCAGACTGAGTTTTCCCATGCTTCTAAATCTCTAGGCACAAGCACCCATCCCAATGCCCAATGCTCAGTAGGAGTTTATTGAGTGTATCGTTTGGTTAAACCAGAAGGAACATTTTTGAGATCTCGCTGTTAGATTATTCACGGAAATTTCTTACAGGCGGGACAATATTGTAACCACTCTGTAACATCTTTCTAGAATAATGCTTTATAAACAGCGGCTATTCCACAAATGTTTGTTGAACAAATCTGCATTAGTTTATTCTCTGGAACCTCCACCAAGTATTATACAGCTCTTGCTTTATTTGGTAGAAAGTTAGGGGGTAGGAGTCAGAAGTAGGGAGGTTTTAATCAACACAGTATCTCCATGTACATTCATCATATTTGTTTTATGTCTATGATTTGCATATCTAAGCTTCACTAGGCTGTGAGCTTAAAATGAGGTCACATTGGCTTTCTTTCCTTATTAAAATTTAATGCTCAATTTATAACAGCTCAGCCCTCTACTGACTCAACTGTAGGAATCCCCCAAACTAAGCACACGGCATTGTTTCTGGTGAGCTAGAAAGAATTATCATGCATACGTTCACAGCTAATCTGCAGAGCTATTCCTTCCCTGTTCTGCCTCCCAGCTAGTGGCCACGATTTAGAACATTCGCCTAAAGAAACTCACTCTGCCAGTATCAAAGTGTCTTTCTAGAGATGTCATTGGTACGAGAAAAGCTTGATCCCATTGTTCACAAGAAGCCTGAGTGATGCTCGAGTCTCCGCAGAGCTGCAAAGATCTGCCCTTGCCTTGGTTTGATCTTATTTTGTCACTTGGACCCTGAAGTGGCATCGTTCAAGGCCAGAGTCTCACAGGTTATCCCAGGAATGTTGTCCCTTCAACTCTTTCAAGTTTATTTATCCTAACAATTTATGCAAAGAAGAGATGTAATATTTGCATTTCCTATCCCCATCAACATATATCTCTTTGAATAAAAACCATGAAGGACACGGGGTGCCTGGGTGGCTGGCTCAGTCGGTTAAGTGTCGGGCTCTTGACTTCGTCTCAGGTCATGACCTCACAGTTCATAGGTTCGGGCCCCACGTTGGGCTCTGCACCAACAATCAGAGTCAGCTTGGGATTCTGTCTCTCCCTCTCTCTGTCCCTCCCCCGTTCACGTGCTCTGTCTCTTTCTCAAACAAACTTAAAAAAAAAAAAAAAAGCCACTACCACAAAGGACATACTGACCATAGGCATTTGCAAAAGGAACACATATTGTCTCTAGATATATGAGAGACTTGGAGTTTATTTCCAGAATTCAAGTGCATGCCAAGGCTAAATACAATGAATTTTGGTTAAAAGTCCTTTTTCCTTGGGGCACCTGGGTGGCTCAGTTGGTTAAGTGTCAGACTTCGGCTCAGGTCATCATCTCGTGGCTCGTGAGTTCGAGCCCCGCATCAGGCTCCGTGCTGACAGCTCGGAGCCTGGAGCCTGCCCAGGATTCTGTATCTCCCTCTCTCTCTGCCCCTCCCCCACTCATGCTCTGTCTCTCTCTCTCTCTCTCTCTCTCTCCCTCTCTCAATAATAAATAAACATTAAAAAAATTTTTTTAAAGTCCTTTTTCCTTTCCTTGTATGATTTAGACAATCATGTCAACGTCTCACTAAACTGTTCAGATCTGTATGTTAAAAATAATATAAATTAATAATTATATTATAGACACATAAAAATAATAACCACACACCATACATAAGCCAAACTGGACAATAATCCATATATATTTTTTAAAGGAAAACAAATGTAAAAGAGAACAGTAATGCAATTTCAAATACTAACTGCCAAGTGGAGAATAAACAGACAATGAAAGACACGGGGCAAGGAACTGCATAATTAGCAACCTCAGTAATTCTTCCTTCGCAATTATTTTTAAGTTATAATTATTTTGCATTCGTAGAAGATCATAGAAAAATATTGCCACAATGGAATATATAATCTATTCATCAGAGGAGTCTGTTTATTCAAATGCTGAGATTAAAAAACTTTATCTAAATAATAATTAGAACATGACACAATACATGAGTGCCATGAACTTCTAGCTTTCATGTTATGCACCTAGCTTGCCTAACCGTGTCCTTTGTCACTGGCATCTTGTAAAATCATGAATAATCCATTACGGGAGCAGAGGTTCTTAAACTTGGTGGCATCTTGCAATCACCTGAGAAAGCTTGACAGAAACAATTGAGTTGGGGTTTCATACGTAGAAATTCTGACTGAATCGGTACATGGTGTGGCCCGGGCTTTGGGAGATTTTACAACTCACCAGGTGATTCTAAGGGCAATGTTACCTATCTCCGATTTGTGATGGGGACCAAATTAAATAAATTTTGTAAAGCATTCAGCAGTCTGGCACATACAGTATATGACATATGGCCTAGCAATTCATACTTTTGATTATTATTAATAAATGAAATAATACATGTAGACCGTACATCAAAGAACCAGATACACTAAAAGTTGGTTGATACTATGCTGTTATTAATATTTAAATGACATAACTTAAACCTTATTTGTTTTTTTGATAAAATTTTCTTATTTAAATGAAGTTTATTTATTTAAACCGCATTGCCTCCTACGGTCACATTACCAGATGTAAGACTTCTGCGGCAGCCAATTTTTAAAGGGCTTAATTTAGCGACAAATCTATTGCTGCACTTAAAAAATAGACTAGAATGAAACAGCTTGTCTTTTTAAACATGAGTTTGGACAACATCCCATCTTCAGGTCCAAAGTATACCTCTGATAAGCTAAGAATTAAAGTCATTCAGAGATGGGCCATCTAGATAGAAGGGTTAACTTTCTCCTGTTTAAGACAAATTGTTTCTTGTCCTTCCTTTAATGTTACATAAGCAGTCGAAGATTCTTTTCGTATGCATGTGAACGATGCCCACATAAACCAGTGGTATCTAAGACAAAGGGAAAGAAACACAGTGCAACGAAGAGAGTTGTGTCAAGTTCTCATCTGAAAACTGCCAGGCTCCAAATGATGTCACGTCACAGCGGTTGGGGTTTTTATTATTTATTTTTTGAGGTTTTTATTTTGAACTAATTTGAGAATTATAGAAAAGTTGCAATCTCCCCTCAGGCTAACATCCTGCATCGTAGCACAGTTACCAAAACCAAGAAATTAACATTAGAATTGCTATTAACTAGCCTACAGAATTAACTTGGATTTCAGCAGCTTTGCCCCTAACGTCCTTTTATCTGTTCCAGGATCCGGTGCACCTTTAGTTGTCACATCTCCAACCTGTGACAATTCCTAAAGCCTTCTCTGTCTTTTGGCCTTAACATTTTGGAAAAGTCATGGTCAGTTGTTTTGTAGAATATCCTCCAATGTGGGTCTATCTGATATTTTTGTGCGGCTACACTGTGATTATGGATTTTTAGCTAGAATGCTACAGAGGTGAGGTCCCCTTCTCAGTGAAACACATCAGGACATCCAAGAGGTGGTGGAGAGGTCTCATTTCTTTGATGTTAACCTCGATTACGTTAGGGCGGTGTCCGATGGGCTGTACTACTGTAAAATTACAATTATTTCCTTTGTAATTAACAAATATCTTGGGACTGATACATTGAGACTATGTAAATATCCTGTTTCTCCTCAAACTTTGCTCACCAACGTAAGCATCCATTTTGCTTGCATCCATGGATTTTGCTTACAACAATTACGAGTGTTACGATGCTATTTTCTGTTTCCCTCATTCCTTCCACATTTATTAACTGGAACTCTTCAGTAAGAAAGAACTATCCTTATGGCAGAATTAAGTGGGTGAGGAAGATGAACAGGCGCAGGTTTCCAGTTATAAAGTAAGTAGGTCGCAGAGATGAAAAGTACGTCATGGGAAATGTAGCCCATAATATTGTAATAACTTTGTGTGGTGACAAAGGGTAGCTATACTTATGGTGGTGACCACTGAGTGGCGCACAGAATTGTCCAATCGAAGGGCGTGTTGTACACCTGACACTAATATAACATTGTACGTCAACTATACTTAAATAGTGAAAATGAACAATAAAAAGGAGCTATTCCTGGAGCACCTGGGTGGCTCAGTATGTTGGGCGTTGGACTCTTGATCTCAGCTCAGGTCACGGCCTCACAGTTCCTGATGGAGCCCCATGTGGCTCTGCGCTGACAACGTGGAGCCCGCTTGGGATTCTACCTCTCTCTGGCCCTCCCCTAGTTGCACTTTCTCCAAGTAAATAAATCAACTTTTAAAAAAAGAGCTATTCCTCCTCTGGCATTTACTGATTACTTAATCATCACGGTATGGACTCCTCACGGATGTATCTTCTATTCTGTTGGTTTCGATCCAGTAGAATCAATTATAGTAGAATCAATTATAATTGCTTCTTTTGTTGTTTAAACTGTTCCTGCTTTTGCCCTAGGGAACTCTTTCGCGTTGATGTCTCTGCCCTTTTGATGTGCCTCCTCTCTCTCTGAGCGCTTCCTTAATTTTTGGCACTGCAAAATGTTCCAGAACCATTTTGTATTTTCTCCGTCCTAGTCCTAGAATCAACCACTTTTCCAACTGCCCCTGGTTCCTAACACTGGAGAATGGTATTTAGAAACCAATATCTGGATCTAAGGTGTGCTCGCAGTTACTGGGTTATCACTGCTCCTAGGTCTTCTCAGTGAGCAGAACTTGGAAATACGTATGTATGACCCATGCCTACACACACATCTATATTTCTCTCTATATAAATCTATATCTATACATCTATCATCTAGCTATGTATATGTTAGCTAAAACATGCATTCATAATGATATCTCCAATTCCAATCCAACACCAGAAGATTCATTCTAGGATTCACTCTTTTGTTGTTTGTAGCTTCTTTTTCTGACACTGAGAACTTGTTCTCATTCATTGCCTGCAATATATTTACTTATTTCTTCAACTCTGGCGCATGCATAGTTTCAGAATTGCTAACCCATACCCCTGTGTGTTATGTAGAGTTGTTTTTGTCATTATTTATACAGTATTTAATCATAATATTTTTCCAAAGCAAATTGAGCCCCAAATACTTTTATCTGAGTATTTGCTGATGCTTGACCCTCCTTAGTAGGTAATGAAGCATCTCTCTTTCCATACTCAAGATGAGACATATCAAATATTCCATGCCTTCATTTTATCCCATAGTATCTTATGAAGTGTTATCTCTTGGTAGGCCATCGTATATTTGCATATTTTTGACCATTAAACATTTCTTGAAACCAAAACTTTTTTCTTCAGCTTCTACACACTAGAAACGCTTATAAATTCCATATTTAAATACCACAGAAGTTGACTTATCAAAGAGTCAATTAATTCTTATTATCTAATTCTTTATGGGCATATACTGGGACCATTACATTATGTTTATTTTTTTTCATTACATTATGTTTAAATTAGCATAGCAGTAATCTAGCAGACAAAAAAAACAAAAAAACAAAAAACTTTATTCCAGTTGTACCTGGAAGTCATGATTAATTTCATGCTATGATGTTGTTTTTCTCACTGCTAGTGAACCATGACTTTCTAAATAATTACATACAAACATATGTAGTGGTATGAATATGTATATTTAGAAAAAAAGTCAGTGAATGCATGCTCCGTGATATTCCTTTTGTGGAATAATTCTAGATGGATTACCTCCTTATAAAAAACTCCTCTTGCATTACTGAGATATTTTTCACAAAAGTAGACACTAATAAAGAGAAAGATATGTACCTTGTGTGGATAACTGAAGTCTGTGACCCACAATCTGTTCAGTGCTTTAAAAAAAAACTGATCTTTTAAAATAAAATTATTTTATCAATCTAAGGGAAAAGAACATTTATCATTATTAGTACCATCGTCTTTCTTGTAGATTTTCCCAGCTGTGTGAGAGCTAGTTCATATTTATAGATTTTGCTTTCTGCATGATGGCACGGGGCCAAGGCAGCAGACAAACGAAGAAGAAAACTTGCACGAAGCCAGAAGTGACTCCTGGGCGAGCGGTGGTGGGGTGATATGCAGAAGAGAGGAAGACTGCCCTAAAGATAAGGCCTCAGTAATCACTCATCCCCCGTACACAGTGGGTATGGCTTGAATTACGACAGGTGTTGTCTTCCTGAGAGTTCTTGAAATCCTTTTATTTCTGACTACATCCCCTCACCCTATGTCTTAGCTCATAGTGCATGCTCAAAAGGCATTTCTTGAATGAATGAATGAATGAATGGTTTGTCAAGCATTGGCTGCTAAGGGGCATGGGAAAGAGAACCACAACTTGCAGTTCAACACCCATGCTTTCCCAACTGCCTTAGGGGTCAAATTTAGGAGTGAGTGGGGCAGAGGTTTCCGAAGAATATTCGATCCAAACTCTGACCAAAGGCCTCATGAGCCCAAAGAGGAAAACGAAGCTGAAATCCTTGATACATTTTCTCAGGATTTGTCTTCAGTAATTGATCATTCCTTCTGGCTATTGATTTTCCCTTTAAAGAAAAATTACTTTCTTTCTCTTTTCTAGTTACTATGAATGAGCAGCGGCATTCATCATCGTGAGCAATTCTTACTCCAGTTTAATTTAGCTGTCATCCATAAAATATCCCAATCTTAGGAGTAGAGTAGGATTATTGTTTGAAATCATTTTCTCATCTTTTGCTGTCTCCTGATTTGATCAAAACCAATATAAACTAAATGATTTCGGAGCTTCAGATGGGAAAGTTACATTCTCATAGGGATATGAACTTGCTTCTTAGCACTAAATAATTCTTTGACAGCAAATGGTACTTTGGAATTAAAAAAAGAAAGGAAAACATATAGATTTTTCTGCACGTGTGTATCTGCTTATTAGTAGCATCCGTATACCTTGAAGGCTTACATACCATACCTTACAGCAGTCTATTTTAAGCTGATAACAATTTCATCTAAAAATTCCATACTCTTTCTCCCCCTCCACACATAGTTTATATTTTTATGCATAATTTATATATTTTTATAGTGTATTCATTAACAAATTATTGTAGCTATAGAATTTATTTACTTATTTTGAGAGAGAGCAAGAGAATGCACACAAGCAAGGGAGGGGCAGAGAGAGAGGAAGAGAGAGAGAATCCCAAGCAGGCTCCACCCCGTCAGCAAGGAGCTTGACACAGGGCCTGATGCAGGGCTCAAACTCACCAACTGTGCGATCGTGACCCGAGCCAAAATCAACAGTCAGATGTTCAACCGACTGAGCCACCCAGGCCCCCCTGTAGCTGTAGTTTTGAACATTTTTGTCTTTTAGCCTTTGTAATAAAGTGAAAAGTGATTTACATGCCACCATCACAGTATTAGAATATTCTGAACTTGACTATACACTTCCCTTTACCAGTGCTGGGTTCCCAGACGTACGGGACTGGAGCTGAGTTAACAAGGCTGTTGCGAGGTCCATAGTTGGGTCTGCAGAGAGCAGGTGTGTTACCAGGGACACAGATGGGCTGGACTCCCCCTAGGTCTCCGAGAGGGCTCCTACATTGTTTCCAGGTAGACAGGACTGCCTCTAGGACCACGGTGGGGTGGGGCTGAAGCTGGGTCACAGGGCTGCTCCAAGGTCTGTCCCACAGGATTAAGGCCAACAGGCCTGCCACCCAGAACTTGAACAGGCATGCCTTCTGTCAGTTCCCTGAGTGGACAGGACGTCCCCCAGACCACGGAAGAGTGGGACTGGGAGTCTCAGGGCCACTTCAAGGTCCACAGCTGGGACCGTTCAAGTCTCAAGGAGGGAGGGAGCCAACTGGTTTCATGGCTGGTGGGACTGTAACCCAGGGGTATATATGGACGTGGCTCTTCCTGGGTCCCTTGGAAGATGGGGCTGTTTGCAGGATGGCAGCCAGGTGGAGCGGATGCAAGTGCAGCGTGGGTTGGCCCTCCTTTTAGTCTGTAGGTGGTCCCACGTTTGGTGAGCCTCCCACCAGAAAGGGAGCCTGCCTTTGCCAAGCAGCACATTTCAGTCTTGGGAGTTCATTGAGGTTTTGCAACCTCCTATCTGGATCCCAAAGCTACCACAATGGGAGCTTTTGTCTTTGGAGGGCTATAAAACCGTTTTTGTGGAGGGACATGAAATGGGGACCTCCATTCTTCCATCTTGCTGATGTTACCCCTCCCCACCTTGTGGTTTTGCTTTGCATTTTCTTAATGATTAGTAATATTGAGTATCTCTTCCTATGCTTACTGGCCATTGATATAGCATCTTTGGAAAAGGTCTATTCATTTACCCATTTCTTTTTTTTTTTTCTTTAATGTTTATCTATTTTGAGGGAGGGAGAGACAGAGCACTAGCAGGGGAAGAGCAGAGAGAGAGGGAGACAGAATCCGAAGCAGGCCCGGGCTCCGAGCTCTCAGCACAGAGCCCAATGTATGGCTCCAACTCACAGACTGTGAGATCATGACCTAAGCCGAAGTCGGACGCCCAACCGACCAAGCCACCCAGGTGCCCCTAAGTCATTTACCCATTTCTTAATCAGGTTTTGTCGTCAATCTGTTGGTATTCTTTTTAAAAATTCTGGATATTACCATCTTATCAGATATAGTATTTTCAAATGTTTTTCTCCATTTCATGGGTTGCTTTTTAACTCTGTGGATAGAGTTTTAACGTATATATATATATATATATGTATATATATATATATGTTTTTGTTATGATACAGTCCAATTTATATGGTTTTTCTCTTGCTACCTGTGGTTTTCGTGACATATCTAAGAAATCACTGAGGCGCCTGGGCGGCTCAGTCGGTTGAGCGTCCAACTTCGGCTCAGGTCATGAACTCACTGATCGTCAGTTCAAGCCCCGCGTTGGGCTCTGTACTGACAGCTCAGAGCCTGGAACCTGCTTTGGATCCTGTGTCTCCTTCTCTCTCTGTTGCTCCCCCGCTTTCTCTCTCTCTCTCTCTCTCTCAAAAATAAATAAAGATTAAAAAAAAAAAAAAAGAAATCACTGCCAAATCCAATGTCATAAAGTTTTCCTCTATGTTTTCTTCTGAGTTAGCTCTGAAATTTAGGTTATAAATCCATTTTTAGTTAATTTTTACATATGGTACAGGGTAGTGGTCCAACTTTATTCTTTTGAATGTGGAGACCTAGTTTTCTCAAGACTATTTATTGAAAAGAATGACTTTTCCTCATTTGAATGGTCTTGACATGCTTATTAAAATTTCTTATTTTTAATGCATATTCAGTATTTTATTTTTAGCAGAAAAAAAAGTGTTGGTCCTTATCAAACTTCAAATATGAATGTTTACTCTATGATTCCACACATCTAATATGTGTTACTTCTTTGGCTCACATCAAATGTAATTCATCTCATTAAATAGTATTTTGGACATTGTCATTGAAAATGATGATGTCACACTATATACTACTCTACTGGTTCCTATATAGGCCACTTTTACCACTATTAAAATAATTGAAGGGGCATCTGGGTGGCTCAGCCGATTAAGCTTTCGACTTCAACTCAGGTCATGATCTCACGGATCATGAGTTCGAGCTCAGGCTCTGTGCTGATAGCTCAGAGCCCAGAGTCTGCTTCAAATTCTGTGTCTCCTTCTCTCTCTGCCCCTCCCCATCTCCTACTCTGTCTCTCTCAAAAATGAATAAGAATCAGAATAAGAATAAAAGAATAAGAAGAAGTCAACATTTTGGAGCTCTGAATAGGTCAGGAAGAAACAAAGTAGGACCATTCATGGTTTTTGATGATCTTAGTCAATAAACTGAAGAATATATTATTAATGAATACTTTTCATTTATTGTCTCATCTTTTTAAGATTGGGAAGGATCTTTTTTCCCAATGCTTATTTATTTATTTTGAGAGGGATAAAGAGAGAGCAGGGGAGGGGCAGAGAGAAAGGGAGAGAGAACCCTAAGCAGGCTCCACACCACCAGCACAGAGCTCCATGCAGAGCTCGAACTCACTAACCACGAGATCGTGACCTGACCCGAAACCAAGAGTCGGACACTTAACTGACTGAGCCACCCAGGCGCCCCTGTTGATTTTCTCATTTTTCATTATGAAACATCTTGCCAAACTGGCAAATGTTTTATAACATCAGTTATTTGGGTCTGCAGTCTAATGTTGATAGCATACTACTGTATTATTAAACTCCTTGTCTGAAGCACTGACACCAATGATAAAACAAGGGAAAATAAATCACATTAACCTTTCCATTGAGCCATTATGAACAGTCTGTTAAAGAAAAGAAACCCGGGTACATTTTGAACATTTACTTAAGAACAAAAGAATAAGTCTCAGGGAAAAGCACGTCTCTGTTTGCAGCCTCACCACAGGGAAATTTAATTCACGTTCCCTTAAATTTACTGGAAGAAAAGACCTTGGAAATGAGACAATCTCTGTTCTAATATTCTCATTTAATCCATACATGAGTGAACTGTGATAAGAACTGCACCTAAGTGATTTGTAGAATTCCTTCCCAATTCTCTCACCTTTTAAAGAGAATTTGTTCCGTATGGTGGGAATATTCTCATGAATAATAAACGAGAACATAAAAAGTCGTGCAACTTTTGGGAAATGTGGAAAATCTTCTCAATTTGCTTATATAGGCTGTATTTATTATAGTGTGGAGATTTATTTAGAAATAAATAATTTAGAACCTTGGAAACGCTACCATCTCCAACAACAATATATGTAGAGGCTTTAACAAGCTTGGGTTTTTTGAATAGAATTCTAAAATGTAGAGGAAGAAAATAAGTTTGAGGGCACCTTCCCCAATACTGCAATGAATGATCAAAAGAAACAAATGCAACTAAAGCCAGTTTTCGAAACCACATTGAAAGTATCTGGAGAGGGAGAAAGATTCCAAGTTTTGGGGAACTTGAAAGAAATGCATTTTTTTTTTTCATCTTTGCAAATAAATACAGTCCAGGATAGCAAAGTGGTGCTAAAGATAGAAAGTTAGTGACTGGCTATGGGTATCCCAATGGTTGGTACGACCTGAACATGACCTGAACATACAAGCAAGAATCTTCATGCATATGAAAGATTTTTTTAATGTTTATTTTTGAGAGAGAGAGAGAGACACAGAGCGCTAGCAGGGGAGGGGCAGAGAGAGAGGGAGACACAGAATCCGCAGCAGGCTCCAGGCTCCGAGCGGTCAGCACAGAGCCCGACACGGGGCTCGAACTCACAGACCGTGAGATCATGACCTGAGCTGAAGTAGGACACTTAACCCACTGAGCCACCCAGGTGCCCCAAGAATCTTCATGCATATTAAATCTTCCAACACAGACTTTGTGATTTCAGAGCAATTATGTTCTACAAATTTCATTTCTTTTTGTAGACATTTCAAAAGGTCCTGTATCAACTTTTCAGGTTTAACTTAGGTTAGCTTTATTAACTTTGTAATTTTACACACTCAATTCAAAGTAGGAGGAGGAGGAAAAGGAAGAAGAGGGAAAAGAGTTCATTGCCTGTATAAATATTTTTAAAACACCGCATGAGGCCACCAGAAATATCTCTAGTTGTGACGAAAAAACATCTGGAAATGGGGGTAAGGTCAGATAGCAAATGAAAAACACGGCATCCTAAAAGGAAATAAAAAGAACTTTTTTTCTCCTTTTTGATCCTTCAACGAAGAAAGCATTGGAATCCTTTCAGAGCATGGTGTTTTGGAAATGTAGGCCCAATCTTCAAACTTTTCGAAGTAATAATTTGACCCAATTGGTTGTTTTGCTTTTTTCCATTTCTCTTCCCTGGGTAGTCAGGAAGTACTTCATTTCCAGCACAGAATGGGCTGGTCTAATATTCCAAAACCCAGGAATAAGGCATGTAGAGTCTAACGTAGGAGTTGATAGGCATTTCACTTTCCTGTAAAACTTGTTTCTTTCTGGTTGCTCTACACAATATATCCTTTTTGATAATGCCCCCTAAGTAAGCATTCTCTAGCTCTTGGTTAAATATAGGGGAGCATTCATTATTACCCAACCCATTGGATGACATGACAGATTATCTCCGAAGAATCAAGCAGAACACATCATCAATTCAACTCAACAAAAACAATCATTAAGTACTCACTAAGTACTAAGTACTTAGTTTTGTTAACCATAGTGTACAAGGAGCTGAGTGTAAAACAATAGTGAGCAAAACATAAACATAGGCTGATATAAAAGTTGACTGAATTTTTTTTAAAAGTTTATTTATTTTGAGAGAGAGAGAGAGAGAGAGCGAGCATGAGCAGAGTGGCAGAGGAAGAGCGAGAGAATCCCAAGCAGGCTCCATGCTGTCAGCATGGAGCCCAATGTGGGGCTTGAACTCACGAACTGGGAGATCATGACCTGAGCCAAAATCAAGAGTTGGTTGCTTAACCCACTGAACCACCCAGGCGCCCCTCAAAAGTTGACTGAATTTTAATTAATGAGTCACAGTCAAGACTCATTAGAGGGGCGCCTGGGTGGCGCAGTCGGTTAAGCGTCCGACTTCAGCCAGGTCACGATCTCGCGGTCCGTGAGTTCGAGCCCCGCGTCGGGCTCTGGGCTGATGGCTCAGAGCCTGGAGCCTGTTTCCGATTCTGTGTCTCCCTCTCTCTCTGCCCCTCCCCCGTTCATGCTCTGTCTCTCTCTGTCCCAAAAATAAATAAACGTTGAAAAAAAAATTAAAAAAAAAAAAAAAAAGACTCATTAGATCAAGAAGATAATGTTTTCTGATAATAAGGCAATGCTTTCGTCTATTATATCTATACGTAGATATGATACATCTATGCTTTCCTATCCAAGAGAAGTCATCAACAGGGCTGTTTGTTAGCATTAGCTTCATATACATGGAACACGCATCATACATACAGATATCAAATATGTATGCATTGTTACCGATAGGCTATTAAAGGAATCCATGTAATTTCTCAGACATCTTTAAAATGATTCATTTTCTCTGTAGGCATAGATCGTGGCAGGGTGCATGGGTCTTCTAAGCAGCAAAACGTTGAATCCTGGCTCTCTTGCTTAGTAGCTGTCCAACCTTGGGCAACTTATTTAAAATCTTTTATGCCACTTGTTGGGATGAGCACTGGGTGTTATATGGAGGCCAATTTGATGATAAATTATACTAAAAAAAAAATCTTTTATGCCTCGGTTTCCTCAATTTTCCAATTAATATAGAGTGCCCGCTTTATTGGGTTGTCATGAAAATCAAACGAAATAATGTTTATGCAAGTTTTACAATGGTAATTGTGACATGTTTGCCAAATGAATATTAGAAAAGTTTTTCAGGCCTTTGAAGGCCCCCTTTTATTCAAAACTTGGAAGCTTCTGTGTCCCATTTCCCTTTATTCCTCTGTATGTAAAGAAGGGTTTCCTTTAGTTAAATATCCTAGAGCAGTCTGGATTCTTCAGGCTGTAGTCAAGAAAGTCACAGCTGAATAAATTCTCCACATGATGGACTAGATAAGGAACACAAACAATCTAACTGTATTTAATACAAAATAACTGTATGAAGAAATATATATATTTATGTACAGAGCACACTAATTTTTGTTGCATTGCCAAGATGGCCATAGATTCAATATATCAATGTGGAGAGAGTGGAATATATTTTCCTGGCTTTGATTTCAATTCTGTAGGCTCGATGTAGAGCAGTGCCATCATGAATACTCATTATATATGAGAAGAAAAATGTGATGAGAACCAAATGTTATGAATGGTCTCATAGGTGAAAGCAATATTAAATCATGTCTTTCCAAAGGGCTATGTAGGATGGGAATTGAATAAGTATGACAACTGAAGAAGGTGAAAATGTTGGTCTAGTATCTGAATTGTTCCTATGTACTTCATCATAATTTGCAGAAATTACTGCACTCTGGTGTAGCTCTTATGAAAAAGGAGAGTCAGGCAAGCCCAACGTGAACTTCTCCCCTGCTATCCTGTTGCCTCAATTACACTAAATTAACCTTTCTCTTTTGGTATACAACTCTACATATACAAAACCTCACACGCCAGACTTAAATAGCACGCTTGATGTTTTTTTGTGCTTCTTCTTTTTGCATAGAGGCTCAAACTTTCTCCTAGTGGTGGTGAAATGTAGTGAAGGGAAATGAAGGTTGATTGCTACCTGATGGTGTAACCTTTGGTAAATTAATGTCTCTGAAGCTTTAATTTTCTCACTTACAAAATGGGCATAATAATAACCATCTGCACCACCATTCTAGCATTCTGAAATACCATTTTTCTCTACCAAATGCGTAGGCCCTCCAGCTTCTTCCCCTTGCCTCAACTTGAGAATTGTGATATGCTTTGCCTTAGGAGAAGGATGCGACAGACCAGAAATCATATCCCAAAAGGAAGAGTTCCTGGAGTTGGTTTTCAAATAAGGACTTTAGGAAAACACAGAAAGATTGAAGGGCAGAGATTTCATTTCTATTGTAGTTTTTTTCTAATATATTTTTTTAATGTTGATTTATTTTTGACGGAGAGAGACAGAGTGTGAGTGGGGGAGGGGCAGAGAGAGAGGGAGACACAGAATCTGAAACAGGCTCCAGGCTCTGAGCTGGCAGCACAGAGCCCGACCCAGGGCTTGACCTCACAGACCGCGAGATCATGACTTGAGCCGAAGTTGGACGCTCAACTGACTGAGCCACCCAGGCGCCCCTCTATTGTAGTTTTTATCTATTGCTGTATAACACATTACCCGAAAACTTAGCAACTCAAAACAATGAACATGCATTATCCCACAATGTTGAGGGGCCAGTAATCTGCTAGATCCTCTGGCTCAGAGGTTCTCACTAGGCTGTATTCAAGATGTCAGCTGTTGTCTCATCTTGAGGATCAATGAAGGAAGGAGGTGTCAAAACATCAAGGGGATCTATACTCTGATTACTATGTGGGAGACACAAGAAGACAGGGGTGCCTGGGTGGCTCAGTCAGTTGAGAGTTCAACTTTTGGTTTCAGTTCAGGTCATGATCTCATGGTTCATGGGATCGAGCCGTACATGGGGCTCTTCTCTGACGGTTCATGGAGTCTGTCTGGGATTCTCTCTCTTCCTCTTTCTCTGCTCCTCTCTCCTGCTTGCACTCTCAGTCCCTGTATCCCAAAGCAAATAAATAAACATTAAAAAAAATCCCCCCCCCCAAGAAAAAGAAGAAGACAGCAAGATCCCAAAGCAGGAATGGTTCTCTGTTGTGTCTCAATAGACGGAGCATAAATAGTCCAGCACGGAATGACTAATTACTGAAGGATTCCCAAATCCTTGAATATGGTGCGGAAGTAGTGGTAAGAATCACTCGAAGGGTCTATGAAGACAAACAAGGGATGCCTCTGTGGCTTCCTACAAGGACCAGATTGCCTCGGTGAACTGATGACACTTTCTAAGCCCTGAGCAATGCATACACAATGATGGGGAAATGGGCAAGAGGAAATCTTGCCACAACAGTGCTTCGGTTTCTGCCACCCTGGGAGATGGGGGTCACTGAAAGAAATTAGGTCGAGTAACAAAAAGAGGAAAGAAAGTTCTATTTCTTTCACACTTGGTTGTGCAGGTTATCTTTCCATCTCATGTATATAAAAGGCTTAGTTGGGGGCATCTGGGTGGCTGAGTCGGTTAAGTGTCCGACTCTTGATTTCGGCTCAGGTCGTGGTCTTGCAGTTCCCAGTTCAAGCCCCATGTCAGGCTCTGTGCTGACAGCCCAGGGCCTGACACCTGCTTCAGATTCCGCGCCTCCTTCTCTCTCTGCCCCTCCACCGCTCGTTCTCTCTCTCTCTCTCTCTTTCTCAAAAATAAATTTAAAAATATTGAATAAAATAAAAATAAAGGGCTTAGTTCATATCTTGAAAGACTGTAGATACTTATTAAATGGTAGCTACTATTATTTATTTATTTTCCAAGCTAACTGATATTCACAGAACACGTCACAGAAATCAGTTCTACATAGAGAACATAAGCTTTGTTATAACCAAGGGTCTACGTTTATGTTGTGGGGGATAGGGAGTGACGGAACAATGTGTTTTCCGAATTAACTATCTTGTAATAGTGCTCCCGTCCTGAGACTGAAGTCTGGCTCACTGACAGTCACCTTCTAACACCTATTTTCAGAATGACATTTGATCTGTGGGTATCGCATTCTCCCCACCCAGAAGGTGGGTACCTTACCCCTCTCACCACAATGTTATTTGAAATAGACGGTAATGCATTGATTGATTCTCATAATAAATAAGCGATGAATCACTAAACTCAACAACCAAAACCAATACTACATTATATGTGAACTAACTTGAATTTAAATAAAATCAGGGAAACTAAACTAAAATCAACTAAAGTAATTTTCTTCCATTCAGCCTGAGAACAGAGTTAAGTATCCTAAAAGAGCAATGAGTTGTAATTGCTTAAATAGGAGAGGACTGCCTGCATCAGGAAACAACTGCCCATATTAACTGGCTAATACGTGCCTGGGACTGTTCTACTTGTTTTATATGTATTATCTCTTTTCATCCTCACCACATCCCTATGAAATAAGTACAAGTTCCATTTTAAAGAGGGGGAAACCGAGGCTTACGTTCACACAGCTGACAGGCAAATGATCTGTAATTTGGACCCACACACACTGGCTCTCGAGTCTATACGCTTAATCACTTTCTCAATAAACTTGTCACATGAGCGATGTTGGGACAGTGCTGCCGTTGAGACCGACAGGTAACCCAGAGCGCATTTGCTTCAGTTCTGCTAGTGACTAGCCTGAACACCTTTAAACAAGTTATTTGACGACTTCATTTTGGTCGTCTGGATACTAGTGCCCACCGGCCACGATTGCGGTTAAGAATGGAAAAGAAGCTGTACTATATGTTAACTAACTTGGATGTAAATTTTAAAAATATATAAAAAAATAAAGGAGATGCTCCAGGTTGGTTGCCCCTTGGGGAAAAAAAAGGAAAAGAAAAGAAGAAAGAAAAGAAAAGAAAAAAAAGAAAAGAAAAGAAAAAAAGAAAAGAAAAGAAAGAACTCAGTTAAAATGAGATCATTAGAATTGTTGAATCACTATATTGTACACCTGAAACTAACATAACACTCTATGTTAATCACACTGGAACTTTTTTTTTTTTTTTTTTTTAAATTTTTTTTTTCAACGTTTATTTATTTTTGGGACAGAGAGAGACAGAGCACGAACGGGGGAGGGGCAGAGAGAGAGGGAGACACAGAATCGGAAACAGGCTCCAGGCTCTGAGCCATCAGCCCAGAGCCCGACGCGGGGCTCGAACTCACGGACCGCGAGATCGTGACCTGGCTGAAGTCGGACGCTTAACCGACTGCGCCACCCAGGCGCCCCGCACTGGAACTTATTAATAATCGTCTTAGAAGATCAAATTTGCTATTTTTATGTCTTATGTCCAGGCTTCTTAGATGATCAATTGGGATAATTTCAGTAAAAACATTTTGAAAAATTTAAATCACACGATGAATGAATGAAGCTATTTCTATTAATTAGCACTGTTAATATAAATAGCGAACAATTTTAATGTACCAGGCACTGAGCCAAAAACTGATACATTAGCAAAAAAGCCAAAAACTGATACATTAGCAAAAAAACCAAAAAACCCAACCAAAACGAAAAACACCTCTAAAGAAACTTAACGAGCCCCTCAAACTGTGAAGTACTATTCTACACATAAGAAGACAAAGTCACAAAAGAGCTAACTAGCATGGTCATAGTTATAGCCAGGAAGGGCCGGAGTCTGGCGTTTTCCTCATAGTTAACTCCAAAACTGCACGCTTTATATAACGGAACATAATTTAAAACGCACTGCTACAGGGTGACCGGGAGGCTCAGTCAGTTAAGCATTTGACTCTTGATTTTGGCTCAGGTCGTGATCTCACAGTTGCATCGGGCTCTGCACTGACAGTATGGAGCCTGCTTGGGATTCTCTCTCTTCTCCTCTCTCTGCCCCTCCCTGATTTTCTCTCATTCTTTCAAAATAAACTTAAAAAAACAAGACAAAACATACTGCGGCAAGCACTTTAAAGTTGTTTTGTTTTTGTTTTTGTTTTAGTAATTTCTAAACCCAATGTGGGGTGCAAACTCACAACCCCGAGGTCCAGAGTCACATCGTCTTCTGACTGAGCCAGCCAGGCACCCTACATTAAGCACATTAGAAGCAGTCATTGTGGGGGCATCCGTCTGGCTCGGTTAAGCGTCCGACTTTGGCTCAGGTTGTGATCTTGCCGTTTAGTGGGTTCGAGCCCTGTGTAGGGCTCTGTGCTGAGAGCTCGGAGCTCGGAGCCTGGAGCTCCACCCCACCCCCGCAACCCCACTTGCACTCTGTCTCTCTCTCGAAAATAAATAAAATAACATTAAAAAATTTTTAACAACAAAAAAAAAAAAAAAAAAAGAAGCAGCAGCAGCAGCATTGTGCTATGAACAAAATAACTCTATTGTAACCAGGCAGCCAGTTACTTTAGCTGGTGAAATGATATGTTTAAGCCTGGTGATTTCTATTGTAATGGTTGATACATTTTAGGTAGGGCTTGATGCACTGTGAGGAGAGGAAGGGAGTTAGTAAAAAGCACTGAAGCAATAAAATGTTATATTATCAAACACGTTCTACGGTGCTCACGTGATTTTACCCATCTGTTCTTGCATCAGTCCATCCTCTCGTTCCTACCCTCTTAAAGGAAATATCTGTCAACTGGGCTACTCTTTGTCCTGATAGTTGTATTACACAATATTAGAACGTGACAAACCCAAGTTCACGTTCCAGCCACAGAACTTCCCATTTGTGTAATTGTGGGGAAGAAGCTTAGGCATTCCCTGAGCTTGCACCCGAGGGCTACCAAGGCATAAAGAATTTGAAAGCCAGAGGATGTTCACACCCAAGTTTGGGTAAACAAGATTAGATAAATAAGATTAGGTAAGGCGGGGCAAAGGCCCCAGAATAGGACAAAGGTATATGAGGTAAACAAGATTAGGTATTCAGGGCGGAAGCGTCCCCCCCCCCCCCCAACTTAGTACCAAAGCAGAAAGCTGCTTTCACAGGAAGGAAGGACCAAATTAGGTAAATAGGGCTATAGACCCCTGTGGGGCAAAGTTGCCCAGAGCGGAGCTAATTAGCAGAAGAAAGGTGCCTTGTTGACCCTGAGGGAGCAGGCTCTGTCTTTCGTGTCCCCTAGGCCAGTTTCGGTGAACAGAGGTGGGGCTTCACGTCTGCTGTAAACAACCTTCCGCCTGGCTCCAGGATCCTGTTTTGTATTGACCCAAACCCCTAACGCCTATCTTCAAAACCCCCTTTCCCTCACGCCCATGAGTTAATAATGTTCACGGTTTCATTGTCTCTTTGCGCAGGTTTCATCGTGTCTTTGTGCACATCCATCACCACGTTTGTAAGCCTTCTGATCCTAACAAAAATGGAGCAAGGACCCTTGGTCGGCTCTCTTGTCTCCTCCCGGACATCAGCCTCTCTCGCTTTTTAATCCTGTGTCCCGTTTTCTTGCTGGACAAGAAAGAACCCCAGACCCAGCTTCCACGTCATATAATTTATAAAAAATCGCATACTCTCAAAATGGGGATAATAATAGTTATCGGTCTTACATAGTGGTGCATATTATTTGTGACAATGCATCTAGAACACTTAGCAACGTGTCTGCCATATGACAAGCGCTTAGTAATGCTTAGTTACCATCATCACCTTTTCATCTTGTCACAAGCATTGCTCAATTTATGGAAACCTTTTTATTTTTGAAGTACACTGTGTCTTAATTGGTTATCTGGAAACAAAAGCACCAGTTTCCTAGAAACAATCTTATAAACGTTTCTCGGATTCCTAGGTTACCCTCCCCGATTCCATTAGTGCCATCATGTAATTTTATAAACGTTATTTACCACGTTGTGAGCAAGAGACAGGCTAGAGGTCTTCAGAGCCCCAGCCTAAAGGCTAAGAAAAACAGTGGTAGAGATAGAGGGTGAAGGGAAGCATAGTAGGTATGTTGAAACGACCTAGGTATGAAAGGGAATGCAATCCTCAAAAATTAAAGACTCTAGGTTAGAATAAATGGATTGATTTAACACTAAGACGTTAATGAAGAGGCAGAACTGGCAAAAAGAGGCCAAAATGAAAGTGGAAAGAGGTCACTAGAGATGTAGGACACTTGGTTCCAGGAAGAGGGCTTGGAAGCCAAATATGGGAGACACTTGGAAGCACTTCCCCGAGGTAAGACAGGGGAGAGGTCCGATGTCAGGCTGTAATTTGCCACTTGCATTTGTACTTCTGAAGCTTGACAGCTAAGCAATGATTAGACCCAGGAGGGCTGTGTATGTCCCGCTAAGACATTTGTTGCACAGTATGGTGAAGGTCATGAAGAGACTCAACTTTCTACTAAAATATTAGTCTCAATTTGTGCAGACGATTTTCTGTGGGGGCTTAGTAATTCCATCCTGCTTCCAGGCAACTGGACAAAATCCTGTAACTCTGAGCTTTTGCTTGGAATCATTTAGGATTTTTCACTTCTAATGAAGCGGTCACAGAAAGATAAACAGCCAGCACATTAACATGAAAATCTTCTGGGTGATGCTCTAAAGCTCAGTATTTATTAACAACACAACTACATTATTTTCAACAAGCTGGGATGCAACATTCATTTACTCCTGCTGCCACTTTCAGAGATCAGATATGGGGGTCCCCAGCAGCAGTACATTTGGGCTAAACACTTTAATATACAGTATAAAAGCTTTCTATAGAGGAATAGAAGTTTACTTAGGGGGTCCGCTCAGCACTCACGCATGCAGATTGTTTTCTCTACACTGAATCAAATTTGTTGACACATTGCTCCTTGGAGTCCTTAAAGTCTGACATCACCTCAGACTTATTGTAAACGCAGTGCAGAGAATCCCGTTTACAATAAGTCTGGGGTGGCCAGTTTTTACAGAGCAATGGAAAGATGTTGACATAGTCTAAAATGCAGCAATCAATTGTTCAAACATTTTCTTTTCCCACCTCTCAGGAGAATGTAAAAGTTAGAGGCAAGCCAGACATAGCTCAATGCACAGCGCTGTCTGTATACGGATAGCTATCATTTTGTCGCAGGAAATAAAAGGAGGGAAACATTGCTGAATATTTGAATTCTACAAAGTCCAGATTTCTTTTTTTTTTTTTTATGATTTGAAGCTATGTTTAAGCTGCTGTGCACCCCAAACATTGCTACCTTCTCGGGAAACAGGTATGCTTAATGTAATCCAAGTTTTCTGATGCCTCCGAGGCATTATCAAGGTCACAAAATACCAACCGTACTAGTTTCCTATTGTCGTTGTACCAAAGTACCACAAACGTAGAGATTTAACCGATACAGATTTATTGGTTTCCAGTTCTATAGGTCAGAAATCCCACACAGGGGTGCCTGGGTGGCTCAGTGGGTTGAGTGCCCGGGCCCTTGATTTCAGCTCAGGTCATGATCTCGCGGTGCGTGGGTTCCAGCTCCACGTTGGGCTCGGTGCTGGTGGTGCAGAGGCTGCTTGGGTTTCTCCCTCTCTCCTTCTCTCTCTGCCCCTCCCCTGCTTGCGTGCACTCTAAAGAAAGAAAGAAAGAAAGAAAGAGAAATCCTACACAGATTTCCTTGGGTTAAAATCAAGATGTCGGCACAGCTGCCTTCCCTTCCACAGGATCTGGGGGAAATTCTGTTTCCTGGCCCTCTCCATCATCTGCAGGCTGCTCACCGTCTTTGGCTCATGCTCCCCTTCCTGTTTCCTCAACTCCAGCAGTGTAAGCTCTTCAAATATCCCTCTTTCTGTGACTGACACTCTTGGATCCTTCTTAAAAGGATTCGGACTGCCTGGATAATCCAGGATGACCTCTCCCTCTCAAGATTCTTTTTCTTTTTGTTTTTTTTTTTTTTTTAAGTGCGTTTCTTTCTTTTCTTCTCTTTTCTTTCTTAAGTTTCCTTATTCTGAGAGGGAGAGCACAAGCAGGGGAGGGACAGAGAGAGAGAATCCCAAGCAGGCTGCACGTGCTGTCAGCACATGCTGTCAGCTGTGGGGCTTGAACCATGAACTGCAAGATCACGACCCGAGCCGAAATCAAGAGTCAGACGCTTAACCCACTGAGCCCCCCAGGGGCCCCTCCATCTCAAGATTCTGACAGGTATTTGTTGTCAACAGCTTGTTTGGACTTCTTTAATTATCTGTGCGTGTAAGAGAAAGAGGAAGAGAGAGGAGAGAGATTGAAGGCAGACCAAGTGAAGTCTGACGTGATCCGTGAGTAAAAGGCATGATGTCCAATGTTGTCCATTTCAAGGACTTTATTGCTTCAGTTTCTCAGACGCATTCAGGAGTTTAGTCTGCTGGTCTAAGCCCACTCGACTCTTCGTAGTTTCCCCCGTGAATTTCATGCTCATTCTTTCCTCTGTTCCTACACTCCTATGGCCCCTTGCTCCCTGGAATATCCTTCTCGTTTTTCTCCCTTCCAGAATCCTTTTCCAATATCAGTTCTTCCTGGTGACTTTCTTATCCTCTCTCTCCAAACTGATCACTCCTTTGTGCTCCTACTGAATTGTGTTCCTATTGAAACAGTTCTCACGCCATCAGATTTAGTCGTTTGTATGTATCTCCACCCGGTTGAACTGTGAGTTCCTCGACAAGGGGTCCGTATGCTCCTTCGTTTTGCATGCCAAGGCGTGTCAGAGTCCCGGGTACAGAGTAAGTTGCTGGGGAGACACATGTGGTTTGCTGGCCAGGGGCGGGGGGGGGGGGGGGGGGGAGAAGGACACGTGCTGGTTCACAGCCAGCCAGCCACTGCACACGGCCAATCCATTGCTTCTCACTTGTTAAAAGCCTGTGAGAGGGGCACCTGGGTGGCGCAGTCGGTTAAGCGTCCGACTTCAGCCAGGTCACGATCTCGCGGTCCGTGAGTTCGAGCCCCGCGTCGGGCTCTGGGCTGATGGCTCAGAGCCTGGAGCCTGTTTCCGATTCTGTGTCTCCCTCTCTCTCTGCCCCTCCCCCGTTCATGCTCTGTCTCTCTCTGTCCCAAAAATAAATAAACGTTGGAAAAAAAAAATAAAAGCCTGTGAGAAATATCTGACAAACGCATGAAAAAACGAAGGTAATATATTGATTGGGTCTCATCACATTAGTGCTTATTTTCCTTGTCACCCAAAAGGGGAACCGCAGCAATGGAACAGCCACCTCTTACTGCACTGGATGTCAAACCACTTAGTATACAATTTGCCTTATCTTACAATTCCAAATAGCTGTAGGAAGTAGGTATCCTGATCCACATTTGACAGTAAGGAAGCCAATGCTGAAAAGCCTTTTGCCCAAGATCGTGCTGTTATCAAGTGTCACAAGTGGAATAGGAACCCAGATCTAACTGTTTTCTTAACCTCTACCCTGTATGACTTGCCATGTCTACTGTCTATGCTGACGATGTGGTTTTCAGGACCTTGTCCCATTTACGAGCTGGAAGGGACAGTAACATGACGGTCCACAACATAGGCTCTGGGGTCAGGCGGATGGTTTACAATATCTGACCCTTTTATGTAGAATCGGAACTTCTTAGGAAAGTTACTTAACTTTCTTGACCCTCAGACAGCTTACGCGCAAAAATGGGAATAGTAATATCAACGAACTTAAAAGGTCACTGTGATGAATAACAAAATGATACATATAAAGTGTTTATTACGGTACCAGCAAAAATTAAAAATGGCAGCTGATACTAAAGGATGATACGTTATGTGGTATTTAATGTTACATACTATATTTGTGTTATATATGTAACTTATGTAACACGTGTACATATGTTATATGTACATGTTATACATAATTTGTAATATTAAATATAATATAATAATGTCATATAATATATGCGTGTTCAGCAACAAAGGTAAATGTGGTCTTCCCACTTTGTTGAAAACTACATATTTACTTAACAAACTTACTTTCCCAGAGAGGTAAGTTTCCACTCGGCTAGATCATCACAAATTCTGACACAGAATAATCTATAAGAATAGTATTTTGTTATGGGTGAAAAGGAGCTTCTTTTTGTCTTAAAAAGAACATGAACGCAAATTCTTACTGAACCTCCCTTTTACTCCAGACCCTCCAAGTGTCCCAATCGAGAGAAATCATACACACGATAGGCAGACCAGATGCCTCCAGAGAAAAGCATAAATCTGCAGACGAAGTGAAACCAGTTGATACAGCAAATGTCTCGAATATTTGCTATCAGGAGCTTCTTGGGTGAGAAGTTCAAATAGTGGACAATAGGGGCCCCTAGGTGGCTCAGGCGGGTAAGCGGATAAGGGTCTGACTTCAGCTCAGGTCATGATCTCTCGGCTGGTGAGTTCGAGCCCCACGTCGGGCTCTGTGCTGACAGCTCACAGCCAGGAGCCTGCTTCAGATTCTACGTCTCTGTCTCTCTCTGCCCCTTCCCTGCTAACGCTGTGTGTGTGTGTCTCTCTCTCTCTCAAAAATAAACAAAAAAAATTAAAAATTAAAATAATCATAAAATGAATGAATGAATACATACATACATACATACCTCGGGCAATTTCATATGACCGCAACGAATTCCCACCTCCAGTGTCACAAGAACATGGCTTAATCAAATCGGTTTCATTAAGACCAAAATAAGTGTGTTCAATTTTTCTGCCTTGTGACAACTGGCTTGATTCAGGGAATGGCTTTAGAATAGCTGGCACAGTTACATTAAAGCTCCAAAACATGACCAAGTCCGGAGTTTCTTCGCGGGCAGTAAGGTGACAGGGAGGCTTGGAGTCTGGATCTCTACTCCGGCTTCAAGCAGCTCACCGCACTTTGGGACCCACGTAAGATTTCATTTGAAAACAGGATTTTCCTTTCTTTTCCTTTTCAATGTTTCTTTACTTTTGAGAGAGCGAGAGCACAAGTGGGAAAGGGGCAGAGAGAGAGGAGGACAGAGGATCCAAAGCGGGCTCTGCTCTGACAGCTTAGGTGCTGATGGCAGTGAGCCCGAGGCGGGGATCGAACTTACCAGCTGAGAGATCTTGACCTGGGCCAAAGTCAGACGCTCGACCGACTGAGCCACCCAGGTACCGCCTTCTCCTTTTTCCTTAAAAAAATGTGTAAATTAAACAAAAGGAAACATTTGTGGAGTGCCTGGCTGGCTCAGTCCCTTTTCACAGCTCAGGTTTCAAAATGTATTCTTATTCGTTGTTTTCTTGATTTTTCTTCCACTTTTAAAGAATTTACTTTTAGTTTCTTACTTCCAATTTTATTTTAATTCCAAATCAAATTCAGTTAAAAACTATTTCAATGAATTTATTTATAGGGGCGCCTGGGTGGCTCACTTGGTTAAGCGTCCAACTCCTGATTTGGGTTCAGGTCACGATCTCCCGGTTCACGAGTTTGTGCACAGCCTGCCTCTCCCCTGTTCACACTCACTCATGTGCTCTCTTTCAAAATAAATAAGTAAACATTAAAAAAAAAGTCTTTCTGAATATACGTGTGCGGGTATACACACACAGAAATTTATTCTTTTTTAATTGCTGCACAGTAACCCAAGTTATAGAATTATCATATTTTATTCAACTATGGATAGTCATTGAGACTATTTCCGGGGCATTTTCTTTTGGCATTACCAAACAATGTAGAGATAAACATCTTATTAATACTTTACCCACCGCAGGGGTGCCTGGGTGGCTCCGTCGTTTAAGCGTCTGACTCCGTTCTGGCTCAGGTCATGATCTCAGTTTTGTGAGATCGAGTCCCACATTGGCTAGCTCTGAGCTGACAGCATGGAGCCTGCTTGGGATTGTCTCTCTCCCCCTCTCTCTTCCCCTCCCAGGCTTGAACTGTGTCTCTTTCAAAAGAAATAAACTTTAAAAATTAAAAAAAAAAAACAACACTTTACCCACTAGAACCTTTGTTTCTGTCACAAGATCACCTAGGCTGGGATTATCAGACCAAATGTTATAAACAATTATTTTAATACTTCTTGGGTATTTTCCCAAAATACTACCATTAATGAATAGTTCTGAAAGCAATGTATAAAAATCCCTATTTCCTTACTACCCACTCCCATCAGTGAATATCTCTTTAAAAAAATATATCATTAGTCACATTGTTTTAATTTCTGTTTCCCTGAATCCCGGTGAAGAAGTGTATATATTCATATTTCATTTCGTTCTTTCTGTTCTTAACAGTAACACAGTAATAAAATACCCCATGCAAAAAACAACCAGAATTACAGGGAGAAATACATATTATATAGCCACAATTGCTGTAGAAGGCTTTAATAAATCTTTTTAAAACATTGACAGATTGAGTAGATTTTTTTGAAGGGTTTGTACTATTAATAATCAATTGTGTGTACATTTCATGTCTTTATAGAAACCATTACTATTTGATAATAAGTAGACATCAGAATGTTTGTGTTCCAATTTTCTATTAAGACCCTGGAAAGTATTTATTACACTGTGCCTATTCTCTATATCACCTCAGAAATCAGCACAATAGAGTCTGTCCTGTCCCTTCTGAGAAGGATATGCTGAGGATATGACCTTAGGTATAGAATAGTGTAGAAACAGGCACGTCTATTAGTTTTCTGGGTCATGTTCTTAACATCTATATGGCACAGCTTCTCCTATGATAAATATTCATTTTATTTGTTTGTTTGTTTATTTACTTATTTATTTCTGGCTTTATTGAGATATGATTGATCTACAACATTGTGTAAATTTAAGACAAACAGCGTGATTTGAAACGCACACAAATGTTGCAAAGTGATCAGCACAATGAGATTAATGTTCATCACTCTTGTCATTACCTTTTCTTTTGTGGTGAGAACATTTAAGATCTAGTCCCTTAGCAACTTGCAAGTATACAATACAGCGTTGTTCACTATGGTCACCATACTATGCATTAGATCCTCTGAACTTACTCATCTTATAACTGAAAGTTTGTACCTTGTGAACATCTCATACCCCCGCCCCATTCCCCCAGCTCCTGGCAACCACCACTCTACTCTCTGCTTCTAGAGGACTGACTTAAAAAAAAAATTGTTTTTAAGTTTCTTTATTTTGAGAGAGACAGAGAGAGCACAAGTAGGGGAGGGGAAGAGAGACAGGGAGAGAGAGAACCCCAACCAGCCTTCGCACTGTCAGCGCAGAGCCCAACGTGGGGCTTGAACCCACGAAACCATGAGATCATGACCTGGGCTGAAACCAAGAGTTGGATGCTTAACCCACTGAGCCACCCAGGTGCCCCAGGACTGGCTTTTTAAGATTCCACATGTAAGTGACATCACACAGTATTTGTCCTTTTCTGTCTGATTTATTTCAAGTTTACCCATGTCGTCACAGATGGCAAGATTTCCTTCTTTTTTATGGCTGAATAATGTGTACGTAGCACATTTTCTTTATCCATTCATATACTGAGTTTTCTTTAACTGACTTCTATATACCTTTAAGATAAGCCATGAGAAAATTGCTTCCAGGACAGTGAAGTCTCATCCTATGTAAGAACGATTTTCCAAAATGAAGTTTAGAGCTAAAATCAGGCGCGTCACTATCACCCTTTAAATATTTTCAATGACCCATAATGTATTTATATCACTCTTAATTGACCCGGCACAGCCACTTTTTCCTTCAGTCTGTTGAAACAGACTGCTACGTGAAACGATGCTGTTTTTCATGTGGCACACGCACTTGAAAGAGTTGGCTTGACAGTGAGGTTATGTTCCACAAGAAATGTATGCCATTAATCACGGGACTCATACGGAGTCTGGACCACAGACGGTTTAAGTTGTGTGAGTTCACTGTGCAAATTGGATTGGGGTTTGGAAATTTGAAAAGATGGCGGAGGAAGGACCGGGTATTTTGCAGGGCTGATTTGGGAGAAAAAAAGGTCGAGAAAAGGTAAACAAGACTCATACAACTGCCCTCATATGTCTATCAGGAAAGAAAAAATAACACCCAAACCGTGGGGATGCTCTCTAGCATGAGATGATCGTGACTGGAACGAAGATAAAACCTTTTCAAAGCAGCTATGAAGTTTAATAAATAGCCACTCACCATGCCACATCACTTAGAGTCACTCGAGGTTATTTTTGTTGTTTTCATTTTTGTTCGTGTCTTTCTCAGGTATCCAAGTTGTTACTCTGGATCTCTGTAAGTCATGAAGATCCCAGGAGGTAAAAGTCAACTCCAATTGCAAAGTCGGAAAGGCATTAAATCTCTGAACGGTGAAGCAAACAGGATAAAATGTCTTTTTGTATTCCCTATAAATATACAATGAAGGAAATGGAATTAATTTCTTTAAAGTTCATAAGAAAAAGCAGAGCTGAGGGCTTAGGCAGCAAGTGATGATAACTGGAAATCTGATGGTACTATTATTACTTTGTTATGTAAATATTTTACCTTTTCTTGAACTAATGTAATATTTTTTAAGAACAAAAATGCCATGGCTTTCACAATTACACCCATGACTTTGGTCCCTTTGGCTGAATATTTCCTGTGTGATCTGAAGGCCTTTAACTTCAAATTTCTGTACTAGAAGTGTTCGGGAACCTGCCTGAAGTCAGGCAACGGGAGGGGTCGTTTAAAGAATGTCCCCAAACCTGGAATTTGATGATGAATGATGAATTTCATATTTCTCCACTATCATCCTGGTGTTTTTGACCATAAATGGCATGCAGTATTTATATGAATCTTAAGCTTTTAATTGGGGGTAGTTGCTGACATTTTTGGAAGCCCGTACATTTTTAAAAAAACCTTTTTTTTAAAAAATGCTTAGGGTCTTCAAAACAATCACAACAGCTTGAATTATTCAAGTACATCAATTTCAATTCAATCCCATGTTGTAATGTTGGTTAAGCTTGACACTATCATGTGAAATCAATAATAACGTGTAGCTGATCTAGCAATACGGTGTAACGTCTGAGAGAGCATTGACAGTTTTCCAAAAACCTTCCAGATCACATATCTTTTTAATATGGCTCTGCTCTCTGAACTTAAAAAGGGCTCTTTTGGCAGGCTGGCCATTAGTTTTCAAACTTTTCAACAGACTATTTCCTCCTGCATTTCTTCCGGCGTCTCGGTTCACAGAGGCGGTTAGTATACATTGCCCTAACGTGATTTTAGAATTTGGATGTTTATGCAACTCATCAACTAGATAGTAAGCTCTTAGAAATCAAAGGTTTATTATTTTTTAATCTTTTTTCTCCCCAATAGAATTTAATATATTCCTGAGCAGCGAGAAATCCTTAAACAATATTTATATGTGTGTGATTTATTGAATGAATTAATAACTATAACCAAACAGTATGCCTAGATAGAGCAGACTGAGCCTGTGAAGGCAAGCTTTCCTCTGCCTTCAAAATTATTGGGCTCCTTGGGGTGCCTGGGTGGTTCAGTCGCTTGAGTGTTTGACTTTTCTTTTTTTTTAATATTCATCTATTTTTGGGAGAGTGCAAGCGGGGCAGGGACAGAGAGAGGGGCAGAGAGGATCTAAAGTGGGCTCTGTGCTGACAGAAGCAAGCCTGATGTGGGGCTTGAACTCACGAACTGTGAGATCATGACCTGAGCCGAAGTCAGACGCTCAACCGACTGAGCCACCCAGGTACCAGAGTGTCCGACTCTTGATTTCGGCTCAGGTCATGATCCCGGGGTAATGGGATCGAGCCCCACATCAGGCTCTGTGCTGAATATGGAGCCTGCTTAAGATTCTCTCTCTCTCCCCCTGCCCCTCTCCCCAGCTCACTTTCTCTCTCACTAAAAAAATAAATTTTAAAAAATTATTGGGATCCTAGAAAAATATAATCAAAATGAAGTTTAAATATATAACTGACTGTCAATGGTAAATGCCCAAGTAGAAAGCAAGAGATAATAAAGGTATAACAGAGTAGGGGCAAGGTGTTGAAGCAGAAGCGACTCTTGTGACCTATAGATCTGTTAAAGGCTTTTAAGGAACGGGGCCAGAGATGCAACTGACCTTGTCGTGACAACATATGTCAGTGTGCCTCTGTAAAAGAAACGGCTCTTGTGAGTTAGACCTTGGTCAGAGGACTTTTCCCTTTCTCTAGTTCTACGCAAGGTGGTCCAGAACTCCACTTTCTATCTGGGGAGCGCACACGCGTGCTGAACTATTGCATGGAATTGTCTGTATGTGGTGACCCGTGGCGTACCCACGCCCAAGATTGGCTTAATACCGAGTCCTCTAGACAACGTGAAATCACATGTTGCGTGAGGGTACGTGATTCTTTGTTTAATGATCATATCACTATTGGAACATGTGGTCTTCGAGATCGTCTGTATACAAAATTTTGCATATAATTAAAGGTAGTAATAATATTCTTTGAGGTCCAGCCATTCATTGAACAGATATTAACTGGCTAGCCACTGCAATGGCAGGTGCTACATTAAGCAAAGGCACATAGAAGCGAACAAGTCAGACCTAGTTACCATCCTTAGGACATTTCCCTTACTTCTACCGTATTAGAATCATTTGTGTACCATTGTATTTCCACCTGTGAGAGCTGCTTGAGAAGTTTAATCTGGACCCAACAGAGTTTGGCACATGGCTATGGGGGGCAGGGAACTGAATTGTTGTTGTTGCTTTTTAAACTGATTTAGCAGACTAATAAAAAACTGGCATTTCAAGTAAATTAGCTGTGTCTCATTACTTACAAGTGTCATACAACCCCCCATCCCACCCAGATGAGAAATGAGCGTTATGATTTACTGCCCAAATAACTGAATAAATGAGGGATAATTAACAATCCTTCTAGGAAGCTAGAAACCTATCTTCATATCAACCTAGAGAAAAGAGCATTTACAATGATACTTTCATGATTCATACCTCACTGCAGAATCAGACATTAGAAGAAATTTGTGGCGAAGGAAAATATATAAAACAGCAGGCGAAAAATGAACTTTTAGGAATTAGTAAATATGCAATTTAGCAGTGAATGAACAAGAGAGAGAGAGAGAGAAAGAGACTTGTTCTTAAAGAAGTAAAGTGCCTCCTTAGCCAACACCTGTGGACACTGGCACACTCCAGGCTACCCGGGATGGTCAATTATGCCCAGAGAATTTACATCAGATACAGCATGTTTTTGCATTTTATCACAATGTGATAATATTAGATGTGAATAATAAAGATAGCAGGAAGAAAATGGAAATTATAAAATACTTAGACCTAAGGGATGATGAAATCACGACATATTAAAACACGTAGGATGCAGTACAAAGTTGCACCGAGTGATAATTTGTATTTTAGGAAAAAAGAAAGATTGAAAAGCCACTCAGGGGGCACCTGGGTGGCTCAGTAGGTTGAGCGTCCCACTCTTGATTTCAGCTCAGGTCATGATCCAGGGTCGTGAGATCGAGCCTTGCATCGGGCTCCACGCTGAGCCTGGAGCCTGCTTAAGATAATTTCTCTCTCTCCCTCTGCCCTTCTGCTGGCCTGCTCGCTCGCTCGCTCTCTCTCTCTCCCTAAAGAAATGGACAAACACTGAGAAAAGTGCTGTTCTGAAAAAGAGAAATAACCACAAACACAAATGAAGTGGAAAGGAGGAACAGTATGCATAGTACGAATTAAAGAATGAGATTAGAAACCATAGAGAGCACCAGCAAAACTCAAAGACTCTACCATTTAAAAGAAAAAATGGAAAACTTCAGAGAAGACATTTCTAGAAAAAAGTAAATTAAAAATAAACATTAGCCCAAAAAAGTGGAAGCAAATGCAGATATGCTAGAATATTATCACGAGAATATTATAAAAATCATCAAGGGGCTCCTGGGTGGCTCAGGAGGTTAAGTGTCTGATTCCTGGTTTCAGCTCAGGTCATGATCTCACAGTCTGTGAGATTGAGCTCCGTGTTGGGTTCTGCATTGACAATGCAGAGCCCGCTTGGAATTCTCTCTCTCCCTCTCTCTCTGACCCTCTCCCACTCTCTCTCTCTGTAAATAAATAAACTTTTAAAAAAATCAAAAAATTTGAAAGTTACAAAGCCTGCACTTCTAGAAAATATAAACAACCAAATATAAGAAAAAGTAGAAAATCTGAGTAAATAAAAAAAAAATTTTTAATGTTTATTTGTTTTTGAGAGAGACAGAGACAGAATGCGAGTCGGTTAGAGGCAGAGAGAGAGGGAGACACAGAATGCGAAGCAGGCTCCAGGTTTCGAGCTGTCAGCACAGAGCCCGACGCGGGGCCCGAACTCACAAGCTGTGAGATCGTGACCCGAGCCAAAGTCGGACACTCAACCGATTGAGCCACCCAGGCGCCCCTGAATAAATTAAAAAAAATAAAAAAAAAAAAAAAAAAAAAAAAAATATATATATATATATATTTAATCTGTAGTTAAAATACTCCACCAAAAATACTATAACCCCTTGCAAAATAATTACAAGATTCAAGGAGCTTTAAAGTTCTGTTTTTACAAATGTTCAAGAAACAGACAATTCTAATCTGACAAAATTCTTTCAGAGAACCAAGAGAAGAAAAGGATCTGGAATAACTTTGACAGTAACACTTGACAGGGCCAGTCCAATAAATAAAAATTAAAGGCCTATCTCATTAATTAGAACGTATATAATAAACCTCAATTTCAATTCCAGTCAATTTCAATCAATTTTCAATCAATTTCAATTGATAAATTGAAATCAATGAATAAAATATATGATGAATCATAATAAAGTAATGTTTAACCCAGCATCATGAGGATAGTTTCATATTAGAAAATCAATTACTAGGGGCGCCTGGGTGGCTCAGTCTGTTAAGAGTCCGACTTCAGCTCAGGTCACGATCTCGCAGTCCGTGAGTTCGAGCCCCGCGTCGGGCTCTGGGCTGATGGCTCAGAGCCTGGAGTCTGCTTCCGATTCTGTGTCTCCCTCCCTCTCTGCCCCTCCCCCGTTCATGCTCTGTCTCTCTCTGTCTCAAAAATAAAACGTTAAAAAAAAAAAAAAGAAAATCAATTACTAGAATTTAAAATTCACTGCGTATTCATGATAAGCTTATTAGAGAACCGGGAATGTAAGAGTTTCTTTAATAAATCGTGTCTTTGAGAAAGCTGTAACAAACATCATATTTAGTGTTATAACTTTAAAAGCTACCATTTACAAGTCAGGATCAATTCAAGAATTCCTTCTATTATCACTGCAATGCATTACAGTTTTGGACATTATAGTCCATTAAATAAGGCCAGAAAAAGAAATGTGATATAATGCTTATAAAGGACATAAGAAAACGGTAGTAATTTATAAATGACTTGAGTGTCTATAAGAAAATCTAGGAATAAATGTATACAAATTATTAGAATTAATAACAAATGTATTACATTTGCTGTATGCAAGAAGACAGTCAATTGTATTTCCATATACCTCAACTACCAATTAGTGATTAATGAATTTAATGAATTGTCATTAAAAATTGCCCATTCAAGAAGCAACAATAAAAAAATACACTCTTTAGGATTAAATTTAGAAAAATATATGCAATACTTTAATGGAGAAAATTGTACAACTCTTGTGAAGGACATAAAACTTGACCTTGCAAGCCCCATGGAATGTACGAGACTAAGAGTGAACCCTAAGGTCAACTACAGACTTGAAGTGATTATGATGAGTCAATGCGGGTTCATCCTTGGTTAAAACAAACAAACAAATGTACTATTCTGGTGAGTGATGTTGGTAATGGGGGAGGCTATGCACAAGTGGGGGCAGGGGGGAGATGGGAAGTCTCTGGGTTGTAGACCTAAAACTGCTGCAAACGATAAAGTCTTAGCAAAAAAGGCATCCTAAAAAATTGACCTTAAAAATAAGGATTTTAGGGGCACCTGGGTGGCTCAGTTGGTTAGATGTCCAACTCCAGCTCAGGTCATGATCTCATGGTTCGTGAGTTTAAGGTCCTCATTGGGCTCCCTGTTGTCAATGCGGATGCTCTGTCTCCCTCCCTACCCCTCCCCTGCTCATGCTCTCTCTCTCTCGAAAATAAACATTAAAAAAAAATAAGGATTTTAGCATGTTTGTTAATAAAAGTCTCCATATCTCACACTGATGTTAATTCCCTAGAAAATTATGTTGGATATAATGTTCTTGCATCAAAATTCCAGACAGGATTTAATGGAACTTAAGAACTGAGTTTAAAAACAGTAAAATACTAAGAATAATTGACATAATTGTGGAGATAATATATGAGATTGGAAGGCTTGCCCTAACAAATAGGAAGACATAAAGAGCAAAAATCAGGAGCACCTGGCTGCCTCAGTCGGTGCAGCATGTGACTCTTGATCTTGGGACTCTAAGTTTGAGCCCCACACTGGGTGTAGAGATTACTTAAAAATAAAATCTTTAGGGGCACCTTGGTGGCCCTGTCAGTTAAGCGCCCAACTCTTGACGACTCTTGATTTTGGCTCAGGTCATGATCTCATGGTTCCTGAGGTTGAGCCCCATGCTGGACACTGTGATAACAGCGCAGAGCTTGCTGGGAATTCTCGCTCTCCCTCTCCCTCTGCCCCTCCCCTGCTTGCATGCACTGGTACGCTCTCTCTTTCAAAAGAAATAAATAAACATTTAATAACAAATAAAATCTGTAAAAAAAAAGAGCGAAAATCTTTAAAAGTGCACGATTTGTCACACAGATCATCAAATGAACCAAGGAAAAGAAGATGAACTCCAGAAACTGTTAACTGCATATATAAAAGACGTGCCATTAAATAGTGATATTCAAACGAATACCACTACTGCTCTTGGGTTCAAATCCTGGCTCCTCCACTTACTGGTTTTGTGCCATTGTGGGAAATATTTGCTCTTTCTTTCCCTCAGTTTATTTGTACAGTGGAAATGATAACCCTTTTCTCATGCGAGTGTTGTGAGGACTATAGGATATAATGTAAATGCAATGGCTACTACATAAAATACGTAACGGTTGTTAGCTGTTACATGAGCATTTGGTATATGGCATTGGAAATGAGCTGTGAAAAGATGGATGACAAAACAACTTATGCTGGAACAATCTGCAATCGATGTAGAGACACAAAATGAGATTTGAAAGATAACACCACAACCTCTTCATTTTGAGAAACTTGAAAAGAAGACAAATCAATAAATAAACGTAAGAGAAGACGTAGAGTATCATACTTGTGAACCTGAGCAGGGAGAGATCTATAAACAAGATACAAAAGGTACAAGTCAGAATAAAAGACTGATGATTGGATACCAAAATTGAAATTTTCTGTGAGACAAAAGACATCATAACCCAAGTCCAATGATAAGCACTGACTGAGAAAGAGGTCTGTAACCGAAAGTACCGAAGATCCACAATATATAAAGAGTTAATATGAAGCAATAATGAAAAAAGTCAAATGAGCTGGTAGAAGCAGAGTTAATGACCAAGAACAGGCAATTCACAGGAGAAGAAACCTGAAAGACCAAGGATCTAGGAAGCAGGCATATATTTGTTAAAAAGTAGGACAGTGCCAAGTTTTCAGGAGGGAATGAATAAAGCCGACTCTCTAACACTGCTGGCAGGCATACAAATTGGTAGAAACAGGGGCGCCTGGGTGGCGCAGTCGGTTAAGCGTCCGACTTCAGCCAGGTCACGATCTCGCGGTCCGTGAGTTCGAGCCCCGCGTCGGGCTCTGGGCTGATGGCTCAGAGCCTGGAGCCTGTTTCCGATTCTGTGTCTCTCTCTCTCTCTGCCCCTCCCCCGTTCATGCTCTGTCTCTCTCTGTCCCAAAAATAAATAAACGTTGAAAAAAAAAATTTTTTTTAAAAAAATAAAAAAACAAATTGGTAGAAACAATCTCAGGAGTCATTTGCCGATACCTAATAATACTGAAGATGTAGATTTCCCAAGAGTCGCCAATTCCACTACCTGGTAATGTCTCCCCTCTTCCCCCACCTCCCCCCTAAAAAACCCCAAAAAACCCACAACACAGTATATCGCAACTTTATGGGCTGAATTGTTTTCCCCCAAAATGCACATGCTGAAGTCTCAACCTCCATATCATCAGGATGTGGCTGTTTTTGGAGGCAGGACCTTAAAAGAGGGTGATTACGTTAAAATGAGACCATTAGGGTGGGCCTTGATTCAACCTGACCTGTTGCCCTTAAAAGAAGAGGAATTGTGGACGCTGTGGGAAGGCAGTCATCTGCAAGCCAAGGAAAAAGGCCTCGGGAGAAAGCAAATCGGCTGACACACCCTGACCTTCGACTCCCAGCCTCCAAAAGTGTGAGAAAATAAATTTCTGGTGTTTAAGTCGCCCAGTCTGTGGTACAAGTATACCTCGGAGATGTTACGGTTTCAGATCTAGGCCACTGCAATAAAGCCAATATCACAATAATGCAAATCAAATGAATTGTCTGATTTCCCAATGCAAATAAAAGTTATGTTGACACTGTCCTATAGTCTATTAAGTATGCAATAGTGTTGTCTGAAGAAACAATGTACATACCTTAATTGAAAAATACTTGAATGCTAAAAAATGTGAACCATCATTTGGGCTTTCAGTGAGGCAGAATCCCTGATCTCAGACAACCATGACAAAATTAATAATCAGAAAAAGTTTCAAATATTGTGAGAATTATCAAAAGGTGACAGTGAGACACAAAGTGAGTAAATGCTGTTGGAAAAATCGTGTTAATGGACTTGCTCGATGCAGGCTTGTCCGAAAGCTTCACTTTGTAAAAAAATGGAGTATCTACGAAGTGCAATAAAAGAAGTAGGTCTGTATTTCGTGTTGGCAGCCAGGGCAAACAAATACAACATATATTACGTGTGCGCACAGACATATATACATGCGTGTTTGTGATAATGAAGAAAAGGAAACAGTCTATTCATCAATAAATGGCTAGAGGAAAAGAGTTAATCCTGAGAGGCAGTGAGGCATCTTGGTTAAGAATCTAGTCTTTGCATTTTTCCAAAAAAAGACGTCCAGATGGCCAAACAAACACATGAAAAGATGCTCAACATCAACGATCGTCAGGGGAAATGCAAATCAAAACTACAACGAGAAATCACCTCACACCTGTCAGAATGGCTCAAACCGACAACACAAGAGACAACGGGTGTTGGTGAGGATGCAGAGAAAGGGGAACCCTCTCGCACTGTTGGTGGGAATGCAACTGGGCAGCCAGTCTGGGAAACAGTATGGAGATTCCTCAAAAAGTGCAAAATAGAACTACCCTACGACCCAGCAATTGCATTTTTAGGTATTTACTCAAAAAAAATGCAAAAGTCCTACTTCAAAGGGATACGTGCACCTCGATGTTTACGGCAGCATTCTCCACAGCAGCCAAATCATGGAGCTAGAGAGCCAAAGTGAGAGAAAGACGAATACCACATGATTTCACTTATGCGTGGAATTTATGAAGCAAAACAAATGAGCAAAGGGAGGGAAAGAAACGAAAAAGAAACCAAGAAACAGATTCTTAACTACAGAGAACACACTGATGGTTACCAGAGGGGAGGTGGCGGGGGGCGGGGGGACATGGGGATAGATGATAGGGAGTCAGGAGGGCACTTGTTGTGATGAGCACTGGGTGTTGTGTGGACATGCGGAATCACTAAATTATACACTTGGAACTAGTATTACACTGTATGTTAGCTAAGCGGAATTTAAATAAAAACTAAACAACAAGCTAGCTAACTACCCAACTAACTAACTAAAGGAATCCAGTGTTGGGAGGCTGGTGCAAATGTCAACCCTGCCACTTACTACTTGTATAAACTTGGTTAAAGCTTACTTATTTTCTTTGGGCCAGAAACTGACGCTGGATTCAAAGTTTATAAATCCAGCAATCTAGCCTCTATAAGAGGAAAATTTAAAAACAAGCAAACACACAAACAAAAAACCACAAACCTTCCACTCCATCCAGAATCCGTAAGTGAAATTTACTCCAAGTCTCAATGGAGAATTAAATAATTGGACTACCTGCTTCTTTAAAGAGTGGATGAAGGTCAGGAAAACATCCAAATGCAAATGTGATGGGGAGGGGAATCTAAGGAGAAAATATATTCCTCCGGAAAAAGTGTGACTTAAGGAGAAAGAAAGTATACTCGTGGTCTAGGCAGGTATTCGGCTATATTTGTTTCATCTTCTAATTAATTGGACACTTTTTCCACCTCAGCACCTTTTTGCATTACCTATTTTAAAAATAGCATGCATTATTTTGAGTATCGCTGTCATAATATTCTTTTTATTTCAGAGATGCATGGCCTCAATTTTGCAATCACCATTTTGCAGTTTATCACCATTATTAAATATTTTATGTTATATTTCATGCACTTCTATAGACCTTTGAAGCTAATAGTTTAACGAGGGCCCGCTGATAGAATATATTACAAAGAAAGCTCATGAATTTATGAAGGGACACGCACACACCATTTCAGCAATTGGGGCAAATCAGGAGGGAGGATGGTGAAAACAAATGAATCATATATTGGTCACACTGAAGTAACCATTTGGACCAAGCTCTTTGATGTTGGCAAGGCCCCAGGGCCAAGTGAATTTCATTCTTCAAAGAAATAGTTACATCAACCATAAAATCCCTTTTAGTGTTCTCAAGATCAGAACAGGGATGGAATGCAGATAACTCCTACATTAGCACGGATACATAGAGATACCATTACATAATCTATACTCTAGAATATGTTTGAAGACAGAACATGGCATCGGTGATGGATGTTTGAAAACTTATACATTATCCCAGAAGTAGAGGACAGCAAAATCTGGCTGATCATTCTTTTAGCTCTGACCTCAGTTCCTGGCAGGTACGGAGACCGTCTTTCCCAGAAAGTGAATTGATGGCTGGTGAAATTGAGTTCTTTGATTTAAGTAACTGGTTGTGCTCAACAGAGAGTCAAAAGACAACCGAAACATTCCCTCAAACCTCTCCCCCAACGAACACAGAAGAATTACTGCCGCTGACATGATATTTGGTTTGATAGATGGAACTCACACTGGCTTTCTGAGTGAAATTGGAGTCAGTGACGCTAGGCGTTTTTGCACAACGTTCCTTACATCTGGAACGTCCTTCCCTCCGTGATCATGTGTTCAAATCTACACAATTTTGATAAATCATCTCCATAGAAAGGTCATCTGTGATCCCGTCCCATTTCCCCTTCTTTCTCTGGCATCCCTGTCTCCCCGCTTGCAGAACAAAAAGAGGAGGAAGAGAGGGAAGTGGAAGAGGAGGAAGAGAGGTCAAACAACAACAACAACAACAACAACAACAACAACAACAACTAGCTCTTAGTGACTGAGCATTTATTGTGTAGGAGGGGGTGGGCTTCATATCCATGGTCAGATTATCACAATAACTCTCTCAGAAAGGAAATATTATTACAATTTTACAGAGAGGCAGACAAGCTCATCTTAGATGTTAACTGTCCAAGGTCACTTGTCTAACAATTGATGGGATCTAAATTCAAATTCCACGTCTGTTTGAGTCCACGGCACTACACTGCTTTCCTATGAGCTTCCTGAGGGCAGGGCCTATGTCTGATTAATCTGTTTTACCTGCAATACCTTGCAAGAATAAGTATTGGACACTTGTTTTTTTTTTTTTTTTTTTTTTTTGGCTAATTATATCCATGCATATCAGAGAGCAAGAGGAAGATATTACTTTCAGGATGAAAACATATCAAGCTGAAAAAGGGTATATTGCATATGACTATTCTTTGGCTAATAGTAATAATAGCATTAATAATATTCATCTTTATAACCTTTTCCAGTTTCCAAAAATGTTCACATAGCATCAAAGACATTAAAAATCAGAAAAGTAGACCGTTAGTGTAATTTTTATTATTGTATCAATAGCTGGGGAGTACACATAGCATACTATATATACTTTAAAAAGAACTTATTAAAATAATTTGCTTTGACCTAGAAAAAATAACTTTTATATGTTAGGCTTCCAGATATTTAAATTGATATGAAGAGCTGCCTAAAATACTCAAAACCTTTAAGCTCCATAAAGGAACTCTATCAAATTCTTAGGTACTTACTAAGATTAATAATATCCACAAAAGGGGGAGCCTGGGTGGCTCAGTCAGTTAAGCGGTTGACTTTGGCTCAGGTCATGATCTCGTGGTTCGTGAGATCGAGCCCCATGTCAGGCTCTGTGCTGACAGCTCAGAGCCTGGAGCCTGCTCTGGTTTTTGTGTCTCCTACTCCCTGCCCCTCCCCCACTCACACTCTCTCTCTCTCTCTCTCTCTCAAAATTAAATAAACATTAAAATTTTTTTTTTAAAGATTAAAAAAAATCCACAAAAGGGGTGTCTGGCTGGCTCAGTTGGTAAAGCATGAGACTCTTGATTTTGGGGTTGTAGGTTCGAGCCCCACATTGGGTGTAGAGATTACTTACGAAAATAAAATCTTAAAAAAAAAAAATATCCACAATTGTGCCGTCATTATTAAGTATTAAGAAAGCATGCCAAGACAGAATTGAAAGATGTCAAATTGAAAACCACCATTTTCATCCTCCAGGACAATAATTCTCAGTCTGTGCTAAAATTAAAGAACATTTCTCACTTGATTCGTACAATTTTTGGTCCAATTTTTGCCTTTGAAGGTAAAAGCAGCTCTTCAGTCTGTACTAGGGGAAAAGAACACGAAGTGCTAGCTCCTTGGCAGCCACAGCTGACCAGATTTACTGATAAAATGCGAGGCATCCTAAATTGTTAACTTATCGAACACTGCTCTTTCATAGCAACGGAAGTCTTATTCATCCCTCGTTGAGGTTTTCAAAACAGTCCCAAATGGACAAATTACATTTAATGTGAAAGAATGCCAGTATTTTAATTGCCAACCTGATATTATCAGCTCTGATATGATGTGGAGAGTTTAACTTTTTAAACTCAGTACACAAAAAGACCAGGCCACAATTGAAATGACAAAAATGCGTGGGACACAATATCACCATTTAAGACAACAATATCAGCCAAGACAATTTAGATAAGAGCCATTGAGATGGGATAAAATTCAAGAAACATTTCTGAGAGCTACCACAAAGACTTTTGCCGGGGGTTTTAGAACAAGGAAACAGAGGAGGGAAATAATGCTTATAATGTTTATGTTATTGTAGCATAAAGCCCCAATTATCTAGGCTGTGTGGGGAATCAGGTGTTTGGCTTAAATTTTTTTTGGTTAGCCGAGAGTTACTCTAAAACCCAGTAATATTTCAGCCATTGTTGTTGAACTTGTTCCAAAGCAGTTGAATAGCACCTAGGGATTATAAATTGCATTTTTCTTTGTGGATCTTGAAATGTTTCAATGTGATTGCCCTTTGTGGATCTTCCAATGTTCTTCACAGTCATCATTTCTGATTGGGCAGAACTATAATGGTAGACATGGAGTTGGGGGTGAACCTAGGATACAATGGAAAAATGTACCTAAAACTAAATATATAATGTGAATTTCGTTGGTATTGATTTCCCTCCTTTTAAAGCGCCCTCCTGTGCAGGCAGAAAAGGTGATTATCTTCTGGGCATAATTCGGGGGTTCTTAGGGGTTCTCCTGACTCCTAAAATGTTCTTAGCCACACCGATCACCACTAGATGTGCGGTAAGAAAGTATAAATTAATGATTTTATTATACAATTATCTCTGGAAGTGCTGAAAATTGATGTGTTCATACCATAGTCTAAATTAATCTGATCGAACCACTTTCCATCAGATAGCTACCTGAGTTATGTAAGCAGCTGCAATGGAACTTTTAATTGGGAAAGGGATTTTTAGAACATACAGGATTTTCAGGGAATCATGCAGTGCTTACATAATAAATAATGAAAGGAAAAACTTATTCTTATTAGCAAGTATTTTTTTTTTACTTATTTTTAAAATCAGTTGTTTTTAAGTTTATTTATCTTGAGAGACAGAGAGCACGAGCAGGGGAGGGAAAGAGAGAAAGGGAGAGAGAAAGTCCCACATAGGCTCTGAGCTGTCAGCGCAGAGCCCTACGGGGGGACCCGACCCCCCAGGTCACGAAACCATGACCTGAGCCAAAACCAAGAGTGGGACTTTCAACCGACTGAGCCACCCAGGTGTCCCAGGAAGTATTTTTAAACCTTTCATTATGAAAGTCACTAATGTTAAATTATCACATTATTTTGTGATTGCCCTTTTTACTCAATATTATCCTTTAAAACACCTCATATTCTGTGATGGCAGGGAATATCTTCTCTGTAACACTCATCATACTCATATGATTATTTAATTAATATGTGAAGTGAGGCTTTACCATTATATTCACTGTTCTTAGCAGAGTCCCTGATGTGGAGTAGAAATTCAAAAAATATTTGTTGAAAGAATAAATGTATTAATGATATGAAAATATTTGTGAACAGTAAACAGAAAGCTAGAAGGGAGTTCTATAAGTAGCAATTGGTATTATTACAATTGTTATTATTTCAAAAGTACTCTAAATATTTATAGCTGAGAAAACTCGGGTTCAGAGATGTTACATACATCCATAACCCTCTGAACTTCTCCATCATAAAATTTTTCATAATTTGTTATTGAACAGTTTATTTACTGTTAGCCTACACTCCAGACCACAGGTTCTTTTTTTTAATGCCTTTTTTTTTAAGTTTATTTATTTATTTTGAAAGAGAGAGAGCGTGAGCAGGAAAGGGGCAGAGAGAGGGGGGGACAGAGGATCCAAAGCGGGCTCTGTGCTGACAGCAGAGAGCCCCATGTGGGGCTCAAACCCATGAACCGTGAGATCATGACCTGAGCCGAAGTGATGCTCGACTGACAGAGCCACCGAGGCAACCCTAGACTATAGATTCTAAGGTGGCAGAGGCCAATGTAGTTTCATTTCTGTTATAGCACAAAACCTACCTGAGTATCTACCCTAACGAATTTCTTGACAAATATCAGTTGGTAAACCAATGATTAAAATTTCATTTGATAGCATTAATCATCTTGTACAAGGTTTAAGAGAAAAGGGTAGAAATGTTTTAGTGTATGCCAGGTGTCCATGATTAAAATGTCCATTTACAAATGAAACTTTTATTCTATCTAATGTCCTGCAGCAACCACTTCCTTGGATTTCTGAGATAGTACTTTGTCTACAGGATATGGTGTAGGTGAGATAAAATGATTTATATAAAATTAATAACAAGCCTGAATTTGAGCTATATTGGAAGGTATATCCTACACTTCAGAATATTTCAGGATTAATTTTACTCTGTACAACAAAGTGGATTTCTCACAAGAGTTTGATATATATAACATATAGTTGGCATATCTAGATGGTATATACCATATTTATATAGATTTATATAACCTGTATTTCCATATCGACTTCACCTGTAATCTCACCATGTTATAGTATATATTGAAAATACTTTGTGCCCATTTAACATGCAACGAACTCCGATCACCAATTGTCATCTAGGCACTCAACTTGGCTTTAAGAACCCAAGTGAGAGATGATGAGAATTGAAATTGGGCAAGTGGCAGGGATGATAAAGAGGAAGAGAGAACGGGGAGGTGTAAGAGAGCGTTAGTGGTTTGGGGTGACATTTTCATTGGTTTCACTAAGGTCAGCTCACGTTTTATTCTAAATTCTGTGTTAGACTCCCTTTTTCTTTCAATTCAATAAGCATTAGTAATAGTTAACGGATACCCAAGATTCTGTGCTTGGTTCTAGGTAAAGGGGCCAATAAGCCAATTTGCTTCGGAGGAGCTCACAGTCCACTGGTGATCAATAAATGGTACTGAGTACAGTGTTTCCTAGAATAGCTAACTGTAAATTATGGGATAGACAAAGTATAACAAGTGGTCAACTCAACTTGGAAATACCAGGGAATATGTCAAAAAGAAGATGCTTAAACTCTAGGAGTCTCTCAGGGAGAAGAGCTGAGAATGGCATTCCGTACAGTTGGTATACAGAAGGGCTGAAACATATGAAAGTCTGGGACATATCTTAAGAGCCTTGTAGGTCATGCTCAGGACCTTGGGTTTATTTTTGGGGGGATTGTTATGAAAACTTGATTGCTTTTAAGCAAAAGGCAGACTAGATCAGCTCTAGTTTTCAAAAAGTCTTCAGGTTAGCATGTGGAGATCACACTGGAGGGGTACAATCCTAGAAACCAGGAGACCAGTTAGGTGACTGTTTTGGTAGTCCCAGAGAGAGACAATGAGGCCCAGGATGGGGTAATAGCAGACAGGATGCAGAGGGGAGGATGAACTGGAGAGACAGAAATTAAAAGCTAGGGGCACTTGGGTGGCTCAGTGGGTTAAGTGTCCAAGTCTTGATTTCGGCTAGGGTCATGATCTCATTGTTTTGTGAGTTCGAGCCCTGCATCAGGCTCTATGCTGATAGTACAGAGCCTGCTTGGGATTCCCTCTCTCCCTCTCTCTCTCTATCCCTCCCCTGCTCGCTCACTGGCTCTCAAAAAGAAATAAACTTTAAAAAAAAAAATTGAAAGCTATCGGACATGATATGGTAGATGGGGGAGAAGGAAAATTCTAGAATGGATCCTATCATCACAAAATTTGTTTTTAATAATGTAACCCTAGAGGTGCCAACATGGAAGCAAGCTCAATCTGACTGCGAACGTCTTATAGTCAGTGTGTGCTGAGTTTTCTGCGAAACTATGCCCGTAGATGGAAAATGACATGTAAGCATACGGCAGAATGGCCTCAACTACTATTTCTAAGTAGCATAATGATTGTGACGTCCAAACTCAATTTTCAACCTAAATGAAACTTTAAGCAGCACAATGAATAATTTGTAGTAGTTGACAGACATGTAATAATAAAAAAAAAAAGTTTCATATATGCATTTGCTGACATCAGCTTCCTCATTATGTTTCAAACAGTTGGGCGTAAGATATCTAAAATAATGGGGCCATCTGTAGAAAATCTTACAAACGTTACTACAAAATATAGTTGACATGCTGACATTAAAAATGTCTACCACCAGTTGGTTCTTTAATGTCTTTTTTTTTTTTTTTCAACGTTTATTTATTTTTGGGACAGAGAGAGACAGAGCGTGAACGGGGGAGGGGCAGAGAGAGAGGGAGACACAGAATCGGAAACAGGCTCCAGGCTCTGAGCCATCAGCCCAGAGCCCGACGCGGGGCTCGAACTCCCGGACCGCGAGACCGTGACCTGGCTGAAGTCGGCCGCTTAACCGACTGCGCCACCCAGGCACCCCCACCAGTTGGTTCTTAAAGTATTGCCTGCATGGCAAAATAGTGTACCGTTGTAGAGACAGAGATCAGGAGTAGACCTCTCAGCCTTGGGATCAAGGTCTCTGCCGTTGCTTATGCCTGGGTTTGCTGATGAATCTGGGCCTTTGGTAAGTTCCGTAGCCTTTCTGAGCTTGATTTTCCACATACACAAATTAAGATTGATGATGACGAACGTATGTTGCCTACATGAAGGTTTGCTAACATGCTTGCTGAACACAACTGAAACAGCAATGAACGTGAAGATTTTATTATTTGTTATTGGGAAGAAAATTAATATATGAAACCAAAAAGACTGAAGCAAAGAGAGAAAAGGAGAAAGAAGAATGAAAGAAAAGAAGGAAAGGGAAAAGAATCGATAGATTAGACAAATAGATGACAGATAGAAGAAACAAAGAAAGAACGTAAGTAAATGAATAGAAGAAATAGAGAAAAAACATGAGGGTGACCCAAAGCATCTGAAATGTTTTCCCTACGAGGACAGCATTAGACGGCTGCGCCTACAGATGGAAAGTACTTATGCTTTTTTCTAGAAGTATAAGAAAACCCTGTGGGGTCATATGTCCTGTTGCTGTGGCATCAAAGGGAGCCCCGAGGCCGAAGGAAAATGGGAGAGGGTAGTCCTCTGAACACTGAAATGAGGGACGGGCACGGTGACGGCCCTTGCATGGCCCTAGGTGAGAGGGTACCCAGCGTCCCCAGGGAGAGGTGGGTTGCTTTGGCAGTTCCCTTGCTGCTGGGCAATGGGGAATCCAGACTGGGGGTGAGGCCGCACTGAACAAAGGATTACGGAGACGAGGAGGGGCGGAAATCAGTCCTTCAGGGCTCAGAAAGTCCTCTGGGTGGCTGAATAGGGCTTATTGATACTCATTTCTCCGTGGCTTGGATATGAGGCAAACATTATTGGTTATTAAAAACCGAAGATGTGAAAATCGAGGGAGCTGAGAGAAAGCAAGAGGAAGAATCCCGATATACTTGGCTATCAGCCCAGATTCCTCAGCATTCAATAAGCTGACGATCCCAATTTCCTTTTGATTGCGATCTTGTCACACGGAGCTTTTCTATTCTCCACCAATACTATTTAATCCAGTCTTTTCAATAATTTTCTAAGAACTATTCAGTTGGATTTCATTATAGGAGCAAAGCATACTGATTCAGTTCTGACCTAGGTTCCCCACCCCCAGCCCCGCCCCCTCCCCGGCCAGTTAGACCCACTGGTGTGTAGAATCATGATGGGCTTCCCTCTTTTGGTTTCCTTTACCATTTGCCATCCAATTCAGTACAGTCCAAATGCTGACAATTGTACCATGTGAATAAGGCCACTGAGTACAGGTTATACTGCGTGTCATTGGAAGACAGGGTCACCAAAATGCCTGGCCTGGGACACAAGGACACCAGAATTCCAAGTAAGTATTTGGCAAATTATCCTTTTCCCTGTGCTGCTTCATTCCAAACTGTACTGAGTTAATTTGCCAAGCACTATCAAACATATTACGCAAATATTATTTCTGCTGCTTAAACAGGATTCCAACAAATACTGAGCCCCTGTCATGCTGGCCTTAGAGGAAGGCAAGGGCATGCCAAGGCTGGCAGCAAATACAACTATTGATAAGGTTAAAAACCTTAAGGGGAGGGGCGCCTGGATGGCTCAGTCGGTTAAGCAGCCGGCCGACTTCGGCTCAGGTCATGATCTCGCGGTCCGTGAGTTCGAGCCCCGCGTCGGGCTCTGTGCTGACAGCTCAGAGCCTGGAGCCTGTTTCAGATTCTGTGTCTCCCTCTCTCTGACCCTCCCCCATTCATGCTCTGTCTCTCTCTGTCTCAAAAATAAATAAATGTTAAAAAAAAAAAAAAAGAACCTTAAGGGGAGATCTTATACTGTATGTTAACTGTACTAGAATATAAAAAATAAAAACAAACTTTTGTAAATTTTAGAAAAAGGAACTTATGAGGGGAAAATTACAAGTATGCATCTTAATTAAGTTAGGAGTACTCACCAAAATGGTGGAAGATTTTCAAATGGAAATCTGTAATTTTTAAACCACCAAAATAGCATTTGATATTTCCAGTGGAAGGTGGGGAAGGAGGAAAAAACTCAAGTGGAAAAAACAATTAATTGAGCAAAGAAGCCAGTAAATACGTTGGTAAATTTCAACCAACACTGACTGCCTAAAACAATAACAATTATGTTTAATTGGAGGAATCAAAATGTAGAATTAAAGTATTAGAAGACAATAAAATGGAAAAGAAATAAGCATCAGAAAAAATTCAAAAGACAGGAAGGGAAGCTTGTGTTTATAGCGTTCTAAAGTCCTTTTACTTTTATCAGAATAAAGTAGAAATGTTGATCTGCTTTAGAATTTAATTATTAATATTTATATATACATTTTTTTCTTTGAGAGAGTGTACAAGCTGGGGAGAGGGGCGGGGGGGGGGGAAGCAGGCTCCTTGCTAAGCGTGGATACTCAGCATGGATAGCCCAATACTGGGCTCGATCCCATGACCCTGGGAACATGACCTCAGCCGAAATCAAGAGCCATATGCTCATCAGACGGAGCCACCCAGGCACCGCCTTGATATTAACACATTCAGGTCAATTGCTGAAAGCGTGTGTGTGTGTGTGTGTGTGTGTGTGTGTGTGTGTAGATTGTATCATTTCCGAAGTTGCAACAGTAGAGAAAAAATAAAATTTGAGAAATTCTCAAGCCATCCAGATATAAAAAGAAGGAAAGAGAAATAATAAAAAGCACTTTGAAAATCGAACAGAAAGCACAAGCTAGGATCATGGAACTAAGTCTCGTCAGCCAGCAATCAAAATAAATGCCAACAGACTGCTGAAGGGGTTCAGGACACGACCCCCAAGAATGTGCTTTGACATGCGGGTTATTATTTTGAGCTGAAAGGACTCGAGGCCCTGGGGCTTCAGGATAAATTTTTGTCATTCCCTTAACTGACGTGGGAAATGGGTCCGGAGCCAACAGCCAAGAAGGAATGCTTGAGACATCTTCGGTGCAAAAAGGTGGTTTTATTAAAGCATGGGGAAAGGACCCAAGGGCAGAAACAGCTGCACTGCAATTGTGAAGAGCAACTGATTATATCCTTGGGAGCTGGGGGAGGTAAAGACGAGCAGAAATTTCTAAAACGACTTTCATATGCTAAAGAAGGCTTACCGGATCCAGGAGGCCTAGCTGTCTTCAAGCTAAGGTTGTTTTTTCCCTCTAGTGGGGGTCTTTCCTGAGGTGGAGAGCAAAGGCCAAGGAAAAAATAGTTAAACTCCTTTGTAACTTACAGCCCACTGACAAGTCCTTGAGACAGTGTGAGTGACCTTCCTCCAGGAATCTAACTGCCTCCGTGTTAACACTTTGCTAGAGGCAGAAGGTAACCCTGGCTTAACATTAGCCTGACCTCTAGGATCCGTAAAAACTCCTTTGGAAACTTCCTTTATCTCCCCACCTCCCCCACCGCTGCCCCCAACCCAAGATATGTGTTAGCAATCATCCTCCAAGCATAGGGACCACTGATACACATCCGAAGGGTCTCATGACGGAGGGTTTACTAGACGGCAATAAATGACCTAACTACAGCTAGCCCCTCAAGGTCCGGGAAACCTTGCTTCCAAACTCCTTAGAGACTTACTATCCCTAATCCCCTCCCAACTTGAAAGTATGTAATCACTCACTCCTCACAACCCCAGTGCGGCTCTTTCCGCCCACGGGACCGAAGATGCCTCAAGAATTCTCTCTTGGCCGAACCCCAACATTTCACATCTCCCAGAATAAGGATTATTGACACAGATATATTTGATCTGAGTGGCCCATCTGTATGGCAGGGCAAACATCTACTGTTCTTATGGTCCCTAAAGTGCATTCCTTTCCTCTGAAATCACAGACCCCGACCCCTTCTCCTTAGTTCAGAATGACATAGACACCTAATTTTTGCCTGTGTTTGAAATTTCCATGTCTATGTGGATTGCCCGTACGTATGCCTATTAAATCTGATTTTCTCCTGTGAATCTGTCTCATGTCAACTTGATTCTTAGTCCAGCCAGAAGGACCTTTGAAGTTATTAAATTATTCACGAATAAGGCAGCATCCCACCTAGCAAGTAGAGAAAGGCCCAGAGGGGTTGTACAAAATGGAAGGTTGTTAGAGCAGGAGGGATGGGCAAGGAAGTCATTAGCAAAACAAAAGAAAGGATGGCTTCATCTTCCTTTGAGAAAGGAGGGAAATTCCTTTGAGAAAGGAGGGAAATTTTTATCCTATGGATGACCTCACTAGGGCTGATCAGGAAGTGTCAGATCCACTGTTAAAAGGCCACTTTCCTGCGAGAGGTGGAAACTGTAATTAAGTCTCAGTTTGCTGGGGGGGTTGGGGGGAGCAAATGCCTCATCATTTGGGGCTTTTTGTTTATTATTTTTTTTAGCAATTACCCTCTTTTGATCAGACTATAGCCTGAGAGGTGTGACTGATGAAGTTTTGGGGTGATGGGGGGTTCGTAGGGCCCCAGAGCCGACGACCAAGAAAGAATTCTTGAAGACGTCTTTGGTGCAAAAAGGTGATTTTGTTAAAGCACAGGGACAGGACCTGTGGGCGGAAAGAGCCGCACTGTGTGGTTGGTGACCCTTTTATGGGGGGGGGGGGAGTTTCCAAAGAGACTTTCACATGCGAAATACTTCCTGGAGGCCTGGCTATCATCAAGCTGACGGTAGTTTCCCCCCCCCCCCCCCCCCCCCCCAGCGAGTCATTAACGTTAAGACAGTGGGGAGTTCCTGGATGCTGGCCTATTGATGGGACTGCCTTTTTCTGGTAAACTGGTGGAGGCTCTTACCAGTTTAACCGTTTGTTTTTTGTCCTTTCCCGTTTTCGGGCAGCCGGGAGTGTCCTAGGAATATCATACACGTCCCTCCTTTGCCCTCAGCTAGCCCCACGCTCCCTCATCACGATGAAAACAAATTAGGGCGTAAGCACCAGTCTGAGCTGCCACTAAGCAGTTCTTCTGGTTTCTTACTGATCCTCTGTGTGATATTCACAGATGCTGAGATCTTAGAGCTTTTGTGTTTACAACAGCCCCCCTCCCCTTATTCAGGGGAAGTACATTCCAGGACCCCCAGGGGATGCCCCGGACCTCAGCTAGTACTGAACCCTACATAGACTATGTTATTTCCTATACATACATACCAAGCGACGATAGTTTAATTTATAAATCAGGCGCGAGAAGAGATGAACAACAGCAATAATTAACTAGAACGATGGTTACAATAGACTGTAGTAAAAGTTACGTGAATGTGGTCTCTCAATTACCTTCTTGTGATGACGTCAGAGGACAAAATGGCTACGTGATGAGACAAAGTAAGGTGAATGGCTCAGCGACAAGACTACTGACCTGACAATGTGCCAGGAGGAAGACCATCAGCTTGTGGATGTCGGTTGCCCCTGGGGAACTGAAACTATGGATAAGGGGACTGGGGACTACACTTCTAATATTTGTGGAGAGGACACTATAGGCCCAGTTTCCAAATACCTCCCTCTCTTTTTCTTCTGATGAGAAACTTCTCCTTAAAGTTTACATTCTAAGAATGGCAATTAGGTCCTAGAGAAGAGGATAGAAAGTTTACATCACACAGGCACAGATTTGGTGCTAGACAACTCTGTTTCCAAAGTCCTGATCTTTTCAAGACTCTTTTCTTTTTTAAGCTTATTTATTTTGAGAAAGAAAGAGAGAGAGAGAGAGCTCGCACCTAAGTTCAGGAGGGGCAGAGAGGGAATCCCAAGCAGGCTGAGTGCTTTCAGCCCAGAGCCCTACTCGGGGTTCGAACTCACGATCAAGACCTCAGCCAAAATCAAGAGTCCAACCCTTACCCAACTGAGCCCCCAGGCAGCCCCCTGATCTTTTCAAGCCTCTTAAAAGGAACAGGCAACGTTTGGGGGCTTGGCAAAAAAAAGGGGGGGGGGGCAGGTGAACTTCGAACTTCTAGAGCCACACCTCTGGGCCTACAGAGATTTGCAGGATAAAGAGTCATTTCCAATTCCACAAAGAACTCAATTGCAGCCTGAATGATCAGCTTAGGGGAGAAAGCCTTAAAAACATTTCTATCGGGCTCTGAATATCACCTTCCAATTTGGTCAAATTTTTTATCATGAAGTTATTAGATCATTTCAAACATCTTGTTAAGGTTTCAGCCAGGACGAACAGTAAATATTTCTGGCAGTATTGAATAAACCCATTAATTTTCATTTTAGCTTCCCCTTGACTATTTAAGGGAATTACTGGTAATAGTTTACTGGAAAACACGTTGGAGTCCGGATGGTTGTGGGAGGGGCCCCTGTGGAGGCCCTCCTCTAGAGGTAGATATCTACTTGAGAAGAATTTGCATAGGAACTTTGAGGATGATGTCTTTTCCAGTGTCCTAGTTGATTACAATTGAGACATCGATTTCTGGGCCAGTGTTTTGATAATGTTTGCCATCTTGCCCCAGGGTCCCTTCAAAATGCTCAGCTATAGTCACTAAAGCAGTAGCCTCCCATCCTATTTTCTGCCTTTTTTTTTTTTTTTTTTTTATCAATCCACTCATCTCAGGAGATAATCCTTTTACAAAGAGAGCAGCTAGAACAGGCTGGGTAACCTTATTTATTGTATTGGATTCCGAATACCCTAAGAAGAGAGCCTCCAAGCAGGCTTTAAGGACTGCCACGGATTCGTTTTTCTTTTGTTTGTTTGAATAATAGACCCATCAGTACAGGCAGGGAAGATTCTAGGAAAGGCTTGTAGAAGTTCAGATGCAGGGGCGCCTGGCTGGCTCAGTTGGTTCAGGATACGACTCTATATCTCAGGGTAATGAGTTCAAGCCCCAAGCAGGATGTAGGGTTTACTTCCAAAGAACTAAGTTCGGTTGCTATTTTGAGAGCCCCTTCTGGTAGAGGACCCCAAATATCATCCTCGGGGTGGGGTTTACCATCTGGCTTCCTGCATCCATTTTGGGGCTTCCTCAGGTCCTACCAACAGACACACAGATTGATACAAATCTGCCACCCTGGATTCTAAAGTCTTTAAAAAACAACTTTTGGGATTCCTCCCTGGGCTTCGTAAATTCTTTAACTTATAACCCTTAGTTCAGCCTTCGAGCCAGGGGTGAAGGACACCTGAGCGGGTTTGTCTGCAACCTCAGGGAGTTTGATTTTGAACAGTAACTACTAGTCTTTTCAGAGTGGAAAGGCAATTCGGACAGAAAATCAGTGAAAAGTGAGTACTGAGGGGAAAAAGGAAGGGCGGTAGAGGGGGTGATAGCAGGCCCCCCTACTCTGTTTTCCGTTCCTCTTGTCGAGGCCACTTGTAGGCAAATGGGCTTGAGTGATGAGATATAGCAAGGGGCCCACGGCGAGCATCTGGCTGAATACAGACAGGCCCATCAGGCGACTCACCTCAAAATATCCATGGGCCCAAACCAACTAATGGGCTACTTACAATTAGGCACAGTTACCAAAAAAGGGAGAATTCCAGAGGATACCACAGTTGCTTACCTTCCCTCTCCTTGCCTCCTAGCAGACCACAGCCTCTCCTCAGCAGTCCTGCCCACAGCTCCCTCAAGGTGTATTCAATAAACCCCTTTTGTGACTTATTGTTTCACCTCCCAGGCCACAGCTTCTACCCGATCATCGCCCCACGTTTGGAGGCCCCCACCTGATTGAGAGACATCCCATTTAGACACCAGACTTGTGTCTTTAATTTTTCATCGGTCTTGGGTAACAAGCTTTTTAAATGGAACTATTTTGGAATCTTGAAGCCTTTTGCAAGCTTCTGTATACCAATTAAAGTCGGCATCCCGTTCTCCGTGTTCAACTTGGGATCCCTTGCTTTCGAATGAATTTCTTTTTAAAAATGTGTTTAAAAATTTTTTAATGTTTCTTTATTTTTCAGAGAGTGAGAGACACAGAGAGGGCAAGTGGGGGAGGGGCGGAGAGAGAGGGAGACACAGAATCCGAAGCGGGCTCCGGGCTCCAGCTGTCAGCCCAGAGCCAGGCTCACACTCAGGAACCACACGATCATGACCTGAGCTGAAGTCGGACGCCTCACCGACTGAGCCCCCCAGGCGCCCCTCAAGTGAATTTCTTAAATGAGGGATCGTGTCTGATTGGAATGCTCCCCATAATAGCCATTGTAATTCTGGGTTCTTTTTGGTAAAATTTTGCCATCTTGCTAGATACCCGTAACTTCCAGGCCTACAATTCTTATACATAAAATAAGCAGGTCGCCAAAAGGTGGCACGCTCAACTCTTAGGATCTAAAGGATCCCATTTCTTTAGTTGGGTGTTTGAGTTTCTCAGAGCCAACGTAACACCTAAGCGCTTTGGCTTCCACGATTCCCTTTTGGCAATAGTCTTCACCTTAATGTGCACATAAACAGAAAGCAACAGTAACTGAGGAAATGGAAGCATGGAAACCAGCAGTAACCAATGAACCAGGGACTGAGGACAAGATCGAACCAGCCAGCCTCAAAGAATGGTGAATGTGGACTAATTTAAAGAAAGAAAGAAAGAAAGAAAGAAAGAAAGAAAGAAAGAAAGAAAGAAACACTAAAGCTGGGACCAGCCGTTCCCAGTGTGGAATCTGGGGAAGGATCCCAGAGAAATGGAGAATTGGGAGACTGTCACTAATTCCCAGCATGGAATCCAGGGGCAAACCCAAGGTAAATGACCCAGGCATGGTGACGCAGCAGTAAGCTGCTACTGACCTGAAAACAAGAGAAGAAGGATCATCTGCTAGTTGTGGAGACTGCATTTAAAAAGGATGAGACCAAAGTTAGGAAAGACATGGGGGATAGAGAAAGCAGTTCGAATGGCATTGCTTGCCTTCAGGGGGACAAAAAAAAAAAAAAAAAAAAAAAAAAAAAGATGAATTAAGGAAGTGAAATAGAAAAAGAAAGAAAAAATAATTCAAGATACACTCCAGAGGTGAAACTGACAGGACCTGGTGAGTGAAAGAAACAAAACAAATATTACTGTTGTACTAAGTTCTTCATTACTTAAAGGCCACACTGCGATTATATGGATACATTTGTTTCCTTGTGTAGCGGGGAGGCCTGTGGGCAGATAAGTGGCCGCAGTTCTTGAGCCAAATATACACTTTTCTTATAAATTCTCAAGTTGGCATTCTGCGTCATTTATCTGGGTCTTGTAAGTTTGGTGCAGAGCCCGACATGGGGCTCGATCTCACAAACCGTGAGATCATGACCTGAGCCGAGATCCAGAGTCTATGACCTCACTTCTTAATTGAAATGGAAACTGAATAATGGACATGTAGAAATGTCTGTGAGCTTCTATTCTGCCTGTGAGGAACAAGAGGGTCGGCAAACCTAAACAAGACAATCTATTAATTCATTTGACAATTATTTTTGGTTCACGCCATACGTTAGAGACTATTACTACTAATAATGCAAAACTCTATGAATATACTAATAATGATCAGATTATACTTGATTTCATTTAAGTTGTCTCTTAGTATTACAACATATCAATCCCGTGAAGTTATCTCAATACCTGAAAGGCTCATAAAATCCTTAAAGAATCTTTTGCAAAAACCAAGATTTACCAGCATCCTCTGGAAATATTCCATTCCCACCAATATTCAAGATCCATAAGCAGGTTCCATGTCATTATAGAAAGTGAGTTCCATAACCTGGCTTCACATACTGAACAGATGCAAATACCCTTCTAGAGGGTTTGTCTCATCATTCCAAAAATTGTTTTTTTCGGTTTGTGTCTTTTTTTACCTTTCTGGTTTTTTTTGTCTTGCACTCTATAGATGTACTAAATTTTTATCAAAATTTACTATCTCATTCAGCAGATCTACTTTGTGCCAGACACTATTAGCAGTACCCAAGACATGGTAATTTTACTCATGGAATTTTATAATCTAGTGAAGGAGAGAGACAATACACAGGCAACTGAGTAGAATAATTACGTGGAATGATAGAATTCATTGATATGGTAAAACAGGGTATGTAATGGAGTGTGACAAATACAAATACAGTAAAACTTTGCATTGCGAGTAACTTGTTCTGTGTGTGTTGTGCAAGACAAGCAAACATTTCTTTTTTTTTTTTTTTTTCCTTCTTGGTCATTACTGAGAACTTTTTTTTTTTTTTAATTGACATCCAAGTTAGTTAGCATCTAGTACAACAATGATTTCAGGAGTAGATTCCTTAATGCTCCTTCCCCATTTAGCCCATCCCCCCTCCCACAACCCCTCCAGGAACCCTCAGTTTGTTCTCCACATTTAAGAGTCTCTTATGTTTTTGTCCCCCTCCCTGTTTTTATATTATTTTTGTTTCCCTTCCCTTATGTTCATCTGTTTTGGATCTTAAAGTCCTCATATGAGTGAAGTCATGATATTTGTCTTTCTCTGACTAATTTCACTTAGCATAATACCCTCCAGTTCCATCCATGTAGTTGCAAATGGCAAGATTTCATTCTTTTTGATTGCCGAGTAGTACTCCATTGTATATATATACCACATCTTCTTTATCCATTCATCCATCCATGGACATTTGGGCTCTTTCCATACTTTGGCTATTGTTGATAGTGCTGCCATAAACATGGGGGTGCATATGTCCCTTCGAAACAGCACACCTGTATCCCTTGGATAAATACCTAGTAGTGCAATTGCTGGGTCGTAGGGTAGTTCCATTTTTAATTTTTTGAGGAACCTCCACACTGTTTTCCAGAGTGGCTGCACCAGCTTGCATTCCCACCAGCAGTGCCAAAGAGATCCTCTTTCTCCGCATCCTCACCAACGCCTGTTGTTGCCTGAGTTGTTCATGTGAGCCATTCTGACAGGGGTGAGGTGGTATCTCACTGTGGTTTTGATTTGTATTTCCCTGGTGATGAGTGATGTGGAACATTTTTTCATGTGTCGGTTGGCCATCTGGAGGTCTTCTTTGGAGAAATGTCTATTCATGTCTTTTGCCCATTTCTTCACTGGATTATTTGTTTTTTGGGTGTTGAGTTTGAGAAGTTCTTTATAGATTTTGGATACTAACCCTTTATCTGATACGTCGTTTGTAAATATCTTCTCCCATTCTGTCAGTTGCCTTTTAGTTTTGCTGACTGTTTCCTTCGCTGTGCAGAAGCTTTTTATTTTGATGAGGTCCCAGTAGTTCATTTTTGCTTTTGGTTTCCCTTGCCTCCGGAGACGTATTGAGTAAGAAGTTGCTGCGGCCAAGGTCAAAGAGGTTTTTGCCTGCTTTCTCCTCGAGGATTTTGATGGCTTCCTGTCTTACATTTAGGTCTTTCATCCATTTTGAGTTTATTTTTGTGTATAGTGTAAGAAAGTGGTCCAGGTTCATTTTTCTGCATGTCGCTGTCCAGTTTTCCCAGCACCACTTGCTGAAGAGACTGTCTTTATTCCATTGGATATTCTTTTCTGGTTTGTGAAAGATTAGTTGGCCAAACATTTGTGGGTCCATTTCTGGGTTTTCTGTTCTGTTCCACTGATCTGAGTGTCTGTTTTTGTGCCAAGATGAGCAAACATTTCTAATAAACTTTTAACTTGATAAACGAGCGATGTCTTATATACAAGTAGTATATGACCCTGAATGTCACACAATTACAACTGAGCCAATGGTCTCTCTCCCTCCCTCTCCCTCTCTCTCTCTCTCTCTCTCTTTCTCTCTCTTACTGCAAGATTGTGGGGGATCATCAATGCAGTGTCACATTTCCAGGAAATCCTCCAAACGAGGCAAAAGCAAGTGTTATTGGACAGGTTCCTTATTAAAGTTGCATGAAAAGAAAAAAGATTCCATAGATAACAGTGATTCCATTAGTGATAAAGTCGTCCTACACAATAACCCTTCTTTTCTCTTGTCTCCCTCACACCAGCCACAAAGGTTTTCAAAAGCAAGTGCAGGTTAATTTGTTTAGTTTCCTTCGTCTTTGTATTTTCTTTATTAGTTTTTATTATATTACAGTGTTATCATCATTTTTATATGAATATTTTTGGGTCGTGAAGTGAATCATTTGAGTTTCCATTATTTCTTAGGGGGAAATTCCCTTTGACATACAAGTGCTTTGGATTACAAGTACGTTTCTGGAACAAATTATACTCGCAAACCAAGGTTTTACTGTACTAGACTCGCAGACCAACTCCTGCATGAAGTACCTCCCTTCCTTCTTTATAGAAATATCAAACTCTTACTTGGATCAATTCATTGTTTACAAATCTAATTGTTGAACCTCTACTCTATTGCAGTATCGTAGACAATGAGGATAGAGAAATCAACGAGAGAAGGTTCTTGCCATTATGGAACTTCTATTCTAGTGGACACGGCATTTCTTTTCCGTAAGTTTCATTAATATGTGTTGTCAATGCGTTCAAAGTTCTTCCCAGATAATGTGGTGCCTATATCAGACCAATCAACTTAAATTGAGAAGTGTGGAGGTGATAGTCCTCAGAGCAATTCGTGTACTAAGGTGAATCGTAAATTAACTTAAATATAAAAATATCATTAGAATGCTGATGTGGAACATTTCTGCTTTGTAAGCTGTATATTTGTATAAAAGTTGGGGCTTCTTACTACTTACAGCACAAAAGAAGATCACAAGAAAAATTTTCTTCCAGATTAGTCAGTATGGAGCAGGTAAAGTCATCAGGCTGTTACCTCTCTGAATATTGATTTTTTAAATAGTAGAGCTCTGCCTACAAGAAAAGACATCATAAACATAAAAATAAAACAGCATTCTAATACTCGAACAAATAGCTATTGAATTTCATAGCGATGGTTTTAAAGCAGGATCCCAGAAGCACCTATACTGAGAAATATATTGTTGCTGTTTTGAAAACAGGAAGTTAATCGTCTTTTTTCTAGAAGAAATAAATGCCAGTTCAAAACATTACACCCTATCCCTGTCACTTTGCTGAGCCGCTACTGTATGGAGCCCACTGGCTTACTGAGGAACACAAAGATAGAGAACGCAGCCTCTGCCACAATTTCTAAGTGATCTCCAGGAAAACAAAAGTCTAAGTAATGTTACAAGTTAACCACAGTGTTACCCGGAGGAAATATATTAATACTGAATCTATGCAAGAGTGAGGAAAGAATTATTTTTAATTGTTTTAATAATTTTTAATTATAGCACCAGTCATTATTAGCTTTACCAGTTAATCTTAGCATATTCAGTAGTAAATTAATTCTCTAGAAATTCTCACAGAATTCAAACTGATTGGCCTGAACACAAAATTAATTTTTATCCAAAATTGCTTCCTTTTTTAAAGTTTGCTGTCAATCATATCACTGTTTTACTAACATGACATCAAGTTACTTGTTTAATGACACATCCATTTTTAGCTAGTTATTTAACTGGCATTATGCACACATAGTCAAGTCAAGGCTTAGAACTCATGCGTGTTAGTTCCTTTATAAAATGGAAGCCCAGGGGGGCGCCTGGGTGGCTCAGTTGGTTAAGCCTCCAAATTCAACTCAGGCCACGATCTCATGGCTTGTGGGTTCGAGCCCCCTCGCCACCCCGTCGGGCTCTGTGCTGACAGCTCAGAGCCTGGAGCCAGCTTAGGATTCTGTGTCGCCCTCTCTCTCTGCCCTCCCCGGCCCACGCTCTCTCGCTCTATCTCTCTCTCTCTCAAATAAATAAACATTTAAAATGGAAGCCCAGGGGCACCTGGGTGGCTCAGTGGGTTAAGCCTCTGACTACTGATTTCAGCTCAGGTCATGACCTCACAGTTACGAGCCCCCCACCCTCCCGGGGCTCCCTGCTTGGTGTGGAGCCTGCTTAAGATTCTCTCTCTCCCTTTGCCCCTCTCGCTCTCGTGCTGGCTCTCTCTCTCTCTCTCCGGAAAAAAAGAAGAAGGAAGCCCAAAATGTTTTCCACCTAATGATATACCATGACATTATCTATACAGTAAAATTTACACTTATTTGTGTATTTCCTAACCTGTAGTCTTCACTAAGATGTAAGGGTTTGATAACAAGTCTAACAGCAATAACACCATGCTCAGACGCCATCTAAGATGTTGCGAATGTTTTGACTGACTCTTCATCCACCGCTATCCGGGCCTATTGCTCGGCACAGACTTTTCATCTGTGATACCCTACCGTTACTAGAACATACACCTGAGTCGTTTTTTTAGTTACGGTGTCAGGAACAATAAAATGTCTGAGATTTTTCATGCTTGCAAGGTGAAAGCTATTCTGCTACAATTTCACACGTGCCAGCAGAGGACATGACTCCCGGGTCAGAAACAAAGGACCTGTTACAAACAAAGCAGGCAGCCGGAGCTTCAGACTTGTGTCATCTTCTCTTGCCTCTACTCCCCCACGTGGGAATGATACCGAGCGAGCAGGGTAGATGGTATACAGACAGCAGGTCTGGGTCATAACTGAGGAACTCTGTGCCTAGACACAATCCTATAGAAGGACCACTGTCAACTCCGCCCAGCCTGTGCCCCAACATTGTCTCATCCTGCTAAGGACGCATACCTGTTCCCTGCCCTGGAGAGAGACGCTATCTCTACCCTCCAAGGTAGCTTAGTACACAAACATCTTTGAAAAGAGTCTGAAACAAAGCTGTCATTACCAGTGATCAAAAGACCGGCCGAAATGCAGGAGACCCGTGGAGCCGTGCCTCCCACCACTGGATTGTGGACTGTGTTCATGTGTCTACACAGAGTCCACTCGAGGTCAACAGGTAGCCTCCTGACGTGCTGGACAAGATGCTGCCAGTCCCGAGGTTCTGTGTGGCCTGCTCACCTAAAGGGAAATGACCGCAGGACCCGCATCCATTTACTATTCCGTTTCTGAATGGAGCTTGTACAAGCATTTTTGTCAAGTGCCATGTGTTGGGTAAAGACTGAAATGCATGGATTCAAGGGAGATGGGAAAATAGATATAGTTGTATATAGGTATCTTCAGTTAACTAATATAAACTGAGAATGGCTGAGGGAAATTTCTAGACATTCTTTGATTTCCACTTCCTTTGCTAATAATAGGAAAGTGAGTACCATGCACACGCATCGCCTTAAACCCTTACCATATTTATTACTATCCCACTTAAGGAGCAAAAAAACTGCATGAACATATATGCATTGAAAACCCTTTTCAATGATGTTGTCCAAAGTCTTAATTGTTTTTTCTTATGTTTAAAAAATTTTTTTAAATATTTATTTATTTTTGAGAGAGAGAGACAGAGAGAGAGAGAGACAGGGCACAAGTGGGGGAGGGGCAGAGAGAGAGGGAGACACAAAATCTGAAGCAGGCTCCAGGCTCTGAGCTGTCAGCACAGAGCCTGACATGGGGCTTGAACTCACGAACTGGGAGATCATGACCTGAGCGGAAGTCGGACGCTTCACCGACTGAGCCACCCAGGCACCCCCTAAGTCTTGATTGTTAAGCGGGGTTATCTGCTGAGAAGTTTGAAAGGGAAGAGCTGATCAACTCATTCACCACATTGAGTCACAATCAAAAGGTCATTAATGATCTTTTTTGACAGAGTGCTTTGATATTTGTGTTAATAAGATAAAATTGACTCTCAATAAGAGAAAACATGACTACAGTTGGTAATGGGTGAAGTCCTAGCTCATCTATAACTTCTTTGAGACCCTAGCAGGCACAAGGCCTGAGAAATCCAGTTCCCATATTGATAGCAATTATCCAAAAGTTATACCCTGGGAGCGGCACCTGGAATGCTCAGTTGGTTGAGTGTCCTTCTCTTGGTTTTGGCTCAGGTCATGATCTCCCAGTTTCGTGGGTTCAAGTCTCATGTTGGGCTGTGTGCTGGCAGTGTGCAGCCTGCCTAAGATTCTCTCTCTCATGCTCTCTCTGCCCCTCCTCTACTCGTGCTGTCTCTCTCTGTCTCAAATAAATAAATAAACTTAAAAAAATTTTTTTAAAAAGTTATAAGCTGGGAAAATCCTCCCAAAGCAAATGGGCAAAATCACTCAGATTCCTTTGACCCACCAAAGGATAAGGATAATCCAGAGCCAAAGAAAACATGTAATAGTGGTAATTTAGGACGGGGACACTTCAGATATAAGAGATACTGCATCTTCCAGAAAGAACACAACATAGATATAAAGGATTTGTACCAAACATTGCTTTTAATAGCACTCGGGTACCCATATGAGGCCCGTATTCTTGAAAATGTACAATATTTCATGACCAAAGTCAATGACTCCTGAACAGAAACAATCATTTAGCCCTAAGATTTGTGGCTGGCTCTTTAGAAGCATGTAGGAGGTAGGGACTAATTTTTTTTTTCTTTAGTATTCAATGAATTCCTACAGTGAGATATATATATATATATATATATATATATATATATATATTATTTTTGCAGGGAGATAAATTTGAAAGTGCTTTAGAAAGAGATCTTTTATGCAATCACATTGCATATATGCATACTTATTTTGATTTTAATATTACATTTAAAAAACTTACTTTGTTTTTAATATTACCTTTAAAAACTAAACAGTGATACCCAATACAAATCTTTGTAGGAAGCCGGTAGGATACAAGCTGGTTTATGTATATAAAATATCTATGGTATCACAGATTATACAACTTTGGTTCCTCTTTTATACATTTAAAAAAGTTTTTTTCAAATCTTAGCACAGCACATGACATTTCACAAGGTAATTTTGGCTTATATTTTTAGTCTCCTGCTTCTTCCTCACATGCACACTGAGCATTCATTTACTGAAAGCAACCTATTTTTTCCTATCTCCCTGAATTTGCACATTCCTTTGCCTTGAACTTCTTGCTGTCCCGTTTTGCCTGCTGAACTCCACCTTCCCCTTCAAGGCACCCCTTTCCTGTAAGGCCATCTCTGGCACAAGCCCCCTGCCCCCATTCTCCTCTCCCCTTTCAAATCTCCTTTCTCCCCAGATACTTTTATTTTCCTCCCCAAGGACTTTTTATATACCCTTCCTGTAACATTTTATTACATACGTTATATTGCTTGATAACTAATGATCAATCTAACCTGTTTTTCTCACTTGCCTGTAAAATTCTCATGGATGAGCACCATATTTCACCCTTTGTTGCGGCCCATAACATATGTTGAGTGCTCAAATAATGTTGAATAGAGAAGATAATACGTTACTCAGATCTGACCGCTTCAATATTTACAGAAATACTCTCTCTCCCTTTGGCTTCTATCATATCACTCACTTCTGATGTTCTCCCCCACCACTCTAGAAAATACTTCCCAGTCTCTTTGCATACTTCTTTCTTACGCTGACCTCTTAAATATTATCATTCTCCAAGCTCTTGCTCTTTCCTATGCCCTTCTCAGCGTCAAGTATCCCTGAATTATTCCTTCTATTGCTACGACGTTTATGATCACTCACGTGCTGCCGAGTACCAAGTAAATCTCTCTAGCTCAGACTTTTCTCTCCAAAGCAGGCATCCATACCCAGCTGTGGTGGTGCACCAGGGAAGGAGTGGGGCGGGGGGGGGGGGGTCACGGGCACCGACGGCTCTAGTAGGGAGGAGTATTTTGTCTGGAGTTGCTCGCATCGCTGGCACATGGCAATAATGAAAAGCAGATCACTTTTAGTCAATTTCATTATTGCTTTCAGATTCCCTAGAGCGCACACACCAGTTTATTGCCCACCCTCAGGGAGAGCTCCTCCCACTGCTGCACTTCTGATTTGTGCGATTGGCTACCGACACTTAATATCTGCCACTGATCATAACTATACCCCAAACCTCTTCCTATTGCTAGGCCCACAATACCAAAATCTAGAAGGGATGGCAGATTTTGACCTGACGTTAACCTCCCCTCCCCACATCCTGACAGTTAGGAAGCCTTGCTGATTCTGCCTGAAAAATCAGTACGTAATTGCCCACTTCTCAACATGCTTATTCTCCCTTAGTCCAGGATTCTGTGATCTCTCACCTGATGATCAGCAGGCTTCCATTTTGTCTCCTTTTTCCACTTTCGATCCCTCCAACCCATTCATCTCCATCACACATTAGCCTTGGTGATAGTTTAAAAATACACAACTGGACCCAGTAACATCACTGATTAAAATGTTACAATGTCTTCTCATTGTCCTTAAGATTAATTACTAAAGTATAAGGCTCTACGCATAATGTCCAGGACTCCCCATCACTGTCCTTTTAAAGGTCTTTCTCTCTTCACTAGAATTTCTGCTTCATGAGGACAGGATTCTTGTTCTTATTCACTGCTGAATCCTCAGTGTTTATATGAGTGTTTCACACATGGTAGGCACTCCTAGGTCACATCTCCAAATTATTATTTGTTTTTAACACCTTATCCTTTTCCTTATGAGACACACTTGTTCTTTGTTCGTTGCCTGTATGAAGCACCATAAAGACAAGACTTGCCGATATTTACAACTTCATCTGCAGCAACCCACAAGGTGTTCAGTATGAGCCCAATAAGTATTCATTGAATGTATGATTTCATGATGAGATATGGTAAGTATACGGAGAGATACATTGGGATAGGAGATGTGTGCTTAAAAGCACATGCTTTTTAAATGTGTGAGATATATGTTTAATACTGAAGATAAGGAACAAATATAGGGAAAGAACCAAACACAGTACAGGGGGGAAATAGTAGATTAAGGCCCATGAGGAGGGAGGGATGGAATGCAGAGACAGAAAACAGATACAGGTCTGTATAGCCAAGTACTGACTAGACATTTCCCCTTGAGTGGCCCATAAGCCCCTAAAGCTCAACAACCCTCAAATGTGATCTATCCCTTTTGCCCCTCCAGTAGGCTTGCTCTCAGTGAACATCTCACCGTCATCCACCTGGTTGCCCAAGTCAGACACATGGGAGTCCCCCGAGACTCTTCAGTCTTCCGTAGCCCCACATCCGGTCTAACAGCAAGTCCTTTCAGATCTACTGACAAATGATCTGCTTCCTCTGCTGGACTTTGTGCTCAGTGAGGAAGAGAACCATATTGGTTTTATCACTCCTGGGTACCCAGAACCTAGGACGGTGCCTAGCACACGGTAAGCCCTGGATAACTATTTGTTGAATAAATGATTGAATAGAAAATGTAAAGAGGAAGGGCAGCTGGGTGGCTCAGTCGGTGAAGCAGCCGACTCTTGATTTCGGCTCAGGTCATGATCTCACAGTTTGTGGGGTTCGAGCCCCACATCAGGCTCTGCGCTAACAGCGAGGAGCCTGCTTGGGATTCTCTCTCTCCATCTCTCTCTGCCCCTCCCCTGCTCACGTGTGCATGTGCTGTTTCTCTCTCTCTCAAAAAAAATAAACATCAAAAATAAATAAATACACAAATAAAATGTATAGAAGAGGTAGTGAGAGAAGGCAGAACAGAGCTGGCTTCAACGAATAACAAGGCCTAGAGATCATATCCTAAAGTTAAATCCCTAAGTAGCATCAACAAAACTGGGCCTTTGCATAATTATTCTGATCATCTGAATGGTCAGTAGGTATTGATTTTATTGAGATCTATAGATCTCAAATATATACATATATATATGTATGTATTTGATTATACAATTCCAAAGGATTTCTGTATAAACCATGTGATAGATGCAATCATACCCTTCTCAGTACAGATCTAATCAATTTGTTTCATCTAAATCCAAGTATGGGATCAGTGGCGTCCTAAACTTTGATTATTGAACTTAGTTACATTGAACAGGGAAACTTGTCTCTTGTTACCCTTCTATGCATAGAGGTGTCACTGCACCAAATAGATAATATCTCTGTAACTAGGTCAGTTCACCTTTCTGCACGATCAGTTCCTTCCTCCAAAATCTGGGAATGTGTGTAACAAAACAGCAACAATGACCTCAACAGTAACAATCACAATATTACACTTGGATTGCTCAGACAACTATTTTTTTTTTTTTATAACTTTTTTTTTTTTTTCAACGTTTATTCATTTTTGGGACAGAGAGAGACAGAGCATGAACGGGGGAGGGGCAGAGAGAGAGGGAGACACAGAATCGGAAACAGGCTCCAGGCTCTGAGCCATCAGCCCAGAGCCTGACGCGGGGCTCGAACTCACGGACCACGAGATCGTGACCTGGCTGAAGTCGGACGCTTAACCGACTGCGCCACCCAGGCGCCCCTCAGACAACTATTAAAAATATATGTTAAATTGTAAAGCACATATTAGCATAAATTTATGTGAATTTTATATGGAAAAAGGTGTATCTATATTAAAAGCATACGGGGTGCCTGGGTGACTCAGTTGGTTAAGCGTCTGACTCTGGCTCAGGTCATGATCTCGCAGCCTGTAAGTTCGAGCCCCGCATCGGGCTCTGTGCTGCCAGCTCGGAGCCTGGAGCCTGCTTCGGATTCTGTGTCTCCCTCTCTCTCTATTCCTCCCCCGCTCATGCTCTGTCTCTGTCTCAAAACGAAATAAACATCAAAAAAAAAAAAAAAACAAAGCCAAAGGTTACATGTGGAGGCACTCGGTTCCTTTGAAGCGGCTTGTGTATTCATCAACTACTAAGTTCTAAGTACACGCTACCGTGCATGTTGAGTCTACCCTCCCCCACACCTTCCCTCATCTTCATTCTGAGGAGCTCTAGGTTTTCAGAAGTGTTATCACAGTATTCACGCCATACTCCCCAAACCACTGTCAACTTCGCAGGCTTGATTTCCACGAGTTACCTTTCTGACTCAGTGCACCGTATGTTTATTTACCACCTGATAAGGGCCAGGAACTTTTCGACGCCTCGCACAGGATACAAGTCCTCAAGAGGGTGGACATCCAATGCCATTTATGAAATTTCTCTGAAGTTATTCTCTCAATTATGAGGTGGAGATAATCGCTACAACCTCAACGGGTAGCCAAGAGGAATAACAACACTATAGCTCTTCCATTGAGCCAGTGTGAGGATTAAATGAGCAAATACACATAAAGACCTTGGAAGAGTGTCGGGCACGTTGTCACTGCTACATATGAGCTCTTATATCCTGTTTTACAGTGAGGACTCTGCACCTCATGGTTAAAGGAGCTTCCTCTGGGTCACATAACTTTTAAGCAGCAGATTTAGTACATCACTTAAGATTTCTCATACTACAAACCCCATGTTATCTTTATTGCCACAGAGAGCCACAACCTGAACAATCAGGACAATCCTTTTCTTCTTCAAGATCTTTGTAGTCGCGGCGCCTGGGCGGCTCAGTCAGTTAACTCCAAGCGTCCAACTCTTGATTTCGGCTCAGGTAATGACCTCATGGTTCACGAGTTCGAGCCCTGCATCGGGCCCTGTGCTGACAGTGCAAAGCCTTCTCGGGATGCTCTCTCTCCTTGTCTCTCTCACCTTCCCCTGCTTGTATGCTATGTCTCTCTCTCCGTCAAAACAAATAAACTTCAAAAAAAAAAAAGATATTTTTAGTAAAGATGAATTGAATGAGAGTTGACCTGAATTTTTACATACAGAAATCTGTAGTAAAGAATCTTTTACAGACACCATAGCACAACAGCCCAATGCTTTAGGAATTCTTATTGTGCTCTTTGCACAAAGAAGACAACTGAGGCACGGAGAACTTAAGTATTTGGATAGGTCTCACAACTAGTAAGTGATGAAGCTCTCATTCGAACTCATTTCTAATTCCCAGGAACCACACTGATGACCACTTTGCACCAAAGGTTCTATTGCCTTTGACTATAATTCCTGGGGGTAGTTGTTTTCCTTTGTTTCTCTCACGAAACCAAGAACTGGGGGCCCCGGGTGGCTCAGTGGATTAAGTGTCCGATTTTGGCCCAGGTCACGATCTCACGGTTTGCGGGCCCGAGCCCCGCGTCGGGCTCTGTGCTGACCGCTCAGAGCCTGGAGCCGGCTTCAGATTCTGTGTCTCCCAATCTCTCTCTCTGCCCCTCCCCTGCTCACGCTCTGTCTCTATCTGTCTCTGTCTCTCAGAAATAAACATTAAAAAATTGCAAAATTAAAAAAACAGAAACCAAGAACCGACATGTGCTCCCCAAAACAGCACAGCTGACCCCCTCCACTTCCACAGCTCTTCACAGCTCAAAATTGCAGCCACACAAAGTGCTCATTAGAATTCCGCAGCTACTTGTTTTATCTGTTATACTGTATTCATCCACTCATTCACTTTGAGTTTGGGCTCTCAGTCGGGCACAGCATCATACCTAATTATAAAAAGTGGAAGCAAAGAGATTCCCTGCTCTTGGGTTGTTCACAGCCCTATGGGGTGTAACAGCAAAAGAATTACTTTCTAAAAGGTTCTGTCTCCGTCCCGCTCATAGAAACACGTATGTGTGTTGGCATGTGTAAACACACACACACACACACACACGCACACACACATATGTAGCCACATAGACAGTTATATCTGTATTCAAGTATGCACATACATATACACACAAAACTATAATTGTTATAAAAGTCTTGAGGGTACTCTATTATGATTACATTTCATTTATATCTATATGCTGTACTAGGTTTCTTTTTAATTATTCAAGTATAATCAAAACACGGTATTCTATTAGTTTAAGGTGCACAATATAATGATTCCACAATTCTCTGCATTTCTCAGGGCTCATCAAGGTAAGTGTACCCTTGGGGCGCCTGGGTGGCTCAGTCGGTTGAGCGTACAACTTCAGCTCAGGTCACGATCTCACGGTTCGTGAGTTTGAACCCCGCATCGGGGTCTCTGCTGTCAGCATGGAGTTGGCTTTGGATCCTCTGCCCCTCCCCTGCTCACACTCATTCCCTCTCTCTGTCTCTCTCAAAAATAAATAAAAGCTTAAAACAACACACAAAAAAGGTAAGTATACGCTTAATCCCCTTCATCTATTTCACCCCTACCCTCACCCACCTCTGATAGCTTTCTTTAAAAATATATACAGTGTCTTCCTTCTTTCTTCCTTTCTTTTCTTCCACAAATGTTCATCAGACCTTCCCTGAATGCTCACTAGACCCCAAGAACATCACGCACTCGTTCCGCCTGTGTGCATTATGCCAGGAAGCATCCGAACCCAGCGGTGGAAGCCAGCCGCCACATTTCATGGCCATGTGGTTACGTATTTGCATGGACAGCGGAAGTCTCTTCGTGCTGCTCAAGAGATCTGGGAAGGTCAGCCACGTGCACCATGCTGCCTTCGTGGCTGAAGCAGTCCCCGTCACTAGTCTTGATGTGAGAAAGCTAAACGACTGGAGCCCCCAGGTGAAACTTGTATGTTCCTCGTTCCCTGAAAAGAGCATGTCTCTGCTGGAATTAATCACATAAAGAACTCTGCACGGAATCTGTGCAGCCGTGTCATGCTTCTGTCCTCAACTAGAACAATATCATTGTAACACATAAAAATAAGTTTTTGTATTTACTCTAATGAGCTTGCTTCTCAGTTTTGCGACTGACATGAAAAACTAATAGCGGGGTCGATAGAACGTCTCGATGGCAATTATCACGCCGCGTCTTCTCTCTTCCTATATTCTTCTCCTGTTACATTTTAATGTGTTTCTGCTCAAGTCAATTCAATTTATCAGGAGGCAAGAGGCATGAAACAGGGCTGATTTGCTCTGGATCTACTTACAAGTAAACTGTAAAACTCAATTTTCAAGTTCAGTTTTCAATCAGATACACACGAGAAGAACAATGTGGGGAATACCATTATTTACAGAGGTTTAATCTGATGTAAATATGAAAGAAAAACATGGAAGGGTGGCGCACAGTTTACATTTGCAAAATTTACGAGTTTTCTTTTTCTTCTCCATTGCAAAGGGATTTGAGAGCTATAGTCAACAATACGATAACCTACAAGGCATCATGGAATTATAAAATGAGAAGGGGCCGAAAACATCCACCAGGGCAGTGGTTTTGCAAACCAGAATGTGCATAGAGGTCCGTGAAGACTTTATCAAGAGGTGCCTGCATGTGGCCAATTCTAAGAGAGATTTTCAGTTCCTTGCCGTCTCTGCGAACCTGATTGGCCTGGAAACACCTTGAGGGTAGGGTCCAAGCAGGCTCACCCTCCGGTCTCTTTTCACAAGCTTCCTTCTCCCACTGTACGGAAGAAAATCAGAGTTTTTGAGCTGTCGCCAAAATCACAGCATGGGGTATTTCCCTGGTGAGAAAAACCTCCCAGGCACCAGACAGAGGCTCGATTTGAAACCCTGTACCTAACCACTGAGAATGTGAACCAACCTTTGTTCTGTCTTTGCAATTCTTGTGCTTTCCAATTCCTGCCTTTCAACCACAAGGAAGGATGACCTAAACCAGAGCAGCTGATGAATTTTTGACATATAACTCGTTTCCGTGAGTGTGAGACATCAGTAAAATGAAACTCCTTTCCCATCACATTTCTCTAAGGGCATATAAACTCATTGAAAAAATTATTCTTACCCAGTGCACTTAAGAAACAAATTTCTAATAAATGTTAGTTGTAGGTTTTTAATTTTTTTAATGTCTTATTTTTATTTACTTCTGAGAGAGAGAGAGAGAGGGAGAGACAGACAGAGCATGAGCAGGGGAGGGGCAGAGAGAGAGGGAGACACAGAATCCGAAGCAGACTCCAGGCTCTGAGCTGTTAGCACAGAGCCTGACACGGGGCTCGAACCCACGAACTGGGAGATCATGGCCTGAGCTGAAGTCGGACGCTTAGCCGTCTAAGCCACCCAGGTGCCCTGGGTTTTTAATTTTTTTTATCCAAATATGGAATATGTTCTATTTGGATCAACTGTGTACTACGAAATAAGTGTAATGATCACTCAATCCTTCAGGATTGACTTTTTTCAACCCATGGGAATGTATGCTTACAGGAAATGTTTAAATGAGCATTTTAATGCACATACATATTTTTGTGCCAAAGAAATATGATCTGATGCTCCGTAAAAGGCTTAAGCATAAAATATGTTACACTAGTGTAAAATATTGTGGAAATGGCTATACGAGTTACAAGACAAAAAGGAACAATGTTAAATTTCTGACAGTTATAGTACATGGTGTTCACGTACATTTTAATGGATAATGGTGTGTGTCCAATTGTTTTGATATATAGATACGACTGGACACATTTAAAAGGATGAAGAAACATTTTTATTTTAAAAATTCGACACTTACGGGGCGCCTGGGTGGCTGAGTCGGTTAAGGGGCCAACTTGGCTCAGGTCATGATCTCACGGTTCGTGAGTTCGAGCCCTGCACTGGGCTCTGCTCTCTCAGCACAGAGCCTGCTTGGGATCACCTGTCTCCCTCTCTCTCTGCCTTGCTCTTGGTCTCTCTCTCAAAACTAGAGAAACAGAAAAAAAAAAAAAAAATCACCATGTATAACATGTTCTGAAGTATACTTACTCTTTGTGATCATTTACACATATAGTGAACATTTTTAGCTGTTCATTTATGAAGTTGTGAGGCAGTAAGCGTACTCGAACTTCTTTTCACAGGGGAAAGCTTCCTTCAAATGAAATCTTACAAGGAATCTCGATATATAAAACAGATGTGCTTGGAGCAGCTGTACCCCCCCCCCTTTTCATCCCACCCTACTCTAACCCCAGCGGCAGCCCTCCCAGCGTCTTCCCTGCATCTGCTAGAAAAGTTTGCAAATCACTGATCTAGCACAGCCTCTTATTTTCTAGTCGGGTAGTGGCTCAGAGCCAGTGAATAACTGAACTATACCCAAACCCAGTTCATCTACCTGCAATTCAAAAACATAACATAGACGGGGCACCTGGGTGGCTCAGTTGGTTAAGCGCCTCACTTCGGCTCAGGGCATGATCTCGTGGTCCGTGGGTTCGAGCCCCGCGTCAGGCTCTGTGCCGACGGCTCAGAGCCTGGGGCCTGCTTCTGACTCTGTGTCTCCCTCTCTCTCTAACGTCCCACCCCCTTGTGTTCTCTCTCTCTCTTTTTCTCAAAAATAAACCTTTAAAAAACTTTTTCAAAAACCTAACATAGATGATCACAAGATGCTATTCTGCCCCCATGGTTTATCCTAGACTTTAATAAATCACTGAAAAATGAGCAGTTAATATATGACTTTTTGTCCTTTGTAAAAAAAGGAACACAACATGAATTTAAATGGCTCATTGTGAAAGCATGTATCGTGGTTCTTCTCTTTTTCATAAGGGGTTAAGGCAATCCCAAGGGTTGAGTAAAACTCCAGTATTGTGTAATGCAAAGGAAAGGCAAGTTTGATTAAGTGTTAATTTAATAAAGTGACATGAAGTTTTATGACAGTTTCACCTAAGATATGATATAAACTAGAGCACGAATGAGTAGAATAAGTTAAACAGTATCTGGGTCCATTTTCAGAGTTCTGTAGCATAAGCCCAAATCTGTTTTAGTGTGTAAGAATTCACTCCTACACCCAGAAGTAATAGGGAAGATGGGAGTGGCTCTCATTTCTTGAGGCTGATGTTTGCAAAGCTTGATTATCTAGAAATAGATCTACTTAAACAAAGACTGCTTTAATACAACTCATTTTAAATAACTGCATTTAAACACAGGACACATATTTCATCTACATGAAGACACGTGACTGACAATTTCATTTCTTCGTTGTTCAATATGTCATTTTGATGTCTTGTTGAAAAGACTTCTTTTATTCTGGTGTAAATTAAAAAAGAGAGAGAGAGAGAGAGAGAGAGAGAAGCCCCTCTTCTGCCCACCCTTTAATACAGTGTTATCCTCAGCTTACCTCTGCAAGCAGAGAATTCTACTGTGCCGTATGTTTCTGATTTCTTTTTTTTTAAATTTTATTTTTAATTTTTTAAAATTTACACCCAAGTGAGTTAGCATCTAGTGCAACAACGATTTCAGGAGTAGATTCCTAATGCCCCTTCCCCATTTAGCCCATCCCCCCTCCCACAACCCCTCCAGCAACCCTCAGTTTGTTCTCCATATTTAAGAGTCTCTTCTGTTTTGTCCTCCTCCCTGTGTTTATATTATTTTTGTTTCCCTTCCCTTATGTTCATCTGTTTTTTCTCTTAAAGTTCTCCTATGAGTGAAGTCATATGATTTTTGTCTTTCTCTGACTGACTAATTTCACTTAACATCATACCCTCCAGTTCCATCCACGTAGTTGCAAATGGCAAGATTTCCTTCTTTTTGATTGCCGAGTAATACTCCATTGTGTATATATACCACATCTTCTTTATCCATTCATCCGTCTGTGGACATTTGGGTTCCTTCCATACTTTGGCTATTGTCAATAGTGCTGCCATAAACACGGGGGTGCATGTGTCCCTTCGACACATGCACCTTCGAAACAGCACACCTGTATCCCTTGGATAAATGCCTAGTAGTGCAATTGCTGGGTCGTAAGATTTTAGTTTTTAGTTTTTTGAGGAACCTCCATCCTGTTTTCCAGAGTGGCTGCACCAGTTTGCATTCCCACATATGTTTCTGATTTCTCGTACCAGTACTAATTTGAAACCGTCAGCTCTATCTATAGACTGAAACATTCATGACAGGTTACTTGGATGGATAGTGACAATCGAATTAGCTAATCCCACTGCCTGGACAAATTGCTCATGGTTAATTGCATACATACATACATAGCAAAGATTTCCAAGCCCTGATGTCAATATTTCCTGCCTCTACCTTAGTTTTATGTCTGCATTTACCTCTCTGACCCCTGCTACTACTTTTCTCCTCGCATGTGCCTGGGCTCACTGACCTTTTGCCCTTCAATTCTTCCAACCACCCAGGTGCACTCCTGCTCCAAAGCCTTTGCGCTGGCTGTTCCCTTTGCCTGGAATACGTTTCCCCTAGGGAAAGGGCATGACTCACCCTTGCACTTTTCTCAAGTCTCTCTTCTAAAAATCTCTTTGCCCATGAGATCCACTCTTACTGTTATCCTGGTTCTTCCTTCTTTTGGACGTATTACCATCAAACATGCTATGTAAGTTTTTTGGTTTTTTTTTGTTTTGTTTTGTTTTATTGTTTTGGTCTTGTCTTGTGTTCCTCTCTGTCCTCCAAATATAACTTCCACAAAGGGAAGAATATTTTTTTTGTTTTTTGCTTGAAGGAATAAATGAAACTTGATTTCAAATAAGATAAAATGTAAAAAAAAATTCAATAATGCCGTATTCCTACAACAATGGGACCTCCTACTTATGGAAGATACTAATTTAGGAAATAATAATCTAGGAAGAAGATAACAAAACTATATACAGAAGAACAGGTTTTAAGTGATTACTTCATATGAAGGAGAACAAGAGAAAAGGGGGACTGGAATGAGTACAGACAATTCAGCACAGTTGGATCCAACTCATTTTCCAAAACAGACTCAAAAGACAATGTTGCCTGCATGATCCTTCCTGTGACAGACTCAATGTTATCATCCGTGGTGCTTACCTGCCCTCAGAGCCGGAAATACGTCTAGTGTTAATAGAAATACTCTATCTCCCTTACAAGTGAAACTTGCATGTTACAGACAATAGGGAACTCGTGTTTTAAAATGTATTGTATATTATCAGCCTAGTAGCAGCATTTAAATTCAATTCACAAAACCACTTTAGATTAAGGCAGCATAAAGAAGGAACCTGTCAATGCTAATGCTATGAAGCAACCCAAATTACGTTTTACTGTGGGCTCCAGATTTTAAGGCGGCCGCATGCAGTTTACTAAGCTAGCAATATTGTCCGTTAACATAAGTTCTTATATGGTGTTAATTACTTGTAAATACGCTAATCTTCGTTAGAATGCTCTCATTTTTTTCATCTCCCCCTCCTGACCTACATTTTGGGACACTAATGACATATGCGCATAAGAGAAGAATGGTAAACTACCTCTACCCTTAAAATTAGGCTCGCATATTCTTTTCCTACAATACTGAAAAGCACACTAAAGTATATGGAACGTGCTTTGAAAATGTTACCTTGCCTTAAATATGATCCTGGAAAAAATTCAAAAGAGCTGTTCCAAATATGGATAAGGTCACCTCCAGGAGATTGAGACTGAGAACCCGGAGTCAAGTAGGAAAATCATAGAATTCAGATGAAGCCGTTTCTTTTAGGGAAGACAAGCAACTGGTCTCAGGAACAGATTGTATTTCCAATTGGCAGAAGGCTACTGTTCTAATAATGCTAACGCAAGGCCAACAGATTCTCAGATAGAAACTACTGCCTCGGGGAAGGGGGTGTCAAACTTCAACTGTTTGAAAAGACCAATCACAGGACGTGCATTCATGAACCCAGATCCAAGTAGCCGGGAGTACAAAAAAGTTGGAACGAAGCCGGGATCTGGATTCAAGTCAATATTCACTCAAAGTCCTGCCACGTGCCTAGTGTTGTGCTCAAGCAAGCAGCTATACGTTTGGCCCTGCCGCATTCACCCATCTCCTAACTGTGTAGTATTTTCAATATTTTACTAGTTTACGATTTCTCAGGATTGGAGTCCAGCGCTCTCTGCCTTCATTCTCTACTCTTTTAATCTTTCTCTTTCAGTTATTCTTCTGAAATCCAAATGTGACCTCCATGTAAGTAAAACCTTGGCTCGCGAGTAACTTGTTCAGCGAGTGTTCCGCAAGACGAGCAAATGATACTTCTCATAAATATCATTTAACTTGATAAACGAGCGAGGTCTTACAATACGAGTCGTACATGACACCGAACATCGCATGATCACACCTGAGCCAATGGTTCTTGAAATTCGCTTTGATACACAAGTGCTTTTGGATTATAAGCATTTCTGGAACGAATTATGCTCGTGAACCAAGTTTTTACTGTACCCTACTTTAACCATTCAGTGACAAATGCCTACAAACGTAAGCTTCTAAAGCCAGGAATTTTCCTTTGTTTTGTTCTCAGCTATATGTCCAGTGATTAGGAAAGTGTTTATCCTTAATAAGGATCAGACAACTATTGAATTAATAAACTCTGATTTGTCGTCATGATAATAAATTATCCTTCTCATGGCAGGACGTCTTTCACCATCTAGCACTAAAACACCTTTCCAGGCCCTTTTCCTATAATCTCTATGCTCTAATTGAATCTTACTGTACCAAAAATTCACCAGGTTCCCAGAGGCTGTCCATACTGTCCCTCGCCACATGGGCCTTTCCAACATGGACACTTTCTTCATCGAGACAATAAGTGAAGTTTCTGTACTTGAGTTGGCTAGCCAGATGGAGTCTTCTATGACATGACATTATCATGGGAGTGACATCCATCATTTTCGTCATGTTCTATTGCAGTGAGGTGAATGGTGATGACATTCACTAAGATTAAGAACAAGTTCAAAGGTGGGACTACAAATGGGGGAGTTTGAAGATCAGGAGTTCCCTAATAGGAATCTTGAATTTAAAGAGGCCTTGAGGTATCGATTTGCAAACGCAGAGAGTAGGATATACAGATCTAAAATCTGGAACAGAACTTCAGGCTGGAGAAATAAATCAAAAAGGTCAGCACATACTGGCAGCTGGAATATGAGAATAGAAGAGATCAAAGAGGGAAGAAAGTCAGTGTTCAAAGGAACTTCAACATGGAAGGCCCCTGAAAAGGACAAGTATTCATAAAACAAATACTTAGTGAGTACCTATCGTGTGTCAAGCATTGTGTTCAACGTTGGCCGGTCCATGTGTCTTGAGCTCCGATGAAATGTCTGAGCTGGGACGGTAAGACTGTGAATGATTTTTAGACCAAGGCTATGTCTTGATCATCCCTGAATCTAAAAATACAGAATAATTATTTGCATGTAGTAGATGTGAAATCTACTAGGAACTAAGGGACTTACCTCATTTACCTGTTATAAACACACACGCACACACACCCACACTCACAGACTAGTTCTAGGAATAGGAAGCCCGGGTGTTCTGCATCGTGTTTCTCGCTCATCCTCTTCAGGATATGTAAATAGGCTTTCTCCAAATTATGGAGTTAACCATTCAGATTTAACCAAGTCACAGGATTCGTATTATAAGGAATAAAACAAACAGCGCTATAAAATCAATAAAATAACTCAGTATAGCAAACAAAAGATGTCACTTCCAATACAGGCTTTGTGCAAACATCATTCCTCCGGATTGTCTCTAACTTGTATGGTAGCAAAATTCAACATGTAATTAGAAATCTACAGTTTCTCCTAAAGTTATACAGTCTGGAGAACTTTTGTTACTTAACTGTAAAATAGTTAGGTTACTGAGCAGTGACTGCCTAGAAGTTAAAGAACGAAGAACTTAGAAAATTCACTTAAATGTAATTCCTGAGGAGTTAAAAAAAGAAACAGGGGCGCCTGGGTGGCTCAGTCGGTTACGCGTCCGACTCTCCATTTCCGCTCAGGTCATGGTTATGGTTCTAGGGTTTGAGCCCCGTGTCAGGCTCTGGGCTGACGGCTCTCAGCCAGGTGGAGATTTTCTGACTCCCTCTTTCTCTGCCCTTCCCTTCCCCCACCTCTCTCTCAAAAATAAATAAACATTAAAGAAAGGGGAAAATGATCACAGCATGCAGAAACATGTTAATTCCTAATTCCAAACAATGTTAATTCAGCATGCAGCGACTGAGAGGAGGCAAGGAAAACTTTCAGATCAATAACTCATAAGTAAGAATAAGCCTCAAAAGGTCAAGATAAACTGAGCTTTTCTGCACTGAACTATGGAGGTCTCATGGAATCCAGACCTTGTCACTTTACCCTGCTTAAATATAGTTTGATGCTAAGTAAACAGATGGGGCATAATAATGAAAGATTGTATTTGACAACTTTTAAGGAATAATACCTAAGTCTTGAGACCTTCGTGAAACTCTCAGTTGACATATATCATTGTTTCTCCCCATCAGATGCAATGCAATAGATCTTTAAGAAGTAAATAACTCTTTCAGACTCATAATGTTTTATCTAGCACTCCATGAGCAGTATTTTTTATCAAATTAGAGAAATTATGCTTTTCTCATTTCTATAGAGAGCATATGGTTCGCTGGCTTGTTGATGCCAAAGATGTGAGCTACCATGAAATTCATTCTTCCTGTTTAATTTAGGAACAGTTTGTTGCTTTTGTTTTCTTTCTAAGGACTGTCACTTTCCTAGGCTCCATTGTTTGCTCCCTCAAGTCCTTTCCATCAAGAGGAAAAAAAAAAAAAAAAAAAAAAGGGAAATACGAGCCAGCTTTCATTTTGGGGCTCATTTTGCTCACAAAAGAGTAACGTTTTAGCCAACTTCTGAGAATTTTACCATAGGTGTCGAGACAAGGAGTAGAGAAGAGTAAAGCCAAGATGCAGATACTGGGATTGGCTGCCCAAGTTCATAGGGTGTAACTTGCAAGTGTCCATCATGGCCTCTTGTGACCTTTGTAGGTATGCCCTCTTGTGACCTTAAAGTAATATTATAAACTGATGTTCCAGAAGGCCCCATCAGATTGAAATTCTGGAAAAGAGGTAGATGAACTGATATGTACAAACAGATATGGAGAGAGGATTTTTGTTACGATTTTAGAATACTTACAACTCCCTAGAAAAAATATACTCTATGATAAATTAAATTTTACAAACACAGCATAATATCTTCGTTTTCAAATGAGGCTCTCATCTTGAGCACTAGAAAGGAGTCCACAACTGCCAGTCACCAGGAGTCTTTCTCTAAAGGGACAAAGTGTGATGTCGCTTTAATGGACGAACAGACCTGGTGAGTATTATCGTAGGCTGGTTGGTTGGGAAGCTAAGACGCGGACACACGTCACATACATACGGCAGGATACGATCAGGCGTTATGACAAGGCTTCCACAAAACGCCACCATAACACAGGAAAGTGAGGCAGTTTTATGATGGACGATGCTGAAAAAAGGAAGACATACTATTGCGGGGGGAACCTCCTAGGCGGCGAAGAAATGGGAGTAACAGCATTCCAGAGGGAGAGCACTTTGTGAGTAAAGGTAGCGGGACAGAAATGTGCAAACCCCAAACCATGCCAGGTGGTTAGAGCATTAAGAGTGGACGACAGGCAATGATAGAAAGGAAAGGCTGTACAGGCAGTCTGAAGTTGAATTCTAATTTAAATCAAGTGTCCACCCTTTACCTACTGAGTGAGTTGGATAATTTACTTAAGTAATCTGAGCTCCAGTTTCCCTGTCTTTTTAAAATGGGGAGGGCGCCGGGGTGGCTCAATTAGTTAAGTGTCGGACCTTGACTTAGGTCACAATCTCAAGGTTTGTGGGTTCGAGCCCCGCGTCGGGCTCTGTGCCGACAGCTCAGAGCCCGGAGCCTGCTTCCGATTCTGTCTCCCTCTCTCTCTGCCCCTCCCCTGCTCACGATCTGTCTCTCCCTCTGTCTCTCCAAAATGAATAAACGTTACCAAATTTTTAAATGGGGATAAGATTTCTTTAAAATGTTTACATAGGGGCGCCTGGGTGGCGCAGTCGGTTAAGCGTCCGACTTCAGCCAGGTCACGATCTCACGGTCCGGGAGTTCGAGCCCCGCGTCAGGCTCTGGGCTGATGGCTCAGAGCCTGGAGCCTGTTTCCGATTCTGTGTCTCTCTCTCTCTCTGCCCCTCCCCCGTTCATGCTCTGTCTCTCTCTGTCCCAAAAATAAATAAACGTTGAAAAAAAAAATTAAAAAATAAAATAAAATAAAATAAAATGTTTACATAAAGAGCATCCTCGCCTATTTCTTGCACAAAATAGCTAATAAGATAATACCCGCTTCTTTAGTTTTCTGTCCCCAAACACTGCTGTATCTAGTTATAATTTATACAGCTGTAACCTACTCTGCATAATATATGTACTTCGAAAAATCCCTATATATGCATACATATTTGTAACCAACATTGCATTTAAACGTGCCTCTGTGGATCAATATTTAAAGAAATAGCATAGGCAACACTTCTGAAAAGGGAATAATTTCACCTCGTTCCCTCAGTGTTCTCCTTCCATAAGTCCTGACTTCCAGACATCATGTTCCCTTAATAAGGAATATAACTATGTGAAAGAACTTGCCTTTCAAACAAACTTTGACCCCAGAGAGGTGTATGCACGTCCAGTCTCACAGCCTAGAATTTGCTTGCTTTTTAAAAATTACTTATTTATTTATTTAGTTTTAAGAGTGGGGTACAGGCAGAGAGAGGGAAAGAGACGATCCCAACTGGGCTCCGCACTCTGCCAATGCAGAGCGCAACGCGGGGCTCAGTCCCGCAAACCCGGAGATCATGACCTGAGCCAAAATCTGCAGCCGGAAGGTCAGATGACTGAGCCACCCAGGGGCCCCTAGAATTGGGCTTTTTATCAGAGATGTGTGGTCAAGGAGTCAGTCTGATGCCACCACTGGCAATGCCTCATCGACTATAGAGACAGAAGACATGAGACGGTGTGAATTTCTATAGATCCAAATTATTGGCAGGAGAAAGGACAGGTTGGAAGACATGGCATCGTATACGCTCAGCTTTTTCTTGCAATGGAAAAGTGACTTTTGACGTGTGCATACTAGAAGAACTAAGGCAGAAGAGTCCAGTATCCTGCCTGGGATTCAGTTTGGAAACCCGTCTTGAAAACACGTCTCATGCGTCCCTTAGAGTTGCTGTGGAAAGAAGGCTTAGGAAAATAACCCAAATCAAGTTTCCAAAACTCTGGCAGATTGAAACCGGGAGGCAGTGCAGCCGAGGCCGTATTAGAGCCACCGATTAGCTCGGAGAATCAAACACGGTGGCACTACACTCTGAGCCTGTTTGTAACTTGACTCTTGACCGGAACCGTATCGGTATTGGCCGAGGGAAGAGGGAAGAGATGAGACTCGCTTGGCATTTAATTTGCTGAGAGAATGAAAGAGAAATGCATCTCAAGGAGATTTCAGTGCTGAGCCCACATGACTCAGAAACCAGAAGCACCTTGGGGCGCCTGGGTGGCGCAGTCGGTTAAGCGTCCGACTTCAGCCAGGTCACGATCTCGCGGTCCGGGAGTTCGAGCCCCGCGTCAGGCTCTGGGCTGATGGCTCAGAGCCTGGAGCCTGTTTCCGATTCTGTGTCTCCCTCTCTCTCTCTGCCCCTCCCCCGTTCATGCTCTGTCTCTCTCTGTCCCCCCAAAAAATAAATAAACGTTGAAAAAAAAAATTAAAAAAAAAAAAAAAAAAAAAACAGAAACCAGAAGCACCTGAATCCCGGAGATAATGAACAGGTTTGCCTTGAAGAAGGAACGTTGGCAAAATGTAGCCTCCAATCGGCACTGAGGTGAGCTCACCAGTTAATGTACAGGGTTAGAGTGCTTTGAACGGCAGAAACACCAGACCGACTTTGAAATTACGCAGATGGATGGATATACAGATAATGCTTGCCCATTATGTCACATCGTACCATTCACCAGGCACTTCCACGGCTATTATCCTCCACAATCTCTTGTTATCTCATGTTGGAAGGGAAGGACATAGATGGATACTTTCATTTTACAAATGAAAAAAAAAAAAAAAAAACAAACTTCAGAGACAATGAGTAACTTTTCAACAGTCACCTAGCTATTAACTTACACATCTGTCCCAGTTGCTGCTTCCATGAAGCAAACGACCTTAAAACCCAGTGGCTTAAAGCCACGGCTATTTTAGGATGCTCTACACGGTGTGTAGTTCAGGAATTTGTGCCGTTCTCAGAGAATTCTTCTGGTCTTCATGGCATTGACTGAGGTCAGTTTGGGCTACTCAGTTGGTGCAAGGGATGGTCTGTAGGTCCCCAAGACCGCTTTACTCCCATGCCTGACACCTTAGAAGGGACGACTGGAAGAGATCTGGGATCAGCTGGGGACTTCTGACCGAAGTGTCTACACGTAGCTCCTCCAACATGGTGGTCTCAGGAAAATCACACTTCTGATACTGGGGTTGGCTTCCCCCAGAGAAAGTATCCAAAGACAACCAGGCACAAGACGTCTGACCTTTTCTGACCCAGCCTTGCAAGTCACAGAGCATCCATTCTGCTGCGTTTCTGGCAATTACGAGCAAGTCACATCACCTACCCACTTTGAAAGGGAGGGAAATTAGATTCTATCTCTTGATTGGAATGTGTCAAAGTCAAATCGTAAAAGATAAGTTTTGGGGTCCTTCTTTCGGAAAAACAACGTGTTCTATAAGTGCCAAGACTTAGACTAGGACCTCATGGCCCCTAGATTTTCTTCGTTCCTAAATCTCCATGCTTCATACATACACACGTGTGTAGCCACAGGCATATGCATAGACATATACAGTGACAAACACAGACACGTACATTATAAATTAAGATACAACCTGCACAAGGACAGCACGTTGCCTGTTGTTTTTGTTGGGGTTTTGGGGGTCATCATTGTATTCTCTCAGAAATTAGTATGATGGGTACTCAATACATATTTGTGAAATGAGTGAAACAATGAATACATAAATATTAAATGTGGGGAGAGTACATTTTCATTTTCTCTATAAGAGATCACAGAAATCTCTATTTTAATCAATTTAATTACAGCCATAGTTACATCTCACAAATTAGTTTGGCTAGTCTTCATTGATATTTCCATGCGATGATAAACAGAAAGAAATTGTAATTCTAGATAGTGGAAAATGTCAACTCCTTGATAAAGTCCAAGGATTAAATCCAGGCAGGCGTTCATTTACGAGGTAGAATGTTTTCTTTATTCCAGGATAATTAACATACAGTGTTACATCAGTTTCGGGTGTACAATATGATGATGCAACAATTCTATACATTCCTCACTGCTCATCATGATAAGTGTATGCTTAATCCCCATCACCTATTTCAACCACTACCCACCCCCCTCCCCTCCGTGTTCTCTATAATGAAGAGACTTTTTTTTTTTTTTAATTTTTTAATGTTTATTTGAAAGAGAGAGAGACAGACAGAGCTTGAGCGGGGAGGGGCAGAGAGACAGAGACACAATCCAGAACAGGCTCCAGACTCCAAGCTGCGAGCTGCCAGCTGTCAGCACAGAGCCCGATGCGGGGCTCAAACCCACAAACTGTGAGATCACGACCTGAGCCGAAGTGGGTTGCTCAAACGGACTGAGCCACCCAGGTGCCCCAAGAGTCTATTTCTTGGTTTGTCTCTCTCTCTCTGTTTCCTTTGCTCGTTTGTTTTGTTTCTCAAATTCCACATATAAATGAAATCATATGGTATTTGCCTTTCTCTGAGTGACTTATTATTGCATTTAGCAATATACCTTCTACATCCGTCCATGTTGTTGCAAATGTCACCTCACGCCTGTCAGAGTGGCAAAAATCAAAAACACAAGAAATAACAAGTGTTGATGAAGATGTGGAGAGAAAAGGAACCAGCGTGCACTTTTGGTGGGAATGCAAGCCGGCACAGTCGCTGTGGAAAACAGTATGGAGGTTCCCCCCCCAAATAAAAATAGAATTACCATATGCAATTACCATATGATCCAGTAATTCCACTACGGTGTATTTACACAAAGAAAATGAAAACACGAATCCCAAAAGATGTATGCACCCCTATGTTTAATAAAGCATTATTTACAATAGCCAAGATATGGAGACAACCCAAGTGTCCCTCAACTGATGAATGGATAAGGAAGATGTGGTGTGTGTGTGTGTGTGTGTGTGTGTATACATACATACATATATATGTGTGTGTGTGTATACATACATACATATATATGTGTGTGTGTGTGTGTGTGTGTATCTATAATAGAATACTACTCAGCCACAAAAAACAATGAAATCTTGCCATATACAAGGTAGAATTTTGATGACTAGCCTCTATGACCTTGTATAATTGGCTGTGTCACAGTTTTTCCTGAAAGCTATGTTGCGTCCACGTGCACCAGGAAGCCCTCTGTGGAATCCCACGAGTGTCCCAACCCACTTTTCCCTTTATCCTTGGTTTCTGTGTCATGATTTCACAACAAAGAGTATTTTGCGTTGTAAAGATTTTAAAGTTGTGCCCTAAACTAGATAAGAAATACCCAGAAGATAGCCCAGCCTACTCAGAGCGAAAAGAGAGAGATATATCTTGTCTTCACTTCTAAGTATGTTTTTCCTGGATACAAAATATTCCATTTTTAAATTATAAGTAAATGATGGACTAGGGGATAATACTGAAACAATTTGCAAGAAGCAAGTATGTGAACGCAGTGATTTGTTTTAGGGCGGAGTTTGTCAGTTGTGGTAAAAGGGGAGTTTTCTAGGAGGAATAAATAAACACGGCCTATATCCAAAATGCACCTTCCACCCAAGAACTAACATGTCAGTTTCACAAGTGAACAATGATCATGTCTTTCAAGGGCACTAGAGAAATTCAGCTTCAAAAAGGCATAGACAATGAATATGCTCTGTGATTAATTTGCTACAATTAAGTACTTTTAGGCTTATAATTCATCTAGATGAAGTGCCACTGAGTTAAACCCTTTGTTCACAACTCATTTTGACCCTTGAATAACAGTACAGTAATCAGCCTATTTTCAGGAGGAATGAAACGTCAATGTGTGAAACTTTTATGTCACTGAAGACATTGGATTCCATGATCTCAGATTTCTGGGCCTTGAATAATTTCTAATACCCAGGGGGAACATGCCTTGGAAGGAGAGGTGATCTAGTATTCATGGTCCCCAACACCCATTTTTCCAGATTGGGACACCCACGCAAAGAGAAGTGACAGTCTCAGAACACACAGCTAGTGAGTACCATAAATGGAACCCACGTTTCCCAACTCAAGTCTGCTCAAGTCTGCTCAAACTGTAACAATCCTGTGAAACCTGTTAAAAATCTTTATTGTAATACAGTGGTCCCAGTCACAATAATACTGATTTCACATTTAAAATAATAAAACAGCAACAACAAAAAACAAAAAGTAAATAAAATAAGAAAACACATCTGTCAGAATGGCCCAAACCAACAACACAAGAAACAACAGGTGTCGGCGAGGATGTAAAGAAAAAGGAACCCTCGTATACTATTGGTGTGAATGCAAACCGGTGCAGCCCGTGTGGAAAACAGACGGGAGGTTCCTCAAAAAGTTACAAATAGAATTACCTTACGATCCAGCAATCACACTACTGAGTAGGTACCAAAGAATAATACAGGAACACTAATACAAGGGGATCCATGCACCCCTATGTTTATAGCAGCATTATTTACAATAGTCAAACTATGGAAGCAGCCCAAGTGCCCATCTACAGGTGAATGGATGAAGAAGAGGTGATATATATATATACATACATATATATGTATATACATATACATATATATATATATACATATACATATAATGGAATATTACCCAACCATAAAAAAGAATGAAATCCGGCCATTTGCAATGACACGGATGGAACTAGAGTGCATTGTGCTAAGTGAAATAAGTCAGAGAAAGACAAATACCATAATGATTTCACTCATGTGGAATTTAAGGAACAAAACAAGCAAAGCAAGAAAGAAAAAACAGAGAGAGAGAAAACAAGAAGCCGACTCTTAACTGCAGAGAGCAAACTGACGATTACCAGAGGGCAGGTGGGTGGGGGATGGGTGAAAATAGGGGATGGGGATTAAGGGGGGCACTTGTGACGAGCACCGGGTGATGTATGGACGTGTTAAATCACTATATTGTACACCTGAAACTAACACAACACTGTAAGTTAACTGTACTGGAATGAAAACAAGAACTTCAAAAAAGTAAAATCAGAAAATACTGCACTGTAAAGTATGGTGTGTATCTTGGTTAGGCAGGTTGTCGGTCGGTTGGTTGGTTTTAGGTTTTGGTTAAAACTGTGACCCAGGCTTGTAATATTCTTTCCTATTTATGCTGTACCTTAAGAAGCATGAATGTCAGCGACCTCGGTGGCCTGAGAGAGAAGAGCAGCTGGCAAGCAGGCCACCCGACAAGAATTATTGAACTGCACCAGACCAAGGAGGGTTCATCAAAAGGAGCAGCATTATTTATGAGGCACCTTCCAGCGCTCCCACTCTTTCCCCACGAGTGGTAGATAGCTATGGGGTAAGTCACCTCACTGCGGGCACAGGCTAACAAAGAATCTTTCCATTTCAATTGGACCTACTTGAATATTTATTCATCAAAAGCTATTTTAAGTTTATGCCTCACATCAACGTCTAAATAAGATTATAGGAGATCTGCCTAGAAATACTGTTATAAATAAACAATTCCGTGTTTTTCTTCTTACAAATGTAATCAATGTTTATTGTAAAATTAAAGATACACATATACTTATGATAATACAATTTAGTTATGTGCAATAATATTTTGGAACCTTTATTTCCAGTTTTTTAAATAATGCATACATAGGGGTATACAGTATATGTACACACCCATAAACACACAACATTTATGTCATGAAAATTTCATAGCCTGCTTTTTTTTTTTTATTGGCCTCACATTATATGATGAGTATTTTCCAGGTCATTGGGAATCCGTTCTAAATAACATCGTGATGACTATGTAAGAGACCACAATATGGAAATCACACGTTCTTTATTCTTCTGTTAAATATCTAAGACATCCAAACGTGCTATTATGAACGATGTTGTAGAGAACATTTTGGTAGCTGGGTTATTTTTTACGTCTCTGATTATTTCCTTAGGGTGGCTTCCTACATATATAATCATTTAATCACAAGATGTGAATAATTTGAGGATTTTCACACATGTGGCCAATTTCTTTTTCCTAAATTGTTGCTGGTGTTTGTGAAGTTTCACCTGGTTTTAGCTTTGTGGCTCTGACAGTGAGCTCAGGAATAAGATAATTTGCTTGCATATTCAGTAGGCTTCTGCGAGGTCTGCTCCGGCTCTCGTGGACTAAGGAGCCAGGTTTCAGGCATCAGGGTGGTTGACTGAATGATTTCTCTTAGTAATAACTGCATTTTAAACAATTATTTTAGATTGATGATTTTTTCTTAACAATTATGCAAAATGTATTAAGAAACGCCATATTCTGAAGGATGTTGCCCCATTCAAGCTTATATTAAAGGAATGAATTCATATGGGGAGTTTCGTGCTTTTTTTCCCTACTTCTTGATAATGGATCATAATTTAGCACTTCGTGTTCAAATACAGAAGACTGGTCCTGGCATTAAATTTAGGCTTGAGTTTGACATCCTCAAATTTTACTGAATGACTGAGCTAATTATAACTTGTTTTCAACCTGATTTTATCAAGACATGAGCAGGAGGCTTTTTTTCTAACATACTCTGAATCTCATTATATTCATAAGAACTTCCAGAAGCATAATTAAATCCTAGAATTTCTGCTGCTTCACTATATGAATTTCTCCAGCCCTTCCCCTTCTAGAACCAGACTCGACATATTCAGCTGTCTTGCAAGTAAAGATCTGCTTATAGACCCAATTTCAGCCATTGGTTGTCTTTCCTAAGGGTCTTTCCAGCTAAAAAAGGAAAAAAGAAAAGTAATAGCATTACGTATGCACCAATCTCTCACCTATTACCTTATCCTTATGATTCCCCTGAAAAGTCAGGATTATCAGCACATTGATCAGAGGAAGAAACTGAGGAGTTTAGTTTGGGCAGTAACCCCTGCAAAGACACTCAGAGAGCCAGCAGGACGATTTGTCTGGCTCCCCGAGCTGTTTTTGGATGCACGCCTCCAAGATGCCTTCACGTTCCTAAGAGTCGTTTTTCTTCTCTACTCTCAAGTCCTGTTCCTTTGGAGGCCTCTGAACCAGAAATAGAAGAATTACATGCATCTCTACGTTGTCTGCTACTCACCCAAGTGAGCCTTTCCAAACTGGTATTTCCTTCATCTGAAACTGAAAAGTAAAGTGGCTATAGCACAGCACTGGAATAGAGAATGTGGCGGGATTCAAATCAGTTTCCTTGCTGATTTTTCCCAGAACTGGTGTTGTTCAGAAAGTGGAAAAGAAAGGGAAAAAAGTGCAGCTTCGTTTTTATCTTTCACAAGTGAATTCAGCTCATGGACTGAGAACACATGTCTGAATCTTTATGTCTCAGAGAACACAAGGAAAAGTAGTTCTACTTCCTGTGAAATTGATGCACAATGTCAAAACTGTTCCTACTGTCTGATGAATATAAACTCACGCATTAGGAGTAGACATAGACCTTCATGCTATGTCATGGAGAAAATTACTTCTGAACATGGTAATATTACAGAATTTACCTTCTTACAGATAGCAGAATTTCCATTATTATTGGAGATCAGGATCAAATGAATTACATAATTTAGTTCTTTTTCTACTGCTGTGTCTCCTTTTTTTTTCCTCCCTCCCTATTTATTTGCTCTGCAAATATATAGAAAGCGCCTACTATGTGGCAGGCTCTGTGCCAGGGATAGAGGACAGGAACACGGCTAAGAAGGGGTAACGGGACTGAGGTTCACACAGAGAGTCGTGACACCAAGGCTTTTTCTTTGTCCAGGAAGCAACTTTATTCCTGCTGGCACAGGCTCAGTGGGTTCGTACCCCAAAACCTGAGCCCTGAGCGCAGTGGGGTGTAGCCTTTTATACGATTTCTACTTCTTTGTCTCCCATACATGGTAACACACAGACATACAGTCCGATGGGGCGGTCTACGTTACAGAGTCGTGAAGAATGTCACGTACACATACATAGCCAGGTTCCCCTCCCTTGTCTTGAGGTTTTCAAGGGAGGGGCTTCAGAGCGGGCTCCACCACATTCCCCCTCTTTGATGCTCTGACCTGCCCTGCCCCCCATTTTGGGTCAAAGAGCATCATCTTGGTTTAGAGGTTTATAGTTCCATAATGTCATCACATGTGTGGCCGTTTTCCTTTTCACCATGGCCTCAATGAGGCTGGAGACCGACGGTATAACCAGGGGAGCTAGGCAACTAACTGGCATTCATGGCAGCAAAACCCTCTAGCTTTTGCAGCTTGAGCCGGATGTCCCCTTGGGCCCGACCTACGAAAGCCACATTGACCATCCGCTGGTTAACAGGTGCCTCTGGATCAAGAGCGGGTGTAGAGACAAAATGCATCATATAGTCTTTCATGGAACTGGCTTGGGCTCTCCTCGGGCGCCTGGAGCACCTCTGATGTTTCACTCATATTTATGGCCTTTCCCCCACCTCCATCTATGCTTGAATCATTTGGGTCCCATTTGGGGTCCTCCCCAGGGAAGTGAGCCCGAGCATAAGCCTGGGTATCTAACATCCCAGCCAGGGCAATTCTTCTGTAACCATTTTAGGGCCGCCTGGGTAACTCGGCGACGCTCCTCCGTATGGAAGAGGGTCAGGAGGAGTCGGTGGCCGTCCGTCCAAGTGGGTTTGTGGGTTTGAATTACGGACTGCATTCCTTCAATGGTGCTTCCAATTCAGGAGGTCCGTAGCGGTAAAGGGTTGGCACACAAAAACATGCCGGCCTCCTTGGATCTGGCCTTCCTGGTCATAACAGATGGGTCCCCTGGTTTCCTCCAGTAGCATCTGTAGGGCTCTCCAGTGTTGCTGCAGGGAGGGGTTGTCTCTGCTGGCCTGATCTTCTAGGGGTCTATGAGGTTAGGACTGGTGGTCCAGGTGAGCTGGTCACATCCGGAGAGGCTGGTGATGCTAGAGATGGTGAGGCCTCAGGACTAAGGGCAGGTTCTGGTGGGGTTTTGACAGCCGGGGTGGCTGGAGGCACAGTTGGCAGTGAGGGGTACTGGGGGGCATATGGCAGTGGGGTCCCCTCAGGCTCTCCCGACAGTATGGGTTTTTCAGTTTTGGGCCAGCGTTTGGAGGAAGCCGTGACACGAGCCGTCGTAACTTTACAGTTGTCTTCAATATAAACTTTCAGCCAAGGCAGCCGGGATAGGACTGGGTCTTGCCAACAGTGTAAGGAAATTGGTGGAGATGGCCTGGATCCCCCACAATGACCCTGAACACTCGGCCAACTAGTTACTTACCAAGTGAGCCCTCAGAGGGCCAGCCCACCCCAAACGATGGCCAATCAATTTCACAGAATGTCCAGAGCTTATGGAAGTTCATTTCACACCATAATCTCCTGAATATCCCTTTTTTAAATTCCTCAACATATACTCTAGGGTAGTCGGTTTACTCTGCTTTCCACCCATTTCGTCGCCCTAATGGACAACTTTCATGCAAAAGGGAGGAAAAAGGGGCAAGGGAGGGACTAATTTGGAGAGGACGCACACTGGCTTCGCCGGTTTCTAGCCGCTCTCCTCTCAGAGATATTTCAGGCACCTCTTAGCGTTGGCGGGTTCAGTGTCAAGCCCTGACTTGGATCAGACTGCCAAGGAAGTCTGATGCCACCTTACACAGTATAAGGTCGCCCCGGAACTGGAGAACAGGACTCAACACTCGCTTCAGCCCCTTGCTCGGGTCAGAATCTTTCCGCTGTCCCTCTCATTCACACAGTCGCACGGCGACTGCAACCCGCTGCCCAGCGCCCAGCGCCTTGGAGTTGCAGTTATTCCTTATGGAACTACTCAGGCAACGCTGGGAGGTCATCAGGCTCCCCTTCTGCCTCTTACGGGGTAGGTCTACCAAAACGAACCGGGGTTCTTACCAGTCTGATGGGCGGCACTTCCTGAGCTGGGTCCTGGCCCTCACTGGGTTCCATTCTACTTCTTTGTCTCCCACACATGGTAACATACAGACGCACAGTCTGAATGGGGGGGGGGGGGTGTCTATGTTCCAGAGTCGTGAGGAATGTCGCACACGTGCACATAGCCAGGTTGCCTTCCTTTGTCTTGAGGTTTTCACCACGTTCCTTAGGGAGGGGCTCTAGCACAAAAGTACATTGAGCATGTCACAGTGAAACTTTGGGAACAAGAACAACCAGGATTTGTTTACTACTTGAAAGATTATAATTAACAAAGTCATTTAATTTTGATAACTGCAAGAAAGAGGGATTATTATGCCCATTTTCCTGATGAAGAAACTGAAGCTCAGAGAAGTTTAGTGACTCGCCTTAGATCACACAGCAAGTAAGAGGTGAAGCCAGTTAAGTGCTGGTTCATCTGAATCCCATGTCTGTGGTGAAATACATTAAGAGTCATGGCCTTTATTTCTCTTTCTGCTATAATGTGTTTTCATTTTACTTAGGTAACTTAACAGACATAAGAGTTTAGGCACAGAACATTAGATTTGGAAAATCAAGAACTCTGGAGAAAAATTATATTAGTGTTTTAATTCATAAAACAAATTAAATCATTTATTAGACATGAATAAATGAAATAGAATAAATGAAATGAACAATGAAAGGTCGGATAATGTAATTCAACGAAACAAACATTTATTACCTCCTACGGGCAAAGAAGCATTTGAGAATATAAACATTAAAAAGGCATGGACCCCCATGTCCTGGGGCTTGGAGTCTAACTTATAAGTCAGAGATATAGAAACGATTCCAGTAAAAAAGCCAAGGATTGTAAGTAAAAGCTGTAACAGAGGTTGAGAAAACATGCAGCGGGGCTGGGAGGACTACATATCTGATCTCCACACAGACAACTCAATTGGACTTTTTGAAGGGTATTGGATCAATATCGATGTTAAAGAAAATAAATATTACTTGAATAAACTGGGGGAAGGCATTGACGACAGGGCGAAAAGTTCTGAGCAAAGGTCAAGCACAATGGTTTTAGAACTGTTTGGGTTCCAAAAAAAAAAGTTTTTGGGTCAACGATGCCAAACTGCGGATAGTCGAAGATGGCAGAATGACAAACATCCTTCTCTCGTTTCCCAACAATGACCACAGTAAAATGATGATGAACATTTAAAAACATTAGCAGGCAAGAGGCACTAACAAATTCATTGTACACGGAAAGCACTGGAGGATGGGGGCTGGTGAAGCAGAGAAGGACGTGAAGCATAGAAACCCATGCACTTAAGGATCTCATCCAGCAGAACGAAGAGACGTTCATTACCAAAAGTTGGAAGACTGGGGAATTAATAACAAACATGCCACTTGCTCAATCAAACATTTTCATATCTTCTCCTTAAATTATGATATTTACAGGAGCCAAGCACATGCCCACTGTGCAAGAAAAAAGCAAGGGTTCTCTCTAAATAAATTAAATGGCCCCAGGGCAAACTTGCTTATGTTTTGGCAGTAATGCATCTCCTGATCTAATAATCTAATATTCACCAAGCCCTATTCAAGTAGTGAAAGAAAGAGTCACAGGACTGAAAACCATGAGTTGAAGTCAAAGTCTGCATAAGAAAGAGTTGGTCTCCTATTTCGCTTCCAGAATGCCTACAGTCAAGTCTGTAGCCCAAGGGCAAGTTAACTGTGTATGCCACTAAACCTGTCCCAGCCTTATATTTCTGATCTTTAAAGGAGAAAGGAGAATACATAACCTGTGCATTTATTAAGGTAACTTGATTAAATTCAGTGTGATCAATATTTAATGAGAATGTGTCACATGGCACTCACATATGGAGGAGTGGGGGTGAGAGGACAAGAAGATGCAGATCTGAGTCCCTGAACATTAGAAATCGTATGTAAGGTTCGCCCGGGTGGCTCAGTCAGTTAAGTGTCCAACTCTTGATTTTGGCTCAAGTCACGATCTCATGGTTCATGGGTTTGATGTTTGGTTTGCATTGATGCTTGGGGTAGGATTTAATGGAGAGGGAAAATAGCACGTGACATTAAAAAACAAAAACAAACAAAAACGACAACAACTCACAGAGATAGAAATATGCCAAGTGACTTTGGAAACCAGCCTGAATGGAGTAAAGGCTTCAGAAGTAAGAAAATCATTGGGTGTAACTTTTCAAAAGTAGGTTAGGGAAGGTGAGCCTATTAATCACAGAGGTCAGACCCAAACACATATTTTTCCCAGAGTGCTAGGAGACTGGTTGCAGCAGAGTTGGGGTTCATATGATGGCCCTGTTAATAAGTAGATTTGAGTGGCTTTGAGGATTGGATGTGATCAGTCAATCCATATGAATAATCTAGGCCCTCATATTTTGAGCAAACCGTCCCACACTACAGTGTCTAGTCATCTGTATCAAGAATCACTTTCGGGGAGCCTGGGGAGGCGTCCAACTTCGGCTCTGGTCATGATCTCGCGCCCGGAGTTCGAGCCCTATGTCGGGCTCTGTGCTGGCAGCTTGGAGCCCGGAGCCTGCTTGGGATTCTGTGTCTCCTCTCTCTGCCCCTCCCCCGCTCACACTCTGTCTCTGTCTCTCTCTCTCTCTCTCAAAAATGAACATTAAAAAAATTCAGAAAAATAGAATCACTTTCATTTTTTTAAATGCTTATTTATTTGAGAGAGAGAGAAATAGGGGAGGGGCAGAGAGAGAGGGAGAGAGAGAGAATCCCAAGCAGGGTCCACGCTGTCAGCACAGAGCCCGACATGGGGCTTAATCCCACAAACCTTGAGATCATGAATCGAGCTGAAATCAAGAGTTGGGTGCTTAACAGACTGAGCCACACAGGCGCCCCAAGAATCACTTTCAGAATGTCAAGAATAGCCGGCATTTCTCAAGTGCGTCAACGAACGTGGCCCTCAAAACAGTCTTCTCCCCATCCACTGCTGTGGCACAGAAATCTATGAAATGCTCCCTCCCGGTGTGGGTGCCACTGATCCATGGACTTACCAGGCTCCGCCTTCTGGTTCTTCAACCTGTGCATCCCATCTTGCCCGTCCCCTTTGCAGGACCCTTACCGATATTTTGCTCCTTGCTTCTGTTGGACGCTATGAATTAGCTCACCTGGCTTGGCCAAGGGCATCGCGGCGTCGTTCCCACTTTCCCTCATGCTCAGGAGTCATGGGCAGACCCACGCCTGCCGCAGCCCCACCTACTTTCAGCCCAGGCAGAGCCCTAGGTGCCCCTTTATTCAAGGACGCTGACATTCAGACGCTGCCGACGTTCCTCCTTAAAGCTAAGCCCTCCACCAGCTACTTTATGCAAGCCATCGGTATTAGGCTTCACAATAGTCACGTGACACCGATTTGATCACGTCCATTTTCCAGATGAGGAAATTAAGGCTCAGAGAGGGGAGTTAAGCATTCGCCGTGTCACACAGTGAGTGAGGAGGCTGGCCGCACTCCAGAGCTGGATGCTCTCCAATGAATTCCCAGCACCGCGTTTTTGCCTGCTGGGGTTGTCCCGACCGCGCAAGCTCTTCAGATGTTAAAGATACTGGCCATGTCATCTTCGCCTCAAATGAAGCCCCTGCAATCACTGAAACTTCCTCCCTTGGCATATGATTTCCAGCAGGACCCCAATTGAGTGGCTCTCGTCTGGCGATGATCCACTGTGACCATTTACCTGTATGCGGATAGAGGTATATTCGGCTCTCTGTATGGACATTTTTGTGACACAGAAGATTTACTTTGCTAAAACAGTAGCGTTAGCCATCGCACCCGGGAGTACCAGTGTGGCTTACGGAAGGCATGGAATGGTAAATTGGGTCTGCGAGTAAATAGAGAATATTCTAATGTAAGCATCATTCCCTTTAATGTCACCCCGGTCGCTGTGCTTTGGAGTCGATGTGAAGGGGTGCAAAGAAATAACATATATGGTACCACACAGCATTAAAGACAAAATGTGCTATAAACAAAGACTGCGTATTTTAAAGCGGGGCGAAGGAGGCAATTTTCTTTAAAAGCTAATAATTTGCTGCTAACTACTAAGGGAAGAAGCTGTTCCTTTGTTGGCCCGTCTTCGTTGCCAATCCATCTCAAATTGCAAGTACTTACGTAAAATTAAATACAAAAGAGTTCAGGAACATCTTCGGGTTTCAAGTCGAAAACACAGCTCAGAATATGCATGATGATTTTGTCCTGCACGGTCACCCTGTAATTTTTATTTTTTGCTTTTAATGGAAAGGAAAGAGTCAGACTATTAGCGAGGGGCCTCTACTGGGGTAAAACCCCTCTGGAAATTCTGCCGAAACTCACAGCACACAGCACAGCCTGCTTCAGAGGGACAAGGAAAGAGCCCACCTGAAAAGCGGCACAGTGAATGCATGTTTCAGAATATTCTAATATACTGAAGGGGGAAAAAAAGAAATAAAAATAGAAGGAAAAAGAAGCCAAAGTGTCTGACCAACCACAACCTAAAAGTTAAGACTTTCCCTTGCTTGTAAAACACGAACAAGGGTTTTGGGCTTTATTTTGCTTGATAATAATATTTTATGAGAGAAATATAAATCAAAACAATCTGACGATGTTGTTAAAAGGAAGAAAACAGCACTGCAGTTCATCTTCTTTACTACAGACAACAAGAAACAAGGTTCCTCTCTGAAGGAGGCATTTTATGAGAAGCACGGTTATTTAAAAGTACACTTCTCAGTGAAGGCTTGCTATATCTAGCATTGTTTGAAGAGCAGAGCACTGGATTGAAATCTAATTTCAAACCACTGGATTTGGTTTGATATATTAAAGGTTACAAAATGTGCTTTATAAATATTTCATAGGATTCATGTCCTTGGGTGAGAGGTAGATTTGTTTATCTTTACCACTTTCGTTTTTGTTTTTTTTACAATAGACTGTATTGTTTCTGAAATTGTATTTTTCCCGAAACGCTATTAAATATATTTGCATAATGGCGCATGAAACCTCATCAGAGGAAAAGGTATCTTTCCCCTACGTATTAAATACTACTCCCCCAAAGTACAGTATTACCAATTAATGCCGCCGTGGCTTTTGGTATTCCACTCTTCTTTACCGTTTAACGTTTAACATTCAGCAGAATATTTCTCTTCATAATATTACAGAAAATTTCATCTAAACACAGATTCCTTTTGAGTATATCACCAACGGCAGACATGAAACCTACTGATATAAATATATTCCGAATGAAGACTATTGAAAATGAATGTCTGGAGTACTAAGTAACAGTACTTGACTTCTGTATTACCATTGCTAGAATCGGAAGTAAGGCTTCCTGGAACGCGATTCGCTGGTCGCTCGCTGGAATCTTTCGACTAGGATCCAGGCGACACTAACTTGCCAGGTGACTTGGGAAACAGCTGCCAAAACGCAACATCAGAGTGTGGATGACATACACCAGAAACACTTCTTGGGGTGCCGGGCCCTGGACAGTGTATGACCCCTTTTGGATATGGCAGTGCTCTCCGGTGCAGGAAATATAACAAGCTTTGAAAACGTGAAAAAGATAGAAACAGCTAAACTGATGAGACGGAGGAATTCTCCCCTACTTGCTATGTGACTTCGCAAATAAGTCACTTCACCTCTCTGGGCTCGAGTTTTCTCACCTGTAATGTAGGGGAAATCTTTAATAGGTAAACTTTCATGACCCTTGTCTCTAACGCTCTGAGTCCCTTTAGTCTTGGGTAAGAAAATATTAGCTCACTACTTCCCTACATGTTTGTAAATAATGTTCAGCGATGTTCAATCATTAAAAAAAATACATCTAGCATTATTCGTCTATTATTCACCTACTAATCTATTCATCACCTAGTTTATTAATGTTTTTATCCTCAATTAAGATGCTATCTAGAAAATGTGTATACAATCAACCAGGAGACAGAAGTATTTACGGTATTGATGAACGATACAAGGACCCACTTGTAAAAAAAGATCGGAAAAAAGGGCAAATTTGTTTCCTCTGCTTGAACTGCTCTTAGACACTAGAGCGCCCAGAGCTGGGACTCACACCCTAGACTTTCCTGGTTCTCAGGCTTTCAGGATTGGACGGGATCTACACCGCTGGCTTTCCTGGGTCTCCGGCATGCTGACTGCTGATGACAGCAGGTGGGACTTCTCAGTCTCCACGACAGCTTGAGCCAATTCCTCCTAATAAATCCCCTTTTAAATACTTCTCTATATATCCTATTGGTTCCATTTCTCTGGAGAACCGTCGCTAATGCAGAAACCACATGATCAGTAGTGGTGTGAACAATTAAAATGCTGCGGCGGGTTGGGAGAGGAAGCGTCTAAAGGCAGGTATTCCCTTAAGAGAACGATCCCAGTAATCCAGACAAAAGGTAAGAAGGCTTTGGACTGGGGTGTGGGTAGTTGAAAAGCAAAGAGCGTGGCTAATGTTATGGATACTTGGGAGGAGGAAAGGATGGGTTTGGGTGGAAGCCTGGAATAAAGGTGATAGAGAGAAAGAGGAATCGAAGATGTGTCCTAATTTTAAAATCTGTGCGATGTGGAAGCTCATAGGGGCCTTAATGAGCATAACGACATTAAAAAAGAGGACCCGAAACGGACGGAGCAAAAAATAAAAATTGGCTACGATATGGAGAAGTTCCGTCAGGATTCAATGGTAGAAATGTTTGGTAGGCAATTAGAAATAGAGACAAATACCCATGTGGGAAGTAGGTCTACACCGAAGCTTTGGTCCACCACATAGAAATGTGAACTAAGGGTGTGGGAATAAATGATATTCGAAAGAGATAAGCTGACAAGTGACTCTATGACAAGTGAATAGAGGCTTGAGGCTAGTAATTATAGCTGGGAGTTTATCTTGGAGTAATGCTAACCTAACATTATTATGTATGCATATATATTCTGCTTCCTGCCGGATGGTAGATTAACCCCATGCTTGTTCTTTTGACAAACTAGTTAACTCAATTAGGTAGACGGCGATGGACATCTGAATACATATGTGATAAAAGAAATTTGATTTTTTCACATCCTCTGCAATGTTTTGAGGTAGAAATAAAAAGGCTCAATAACAGCCATACAATTAATTAATTTTTCCTCAGATTACCTTTACCTTTTACTGCAATTCTGTCTGTGCTAGACCGGTCCCTCAGGAAAACCAGATAAGCCACTGTCGTCACAAAGGGGCTTATCTTCTAAGGAAAGGCAGAAGGACCTCCCAGCAAAGCTAAAACCAGAAGTTTTTTCTCTTAACTCATTTATTAGATATTTGCCAGTCATAATTTTAGCACATTCAAGGTGAGGAAAAAGCAATAAAAAAAAAGTTGTTGCTTTTTAAATGTTTATTTTTGAGAGGCAGAGGGAGAGACCGAGCATGAGCTGGGGAGGGGCAGACAGAGAGAAGCACAGAATCCGAAGCAGGCTCCAGGCTCTGAGCTGTCAGCACAGAGCCCGATGCGGGGCTCGAACCCACAAGCCATGAGATCATGACCTGGGCTGAAGTCAGACACCTCACCGACTGAACCACCCAGCTGCCCCTCTAGCCATTTTAAATGTGACTAGACAGGACTATAATGGAAATGTTCAGCGTGCAAGGGTCAAAAAGAATTGGACCTTCCCCTACTGACTTTTGGAGTTAAAATTTGGGGGAACAGGGAAAGAGCGCGCTTGAGTGGGTCTCCGCACCACCCGAAGAAAGAATAGAATTCCAACTGATGATGGGTCTCAAGCTGAGGGCCACGCACCAGCTAGCACAAACCGCCCCCTCAACCCAGGTGGGATGTGTGTGAGGTTCCTCAGGCACTCCTGGCTACCCAAGAACAAAGGAAAGGACAGAAAACAAACAGGTAAACTGGTAAGAGTCTCCATCAGTTTACAAATATCTTAGTAGTATCACCAGAAAAAGGCAGTCTTATCACTAGCTAGAGGGAAAAAGAACCAGAGCTTGACAAGAGCTAGGCCTCCAGTAATCTGTAAATCCTCTTTAGCATATGGAAAGCCCTTTAAGAAACTTCCTCTTGACTTTACCTCCCCCCACTCTACAGTATAAAAGCAGTCACCCTTCACAGCCCCAGTGCAGCTCTTTCTGCCCACAGGCCCTGTCCCCATGCTTTAATAAAACCACCTTTTTGTACCGAAGACTTCTTCAAGAGTTCTTGGCCATCTGCTCCAAACCTCCACCGCCGCCCTAAAACCCCATCACAACCGTAAACATTAAGCATTCTATGACATTGCTCACAATTTTCTAAGCAGTGTCGACAAAAGAGAAAATGTACTCACAAACTCCACGCTGCACTGGTATTAGGAACCAAGCAAAAGTAGCTTTAAACATATTATCTTGGTTGACGGGTGCCTAGCTGGCTCAGTCGGTTAAGCGTCCAACTCAGTTGGAACATTTCAGCTCAGTTCATGATCTCGTAGTCCAAGAATTTGAGCCCCGCATCGGGTTCTGCCCTGACAGTGCAGAGCCTGCTTGGGATTCTCTGTCTCTCTCTCTGCCCCGCATGCTCGCTCGCTCTTGCTCTCGCTCTCATAAATAAATAAGTAAACAAACAAACAAACAAACAAACAAACTTGGTGGAAAATTCAGCCAATGAATAAGGTGGGTGCATAAAAATATCCCCAGGAAGTTGATGTTGCTTTTAAGAAATATTAAACTATTAAATTTACCCCAACATCTGGAAGATAAATTCTCTTTATGCATTTTTAATTTTTTTCCTTATGCATTTTTAAAATAAAGACTTAGACTATATATTCGCCTGCACAAGAAGGTAAAGAATTTGATAGAGTTCCTCCAGCCCCCAAAGCAAATCATTTTCTGCAATTTTTCTCATTTTGGCAATAAAACAACATAGATATTTTTTTCCTTAAAAAATACAGTCTTATTAAATTCCACACTGGGACTTGAACTGTATGAATATAAAACTGTTATTTTATATTCAAAGCTAGTCCAATTATAAGCCTGCAATCTTGCTGTAAATCTTACTCCCTTGTCTTCAAGATAAATGTTGATTTAAAGATTATAATAGAGAATTAAACAAAAAATGATCCATGCAAGTTGCCCATAACTTTTATGTTTATCTAAGGATGGCTGTAAAATGAGCCACCTTCAGTTATCCCCAGGTCCCCATAATTGCTTAAACTCCATCCTGTGTTTTGATGTCTGTGTGTCAAAAAGTTTGTGAAAGAATGATAAATAGAATTTGAATTCAGTATTTGACATTTCCAAATTTATTGTGTGAATTTCATTGTTTATTCATTCTCTTTTTAAATGTTTATTTCTTTCTGTGAGAGAAAGACAGTGTGCCAATTGGGGAGGGGCAGACAGAGAGGGAGGTACAGAATCCGAAGCAGGCTCCAGGCTCTGATCCGTGAGCACAGAGCCCGACACAGGGTTCCAACCCAAGGACGGAGACTTCATGACCTGAGCCGAAGTCATATACTTAAAAGGACTGACCACCCAGGCACCCCTTACTGTTATTCATTCTTATCAACTGATAATTGGAAAATGCTACAGACTGTTTCCCTCCCTCCAAATTCATTTGGTGAAACCACTCCCAAGTGTGTTGGTGTTTGGAGGTGAAGCCTCGGAATTGAGTAGCTCATGAGGGCTATGTCCTTGTGAATGGGATTAGTGCCCTTATAAAAAAGAGACCTTAGAGAGTTCCCTTGCTCCTCCCACCTTGGGAGGACATAGCAAAGATGGTCAACTATGATCTAGGAGGCAGACCCTCACCAGACTTCAAATCTGACTGCACCATCTTGGATGTCCCAGCTTCCAGAACTATGAGAAATAGATTCCCGTTGTGTAAGATACTTTAGCTTATGGTGATTTTGTCATTGCAGCACGAACGGATTAAGAGAGAAAGGGATGTGTTTTCTCCTAGAAATGGACTTAGTGATTATTATTGTTGTTATATACCACTTTGATTGGAATTAAGTTGGATTTCCCTCACTATTTTTCTAGAAATTTCCTAGCAATGAATTCCTTTCCGTCATATAAATGACCAAATTATACTTGCTTCTTTTTATATGTGGATGGAGGACAGAGGAGTCCAGGAAAATCCCAACAATAAGCTTTTCTAGACACCAGTGAAAGATGAATCTCCTTCAGCGTTCACCATCAGTCTTTATCCCGCCATCTCTTGAACAAGAAGAACCCATCTTTCCTCCTTGTAGCACAAATGCAGACAGCCAGCTTGCCTCCCACTGCAAAGACGTACACAATGTGTGGAGATGTAAATATATATTCGTTTAATTATATTTATATATTGAAGCCAGCCTGTTGATGACCAGAGGTTTGCTTCTGGGTTACAAAACAATAACTGAGTGGGGTACCTGGGTGGCTCAGTTGGTTGAGCGTCCGACTGAAGTTGGGACATAGTGTGGGTATGGTTTACTCTTAAGGCCTTTAATCTTCTGAGAAAATAACTTGAAATAGGCATCCATCCACTTACTTGTTCTGCATAAGAATGTTGGCTATGTGTATGTCATTGCCGGGGTGCTTTGGTTCTAAACAGGAAGCCCTGACCAGAAAGGGTGGTGGGTTTTCAGGTGCCACTCCACATCTAATGTTCATTTAACACTCAAACAAAAGAGTGATCTATTCCAACACTTAACGGTAGTGCCTCGGGTGCCGCCGCCAAAGACAGAAGATGTTTGTCACAGCGGAGAGCAACATGCAAAATGGGTTTGAAGGTGGCAGGAGACCTGTCGTCGAGCCTGGCAATTTAGGAAACTGAGGCTGAGGACGGTCGAGGTGGCTCTACCTCTAGTCCCGAAAAAGAATAGAAGAATGTGACTCCAAAAAGGATCCCGCTACCAGACTTTGTTCCTGACAGCCCAGAACCCCCCCAAGTGCCTGCTGTCGTTGATACGCAGCCACAGGACATGCTGGCTGATCTGGAGACCTCTGCCCCAAATTCCAAGCATGCATAGAAAACTGAGAATATCAGGAGATCCAATTTTTTTCTCCTTAGGAGTAAGAAGAAAATATGGCCCTAAAAGGTGTTAGTAAGGGGAGCGTGGGGAGAACTGTGATTTGGATCTTCTTTTAGTTGAAATGCGAACTTCAAGAACCTTTTGGCAACCATGGAAAATAATCTCATCTAAATTGCTTTACTGTCTGTCAGGTGTTTTTTGAAGAAAAAAAAAAAAATCATCCCTGCAATCACATCTTGGAATTGCCTTGATTTTTCAACAATTTAAACTCTAGTGTAGTCCCGTATAGAGAACGTCACTATAGTTTTGAGTGTATATGTTGTGGGCGTTGATAATTTTATACCAGCTCCTTTAACTGTATCATCTTTTCCTGCCTTTGGGCATCAGAGCTCCAGGGTCTCGGGCCTTTGGGCTCCAAGAATTACACCAGCACCCCGTACTTCTCAGCCTTCAGACGCGGACCGCATCATACCGTCGGCTTTCCTGGTTCTCCAGCTGCACACTTCAGACTGCAGGACTTCTCAACCTCCAAAACTCTGTGAGCCAGTTCCTAAAGTAAACCAATCAGCCAATCAATCTTTCTCTGTCTCTCTCTAAATACATATACAGTTGAGCCTCAAACAGTGTAGGGGTTAGGGGCACTGATACCCTGCACATTTGAAAATCTCCTATATAACTTCCGACTCCCCCAAACTCAACTACTAGTAGCTTACTCTTGACTGGAAGCCTTACAGATAACATGAACGGTCGATTAACACATAATTCTGTAGGTTATATGTATTATATACTCCATTTTTACAGTCAAGTAAATTAGAGAAAAGGAAGTTATTAAGTAAATCAGAAAGAAGAGAAAATACATTTACAGTACTGTATGTATTTATCAAAAAAAAATCCACGTGTAAGTGAGTCCATGTAGTTCGAACCCATGTTGTTCAAGGGTCAACTGTGTGCATGTATATACATAATCTATTATCTATCTTTTTGGCTCTTTCTCCGGAGAACCTTGACCGATACCCCTATTTAATTTTTTTTAATGTTTATTTTTGAGAGACAGAGAGAGACAGAGTGTGAGCGGGGGAGGGGCAGAGAGAGAGAGAAAGACACAGAATCTGAAGAGGCTCCAGGCCCTGAGCTGTCCGCACAGAGCCCGACGCGGGGCCCGAACCCACAAGCCGCGAGATCATGACCTGAGCCAAAGTCGGACGCCCAACCGACTGAGCCGCCCGGGCGCCCCATACCCCTATTTAATTTTGCCATTGCAGAAAACTTAATTCATTCCCTTTTAACACCTTTCATCAATAGCAATCTTTCTGGTTATTCATCTTGCCTCTGTTCCCTGCCCCTACTAAACTAGGACTCTGATCATGCCATGCGCTATTCAGGATCCTGCGGCGTGTTCTTTCTTATTCAAGTACCTCCACCTGCCACCTGCATCAACCTTCTTGGACTCTTTGGTGCCTCATCTTCCCATCCCATAGCTATCATCCAAAGTAGACCACAGGCCATGATGACTGGTCTCTGTGCCTCTACTCATTATCCCTTCTAAAGACGGTCTTTTCTCCCATTACCTCATAACTAAACCCAATTTGTTGTTCAAAGTTCAGTTCAAATGCCACATTCTTTAACTCATTTGTTAGGAATTCCGCACCCTCTTTCTACCTACCCTCCCAACTGGAAGTATCTTGTCCTTCTCCTGATCTCTGACAGCCTGTTATCTAACTTGATTTTACAGAATTAATCATTTTCTACTGCTTTCTGTGTTTTAGGTAATATATTTATTCAAATATCTTATTGTCTGTACTCTGCTGAAGTCTTGATAAAGGACTATGGAACTGTGTTCATTTCAGTGCCCCCCCTCCACCCCAATGGCTGGCTGATACAGTACCCAGCACGTTGCATACATATTCTACATACATAGTTACTACCAGAATGAATACCCATTATTGCTAATGTGCCTACAGATAGAGTGGGAATCTCTAATCAAAACAAAAGAAATTACACTGCATCTTTAGAATGGGATATAGCACTGCACAGAAGAGCACAGGGTAGACACAAACCTGTGTCAGCCACCAGCTCCACTATTAGCTAGAACATTGGCTTAGGCAAATTACAGCACTTCCTTCAGTGACCATCCAGTTCTCGGGGAGATCGATATCCTCTGTCAACGAGCTCATCACAAGACTTAAATTGTAGAACTCATGTGCATTTAAACATAATACCTGACACACTCCTGATTCTTCGTTATATTCTCTCAGTACTGTGACAATATGAATACACTGTTTCCTGGCATATAGGGTTGCCAGAAAGATCTGTTAGCAGTCCATGGTGGTTCCTTGGTAGGTCTTCTGTCTTTTTCCCTTCCCTGGCTGCTTTCAAATTCCTTTATTTGACTTTTATGTTTTCCCATTTCACTAACATGTCTATATGTATATTGCTTTTTTTTTTTTTTTTTTTTGCTGTAAGAGGGTATTTTTATTAAAGCATAGAGACAGGATCCATGGGCAGAAAGAGCTGCCAATGGATATTACTTTTAATTAATTTAATTGCTTTTAATTCACTATATTCTGTGCTTATCGTGTCTTTGGTGTATGTCTTTCATCAGTTCTGAAAAACTCTAAGTCATTATTTACTTACGATAACGAATGTGCCAGAATCTCTATGTTTTCCTACTTTTACTCCAGTTAAACATGTATTAGACGCTCTGTTCCCCATATTGCTTAACCTGACTTATTTTTTAAATGTTTATTTTTTGGAGAGAGAGAGAGAGAGAGAATGTGGGGGAGGGGCAGGGAGAGAGGGGGACAGAGGATCCAAGGCAGCCTCCAAAGTGTCAGTGTAGAGCCCTATCTCATGAACTGTGAGATCATGACCTGAGCCAAAGTCGGTCGCTCAACTGACTGAGCCACCCAGACACCCTTTCACCTGACACATTTTATTTGTCTCTGTGTGCTGCATTCTATGAAATTTCTTCACCACTATCTTCCAAAAACAAACAAAAAAAACCAACCCTCTGTGTCTAGTCTGCAACTCTGTCGGTTCTTAGTCATTTTTATTTCGGTAATTATATGCTGTTCGTGTGTCTATACTTTTATTGCATTTCTTTTTAAATATTATTTATGGTTATTTTTAATAGCTTCTCTCATCTTTTTATTTCCTTATATATTTTCTGCAGTTATTTTATACTCTGTATCAAATACTGTTAACATATAATCCCCTTAAAATTTCAATACAGTGTTAATATTCCTGTACTCCTTCACCATGTATTGTTTTCTTTTTTTTTTTTTTAATTTTTTTTTTAACGTTTATTTATTTTTTGGGGGACACAGAGAGACAGAGCATGAATGGGGGAGGGGCAGAGAGAGAGGGAGACACAGAATTGGAAGCAGGCTCCAGCCTCTGAGCCATCAGCCCAGAGCCTGACGCGGGGCTCGAACTCACGGACCGCGAGATCGTGACCTGAGCTGAAGTCGTGACCTGAGCTGAAGTCGGACGCTTAACCGACTGAGCCACCCAGGCGCCCCGTCCATGTATTGTTTTCTTATGCATTGGGCACTCTATTAAAATGTCAGAACCCCAGCAAGTACATGGGAATTTTTGTTTGTTTTTGCTTGAAGCCTACAGATGCTACTGACCTGGGACTACTTTGGCCCCTTACAAGTTCCCCATGTGTTGTGGGACACTTAGGGTCAACTCTGTCATCTTGACACGGGTTCAGGGCTTAACTTCCCCTAATGTTGCTGATATGAGCATTTTTCATCAAGGCAACCTTCCTTTTTTACTTACTTGATGCTCAGTTTGACACATACTGAGCTCAGTTGATATTTTTTGGTGGGAAAGAGACCTAGGAGAATTCCCTTACCTAACAACTACCAGTTTTCCTGAAGACAGTTTCATATAGAATCACTTGATTGGAGTGACAGGAACCTTCACAGAACATCTTGTCATACTTGAAGTGGAAGACTGTTGCTTATATGTAATTTTCATTAATATATATAACAGTTGGTCTGTATTGTTTTTATATTTTTTCAGTTTCCTTTTGTGTGTGTATTTCTCTCCCTTCTTTGTCTTTGAGCTTACTCTAAACAGAAAACTTGTAGTCTACTTCAATGGCATTCCCACAGCACCCATAATACACTGGGTTTGTGGTAAACATCCATTTCATATATACCAAAAACACCTTTCCGTGTTCTGTAATTCTTATGAACAGAATCTAGGATGAAAACTAAAAATGTGAATTATCTGCTAGATGCTCTGCGAAGTCAAAGATAAGAAACCCCATATGTGAACTTATATATCTATTTATAAAGATGGAAAGTTCATCTTCCCCTTTTGAAATGCTGAGTCTCTAGTGTTTTATCCCTTTTTTCCCCAACACTTTTACTTCTTTGCCTCTGTACCAGATCCCCAGACTGCAATAAGATCGAAAGCATCAATACTATCTTATACCCCGAAAAATAAAACAGGTAAAAAAAGAAAAAAAAAAAAAAGATACATAAAATACTAACTTCTTTTAAGGATGGAACTTAAAAGGCTATCTTTAGTGAAACAGTATCACATTTATTAATAATGCCATCATAGATAATAGGCCTTTAGTGGGGATACAGACCAATTCTCCCATGATGATTAATTGGTGATACAAAAAAATAAAACTATAAGAAAGAAAGTTCTGAAATGAAAGTGGTAATTAAAAGATCAGAGAAAGATGCACACTCAATGCTTAATTATCTGAAGACCAGTTATTCAGGTTGCATGCTCCCTCTTTCTCCGTGGCTGCCTTTTGGCTAGAGGATTCATTATGATCCTCACCAGTGGGTGGGAAGAGAAAATTAATGAGCAGAAAGGCTCTATCCATTCAGAGAAATGTTCATCATTCTGATAAAGAACAGAAATACAGGAAATTGTACATTCAGTTTCAAAGGAGGTATGTATATTATGCATATTTCTTCTTTTTGTTCCTTTACCTAATTCCCACTAATAACCCCAAACTCATAGTACATACAGTACTTTAAACTTGTGCTAATCCATGTATGTTATGTCTGAGAATTAAAAATGAAGCAGAAGACTGTTGGCCAGGTAGTTCCCACGTTATCCACCTCTCCTGGCCAAAGTCCTGAAATGAATCTTCATTAAATATATGTATATATATTTAAATATAAATATATTACATAAACATAAATATTAAATATATATAAATATAAATATATATTAAATATATATATATATTTTAACATTTATTTATCTTTGAGAGACAGAGACAAAAAGCATGAGCAGGGGAGGGGCAGAGAGAGAGAGACAGAATCCAAAGCAGGCTCCAGGCTCTGAGCTGTCAGCACAGAGCCCGACGCGGGGCTCAAACTCACAAACGGTGAGATCATGACCTGGGCCAAAGTCGGACGCCCAACCGACTGAGCCACCCAGGCGCCATGAATCTTCATTTTCAAACTATAAATTCAAATATTGCCTAAGTGGCTCTGAACCATCAACACACCCTTCCAAAGAATAAAAAAGACTGACAGTAAAATAAAGGATATAATTCTTGGATTCTGCCCCAAATGTTTCTCACATTAGCTTTCTATAGCAACTGAAATTGGTAAAATGATGCCTGCGTAAGGATAGCCCTCATCCATTAGAATACAAGTACCGCTGACCCACGCAAAGCAAGCAGTCTGTTAGAGTCCTTAGCTGTCATGTTGGAAAGCAAAGTCAGGATAACCAGGGCTTTTGTTGAAGCAGACAGAGTGAATATGAAGAGTCTTAAGCCTACGAGAATACGGAATAGACCCATACTTAGTTCAGTAGGGCCTATTTCCAAAGACCTACTCCCATTTTAGTTTGTCGGAGCCAGACCACTGGTAGGCTGGGCAGAACGACTTCCTAACATTACAGTCCAACGAGTACAGGGATTCACATTCCTGAGCCCTAAATCACGAACATTTAGAATGCATACGGAATTCATTTATATACTCATTTTTAAAAATCTTAACACTTATGTTTATTTCTCGTAACAGGGGAGGAGAGCTGCTGCTATGATATTCCTACTGCCGCTTAAATCCTGTTGATGCTTAATTTCTGCACAGTCTGGAGCACATTGTGATTGGGACAAAGCAGGTAACAGTGCACTCAGGCTGATGAGGCAAGAGGTGGTGCAACTCTATTCTTGAATAGCATGGGCTTAGAAGTTAGGTTAGATGGACCTGTATTTAAATCCTGGCTCTGTCCCTTACCATCTATAACTTCGTAGTTACTCTAGGAGTATGAGTCTTCTTAACTGAGGGTGGTGTAATAACAGTATTTGCATCATAGAGTTTGTATGAGGATTAAATGAAATAATCCATGTAAAGCATTTTTCACAGTACCTGACATATGGTGGGTGTTCAATAAAGGTTATATATTAGTAGTCATCTTCGTCAAGATTTTACGTCCTGGAACTTATTAGTCTACACCATATTAAACCCGAATCACCAGGAACTGTATATGCATAATTTTTAATCTGTGTTTAGTTTTTAAATTTTTTCGATTAAAAAAAATTTTTTTTTAATGTTTATTTATTTTGGGGAGAAAGACATAGTGCGAGTGGGGGAGGAACAGAGAGAGAGAGAGGGAGACACAGAATCCAAAGCAGGCTCCAGGCTCCGAGCTGGCAGCACAGAGCCCGAGGCAGGGCCCGAACCCATGAACTACGAGATCATGACGTGAGCCGAAGTGGGACGCTAAACTGACTGAGCCGCCCAGGCGTCCCTTTAATCTGTGTTTATTCTCTTTATTTCACAGAGGAGAAAACTCAGGCCCAGATATTTTAGGTAGCTCGCCCGAATCACATTGTTACAAGCCAGAAGATCAAGTACTGAATACACGTCTGTTTTACCCCCCAAGGCCATGCTTTTTTCCAATCTACACACTGCGACGTAAATTAACATTTACTGTAATGTGGTTAAGATCTCGGCGGGGCAGGAGGGCGTGCACTTGGAGATGCCTTGACTGGTCCCCCAGCATGAGATGGCATATTTAAGATGTCAAGATTAGGCCACCTCCCGGACCACCTGTCATGACAGGTCAAAGCCCCATATTATCCTGCTGAACTATTGTCAACACAATCGTATGATTCTGTCGACCGTAGAGTTTGTTCCTTGTGACTCACAAAACATCAACAGACCTGTTTTCTATAGTTTAACAGAACAGAGCATACTTGTTCAATCTGCACGGAGATGTGCTTATAAGTACACAACCGAAACGTTCCCAAGCTTAAGGCACGTTAACGTGCCATACTGATTGCATTCCCATTCTGAAATAAGTTCAACTAAAACCCCGTAAAGCCCAATGGAGACAAATGAAGGATACTGGTGCCAGAGACAACAGGGGGAACAGTGAACACAGGGCATGGCACAAAAGCCTGTGCCATTGAGAGGAAGGCTGTGCATTCAGTTTGAGAAATCTCAATGAAAGGAAGAAAATGCTATTAGTGCCTGTGATTGTTGGAGGGCTGACTTCAAGGTGATGGGTGAAGCGGAAACGAGCTGCTATGAACCAAGAAGAGACTCACAAATCATTACTTCCAAAAACACCATTACAGATACACAACATTTCAAAGGGACTCTGAACTGCATATACACAGACAATTTTTTTTTTAATTTTTTTTTTCAACGTTTATTTATTTTTTGGGGGACAGAGAGAGACAGAGCATGAACGGGGGAGGGGCAGAGAGAGAGGGAGACACAGAATCAGAAGCAGGCTCCAGGCTCTGAGCCATCAGCCCAGAGCCCGACGCGGGGCTCGAACTCACGGACCGCGAGATCGTGACCTGGCTGAAGTCGGATGCTTAACCTGCGCCACCCAGGCGCCCCCACAGCCAATTTTTAAATAGGCAGTTATTTCCCCTGTGTAGCCACATGGGTGCCCTGATATAGCTTCCTCAATCACCTCTTAGTATCAGCTCTGCACGGGCTGCCAAAGTAAAGGAAAGGGTTATCGGTCATCTATTGGAAATTATTAACAACAAAGGTATAGGCATGCATTCATCATCGGGTTTCTGAGCAACTATTTACTAAATATTTAATATATTCATGGGCCTACTAAACCATGTATGAGAGATACCAAGAATCTGAGACACAGTCTTAATCTGAAGAAATGGAAGAGAAGCACATTATATCATACAAGTTAAAATCATAAAATATAAGAATGATGTGTCTTGGCAAAAGTATATATACACATGTCGGTGATTCAGCAATTAAAACTAACTTACTTAAATGCTCTGAGTATTAACTTTCTCATCGAAGCAATTGTCATATGAACTGTTAACTTGAAATAGTTGTCAAAATTTTCAAAATGCGTGTGAAAGTCACTCCTTCCATCTGGAAGACAGAATAGATATAATTTTGCCTCTTTCTCTCACTAAATACAACCAAAAATGCTGGGTAGTATCTTAAAAAAAAAAAAAAAGTATGAACACTTTAAAAGATGGAAAGGAAATGTCAGATAGGCTAGGGGACTGGAACCCATGGAAATTTTTTCAAAAACACATCCTAATAATATATGCTTTAAAGAGGGGGTCTTGGGGTACTTGGGTGGCTCAGTCATTTAAGAGTCTGACTCTTGGGGCGCCTGGGTGGCTCAGTCAGTTAAGCGTGTGACTTCAGCTCAGGTCACAATCTCACGGTTGGTGAGTTCAAGCCCCGCATTGGGCTCTGTGCTGATGGCTCAGAGCCTGAAGCCTGCTTCAGACTCTGTGTCTCCTTCTCTCTCTGCCCCTCCCCGGTTCACGCTCTGTCTCTCCTTCAAAAATGAACGTTAAAAAAGATTTATTATTATTATTTTTTTAAAGAGTCTGACTCTTTATTTCAGCTCAGGTCATGATCTCGCTGTGCATGGGATTGAGCTCCCGAGTTCAAGACCGGCATCAGGTTCTGTGCAAAAAGCAAGGAAGCTGCTTGGGATTCCCTTCCTTCCCCTCCCCTCCCCTCCCCTCTCTCAAAAATAAATAAGTGAACTTTAACAATAAAGAGACGATCTTAACGGAAATCTAAAATACACGAATTAAAGGAAAATGACAATACAACGTGTGGTACTTAAAGAACCTAAGCTACTTTAGGAAACTAGAGGAAGAAAAACAAATTAAATGTGAAAAAGGAGAATGAAGGAAATAATAGAAGAGGTGAGCAAGTATAAAGGAAATTTAAATAAACAACATGAAAATCAAAGCAAGCAAAATCAAAAACTAGTTCTTTACTAGGACTGATAAAAACAATAGGAAAAGACAAAAATGAAAAGAATAATAAGGAGATACTAGGAATAATTCTAAGACCATAAACTTGACAACTTACATGAAATAGTCCCAATTCCTTGAAAGACAAAAGCTACCAAAACTCACTCAGTGGCAAACAGATAACCTGAAGAGTTCTATGTTTATTTTATAAATTAATAGTTTAAAACCTTCCAACAAAGGAAATCTCAAACATACATAATTTCTCTGACAAATTCTGCCAAACATTTAAGGAAGGCATGAAACCAATCCTATACAATCTCCTCCAGAAAACGGAATAGGAGGGAAACCTTCCAAACTTGTTCTACACAGCCAGAATGTTGCTAATAGATCCAGACAAAGACATTTCAAGAAAAGAAAACTACAGAATAGGGGAGCCTAGCTGACCCTGTTGGTGGAGTGTGTGGCTTCTGATCCTGGGATTGTAAGTTCGGGCCCCACGCTGGGTGTGGAGGTTATTTAAAAACAAAATCTTAAAAAAAACCCAAAAAACAACCATAGAACAATATCCCTTATGACAATAGTTGTAAAAATCTTTTACAAAATACTAGCAGTCAAATTCAGGAACACAGAAAAAGATAATAATACATCATGACCGAGTGTGATATATCCCAAGAATATGAATTTGGTTCAGTATTGGAAAATACATCCAGGGGCACCTGGGTGGTTCAGTCAGTTAAGCATCTGACTCTTGATTTCAGTTCAGGTCATGATCTCAAGGTTTCTGAGATTGAGCCCCACATCCGGCTCTGCTCTAACAGCATGGACCCTGCTTGGGATTCTCTCTCTCTCTCTCTCTCTCTCTCTCTCTCTCTCTCTCTGCCCCTCCATAACCGACACACACACTCTCTCTCAAGATAAATAAATTAAAAAAAAAAAGAAAATACATCCAATATCATTAATCCTATTAATAGACTCAAGATGAAAATCCATATGATTATATCAACAGATTATCAAGGTAACGATACTCAGCAACCTAGAAGTAGAGGGGGACTTTTTCACGCTGATAAAGGTCATCTTCAAAGTCCAAGTATAAACAAATAATTCAGTGGCAAAAGAGTGAATGCTTCTCAGGTTCCCTGGGTAGCTCAGGCAGTCAAGCCTCCAAATCTTAATTTTTGGCTCAGGTCATGATCTCATGGTTCCTGAAATCGACTCCCAGTAGGGCTGCAAGCTGCTGCTGCAGAGCCGTCTTGGGATTCTCTCTCTCCATCTTTCTCTACTCCTGCCCACCTCCAGCCTGCTCATGTGTGCGTGCTCTCTCTCTCTCAAAATGAATAAAAACTTAAAAAAAAAAAAAAGACTGAGTGCTTCTCTCTAAATTCATGAACAATCCAAGGACATCCTCTTCCACTGCTTCTATGCAAAGAATTTACTAGATGTCTTAGGCAGTGCCATACGTTAAAAAAAAAAAAAAAAAAAAAGTAAAAGGAATATGGTTTGGAAAGGAAGAAAAACTGTCCCTCTTTGCAGATGACATACTTGTATAAACAGACAATCTTAAAAATCCTGCCAAGAGCTCCTCGAAGTAGCAAAGTAACTTTTTCAAGGGCACACAATATAAAATCAATATACAAAAATCAACCATGTTTCTATTACCAGCAGGGAACAAGTGGAACTCAGTATTAAAAACAAAACAAACAAAAACATCCTGACGATAGCACCAGAAAAATCACTCGGGTTGGCACCCTACAAAAGAGCGGGCTCTGTATGCTGCAAACTACTAAATGTTGATTTAAAAAAAAAATCAAAGAAGATAATTAGGAAAGTCAAAACTAGTTCAAAAAAGAACAAAGATGGGGGTACCGAGGATACAGGAGTTGAGGACTTACTATGAAGGGGCAGCAATTAAGACAGTGTGGGTTTAGTGAAAGGACGGACTCACAAATCAGTGGGATAGAACAGGGAACCCAAAAATAGACCCACAAAATTATAGTAAAAAAGCGTATACACTACTTGTCTTTTTAAAAACTGTTTGAGAGAGAGAGAGAGAGAGAGAGAGAGAGAGAGAGAGCACTCACGCATACAGGTGCACGAGAGCAGGGAAGGGCAGAAACACAGAAGGAGACAGAGGATCCAAAACGGGTTCTGTTCTGACAGCAGGCTCGAACTCAGGAACCAAGAGATCATGGCATGAGCTGAAGTCTGATGCTTAACTGACTGAACTACCCAGGTGCCCCACAGAAAACCTGCCTTCCATATGGCAGTGTGGTACAGGTATTTCTGACACTAGCATAAGACTCACTCCAGCCCAAATGTCCATCAACTGACGAATGGATAAAGAAGATGGGGTTTATGTATACAATGGAATCCTACTGGGCAATGAGAAAGAAGGAAATCCTGCCATTTGCGACTATGTGGATGGAACTGGAGGGTATTACGCTAAGCGAAATAAGTCAGAGAAAGACAGATTATCATATGTTTTCACTCATATGTGGAACTTGAGAAACTTAACAGAAGACCATGGGGGAAGGGAAGGGGAAAAAGAGTTTCAAACAGAGAGGGAGGGAGGCAAACCATCAGAGACTCTTAAATCCAGAGAACAAACTGAGGGTTGATGGGGGGTGGGGGAGAGGGGAAAGTGGGTGACGGGCATGGAGGAGGGCGCCTGTGGGGATGAGCACTGGGTGTTGAATGCAAGCGACGACTCATGGGAAATCTACCCCCAAAACCAAGGGCACCCTGTATATACTGTATGTTAGCCAACTTGAGAATAAATTATATACATATAAAATAAAATAAAATAAAATAAAATAAGATAAGATAAAATAAAGTAAAATGAAATAAAATGAAATAAAATGGAATAAAATAAAACAAGATCTGGTTCTTTACCTATTTGTGGGCACATATGCTTTCGAAGGCAAGAATTGTTTCTGGTTCATTGCTATTGCCCTCTGTTCTAAGGATAGAGCTAATTCATCAAATTCCAGTTCTGACACCTGCTAAGGGAGGGTGACGTCTCTGTTTCCTCTCTGGTAAAATGGAGAGAAGGCTGCAGTACATATCCAGTGAGGTTGTGTCGCAGATGAAATGACACCATGGACATAATGCAATCAGCAGAGTGAATGGCATATTGGGGACTCGCTTAAACATTTACGGTGGCCTTAGGTTCGGTGTCCTAGAGGTAGACCCTACGACAGACGTTCTCGTGCAAGTGATTATTGATGACGACTTCTCAGAAAAAAAGCAAGAGAAGGAGGGCAGGGCAGAGGAAGTTGCTAAACAGGAATATGGTGTCACGTTCAGAGTAGAAATAGCGCCACGTTAAGGAAAGGGAGCCGGATTTTTCTACGCGGTGAGTTCGTTCTTAGCCGTGGGTTACCTGGGAGTGTGAGTGGGTGGCTTCCGTGTGGCACACAGGAATCTCCTGGAGAAAGGGGTCAGGAGGGAGCAGTAAGCACTCACAGAAACTGGAGGAAAGAACGTACCTGCCCCGGAGAGGGCATCTGGCAGGGCACTCAAAGCATCTCGTACATTTTACTGTGAAAACCTGATTAGCAGGAACGACGCAGCACAGTAATAGGTCAATCACAGTGGCACGTGACGGCAGTAGAAGATTTAAGGAACTGGCCTAGCTTATGACCGTCCCTGTCCACCTTCCAAACTCTGATGTCAAGGCGCTATGATGGAAAATACGAGCGTCACAATTCGTGAAGACCAAAGATGGCTCAGTGATATCATCCACTTTGGAGAAAATTCGACCGTGCAGGAAGCTGACCAGAGGCAGAAAAGAAAACAACAACAAAAGTGTATCCTTTTTTTCCCAGCTAGTAGGAAAGCTAGAGAGGGAAGGCTGAATAATCATAAACACCAGTACTCTGTTACCGTCAATGAAAGAGGGTTAAGGGGCGCCCGGGTGGTTCAGTGGGTTAAGCATCCGACTCTTGCTTTCTGCTCAGGTCACGCTCTCACAGTTCGTGGGTTCGAGCCACGCGTTGGGCTCTGTGCTGACAGCGCAGAGCTGGCTTGGGATTCTGTCTCTCTCTCTCTCTCTACCAGTCCCCAGCTCATGCTCTGTCTCCCTCTCAAAATAAATAAATATAAAAACAAATAAAGGAGGGTTAAGTAAATGAGGTGAAAATTTCAAACAAACAAACAAAAAACTAGGAACTGCTCCTCCCACTGCAAGAAGAATAAAATAGGGGCCACTTGGGTGGTTCAGTCGGTTGAGTGTCCGACTGGCATGATCTCGCAGTTTGTGAGTCCGAGCCCTCCATCAGGCTCTGTGCTGGTAGTGCGGTGCCTGCTTGGGATGCTCTCTCTCTCTCACTCTTTCTCTCTCAAAAATAAAAAAAGAAACATTTTTAAAGTATGGATAATGAACACATAGGTTAAGAGGAGAAGGAAAGAGCCAAGAAGGCACAGCATGTGAAGACAACAGGCATAGTTGAAGAAACAAATGAATCATAATAATCATGAACATTTATTAAATACTTGGTATGGGGCACCTGGGTGGCTCAGTCGCTTAAGCGTCCATTGATTTCGGCTCAGGTCACGATCTCACGGTTCGTGGGTTCGAGCCCGCGTCGTGCTCTGTGCTGACGGTGTGCAGCCGGCCTGAGATTCTCTCTCTTCCTCTCTCTCTGCCCCCTACCCCACCTGTTCTCTCACAAAATACATACATAAACTTAAAAAAAATTTTTTAAAGAAAATGTTTAAAAGCCATACTTGCTCTGTACTAGGCACTATCCTAAGTGTTTTCAGTATGTTAAATTGCTTATTGCCAACAACCATAGGAGCCACACAATTCGCTCACGTTATGCTCCCGGTGACTTGGGGAACCAGGATCCTGACCCAGGTAAGCCAGGCCCAAGTTTCCACTGTTACCCTTCATAAAGCTTTTCACAGCACTCATTTTCCTAGCTAAGTCCATTTATTCCCTGTGACTCAAGACATCGCGGGAAAGCTACCCCGATCCTCTCCCAAATAGATCAGATTACACTCAGTGGGCATCCGTGCCCCACTCAGTTCTGATCTCCTTGAGGCAGGGATGTAGTGTGGCTCACCAGCACCTTGAGTCATGACACGCAGCAGGTATTGAAGGAATATTTCTCCAATACGTGAAATTCAACTAAAATACTAGGCGTAAAATAACACGGTTGCTACCATTAATGAGTACCTAATATATGCCAAAGATAAAGGGGATTATTTTCATCGTAAGGCATGACTAATCTTCCTAACTGCCCTGCCAGGGGGTGTTATGAATTCAATATTAAAGGAGAATAAAAAGATGCTCATAGAAAATAAATGTTTGCTTAGGTCAACGATACAGAGAATATTTCCAGTCATTTGGTGCTTATGTAGCATGCCCTAAGCTAAGTGTAATGCTCATAAGATACCTAGGCCAAAGAAATTGCTATTGTCATATTACAAATAAAGGAACGGAGGCTCAGAATCAAGGCAACCTGCCCACGGTCACATATTTGTGCATGTAAGTGTAAAACAGAAATGATGCATTCTTTCCACTGCGCAATTAGCTGTTGCTCCTTCAGTGACGGATGGTCAGCAAGCTCCTTCATGCTGACCTGGCTCATTGATCAATTTGCTTCTCCTTTTTTCTCCCAATCAAGACATAATTAACGAACTGGTATAATGTGTTTGGTAGGGGCGCCTGGGTGGCTCAGTCGGTGAAGCGCCTGACTTCGGCTCAGGTCATGATCTCACGGTCCGTGAGTTCGAGCCCCGCATCAGGCTCTGTGCTGATAGCTGGGAGCCTGGAGCCTGCTTCGGCTTCTGTGTCTCCCTCTCTCTGCCCCTCCCCTGCTTGCCCTCTCTGTCTCTCAAAAATAAATAAACATCAAAAAAAAAAAAAAAAAAAGAATGTGTTTGGTAAAGCATTTCAAAGTATGGGTGTATCTAACAAAAATATCAAAATAGGTGTTATTTGAGGAAAACAAGACAATACAAATCCTTGAAGACTATTGGAGTTAGGAGACCACTTTTCTACTGGGAAACTCAAATTTGTATTTCAGAATCTTCTGGAAGATTCAAAGTCTCCCAAGCGGTTGGTCTTTAACTGTGATGTCGAGTAAGAGTTATGCATTTGCAATGTGTACTGTCCAGCCCCGTAGCTGCTTTGTGAAATGTAATCTGCAGACAATAATGTGTAAACATACGTATCCCTGAGAGCAGTAGTGAGGACATCGTTCGTAACATACCTGACAAAAGTGTTGATGAGAATGTATTATGGTTAAAGGTTTTACTCACATCTCACGCAGTTGATTGCCTACTTCTCATCCCCAAAGTCTTTGCAACTTTAATTTAGCCTTATGCATTAAAAAAAAAATTCTTTTTAACGTTTTATTCATTTTCTGAGAGAGAGAGAGAGAGAGCAGGGGAGGGGCAGAGAGAGACAGGAAGACACAGAAGCCGAAGCAGGCTCCACGGGCCCGGAGCCTGATGTGGGGCTCGAACTCACGAACCACAAGACCATGACCCGAGCTGTAGTCAGACGTCTAAGTGACTGAGCCACCTAGGCGCCCCAAGCGTTTTTTAAGTGACAGCTAAAAGTAACCACCTGGCCGGAATACTAATAAAGAGGCACATCGGCTATCTTGAATGACGTGCGTGTGAGAAAGGATTTCACACTTTAGTAGATCATAAACGAATGACCGAAAACGGACACCGAAGCAACGCTTTGCAACACTATCTTTAACCCCATCTTACGGTAAAACATGTTTTCTTTAAGTCAGTAGTGACAAAAAGAGTTGCCGATTAATAAGCATCCCCAATTAAACTCATAATGGTGTATATGTCAAATTGCAGAGGAGAAAATAAAGATTAAGGAACAAACACTTCTTACCAGGGAAAAGGACAAACAGGCATTTCTTTACCTATCAAGCACTGGTGTGGCTGTGAATATTAAAAGAGGACGGTATTTGAAGTCAAAGCTCCGCATCTTGGGAAAAGAGTCCCCAGATGTATTTAATTATCCCCAGAGTTGGCAAAGATGCACCTTGAATTACAATTAACCCTGTTCACACCCACAATATCACCAGTCATTAAGTGCACGATGCGTGGCTGTTTCTCCCAGCAGCTCTTATTTAATTAATTCTTCTAGAGCCTGAGCTACCAAACTCCGATCAATGAGAGCAGAAGAGCCCAGGGGAGTTCCCGACCCTTCAGCCCACAGCCAAAACGTTAGCTTTTGCAAAGCTCAGGGTTTGATAGTTAAGATCGGGGGGAAAAATTATTGCTGAAATGAAATATGATAGATGTCTGTTGACATTTGAAACTAGTTGGCTTTCTGACCTTTCATGACAGAATGAATCCAATGAGCAAACTGGAGAATGCCACGCCCCAGCCCGGTGACGGAAGGAGGGTAACCAAAGGGAGAGGTGAACACTGCCCTAAACCAACACCTACAGTGGCACAGATCACTGCAACTGGGCTTCCACAGGGAGGCAGCTACCGAGAGATACTGGGTACGCTCTCAGGCAAGTGTCTGGCTTCTGGGTGTATCAGCAGAGCGGTTCCATTCGAGGTATCTAGTATTAAAACAATGTAGGTGTCTTTTTGTAATTTTATTTAAATCCAAATTAGTTAGCAGAGAGTGTAATCACGATTTCAGGAGTAGAATCCAGTGAACACCCAGGGCTCATCCCCACAAGTGCCCTCCTTCGTGCCCATCGCCCATTTAGCCCATCACCCCCCCACCTCCCCTCCCGCAACCCTCACTTTGTTTCCCGTATTTAAGATGCTCTTAGGGTTTGTGTCCCTGTTGTTTTTTCCTTCCCTTCCCCTATGTTCATCCGTTTTGTTTCTTAAATTCCACATGTAAGTGACATCACGTGATATTTGTCCTCTGACTTATTGTGCTTCGCATAATACACTCTAGTTCTATCCATGTTGCTGCAAATACCAAGATTTCATTCTTTTTGATCACCAAGCAGCGTTCCGTTGTGTGTGTGTGTGTGTATAATACATACATACACCACATTAAATTTTTAACTTAGAAAAATGTTTATTTTTGAGACAGCTCAAGTAGGGGAGGGGCAGAGAGAGGGGGACAGAGGATCCGAAGCAGGCTCTGCGCTGACAGCAGCCACCCTGATGTGGGGCTCGAACTCACGAACCACGAGATCGTGACCTGAGCCAAAGTCGGACACGCAACCAAGTGAGCCACCCAGGTGTCCCTACTACATCTTCTTTATCCATTCATCCGTCGATGAACATTTGGACTCTTTCCAGACTTTGGCTATTGTCGATAGTGCTGCTATAAACATGGGGGTGCCTGTGCCCCTTCGAAACAGCACACCTGTATCCCGTGGAGAAATGCCTAGTCTCGCAATTGCTGGGTCGTGGGGTAGTTCTATTTTCAGTTTTTTGAGGAACCTCCATCCTGTTTTGCAGAGCGGCTGCACCAGCTTGCATTCCCACCAGCAGCGCAAAAGGGTTCCCTTCTCCACATCGTCGCCAACATCCGTGGTTGCCTGAGTTGTTCGTTTTAGCCCTTCTGACAGGTGTGACGGTGGTTTCTCAACAACGTAGGTGTACGGAAGTTCCTACCTTATCGAACGCTCCTGAACCACCCAACGTACCAGTGCACATGCGCACAACTGGTTTCTTACTCCGGCTAATTGGCATCCTTCCTCTTCTTCCTCCTAATGCCCTCTCTCTTATTGCTTATAAGTAATAGTTGTGTTCTTATTTCGGTGGATGTAACATGTAGCTCAGTTCAACAACTATTTCCTGACCGACTCTTAGGTGACAGGATACGTTGCTGGAGACAGAGATATAATCGCTGGGGAAAAGACCGAGGGTCCCGCGTCGAGTCATCGGGTGCAGATGCTACATACAACAGGTGCCAAAGTCAGGCGCTTCTGCGGCAGGTCTTCAGGCAAATGCAACCAGACAGCCTCACACTCACCCAGAGAGCTTTGAAGTCTCAGTTCAGCCGTTCTGATGGTCCCCAAGTGAGCTGTATCAGATAAAGCAGGGAATGAGTTATCCAGGCAAACCTGTGGCCCCACCCAGATTCACTGAAGAAACTCCGAAGGTACAGTTCATCAATCTGGAGTTCCTCAAGCCCCCTGTGGTGGTTCTGAAGCAAACTCAAGTTTGTTTGAAAGCCGCTATCCTATTTCATAGCCCAGGCCTATCTGCTTACATCTTTTCTAGTCCGCATTCCCGGCCAGACAGGCCCAGCAGCGCCGGCTCTGACCCAGTTCCTTAACTAGCTCCCTTCAAGATGAAAGACCACAAGGTAGAAGGTCAAGTGGCCCCGTCCCTTCCAGCTGAGCCCAGCCTCAGGTTCATCTATCAGGTGAGTGCAACCATATGAATAAGCCCAGATTAGAGCAGCAGCAGAATTACCCAAGCAACCCACAAAATCACGATAGAAACTAATGGATGTGTCCTTAAGCCATGAAGGTTTGGAGCTATTTTTAATGCAGTGTTAACTAAACCACGGTGCCCGGACTATAAACTGAAGGATATGAAGGAGCCATTGAAGAGTTTTTAAGATGGAGTAATGGGATCAGACTGACGTTCTAGAAAGAAGATTCTGGCTACAGGATAGAAGAAAAGTTGGAGAGGAAAACGGGCAGAGGAATTAGCAAACTGATGCAGATATGAAGCCCTGACTCAGGGCTACCTAGTAGGTCGTTTACTCGTGCGTTATTATTTAAGATCAGGTGTTGTTGTAACTCAGAACAACTGGAAAACTACGGGATGTGTCCATAATGTTGAAGGAAGCAGGAAAAAGCACGTTCAGCCCATTTAATAAACGGGTTTCATCTTCCCTCCAGTTAGGCCACTTAGGTAACTATAGGGGTATTACTGTGATGTAAAGTGTTCTGGCTCTCCTTCCGTGTCTTCAAAGGCAAAATAAAAGCACTTTTCTTGATAGAACGACCTCACAACAGGAGAAGGGGAAATGGTTGATTCCCCCCCCCCCCCCATACAACGTATAGATTTGTATTACTTCCTTCATTTACTATATATGTGATCTTTTTGGGTTAAGTGAGCAACCTCCTTACTTCTGTGTTTATCGTAATTCAATCACTAAGATCAGTCAGTGGTAACAGGGGAAAAAGTATAGCAGAGGCAGTAATGCTAGTCTGATCTAGACCAGAGATCTATCATCATGGACAAAAGCAGAGGCCCTGAAATGAGACAAACCCAAGTCTGAATCCCAAGTCTCCATCTTAAAAAACTATGTTGCCCTGGGCAAGGTAAGCCTCTTTCCAGTCTTCATCCTCTGTATGTGGTGGCGTTAACAACGAGATAATATACTTTAAAATATCTCGGCACAGTGCCTGGAAAATGGTCAGGATACGGTAAATGGCATAGGACATCAAGAACTGTCTCCAGCAATATATGGCACTGTGCAAACCATTTCCCCACTCTGGGCCTTAATTACCTTATCTGTAATCTGAGGGTTAGAGGACCCTGCAAGCAACACTGTTTCTGAGATTTAAGAATATTCCTAACTTTGGGGCATTTTCTAAATTTTAATTCTTTCAAAAGAAAGTGCAATTCTTCTCTCACAGTGATTTGCCATGTGGATAACAAGCGAAAGACAGAGACAAGTATAATTGCCACATTTCTTTGAAAGCTGTTAGAAACACATTTTCAAAAGTTGTGTAATGCTTCACAGAAAATTTACTCACTTTCTTTGGACTATAGTTTTATTTTTCTTGGTCTCAAGAGCTCTTTTGTGTTAGACGTGATTTACTCTGGAGGAAAAGGTAGTGGCAGGTTCTGAAATTTATACTCAACGAGGTGCTCTTTAGAGATCTTTCCTTATCTCGTTTTACTGATATCAAAGTCAGATGCCTGATCTACAATTCCCCGATTCAGTCCAGTTTATTTCTCAAAAAGGATCAGTAGTCAGCAATCATCTAAGCCAATGCCTGAGAAGCTGTTGGTAATAATATGTTGCATCTTCCTGTTAGGAGGCCAGCTGGATCCCTCCAGAGAATTGCACAGTGAAGGCCATCTGATGCTCACACTTTCCGTGAAATTGAACTTTTTAAAATTCCCATCATTTGCTTTCAATAGACTTGTCACTGTATGAAATATCAGGGTTTCTTTTTACCATCAAAACAGTCACATCTGGGCAGTTTTCCTAAACCCTCATGCGTGGAACTTCTATGTGTCTATGATGCTGTCAGTAGCTCAAATGACCACACGATCCCAAGACGTGGGCTGCACAGATACAAGTTATTATGCAACAAGAATGGAGAATAATCAAAGAAGATAGGGCTCTGATCTATAGAAAATTCTGCAGGGATATGGGGCTTGGATTTAATTCTCTTGAAGGACATTGCTGTACTGCATACAATACCTTTGTGGATGTTGTTCCCTTTTCTTGAAATAACCCCCACTCTGCTGTTTTCCCCAGGGTTGCCCTAGGAAGTCATGTGCACAACTTTTGTGCTCTCACACATTATGCACACTTCTCTACAAGGGCCCTTATAACAAGTTGAAACGGTAGTTTGTGTACTTATCACTCTGGTGACAAGGCATAGGTCATATTTATCTTGAGGTCTCCAGCACCAGAGGTAACCAGTAATGAAGTAATGAAAAGATGCAACATAAATGGTAGCCGTTCATGAATGTCGTGTCAAGCTACGGCTTCGGAGAGTGTGACGGGGGAAGGACCAGGTAGGAATCAGTCAAGGAAAAAAGTCAAATAGAACAATAACTGCAGATGGGGAATAAGGACAATATGGAAACTACGGCAGCAGAGCTATGGCCAAAAGGCTGAAGGTGGAACAGTGACTCATGAAACCCAGATATTAATCACAGACCTTACACCCTTAACAAAAAGTTACTCACCATGGATCACTGACCTAAATTTAAAATGCTAAACTATAAAACTCTGAGAACATAATACAGGAGAACACCTAGATGACCTAGAGTACGGCTATGAGGTTTAAGATACAAAGACATGATCCTTAAAATAAATAATTGATGAGCTGGATTTCATTAGAATTAAAATCTCCCGCTCTGTGAAAAACAACGTCCAGAGAATTAAAACACAAGCCACAGACTGGGAGAAATTATGTGTCTTAAAAAAGATATATCCGATAAAGGACTGTTATCCAAAGTATACAAAGAAACTCAACAGGGAAACCACCTGATTGAAAAATGAGCCAAAGAGCTTAACAGATGACATACAGATAGAAGATGGAAAATCGACACATGGAAAGATGCATCACATCGTAGGTCATTGGGGAAATACGAAATAAAAACAACAATGCGATACACAACACACCTATTAGAATGGCCAAAACCCAAGTCACTGATAATACCAAGCACTGGCAAGGATGTGGCGCAACAGAAACCATGGTCAGAGTGTGTTTATAGCGACACTAACCTGTCTGACCATACAATCCAGCAACCGTGCTCTCTACTATTTGTCCAAAGGAGTTGAGAGCTTATGTCCACGCAAAAATCTGCACATGGATGTTTCCTGCTCTTTTATTCATACTGGCCCGAACTTGGAAGCAACTACGATGTCCTTCAGTAGGTGAGCAAGTAAGCAGTGATCCATCCTGAGAAAAGCCTATTTTTCAGCCATCATAAGAAATGAGCCATCAAACCATGAAAAGACATAGAAGGACCTTAAATGCGTCGTACTAAGTGAAAGAAGGCAATCTTAAAAAGCTAAAGATTATACAATTCCAGTTATATGGCATTCTGGAAAAGGTAGAACTATGAAGAGAGTAAAAGGACCGGTGGTTGGAAGGGGCTAGAATTGCAGGGAGGGGTGAATAGGTTAGGACACACAGAGGATACTCAGGGCTTTGAAAGGATTCTGTAGCCTACTGTAAAGGTAGATATGTGTCATTATACATGTATCCAAACCTGCTGAATGTACAACACCAAGACCGAACCCTAAAGTAAACTATGGACATTAATAATGATGTGTCAGTGTAGGTTCATCAATCGTAACAAATGCACCACTCTGGTGGGGGATATTGATACTGGGGGAGGCTATGCATGTGTGGGGACAGGGGCCATGAGAAATCTCTGTAACGTCCTCTCAATTTTGCTGTGAACCTAAAACTCCTCTAAGCTCTTAACAGCGAAACAAAACAATATACTAGTCTTATTTCACAAACTAAACCATAGCATATATTCAATGTGTGATATGATTCAAGTAGCAATGTCTAATCCATAGGAGAGGTAGTCAAAAAATTAGAATTAAAAAATCATATTACTAAGCACACTAAAACGTAACTAAATTGTAGCATTTTTACACATAGGACAAAATATAAAATCATAAAGTACGTAGTTACAAATCTTTCCTGTAAAAACAATAAAAAACATTGAATTTTTTAAAAAATCATTGTTTAATGATTTTTAAATCATTAAATATATCAAAATATTGATATATTTAAATACTTTGGAAACTTCTGTGTGTGTGTGTGTGTGTGTGTGAGAGAGAGAGAGAGAGAGAGAGAGAGAGAAAGAGACAGAGAGAGAGAATATAAAAAGCACAAACAACACACTGGGAAAATCTTTGCAAAGATATTAAGATATCACAAGGGTTAAAACTCTCAATTTACAAAGACATGCAAGTCTTTAAGAAAAACCCTAAAACATAAATAGAAAATGAAAAACAAAATCATAGCAACAGCCAGTTCACATAAAAACTAATGCAACTTCTTTGTATTTAAATACATTTAGTAGTAATCAAAAAATGTAAATGAAATCTTTTTATTAAAATAACCAAATATTAGTCAAAATACAGCCAAAGTGACTCTCCTACCATGAAAATAGTTTTCTGCTCGAGCTGCTATAACAAAACACAACATTCCTCAAGAAGTTAAAAATAGAAATAGCCTATGATCCAGTAATCCCACTGTGTAGTATTTACCCAAAGGAAATGAAAACACTAATTTGACAAAGTATACGGACCCCTATGTTTATAGCGGTATTATTTACAACCTCAGTAAACCTATGATGAAGCAACCTCAGTGTCCATCAGTGGACGAATGTTAAAGATGCAGAGTGTGTGTGTATTACTATGGTGGCGGCCAGAAGGGAGGGGGGCGGGCAGATGGGCAAAATGGGTGAAGGGGAGTAGGAGGTTCAGGCTTCCAGTTAAGGAATGAATAAGTCACGAGGATGAAAGGCACAGTAAGGAATACACTCCACGGTATTGTGACGATGTTGTACGGTGACAGATGGTAGTGACACTTGTGAGTCCAGCATAGTGTATAAACTTGCCCAATCACTATGTTGTACACCCGAAACTAATGCAACACTGTGCGTCAACTATACCTCAATTAAAAAAAAAAACCATCCATAGGCGCACCCGGGGGGCTCCGTCAGTTAAGCATCCGGCTCTTGGTTTCGCCTTAAGTCATCTCTCGGTTCATGAGATCTAGTCCGGGGTCAGGCCCCGTGCCGGTGGTGCGGAGCCCGCTTGGGATTCTCTCTCTCCCTCTCTCTGCCCCTCCCCGCACTCTCTTTCAAAATAAATAAATAAACTCAAAAAAAAAAAAAAATCATTCACAAGCGAATTTTCTGCCATAGGCCTCTATCTGCATAATCAGGAACACTTGTAAATATACTTTTTAAACGTAACAAAAAAAAAGCAATACTAACATTTAACGATCATTGAGGTTTATATCTATGATAATTAAAATTTCTTCGAATGATAATTCTTTTAATGGCTTCAAAACATAGTATTTTTGTACTAGAACTTGACACATTTTAATATTTAGCACCATGAGACGTCCTAGAGGAACAGAGAAATAAATAATCCATATTCTGATGCCAAATTCTAGTGAAGAAAACAGCCACATGCATAAATCCCTACAATATAGCACTACAATAAGCATTACTATTGGACCCAGGATTTTACTATTTCAGACACTTTTGCAGCACAAAAGATTGTTAGAGTAATTTATAACAGTTATGAGTGAGTTATGCACCAAAGTATCCATATTTTTATTAGTCCCCTTGCAAATGACTGAGGAATCTTTTCTTCTTTTTGGCTCATATTATGTATTTGTCTTCTTACATAATGTGATTTTAAGATGAAATGTTTCTCTGCTTCATGTGACATTATCAAAACTAGTCAGTGCCCTGGAGGTGCCTGGGTGGGTCAGTCAGTTAAGGGTCCAGCTCTCGTTCTCAGCTCAGGTCATGATCTCACGGTTCGGGAGTTCGAGCCCCACGTCAGGGTCTGCACGGACAGGGCAGAGCCTGGCTGGGATTCTCTCTCTCCTTCTCTACCTGCGCCTCTCCCAACCTCTTTGCTCTCGAAATAAATAATAAATAAATAAAATAAATAAATAAATAAATAAATAAATAAATAAAATACTTTTTTAAAAAACCCAAACAAACAACACAACCAGCTGCTTGCGATGCAGCCCTGATCTGAGAACAGAGCAGGCTTCAGCCCCATTCAATCTCTCCCTTCTCTCAGAAAATTCAGATTATTTTTGAGGGCTAATTAATCACCCTGAGGACCCTATACCAAAGCCTTTAAAAAGTCCTTAAGGGGCGCCTGGGTGGCTCAGTCGGTTAAGCATCTTGATTTTGGCTGGGTCATGGTCTCACGGTTCGTGAACTGGGAGTCAGGGGTATGGCTCTGCATCGACAGTGCAGTGCCGGCTTGGGATTCTGTCTTGCTCTCTCTGCCCCTCCCCCACATCAAAATAAACAAACATTAAAAAAAAAAGGTGCTTAAAATCGTCATCCCTTGTGGCTTTGGCATCTTGGAAATGTCCACTTCTATGCATCTTTTCTACCCTGAGAAAGGGGCCTTCTCAGAAGCTCTGTACTCTGATACTTGCCCTCCCGGGGATCGTCGTATTTATTGTCCTGACTTTTGGAGCTCAAGAAAGAATATGCACATTTTAGAAGATATATAGGGCCTTCCTTTGCTGAGGACCTAGTGGACATCATTTCTGGTTGCAGAATAAGGGAATTTGGTCTGGTGTGAGACACTTCGTTCCATGTGGCAGAAAGTCACAGTGGACCGCTAATCCGAGGCCTACACTGAAGCTTGAGTCAACCCTCGTCCTCTGCAGCTGGAGCAAGTGTCTTGTTGGGGCCATCTAACTGACACTGCAGCTCTGCCACACGACCTCTCCCTCCCTCCACTTCCTTCCCTAAAAGTGGAAGGGAATGGACATCCCTGGAAGCTTCTCGATGTCCTAGCATCAACACACGCACGCTCCCGGCCGTGCACGGAATTCTTCTCGGCAGCTCTGTGTAGCGGAGGTTCTCACCCTTGTACAAAAGAAGGAAGCTGAGGCACAGAAAGGCAAAATCTGTAAGAAGTCATTTGCCCAAGTTCTCACAGCTGGAAAGTGGTGGAATCAGGTGTGTAAGTCTCTCCAGCTCCAAAGCACAGCTCCTTTTCAAGCGTACCTTGCTGATCAATAATTTAGGTGAGGTGTCAGAGGAAAAGTCCGGAAGAGAGTGTACAAACGAATTTTCAGGAGAGAAAGAGAAGGGAAAGGCAGGAATAAATAACTTCCTGCTTCCTTCAGGACCTTCTTGTTTATTTGCAGGTGAAATTGGTATTACCTTTCATGATTTCCTATTTCACATACCAGCTATGTATTTTCCCGTGTAAGTGACTTCAAAAATGTAGGTGAGTGCTGCAAGTGATTAGCCCTTGCAGCATCGTTTTCGAGTTTCAAAGGACTCCACAACCATTAATTACTCACCTACATCTGGAAGGCAAAGCAAGAATTATTGCCTTCGTTGAACCAAAGGAAACCGAGAGGTCAAGCAGTTCCCCGCGGTCCCCACAGCAAGCAAATGATGGAGTGAGTCAAGAATTGGAAAGCATACTTCCTAATTTCAAGTCTATATTTAGACATTGACTTTCTAATTTTCTGGTATGAGAAGGGCAGTGCTGCTAACAATGCAGAACTATTATTCTGCCGATCACTCGGCGGAAGGCATGTTTGTTAGAGATGGGGGAGACAAGGAGAAGGGAAGAGAGAGACAGGAGCAGAGAGACCGTTTTCAAATAAAAGGAATGAAATGCCATATTCCTTGTGGGAGGCAACAGGGAGCTTTGTCAGGAAGAAGGGAAAACTCGAGCTGAATGGGAATATATAGGCCGGGAGGCGAGCAAACAGGCCAGCGGTCCAGAATTTTCTTCACACCGCAGGTGCTCCTCCCCAGCAGACTTCAGCATAAAAATCGAGGGCTACGCAAAAAGACAGATGTGGGATTTCAGAACTTTGAGTCGAGTGCACTTTTGCTCATCACCACTGGAGTGTTCCTTGAACATCTCCAGGAACATTACAGAAAACCTAAATGAAAAAGATACATGGTGTAAGAAGAGAAAAAAAAGATTGGCAGGGTCTATTCGGTAGGGAACAAATCTGGCCACAATTAGATAATACTAAATCAGCAACCACATAGAAAGACTGCAATCATCTTTAAGAGGTTATTTGAAACTTTTTTTAAAAAAAAGTTTATTTTGAGAGAGAGAGAGAAAAAGCGTGGGTGGGGGAAGGGCAGAGAGAGAGGTGAGAGTGAGAATCCTAAGCAGGCCCCATGCCGCCAACCAGCTTTTTGAAATCGCCTCTCCCAAGTATCTTGAGATACCTCGCTGAGCTAATGACTTGGCTGCTTATTTTATTGAGAAAGCAAAAGCCCAGAGAGGACATCCTAGGAGTCCACAATCAAACCTATCAAGCTACGTCTCTGCATCGCGGGCCCATTTTACGTGACTTCCCTCTTGCCTGTTACAAGGGAGGGACTGTTCCTATTGTGATCAAGGCCCGTCCTCACCACACGTGCACTGCAGTCCAAGCCCTCTTGTTTTGCCAAAGATCGCATCTCCGTAGTCATGTATCGTTTACCCATATTCAGCCTCTGTGTCCCACGTCTGTGCTGGTCCACCTGACCCTCAATCGGGCACGGAGTGTGGGGAGGTGATTGTGTCGTCTGGACAGCTGCCCGCCTGTACCACCGCAGCAAGTGGTTAACGACTGGCCGGTTACTTCCGTTTTGGTCGTGCCCGTCAACGACTCCAACTCCTGGCAATTCATCCCTCCCTGACTTCCTAACCATGACATCACATGGAAGACAAGGGAAGCAAGAGAACCGAAACAGGTTTAAAATGAAGAATACAATGGGGGCGCCCGGGTGGCTTGGTCAGTTGAGCATCTGACTCTTGATGTCAGCTCCGGTCGTGATCTCACAGTTAGTGAGCTCGAGCCCTGCATCGGGCTCTGTGTTGACAGCGTGGAACCTGCCTGGGATATTCTCTCTCTCTCTCTCTCTCTCTCTCTCTCAAAATAAATAAATAAAAACTTCAAAAAAAACTCACCAGAATGAATACAAGTAATGATTACCTCAATGAGTCCGAGGTGACTTTGACTCATTTCAGCTGAATTTATGAAAAAAAAGTCAATTCTACATAATTGGTGTGTAAATCTAAATTATACTGGTTGTATGTAGAAGACTAATAATTCACTTTCGGCATTTTATTTTTCAATTAATGTTACAAAAAATATGTTTTTGAGATACAGTTCTCTGGATTTTACCACGTATATAGATTTGCACAGAAACTCCCGTGTGCTACTTTTGGGGTTACGTCCTCCTCTTACCCCTGGAAACCACTGATATTTGGAATCGCATGTGTGCTTTTTTGTTTGAGACGGGCTCTGTTCAGTCAGCATTCCTGTGATATTTCTCCAAATTGTTGTGTGTATTGTATATGTGTGTATCCGTCGTTTTTTGTTCTGTTTTGTTTTGTTGGCTGCTGTGTAGGATCCCATAGTACAGATTTATTGCAGTTCATTTATCCATTTACCCCTTGAAGGCCATTCAGAATATTTCCAGTGTGTGGAGATTATAAACAGAGCTTCTACAAATATGTGTGTGCAGGAATTTATGTTGACATAATTTTTTGCTTCTTTGGAGTAAATATCTTACACTGGAATTTCTGGGTTATATGTTACATGTTCACTTTTACATAAACTGCCATTCTTTCTTTTCTTTTTTAACTGTAAGTTTATTTTTATTTTGCCAGAGAGAGAGCAAGAGTGAGAGAGAGAGACAGAGCGCACACACATATGAGTGGGTGATGGACAGAGAGAGGGAGAGAGAATCCCAAGCAATCTCCAAGTTGTCACCATGCCAAGCCTGACCCAGGAATCCATCTCCCAAACCGTGCGATCATGACCTGAGCCGAAATCAAGAGCTGGATGCTTAAACCAATGAGCCACCCAAGTGCCCCAGTCTGATGAATTTTTAAAAACATAAAATCAACTAATCATATAAGCTTCCTTTTGAAAACTTGTGAGTCATTTCAACAACCCACACCTCTGCCATGCAGCTCAGGAAAGAATTATTAGTCAGGGAGGAACTAGCGTTAAAAGGTCCCCTCTGAGTGTTGCACTGATATTTTACCATGTTTTTTTTTTTTTTTTTTTTTTTAGTGCGTTCTTACCAATTCTTTTATTTCCTTAATTTTGCTATGAGCCCACCCACACAAACACTAGAGTGAACATGTTTCTTGTTTTTTTCATAAAATTGAAGGGAACGTGCTAGAGTCACAAATAAATGTATCCAGCTTTTGCTTTTAGAAAAAAAGAAAAAAATTGAAGCTAACAACCTCGTGTCTTTGTTCTCTCCTCCACGACCGAGAAGGGGTATTCTAAATAAGACTGACATTAAAATTGTACTATATCTGGGGCTCCTGGATGGCTCCGTCAGTGAAGTGTGCGACTTCGGCTCAGGTCGTGATCTCGCGGTTCGTGACTTCGAGTCCCGCCTCGGCGCTCAGCCCGGAGCTGGCTTCGGATTCTGTGTCTTCCTCTCTCTCTGCCCCTCTCCCCTCGTGTTCTGTCTCTCAAAACTAAATAAAAACATTTAAAAAATAATAAAACGTTTTAAAAAATAAAAGAAAACTGTACTATGTCTTACTTTTGCATTGAATTCACATACATAAGAAGTGATTTAAAGCTAATGATCAATTCAGGAAGCAATAGCCAATAACCTACTAGCTGTCAGTTACTGTATCAGGTGATGGGGATATAAAGATGGGCAAGATGTGGATCCTAACCATAGGGATCCCATAATCTGATGGGGGGATGAAAAATACCAATATGAACAGAAACCACCAGTGAGTAAGCTATTCTTGGGTATAATTTTGTCACTAATGGAAGAAATATCACCGTCTTTGAGTCTGAAAGGTCACTGGTGAGTGTACCCATTAAATGCTTCTTGATGAAGTGTCTGTCAAATTCAAGTAAGTTATTCACATGCTAGGTTTCCCCAGATCCATGATTTTTAAATTAAACTCTTCCAAAGCTTATTACAAGGACAGTGCTTCCCCCTAAGCCCCGTAGGATGAGCAAGTAAGAACAAAATGTCAGTAGAGTGCATGACATATGTCCCTTTAGTTTTGGGTTCCTCGTTCCACTCATTTAGTTTTCTTGGAATTAGGATATGCATGGATAACGGTGCCATTCATTTTTCCGCTCGAAAATCACGTACTGAGAAAATTTAGTCTCTTGACAGAAAATAAACATAGTTCATTTAAGATGCATTCAATCAGCCCTCCGTTATATTCCCAACACTGTGCTTGATTCGAGGGACATACACATGAATAGGACAAGGGATCATCCTCCAAGTGGCTGAAAATCTAGTGAAAAGAGTTGGGAGACACATGCAGTTAACAGGGAAGGAGAAAGCATATGAACCACGTGGAGAGGTAGCACAGGGCAGATCGGGATAAAATCTGAGAGGCAAAGCGTGGTTGGAAATTTATAGTCTAACATATGGCAAGGTGCTGCAGGCCTTGACATTGTGATCTCTCTAGGACAGCAACTTTCTTGTGGCTTCCGGATACCGTGTTTATCCGGTTCTCGTCTGATCTTTACGGGCCCTCTCTCTGTTCTTCTTTTCCCTTGCTGTCTCTGACCCTGAAATGCTGCCGTCTCCTAGCGTTATGGACTGAAAATCTGTGTTGCTCCAAGAGTCCTGTGGTTAAATCCTATCCCCCTTAAGGTGATGGTATTGGGAGATGGGGTCTGTGGGTTTATCAGGTTATTAGGGGAGCCCTCGAGAACAGGATTCGTGCCCTTATAAAAGAGACCCCAGGGAACTCTTCCTCCGTTTCCGCGGTGTGAAGATAATGTGACATCTGGACCACCCATCTCCATCTTTACCTTCTCCACAGGTATCAGACGCGTATCTAATGGCCTGTTTTATATCTTATCCATTCCTACTACGAATGAGGATATAGTGGCGAGTGAACACGGATGGGGTCACTGTCACCTGGACATCCTACAGGCCATCGAAACCTCAATATACTCAAACTTGAACAGGTGCAGTTTCTCTCCTAAAGGATGAATAACAGTTAACATTTATAGAATACTTACTGAGAGCCACAATTCAGAGAATTTTATGTCCATTAACCTACTCAATCTCGGTAGCAAACCTAGGAGATACGTGCTATCTTCACTCTTTTACAAATGAGGAAACCGAAGCAAAGGGGTATGAAATGTTTCACTCAAGTTCACACAGAAAATAATTGGCAGAGCTGGCCTGTACATCAAGGTGGTCTTTTTCCAAAGTCTGAAGTTACACCTGCTGCATTCTATCTCTTCTGGAACCTCATCCGGGATTCTCTCTCAGGGACACGACTATCCAACCTATTGTTCTCGATCTCTCCCTTTTGTTTGCGCTCTCTTCCTTTTCCATCTCGGCAGCACCACGCCCCCCATCACCCATCACCTGTCACCCAAGCAATCAATCAATCACAAAATCCTGTAAGTTTGACGTCTCTCAATAGTTTGTGTTGTTATATTGCTCACGCTCTACACTTTCACTCCACCTGCTCCTTGCACGGTTGTCTGGGACACCGAAAGTGCTTGTTCACAGACCTTTCAACCGCAGCATTTCTTGCAGAGAGGTGCCGTCATAATTCATCTAAAAGGTCCAAGCTGACCATATCACTCATTTGTCTAAAAGCCTTTATGATATCCGCAACCCCCCCCCCCCCCCCAACCTGCAAAACCTCAGGACACAGAGGGAACCCTTCAGGATTTGGCGTCTGTTGTTTTTCTCTGGCACTATCGTCCCTGGGCTCCATACTCCTAGGTCATTTGCTGCCAACTCCGAAGCGACAACAATTCACAAAGTCAAGCCAGAGAAGACGTTTTGAAGGAGCGGAGTCCCTGAATGGCACCCATTACTAACTACATCCTGAGCACTTAAGCCCAGAAGACAGCGACAGCTTTTAAAGGTTAAGTGCAACAAAATGGCCATGTTACGCTACACCGTATCCTCTTTCCTCTTTCTGCACACTGTCCGGTAGCCATGGTGGCCACGAGGAGCTTGGTCTCCAAAGACAGGCCCTAGAGTTCGTGACATTCCGAAGGAGGCATATATTTACAGAGTGTCAATGTTCGTACGGTATTTCAATGGGTTTTCCAGCTCCAACGTATTTCCCTGTATATTTTATTCGCAGGTAGTTCACATGGTTTTTAAGTCCCTGGAAAGAGAAAAAACAAAAAACAAAAAACTTCCAAAAGGAGAGGACAGTTTTTCCCCAGCCTCTCTACCCAGATGGCATGGGGACGGGCTGAGTCCAGAGGACCCGCTTCAGAAACATCAGTCCAGAGAGACTGATTTCATCGCAGGCCGTCACAAAGGTAGTAAGTGGCAAGGCTGTGATTCAAAGGACGGGAGCGCTGGAGATACCTGCAAACTGGCGGGCACACAGTAGGTTCTAGATGCGTGCTACCTATTACGCTAATTAATCCTGCTTGCAAGTAAAAGGCTGAACAATACAACTCTTTGAGGTCTCCTTTTGGGCTTTGAAATGTGATCTTTTCACAAATAACAAAGGGTATTATAAGGATCATGGTTTATCTCTCTAAATAGAGCCTATTATACAGTATGAGCTATCCATGTGTTGAAACTCTTTTCCTAAATTTTCGTGGAATACATTTCCCATGACATAATGAATCCCTGCATAATTTTTACTTTTCTTTATGATTTAATTAGCCTCCGTCTTTTCTGTTCTTTGTTTTGACTGGTGCCCTCTCCATTGCTGCAGGTTTTTATTATGAATACTTAGTAACAGACAATACATATTCATATGGCTGACAAAGCTTTGACCCAGGACATTAGAGCTTATTTTTCCTTTTCTTTTGCATCACAGATAATAGATTATAACTTTCTAAACATGGTGCTTAGTTGGGTGCTTGAATTCCATATGGAAGAGTGGGAATTGTGTGGATTTGTAAAAATGCTTCCTCCCCACTCATGAGAGCTGACCACAGTTATTAATGATTTTTACTGCCGACTGCCATTTTTATGGAATTCTACCTTTTCCTGAGTCTGGATTTATTCTACGCTTATGGTTTAAGCCAGGGGTTGGCACACTATGGAACAGGGGCCAAATCTGGCCTGCCACCTGTTTTATTTATTTTTTTTTTATTAAAAAAATTTTGGGGGGGGGGGTGCCTGGATGGCTCAATCAGTTAAGCGTCCGATTTTGGCTCAGGTCATGATCTCACGGTTCATGGATTCAGGCCCTGAGTGGGGCTCTGTGCTGACAGCTCAGAGCCCGGAGCCTGCTTCAGATTCCGTGTCTCCCTCTCTCTCTGCCCCTCCCCTACTTGTGCTCTGTGTCTCTCTCTCTCAGAAATAAAAAATAAACATTAAACAAATTTTTAAAAACTTTTTAAAAATGTGTATCTACTTTTATATTTTCATTTCTCTTGAGTAAATATTTAAATTTGGGTTTTTTTAATGTTTATTTTTGAGAGACAGAGACAGAGCGTGAGCAGGGGAGGGGCAGACAGAGAGGGAGACACAGAATCCGAAGCAGGCTCCAGGCTCTGAGCTATCAGCACAGACCCCGAGGCGGGACTCGAAGTCACGAACCGCGAGACCACGACCTGAGCTGAACTCATATGCCTAACCGACTGAGCCACCCAGGTGCCCCATGTTTTATTAAATACAGTTTTATTGAACCACAGCCATATCCATCATTTCCATATTTTCTATGGCTGCTTTTGTGCTACACTGATAGTCAGGTGTTTGTGACTGAGATGTTACGGGTCACAAATTAAACATATTTATTATCTGGACCTTTATAGAGAAAGTTTGTTGACCACCGATTTAATCCACGCTACTTTTCATATCATCCCACAGAATACAATCCTGTGTGAAATTCGAGAGTTGAAACATTTTCCATCCTTCAAACTGGGCAATATATTGTTTTAAATTTATTTATTTTTGAGAGAGAGAGAGAGAGAGAGAGAGAGCACAAGCAGGTGAGGGGCAGGGGGAAAGACGGAGACATGGAATCTGAAGCAGGCTCCCAGAGCAGAGCCCGACGTGGGGCTCGAACCCACATACACTGAGATTATGACCTGAGCTGAAGTCGGACAAATAACTGACTGAGCTACCCTGGTGCCCTCAAACTGGACAAAACTCTCATCACTTCAAGTGAGCACTGCCCAAAAGAACACAACATTCCATACTGACAACGTCTTAAAGTTCCACTTTGCAGAAATTATACTGAGGAAACTGCCCGACGCCTACCTGGGAAATCCTGTTGCCGGACATTTCTGGATTGATTGGTCGTCCTGCATTATGTCACCACATGTAGAAAGTCACAAAGTTTCTTGAAAGAAACCGAGTCCTGACCTTCACGAATTCTAGAAAACTCTACTTTGCTATTTCTGCTAGTTTCACTTTTACTTTGAAATGTTGTACATATTTCAACAAAAAGATTCAGAAAGCAGTTGCAGATGAATTTAATGAGCCCATGAGGGAACATTTCAAACTTGCGTTGCATGTGATAAATAAAGTCCAATACTGACTCTGAAAGGAATTCTAAAATCTCCAGATTAATCAGAAGACTTCTGGAAAATGTGAAGAATGACTAGAGAAAAGTTGTTTTAATAGAGTTAAAGGTTATGAGCGTTTTGACGTGTCTTATCTATAATCAACCTGTATTTTCTTAAGCACACATTTCCTATTACCTCAGGCACTGCCTCTTGCGTCTGGTCTAGGAAAATAGTTTCTTCATGCTGAGTCATATGAAGGTATAAATCTATAATACGTTCCTCTTTCTAAAAGGAGCCATGGATGAGAGAGAAGCCTCGCTCACTCTCCGTGAAGGTGGATAATTCACAGTAATGCTACATATAAAGGATAATACACCTTACGGTTGGATATTCTAACCGGGATAATTACACCCAAACTTATCTAAATTTCCTTCTGCTGCCTTATGTTGATAGGATGTCCTATCTAGTTCCATGAAAACTCACAATTCCTTAAGGATAGATAACAACCTGAAAGAGGTTTTATTTATTATTTTTTGTCTGGTCAAGAGAGAATCTCAGTCGTTGGTACCTATAGCTAGCTTTCATTTGTTACCTATTTGGGCGGTAAGGAAGGATCCAGCACAGCAAAATGCTTCTAAGTTGAAAATACACTGCACACTTGATGTGAGCGTATACAGCTGACCGGCTTTAGGTATTAACGAAGACATTTCCTCTTCAAGAGCCATGACTTCCTGTGTCCATGAAGCAACAAATCAGTCTACTGTTGGGCACATCCACCATGCTTCCTTTGAGAATAGCAAACTCGTCCATCTGGACCTTAAATGCATCAGTGGGTATTGATTCCCTCTTGTACCATTTGGATCTTGGGAAAATAAAAAGACTAAATCTAATAACTTGGAAGTTATAACCTTCTTATATGACTTGATTTTTAAAACACCCGCAACTTACTTTGGTGTTTTGTAGGAGGTAAACATACACATTGATTTTGTTTTAATCTCTAGTCAATATCGCAACACCACTTTTTAAAACAAGTCATATATTTGCTACTTTTCAGTGATCTGTTCTTTACTATGATTTCAATATATTTTCTTATATTGAAATATCATATATGACAATTTTATTATTTTTTATCAATTATAACAAAGACATAAAAGGTACATATTGCATATATAGTTTTTTTTTTAATTTTTTTTTAACATTTTTATTTATTTTTGAGACAGAGAGAGACAGAGCATGAACAGGGGAGGGTAAGAGAAAGAGGGAGACACAGAATCTGAAACAGGCTCCAGGCTCTGAGCTGCCAGCACAGAGCCCGACGCGGGGCTCGAACCCACGGACCGTGAGATCATGACCTGAGCCGAAGTCGGACGCTTAACCGACTGAGCCACCCAGGCGCCCCGCATATATAGTTTTTAAATAACCTGAATACATGGACATTTATGTGCCCACCATCGACTTAAGAAATAGTGTATCCGTGGGTTGCCTGGTTGGCTGATTAGGTGGAGCGTCTGCCTCCTGATTCGGGCTCAGGTCATGATCTCGTAGTTTGTGGGTCCAAGCCTTGCTTGGGATTTTCTCTCCCTCTCCCTCTCTCTCTCTCTCCTTCCCCCACACGTGAGTGCACACTGTCTCTCTCAAAATAAACATAAAAAAAAAAAAGAAAAGAAAAGAAACCGTGTATTCACAGCACATTTGAAAACCTCATGTGTCCCTTCTCAACTGCATCCTCTTCCTTCTAACCCAGAAGTATCCACTGTCCTGAGTTTCTGTCAAGCATCCCCTTGCTAACTTTATGGTCTGAGTATGTATGTATGACCTGATCCAAAAAGATATATGCTGATTGGTTTCGCTTTTCAAACAAAATATTTAAATAAAATAAATTGTGTAATATCCCATTGTGTGAATATGCCAGGTGTTTATTTTTGAGTAATTATGATATCAATATTATCAACGTTACTTACCAATATTACTTCCTGTCCTTTCCATCACATGAAGGTAAGCTCCATAGCAAGATATTTTTTTCCTGTTTCTATCACTATTGTATCAATAAGATAAATAGTCCACTGCTGAAATCAAGGAATATTAGCTATCAAATACCATCAAACTCAAAACTAAATTTTTCCTGATATTTATTTCTTTTAATGTGCAGAAGACACGAACAGGTATTTCACGGATGTCAGTAAACATTATTTTTATAAAGTGTTCAACATTATTAAGCCTCAAAAAATACAAACTAAAAACCACAAGACACCTTTCCAGACCTAAAAAAAACCCAAAAATTATGATAAAAATTCACCAAGACGTGATGCACAGCAAATTCACACACTAGTGATAAGGGTTTAAACTGGTACAACCACCTTGGAAAACATTTTGGGAGCATCTGGTAAAGGAGGAGATAAACCTAACAGATAGGCATATGTCCCAGATAAACACTGGTGCCAGGTAACAAGTATAAGAAAGCACCTGTCGGGGCACCTCGGTGGCTCAGTCGGTTAAGCATCTGACTTCGGGTCAGGTCACGATCTCATGGTTTGTTAGTTCAAGCCCCACATCGGGCTCCACACTGAGAACGTGGAACCTCCTTGGGATTCTCGCTCTCTCCTCTCTGTCTGCCTGAGTACTGCTCGCGCTTTCTCTCTCTCTCAAAATAAATAAATAAAAACTAAAAGACTAAAACTAGAAAAAAAGAAAGCACGTATCAATTTTTTTTCTGTCAAAAGCTAACAAAAACCACAATGAAAATAACACAGATTATATTAATTCATTTATCCAACACATCTTTATGGGTTACCTACTACATATCTGCGAAGCCCTTCGAATGTATTAGTAACTCATTCAATCCTCACGACGACGCTAGGAGGTGGTTACGATTAACATCGCCATGTTACAGGTGGGGAAACTGAAGCACGGAGAAGTTAAATGACTTGCTCAAAGTCACAGCTATTGAGTACAACAGTCCTGATTTGAATCCAGGAAGTCTAACTCCGGAGTCCCAATTTCTGAAAGATAACTTCCCGTGAGAGACAATTCACCAGCGTGAGAGAATTCCAAATATAGTCGAGATGGTCTTAACTGTCATGATGCTTGAGCCCCGCGAGAACCACTTCCAGTACATTTCGCTACCGTCTTGTTGACATCATCTGATTTCTCACACAATTATACGAGACGTGATTTTCAATGGCCCAGACTGGCTGACTGTTCCTGGTTTAGGTACAACCCGAACTGAAATTCTCCTGCCAGGTGGGGTAATGGGCTGGATTGTCTCTAGAGGGTTATTCCAGCCCGAAGGTTTTGTGATTGAAGTTTTATATCAAGCAGATTCTTTACTCCATCAAAAATGAAGAAAGTGTATCTATTAACACCCTGTAATATCCCTCAGGCTATAAGGGCTTAAAAAAAATCATGAAATAAACTGTGGCTTCTAGCAGAGTCCTCACCGGCTTAGGTTTAGCAGCTGAAATACAGATGTGTCTCAGGCCACATCAAAAGAACAATTTTCCTAAAAGGGAAACAAAATCCCTTTAATTTCTGTGACAATCATTCACTCTTGCCTGGCTAGACATGAATATGTAATGTGATGTGCATATTTCACTATTATTATTATTATTATTATTATTATTACCATTAATGACTTCCATTTCCATTTCCATGGCTTATGAACTTTCCAAAGTAATTTCAATTGCATTAACCCCTTCGAACTTCACAAAAATCCCACTAGCTTTTCAGGGCAGGGATTGTGTATTTTTCTGTTTTTCAGATCAGTATATGGAGTTCCTCCATCTACTACTATTTATGTCAGGAAAAGACTCAAGATTAATTTTTTAGTAAATCGCCAAAGGATTCTTAGTACCTTAGTTCCTAGATAAAGGAGTTGGAAAAAATATCTCCCCATTGGGCTGACAATCTAAGATAAGGTAATTAAAATATAAATCACCAGGTGATGACAGGTGACTGGCACTGGGGAGATATATTTGGCAACTGGTGTCATTTTAATTACCCACATCCCGCAGAGCACAGACTCTTCATTCAGGGGGCAGAGAAATTGATGGTCAGGGAGGACTCGATTAAACATTGTGCTTAAAGAAGAGATTTGCACTCGGGTGATAAGGAAACAAGTAGACAGGGTCAGAGAGTGAACACCATTGTACAGATGGGGCCAGGAAAACAGCAAGGACGGGGAGAGGGAGAAGGTCCAAAAATGGCAGGGGGTTCATTTGTAGAAAGATAGTTTTTTGCTATGTTTTGCGAATAACAGGCACAGACACTGATACAGTGCTATTCAAGTTGGCAAAACGTTGTAACATCTATTATTTAATTTGCTCCTCACAAAACACTATGTAGGCAGGAAAAGTTCTCGTGGTCAGATTACCAATAACAGTACAGATCCTAAAAGGTTCATTTAACTTGGCAAGCATCACATAAGTGGCGAGGGACAGAGCGGGAACCGGCACTCACACCATCCTGGGCACCACCCACTCTACTACTTTTTTTCTTGGGTTTTCACGTCTGTAAAATGACAATAGCCTTATCTACTGCATGGAGTTATTGTCAGACTTAAATGAGTTGTACACATCCCACGATGTTTCACACACACACAGAATGCACAGTATGTTTCTCTTTTTATTCATTTAGCAAACACCTTTTGAGTAGCTACTAATGTGCTGGGCATTATCCCAAGCTCTAGGGGTACAGTGGTACATCATACAAAGTCCTTTCTACGGGTGCCTGGGTGATTCAGTCGGTTAAGCATCTGATTCTTGATTTTGGCTCAGGTCATGATCTCAGGGTCATGAGCTAGAGCCCAGTGTTGAGCTCCACAGTAAGCATGGGGCCTGCTTAAGATTGTCTCCCTCCCTCTCTCTCTGCCCCTCCCCAGCTCGCTCACTCTCGCATGTGCTCTCTTTCTACATATACAGAAAAATAAGACAAATTAATAACAAAGTCCTTTCTATATGGAGCTTCTATTCTAATGGGAGGGGGGAGTGAATATGAACATAAATGGATATGAAAAACATATCATATGTTTACTTTACACGCTCCAGGGAAAACTAAAGCAGAGCACGGTGAATCGTGAGAATACTGGTGTGAAAATGGAGTCATGCTATTTTCTATATGGTTGTCACTAATACAAAAATAAATGTGCAGAAACTGGGAATAAATGAAGAGTTTTCCAGGTAGAGGAAAGAGCATACGCCAAGGGAGGAGGGAAAACTCCTAGTGTGTTCAGAGAACAACCAGACCCATATGGAGAGGCAGTGAGGTCAAGGGGAAGCATGGTGGGATGTGAGGTCAGGCAAGTAGATGAGAGGGGACCGTGGGTCACGCAGAACCTTGTCTGGTACAAGGACGACTGTGGCCGTTACTGTCCATGGAGGGTCGATCCATTGGGCAGTTCTGCAGTAACAGGCTCTAACTTAACTTCCTAAATTCTCACTCTTATCTTCTGTGTTGTGAAGAGACGACAGAGGGACAAAGGAGAAAGCCGTTGCACAGCTGAGACACGGTGAGAGATAATGGTGGTTCGGACAAGTTGGTATCAGTGGAGGTAATGAGAAGAGACTGAGTTAGTGGACATATTCAGAAGGTAGTGAGAGCAGGGTCTGCTTACAGTTTGGATGCAGGATGTGAAGGAAAAGTAGAATCAAGGGTGACTTGACTGGTTTTGCCCTGAGCGGCTAGAAGGATGGTTGCCACTAAGACGGGAAAGATAATGGAAACCAGGTGTGTGGGATGAAAGGCGAAAGAGGAATTCAGCTAGATAAACAAGTTAAGTTTGAGATGATTAAGACCCGTTCGTCGCAGTTATCTACTTTTGGGCAACAAACCGCCCCATCAATTAGTGGCTTAGAGTAACATTTATTTTGCTCAAATTCTGTTATTTGATATGGCTTGATGGGGATAGTTCATCTCTATTTCACTGTGTCAGCTGGGGTGGTCCAAAGTTGGAGCTTGGACGCTCGGGGAAAGTGTGGAGGTTCCTCAAAAAATTAAAAATAGATATACCCTATGACCCAGCAATAGCACTGCTAGGAATGTACCCAAGGGATCCAGGAGTGCTGATGCCTAGGGGCACTTGGACCCCAATGTGTATAGCAGCACTTTCAACAATAGCCAAAGTATGGAAAGAGCCCAAATGTCCATCAACTGACGAACGGATAAAGAAGATGTGGTTTATACATACAATGGAATACTACCTGGCAATGAGAAAGAATGAAATACGGCCTTTTGTAGCAATGTGGATGGAACTGGAGGGTATTATGCTAAGTGAAATAAGTCAGGCAGAGAAAGACAGATACCATACGTTTTCACTCATATGTGGATCTTGAGAAACTTAACAGAAGACCATGGGGGAGGGGAAAGGGGGAAAGAAAAGTTACAGAGAGGGAGGGAGGCAAACCATAAGACACTTAAGGACTGAGAACAAACTGAGGGTTGACGGGGGTGGGGGAGAGGGGAAAGTGGGTGATGGGCATGGAGGAGGGCACTTGTTGGGCACTGTATGGAAACCAATTGGACAATAAATTATATTAAAAAAACAAAACAAAACTAGTATATTATATCATGTTCCCGTGGCCTAGACTTCCTCCCAACGTGGTGGCTGGGGCTCTTGAGCAAACATAACGAGAGAAATGCATATCATGGATTGCTTTGTATGACCCAGCCTTGGAAGTTACCCAATGTCAATTAGGCCCCACTCTTTCATGGAAGCAATCACAAAGCCTTATGTAGGTTCAAGTGGGGAATAGATGGAGATCATCTCTGATGGGGGAGTGACAAGGTCCTAGAAGAGTATGTGAGATAGGAAATACTGCTTGTTACCATTTTGGTAAAATATGACCTATCATAACACTCAAGTGCAGATTTTGAATAGGCAGTTGAACTATGGGGGTATGGAGTTCCAGGCAGTATGTTGCCAGCGACATAAGAGGAATTTGTTAACAAGAATATATTTCAGTAGGAAGGATTAAAGGAGATCACCTAGGGAATTAGTATGAGTAGAAAAGAAAAGCAGTCTAACGACTGGGCCCTGGAGAACTCCAATACATACAGGTCAGAGACAAACGAGAAGCAGCAAAGAATGGGCAAAAACAAAGAATGAGAAATAAAAAAAAGAAAGAAAGAAAGAAAATGGGATGGCCTGGAAGCCAAAAAAAAACCCAGTGTTTGGAGCAGGAATCATCAAGTTACCAACTATATAAAATCCTGCTAAGGTGTCAAGTAAGATGAAACTGAGAAAGGGATTCCTGGTGTCAGAAAGGTGGAAGGTCGTCAGATGAGGGAGGGGGCGCCAGGATGGCTCAGTTGGTTAAGCGTACGACTCTCGGATTCAGTTCAGGTCATGATCTCAGGGTTCGTGAGTTCGAGCCCTGCACTGGGCTCTGTGCTGACAGTGAGGAGCCTGCTTGGGATTCTCTCTTTCCCTCTGTCTCCCTGCCTCTCAACTCTCTCTCTCTCAAAGTAAATGAATAAACTGTAAACAAAAAAGAAGAGGGAGCTGGATGTGTGGCAGGTGCAGAGGCGGCAGTGGCTCATTTTGTTGGACTCCAACCTGGACCGCTCTGAAGGGGACAAGAGGAGTCAGAGACGTTGCCTATTCTAGGAGTTTCCTGTTGCCATTGTAACAAACCCCTTAGGGGATTAAGACAATGGTGACTCATTGTTTCACAACTCTGGAGGCCAGAAGTCAAAGTCAGACTTACAGGGTTGAAATCAAGGTGTAAAAAGGCCTGGTTCCCTCTGAAAGCTCCAGGGGAGGAAACCTATTCTTCGTCTCTTCCAGCTTCCAGAACCTGTCATCATTGCTTGCCTTGTGGCTGCATGGCTCCAATCTCTGACTCCCTCCTCACAGGGCCTTCTGTCTGACCTTCCTCAGTTCCTCTCCTAAGGACCACTGTGATCCAGTCGGGCCCACCTGGATGATCCAGGGTGAACTCTACCTCGGACTATTGGTAACCGATCACATCTGCAAAGAACCTTTTCCGTGTACGGTAACCTTCACGGGTTCCGGGAGTCAGGATGTGAACATCCTTGGAGGGATGGTATTGAGCACCACACTTACCAATTTTAAGAAAGACATCAAAATGCAGAATAAATATGGCCTCTCTTACTTGGAGATTGTTTTTTGGTTTTTTGTTTTTTGGGTTTTTTTTTTTTTTTTTTTTTTGAGTTGTAAGACTTTCAAATATCTGCCCTTTTCTCTGGTTACTTTCCTCACGCTAGGAATATAAATCATTTCTACTGTCTTCAATTTTTTTCCATATTATCAGAACAGAAAAAGGTCATTGTTACGGGGCTGTTTAAACCAGAACATGTAGCGACACGCACATATTTATGACATCTTTGCCTCCATGAAGGGTTCGATATGCGAATGTATGTGTGTGCAAAGAGAGGAGGGAGCTCGGTGTGGGCCAGGTGCAGAGGCGGCCGCAGCACAGGTTTTGTTTGGCTCAAACACGCACGCTCTGCAGGTGACAGCAGGTGTTAGCACTGGGGAAGCCGTGTTTTCTTGATATGCGCTTCAGGTCAATGTTAGTAACTGTAATGTTCGAGGGTACTGTGGCCAGCCTTCCGAATCCCTTTGCCATGTGAAGCCAGCTCAATTTATTAGGTCACCCTTTAGAGGTCAATGAAACTTCGGCGTGATGTGATGGCCCGTACTGAATTCTGCCTCCTCCCATACAGCCGATGAGAATTCAATGGTGGGGGTGAAGGCGAGCTCCTCGCGTGATGGCAAATAGAGCAAGTCCCAGCAGCACGGAAGGCCAGCGCTCGTCCAGAATTCGGAGGATGGCTGGCGAAGAGTAAACCCTACCCACGTGCGTGTCCCGGCTGTGCGTAGAACATGTTCTGTTTGGCATAGAGAGGTTACATCGCTGGTCTTAGTCCACACGGCAAGTAAGAAGTCACGCTGGAGAGTCAACCAAAGCATTCTGAATTCACACTGTGTGTCTGTATCCACTACGGTATAGAGTTTACTTGTTTTGTGATAAAATTCTGTGCTTGCTTTTGGATATCTTATTTTCGGCTCATCCGTGCAAATCTCAGTAAGCAAAATGGGGTGATTCATCGTACGAGTTTGGTGTCGGCATCGGATACAGAATTGAAAGCACTCTTGATCACGGATCTAAATAAACAAATTTCCCTCATGTCTCATAAGGGCAACTATGGGTCTATAATGGAAATGTTTTGCATTTATAGGAGAATTTACCATTTTTGGTCCCCGTGGACATTACTTCACTCATCCCACGTGACCACATGTGAATGGAACGTACACTCATTTTTAAAATGAGTTAAGTGAGGCTTACAAAACGCAAGAGATTTGTTCAAGGTCACATAATAGATAGAATTGGCCTCTCTGCAAATTGAGTCTATACTGGTGATGAATATTACTGTCTCAATGGAAGTTCTCCTATACCATTTCTTAAACAGTCTTATTCTTGTCCTAAGCCTCACAGAGGCAGCTACAGCCCCAAATTTGGGGTGGGGGGCTGTGTTTTAAGGGGGAATAAATGACTAGATGACTACAAATGTCCATGCCTGGAGTTCTGTGATTTTCTGGTCTCTGAGGACGTGACCTGATTGAACACATTAATAGATAACATGAACTATATTTTTCCAGAGGCTAAATGAACCTTGGAGTTTACCGTGGGGAAAATATTATTAACAATATCTCAGTCTGAACTGTCAAAGATAGGGCGGCATAAATGTAGTAGGGATTCTGAAGTGTGAGGATTGATGTTAATCAGAGTAATAAATGGTAGCCAGTGTAACAAGTAACGTAAAATCCCAAGGGTCCCAACAGAACAAATATTTATCTTTCCCTCAGGACAAATCCAAGGCGGTTCCTAAGTGGGCACTTCCCTCCACGTGGTAACTCCTAGCTCCGCCACGTCAGAGTCGTCGACCGCCGGCCACCAGGAGAGGTGGCAGAGGGCAGGTGCAAACGAGAGTGTGAGGCGGATTTTAGAAGCTGGAAACCGATGTGGTGTTGACTCATCGTATTACCCAGAGCTCAGTCGCATGGTCCCTTCCTCAGCAAGGGAGAGGGCATTCGGGATAGTGTTGCCTTCCCGTGTCACCAGGAAGAAAAGTCACGTTTGGTGAAGCGCGGCACAAGAGGGGCACAGCAAGGGTTCCACCGGCCCCAACCGGATTCCCTACCAGCTTTTCCCACGTGACGGCAAACTGCCATCTCAGACTCAAACATGGTTGCACAGGAGCGTGTGCTCACGTGTGGTGCACGTGGCTGAAACGATCTCGGCAGCATTTAGAACTTGCACGGAAAGCTCCCCAAAAGCAGCAAGGCTGCTGTTGCCCCTCTCAGGTTGCGTTCATCAGTAGCAGTTTGAGGCAGGCGCTCAGATACAGCGTCCAACAACCCAGGAACTTCACAAACTTGCTTAGCGACCGAAGTTTCACATTACTCTTCTGAACTAGGCAGGCAGGAAGCATTTCTCTCATTTTAGAGAACAAAGCACTGGAGTTCTGAGAGGTTAAGGAATGTCCCCTAATTTGAGCCAGCTGGGACATAGCCAGACTGAAACCAGAACATGGGCCTCAACTACCCGGCGTCCAGGATCCTACCCTTCCCATCATGCGGACTCGCCTCTCACACTTACAACGTCTGTAGCGAGATTCCCAGGTGAAGTCTAGCCAAAAAGCAACTCCGGAATACAGGGACTGAAAGAGATTTCTTTTTTCCAGGATGGGCTCTTATCACGCACTCAAAAACTCTTGTCAGTCAATAAGTATTTACTGACTCCCCACACAGGGGAATAACACGGTTACGCAGTGCCTTTGAAAGGAATTTATACTTTGTTAACTGTTTGAAAATTGACTTTCACCGAGTGAAAATCTTTTGCCTGACATTTTAGCAGAATATTGATCTGAGTGCAACAGCTTTTTGGATTATTTCAATACAGCAAGATTTTATATTGTTGATAAGTTGGGCCAGTTTTTCTCTCGGCGTGACCTGGAGACAGTGACGATGGGGAAAAAAAATCAATTAGTATGTTAGGAGGAAATTTCTTCTGTCCACACGGAAAATCAGGACCCTTCTACTAGGCTGAGATAAAAATAAGAATTCAGATCCACATGTTGTGAACAAATAGGTGAAAACGGCAAGCAAAAAGGACTTGCCTACTCTCTGCCTCTATATGCACGACATGGATGGATAGGAGATTACCTTCTACGAGTTAAGCTATATAATGTTAAAACAATCTAGGACATGGGGCGCCTGGGTGGCGCAGTCGGTTAAGCGTCCGACTTCGGCTCAGGTCATGATCTCACGGTTCGTGAGTTCAAGTCCCGCATCGGGTTCTGCGCCGACAGCTCAGAGCCTGGAGCCTGCTTTGGATTCTGTGTCTCCCTCTCTCTCTGCCCCTCCCCTGCTCATGCTGCCTCTCTCTCTCTGTGTGTCAAATATAAACATACATTGAAAAGAAAAAGAAAAGGGAACTCACTCCTATAACCTCACAGAACTGATTTTTCCACAATCACATGAGTTTGGAGAGGACCCTAAGTTCCAGAAAGGGACCCAGCCCCGTCAACATATGGTTTGCAGTCTCATGACACCCTAAATTGGAGGACCTAGTTCAGCTGTGCTCAGAGTCCCGCCTCACAAACACTGTGAAATAGTGTCGTTTTAAGGTACTACGTTTGTATATAGTTTGTTATGCAGCAACGGGTAATACGGTTACCCAGGAAACCCCCCCCTGTGCCCATTAAAGCATAGCCCAGGGAGGAGACTGCCTTCATCCAAACAGGCTACGGTAAACTGTGATTCTACTGTGATGTTGACCTCATAACCGATGCAGCTATTTTGCTACACCCCTTCTTTTAATTCCATGCTAACCACGCAGACTTCCGAATTTCATTTGACTTCTCCGATAGGTAAACCTAAACTATGTGTGAACTAAAGGACGGGGCGGTTTTGGTCCTTTGCCAGTGTCGTGTAATGTGGCAAAGGAAATAATTGGCATTCTGGTGTAGACCTCGCTGTCTGTGACCTTGATTCGTGTCAGTCTACCGATGAGAGAGCAACCGCTTTGGGTGCTAGTCGGTCAGGTTTGTGAAGCAGTTTCCCCCTGAAGGAGCGCTGAGCATCACGGATCCCGAGCAGAATGAAGATCTATCAAATGCCCCATCTGCTCTATACTCTATCAGTTCACACCACGGGTGCTTCATTGAAACGTCTTCACCAACAAGGTATTCATTTGACAAAAGTCAGCCAAGCCACTAACCTTAAGGAAAACAGCAAGTGCAGACGGAGACACGAACAAAGAAAATGACGTGTGTAACAATCACTATTTGTATATTGGGCCAAATGTAAAGCATCTGTCTGTTCTCTTTCTTTTTTTTCTTGACATTTTTTAAATGTTTACTTATTTTTGAGAGAGAGAGAGAGAGCGAGCGAGCGAGCATGGGAGGGACAGAGAGAGAGGGAGATACAAAATCCGAGGCACGGAGCCCAACGTGGGGCTCAAACCCTTGAACCGAGAGATCATGACCTGAGTTGAAGTCGGACGCTGGACTGACTGAGCCCCCAGGCGCCCCTGTTTTCTTTCTTTTAGGACACACATCTTTGGAGCATGTCATTCACAAGTGTGATATTCACTATGTTCGATCTGGGATTTCCTTGCTGGTAACATCACGTCAGTGAGCACTGCGCACGGGAATCCTGGCTCCCGTTTGTTCCAACAGGCGGCACAACGGAGGCATTCCGGTGCCGGCGCCCTCCATTTGTCCTCTACCGCAGTCTCACCTGGCAAGCCGCGGGAAGCAGCACAACAGCTAATTTCTAGATAAGTGTATCTTAGGACACCATACAAAAATCAGCTGCGGGTTTGGACTGCCAGATTGAATTTTCTAAACATAATAGCTTAGTTGTAGCAGGAATAGAGTAGATATTTCTTCTCTGATGCATTTCTATCCACCGATACTGGAGATGGGCAGTTAAAGGAATGGGGCCTATTATTACCATCTTCCTGCAAGCACAGATTTATCACAGCCTCACACATTTTGCTGCCTATCTCCAGCTCAGTTACCAGGATGTTTACGAGACGTCCCTAAAGGAAAAGGGAGGTGCTTGAGCGAGGGTGACTCGGCTGTATTTTCTCCAAGTATCGGTTGGTAGCAAGGTCTACAAATATGAAATAGAGGACTGTGCTGTTGGTATGAAAATGCAGTTGCCGTCTTGGGCAATTATAGTTTATTCAGGGAGCATCTGATCTGGATCGACCACACGTTACGTGATGGGGAGACGGCGGTGAACTAAAACGAACGCAGCTTCTATCCTCACGGCAGTTAGAATCTGGTCGAAGGGACAGAAATAACAAGCCAGTTGCCAAAAACAATGTGATAAATTCTTCGGCAGGACAAGTAGTAGCGAGAGTAGAAAAATAGGAATTGCTTACACTTGCAGGATTCTTCCCAGATTTACCTTAATAACTCCTGGGGAAGAAGTGATTGACCCCCAGGTTACCTGTGAGGAAATTGAGGAAAGGTTCAGAGAGAGTAGCTGACAGGCTAAAGACCACTTGCAACGCATTAACTCAAACCAGATTTTCCAATGTCAAAACCAAGGCGGCTTCATCACTTCTCAAAGCAGGGATTTCCTCTAGAGACAATGTATTTATCAGGCAGATGGGGGCTCATATGAATGAATGAATATCAGGAGTGGGGGATCAGTGATAAAAAGAAGGGCAACGTGAAAATCTCATAGTGAAAGGCATCCTACTGTCGGGGCAGAAGCCAAACAATGAGCTAGTAGGGACAGAAGCCGGACATTGAGCCAAGCCAGCAGAACTGGTAACAAAGGGGCCCTAGTGAACTCCCGCATACCCTCTCACTTTCATTGCACACCCCTGTGCACAACTAAAGAGCCTCCTTTTTTAATCACTTGAACAGGAGAAATGCATATGGCTAAGTAGAGATAAGGTTCACGGAGTTTGGAGAGTGCTAAGTATTTCTCATCCTGGTCATTTTCGCAAACAGATGGGAGTTTACAAAACATAGATGGGACACATCTCTATTTTTTTTTTTTTATTAAAAAAAAATTTCTGAGCGAAAGAGAGAGAGAGAGAGACAGAGAGACAGAGGATCTGAAGCGGGCTCCACACTGACAGACGAGAGGCCGATTTGGGGCTTGAACTCACGAACTGCAAGATCATGACCTGAGCTGAAGTCAGACACTCAACCGACTGAGCCATCCAGGTGCCCCACACATCTCTCTTTGATTGGTACCATTATGTCTATAACATGGGTGCTACCATACATCTCCCAGACACCCAAAGGAGCTGAGGAATTGCGTTTGTGCCCCATCTGCTAGCCTGCTTAGTGACCCCACTGTAGGAAAGGGTCAAGGGTCAAGAAACGGGGCAGATCCTCTCCGTTGCTATATCCAACCTCCCTCCTTGCTATGCCTTCATATGGCGGGGTGGAGAGGACAGAGCATCTTAGAGACTGTTGCAGGGGACAGACTTTAGCTACTCACATGGGACTTGGAGGTGGAGCCAATCTCCTGTTTGCCCCAGATTTAGGAGCAAGTAAGTGCATGCTGCTGATGGGTTTTCCCATCCTTCCTTCCTTTTATTTTTCTTCTTCTATGAAACTCATCTTCTAGATCAAGGGTAATGCAAGAGAAAAGAAGGTATACACAATCAGCTTTCCTCTGTATTTTCCATCTATACAGAGGGATGCAGAATCCTCAGACTACTCACAGCCACTCATGAAACCGGCAGCGTTGTTAAGAAATGGCGACAAGTTTCTGTGGAAGAAACTAGTTTTCAGCAGTACCTTCTAATGCTAGGCATTGCTCATGTTATCCCTATGGTCCATAAAAAGTCATATGCAATGCATTGGTTGCATTGGTTTCGCATCTACACTGAAGAAACACATCAACAATAGCTCAGAAATAAATCAAAGAAGAAAAGCAGAATACTACAGTCTCCTTGATAGCAAGATCACAACCTATGACATAGGAAAGAAGGGTAAACAGCAGGAAGTTGTATTAGATAGGCTCTTAATAGAGAAGAGTTGATACACTCAAAAAAGTATCATTAAAATTACTTCAGGGGCGCCTGGGTGGCTCAGTGGGTTAAGCGTCCGACGTCGGCTTAGGTCATGATCTCGCAGTTTGGGAGTTCAAGCCCCGCATCAGGCTCTGTGCTGACAGCTTGCTCAGAGCCTGGAGGCCACTCCGGAATCGGTCTTCCTTTCTCTCTGCCCCTCCCCGCTCACACTCTGTCTCTGTCTCTCTCAAAAATAAACAAACATTAAAAAAAAATTTTTTTTTAAATCAAACCACTTCAATTCGTGGGGCTAGGAGAACCTTGAGAAAGAATGCAGTAGTAAGGGGAGTGAGCAACGATCAGAACTTGAAAAGAGAAAGTGTCGTATAATTGCTGAGGGAGGCAAAGGGACCTTGGGTTTTGCATATACGAATTCAAGGTGACTCCTTCAGGCAGGGGATGCCTGGGGGAATTAATACATTAACTCTCCTCTTCTCCTCAGATCTGTCAGAGCTGTCCAGTGGACCAATCCAGAAGGAACCCACCAAATATTGGACTCCATTGATGCAGTCAATACAAATCAGTCTCCTGAGGCACAGACCAATAGAGAAGGGCTAAGACTGGATCAGCATCTAAACCAGAAACCAAGGATTCTTATCCACTACAGTGAAAGGGTACTAAATCCTATTAGTTATCTTCTTTTTTGGATGCCTTCCACACCCCCCCACCACTGCACATCTAAGACCTTATCCTCATTTAAGATCAAGTTCAGGGGCGCCTGGGTGCCTCAGTTAGTTGGGCGTCCAACTTCGTCTCGGGTCATGATCTCACGGTTCAGGAGTCAAGTCCCATGTCAGGGTCTGTGCTGACAGCTCAGAGCCTGGAGCCTGCTTCAGATTCTCTCTCTCTCCCTCCCTCTCTCTCTCTCTCTGTCAAAAATAAATAAACATTAAAAAAAAATTTTTTTTAAAGATCAAGTTCAAATTCCCGTATCCCACAAAACCTTTCATGATAAACAACTAGCCTCCCATGGTGTTGTATCCTTCATACAGCTCATTTGCCTCTTCTAAGTTAATTCCTTTTATTGTTATTTTTGACCACATCCGTTCTCACTCACCAGACTCTGAGCCTCTGGAGGACAGAGTCTGCATTTGATAATTCTCTATGTGTTCTCTATTGCTCCGTGTAAGGCCTTATGGCTAGTAAGTATGCAATGCCACAGGTCTTCAATGCCAAGAGCCAAGTATGCAAGTACCAAAAGATAGTAGTTTTCATTGCAGAGCAGTGTTTAAATGCTTCTGCTACTTCCTAGCCCTGTGACCTGCATTTGAAACTACATTCTGTCATGTACAAAAATAAAAATAACAATAATATGTTTTACATAGTCATTACACACAAAAATATATTATAAAAACGAGAGTGGGGTAAATGCTTAACACTTTGTAATTACTACTTTTATTATGAAAGAAAGGAAAAAAGAAAACGAAGGAAGGAAGGAGGGAAGGAAGGAAGGAAGGAAGGAAGGAAGGAAGGAAGGAAGGAAGGAAGGAAGGAAAAAATATCTTCTTTTAAGGTCTTCTTGCCAGAAGGATTTTGAAACATTTTTTCCCAAATATTGCCCTGAGGGAGCTTTTAGCAATAAACCATTTTTAATCATTAAAATATGGACTTTGCTTTAATAAGGCTAACCTATTTGTATCATATGATATTTGGAGAGGATTGCAGTTCACGGGCAAATATTTGGAAGGTTTCACAGATGACTGCGGGGCTATTGTCTGAATGTGTTCTCCCCAAAATTCATATGCTATAATCTTACCACCCAACGTGAGAGTATTAGGGGGTGGGGCATTTGGGAGGTGCTTAGGTCATGAGGGTGGAGCCATCGTGAATGACATCAGTGCTCTTCTAAAAGACACCCCACAGAGCTCCCCAGCCCCCTTCTACATAGAAGGACAGGGCAGGAAGGCACTGGCTCCGAACTGGGCAGCCCTCACCAGACTGATGCCTTGATCTGAATGACTTCCCAGGCTATAGAGCTCTGGAAAATAAATTTCTGTTGTTTACGAGCTACCAAGGCTGTGGTATTTTGTTATAGCGGCCTGAATGGACTAAGACACGAGGCTTAGGAAACGTTACTTTAAAAATGGCCTCAACCCAACGCTATTAATTTTGCACTTCGGAGTTTGGGACAAGATGGATTCATGGCACAAAAGGGCAGCGCTTGTATCCATTTGGAATGCCAATGGCCAGCAACAGCCTGGAGTCTTCACCTTAGCTTGGAGAAGATCTCCAAATGTTTCGTACAAATTCTAACGATGAAAGGAGAGTTCAGGTTCGATGACTGTTCGGTGCCAGGTTGCCCTGCAGAGACCGCCAGTGAGGTCCAAATCACATCCTGGAGGTGCAGCATGTGGCCTTCTGGTCGTTTGTCTATCCCTAATGATGTGACCAGCTTTTATCAGGGGGCAATTTTTCCTTAGAGTCAGTTGTGATTGCTTGAAATCAAACTCTCATTTGAATGTGATTATGCCAATGTATTCCACTTTCTGTTGGCTATGAATCATAGTAATGCTGGACGTTTTGTTCTTACCGTGGTCTCCATTTGCAGCTTCTGACTGCCTGTATAATGGGTAAGTCATGCCCTTTCAGGGAGAATCTGTGACCTACCATGTCTTTGAGAATCAAAGGCAACAATAAGCGTCAATCCTCCTCCTAGTTTCCTATCATCTCATTGGCCAAACTTCTGTGACATAAGCTGGTGTGATTCAACCCGTCATAGAATCCATCTAGTCCCTACAGAGACCCTTCCTAAGAGCTTATACATGTAGATCACGGTTGTATTCTTTGGGAAAGGGTGCTCTGCATCTCCAAGGGCAAGTTCCAAACCTGGAAGTTCTACGTGGAGGGGTTTAGTTTTGCCTGTTGAAGTACACACAAACCCCTCCGTGCCCAAACGTATCTACCAGGTTCAAAAGTTTAAGAAATACCAAATCTGCTGGTGGAAGCTCGTTTGTTTGAACTTTATATTACATTCCACAACCTGTGTCCCTCATAAAACCAGCGCATCAGGACACAGTCAACAACAAGAACTTGGCCATCTGTTCGATCTCTCCTTTACTTGAGAAGAATGCGTGTAACAGACACACGTTATCCCCTCATTTCCACTTCCACACTTCAGTTGGACAGAGCTGTGGTTTGCTTCTACAGCGACAGCATGATTCCCTTCCCTCCTGTGCACATCTGTTTAACAAAGTGCAGCCTAAGGACTCTGACCTCTCATAGCTGCAGACCCTACGAAACGGACACTATGATACGATCCACGCCAAGATAATGCAACAGACTAAGAAATCCAATGATTTCCTTCACGAGTTATCGATTCCACAGTGATTATGGACCAAGGTTTGGAATGTCACTCCCTTGGCTCTTACCATAGTGTTAGGCTTCCTACCTTTGGAGACCAGCAGCATTGAAGCGAGGCCCACAGAACCATGTGCCTGTAGACATGGCTATCGGTATGGCTCGTACTCTAACTCCTATTTGTAACATCACCATGCGACGGATCCACCCGCCTTACCATTCCCAACTGCCTGAGAGGAGGAAACCACTATTAACACCGAATATTCACCTCAGAAGAAAAGACCATCAGAGGTGAACTAGCCTACGTCACTGTTCAGGTTTTTTTGGAGTCTATTTATCCTAGGGTATCTTATCATCCAGACGTCACCCCACATACAATTCTGCATATCCTCAAATCTACCTTATTCTCACATTCCTTTGCGACTACTAGGGACTCACTGGTTCCACTGCATCATTCAGATGGTCTCCCATGTCAGCTTGTCCCCAAATTGACCAATAGATTCAAACAACCAAACAGAAACCCAGTTGGCTTTTTTTTTTTTTTTTTTTTTTTTTTTTTTTGTAGAATTTGACAAGCTAATTATACAGTGCCTGTTGAAATGCACAAGATCTAGAGTAACCAAAACGATAGGGAAAACAAAGAAGAAAACTGAATGACTCATACTGTCCAATCTCTTGATCTATTTCAAAAACTACGGTAATCCAAGTAGTATAGTGTTGGCATGAAGACAGATGTACAGGTCAATGTAACGGGAGAGAGGTTTTAGATAAAGAACTACACATATATGGTCAGTTTATTTTTTATTTTTTTTTTTTTCAACATTTATTTATTTTTGGGACAGAGAGAGACAGAGCATGAACGGGGGAGGGGCAGAGAGAGAGGGAGACACAGAATCGGAAACAGGCTCCAGGCTCTGAGCCACCAGCCCAGAGCCCGACGCGGGGCTCGAACCCACGGACCGCGAGATCGTGACCTGGCTGAAGTCGGACGCCCAACCGACTGCGCCACCCAGGCGCCCCTGGTCAGTTTATTTTTTTAAAAAGATGCTAAGATAATTAATAGGGAAAGGCTTTTTCCCCCAAAAACTAGTTGGAAAATCAGATATTTGTATGCAAATATTTAAAAACATATGTGTAGGGGCGCCTGGGTGGCTCAGTCGGTTGAGCGTCCAACTTCGGCTCAGGTCACGATCTTGTGGTATGTGAGTTCGAGCCCCGCGTCGGGCTCTGTGCTGACTGCTCAGAGCCTGGAGCCTGTTTCAGATTCTGTGTCTCCCTCTCTCTGCCCCTCCCCTGTTCATGCTCTGTCTCTCTCTGTCTCAAAAATAAATAAACGTTAAAAAAAAATTTTTTTTTAATTAAAAAAAATATATGTGTATAGATAAATAGAATATTGATATATATAGGCATATATAATATTAATGTATATACATATACCCCAAGCCATATATAAAAATGAAATCAGATTGTATCACTGACCCAAATATAAGAATTAAAACTACCATGGCACAAAAACAGACACATAGACCAATGGAATAGAATAGAAACCCCAGAACTAGACCCACAAACGTATGGCCAACTCATCTTTGACAAAGCAGGAAAGAACATCCAATGGAAAAAAGACAGCCTCTTTAACAAATGGTGCTGGGAGAACTGGACAGCAACATGCAGAAGGTTGAAACTAGACCACTTTCTCACACCATTCACAAAAATAAACTCAAAATGGATAAAGGACCTGAATGTGAGACAGGAAACCATCAAAACCTTAGAGGAGAAAGCAGGAAAAGACCTCTCTGACCTCAGCCGTAGCAATCTCTTACTCGACACATCCCCAAAGGCAAGGGAATTAAAAGCAAAAGTGAATTACTGGGACCTTATGAAGATAAAAAGCTTCTGCACAGCAAAGGAAACAACCAACAAAACTAAAAGGCAACCAACGGAATGGGAAAAGATATTTGCAAATGACATATCGGACAAAGGGCTAGTATCCAAAATCTATAAAGAGCTCACCAAACTCCACACCCGAAAAACAAATAACCCAGTGAAGAAATGGGCAGAAAACATGAATAGACACTTCTCTAAAGAAGACATCGGATGGCCAACAGGCACATGAAAAGATGTTCAGCGTCGCTCCTTATCAGGGAAATACAAATCAAAACCACACTCAGGTATCACCTCACGCCAGTCAGAGTGGCCAAAAAGAACAAATCAGGAGACTCTAGATGCTGGAGAGGATGTGGAGAAACGGGAACCCTCTTGCCCTGTTGGTGGGAATGCAAATTGGTGCAGCCGCTCTGGAAACCAGTGTGGAGGTTCCTCAGAAAATTAAAAATAGACCTACCCTATGACCCAGCAATAGCACTGCTAGGAATTTATCCAAGGGATACAGGAGTACTGATGCATAGGGGCACTTGTACCCCTATGTTCATAGCAGCACTCTCAACAATAGCCAAATTATGGAAAGAGCCTAAATGTCCATCAATTGATGAATGGATAAAGAAATTGTGGTTTATATACACAATGGAATACTACGTGGCAATGAGAAAAAATGAAATATGGCCTTTTGTAGCAACGTGGATGGAACTGGAGAGTGTGATGCTAAGTGAAATAAGCCATACAGAGAAAGACAGATACCATATGGTTTCACTCTTATGTGGATCCTGAGAAACTTAACAGGAACCCATGGGGGAGGGGGAGGAAAAAAAAAAAAAGAGGTTAGAGTGGGAGAGAGCCAAAGCATAAGAGACTGTTAAAAACTGAGAACAAACTGAGGGTTGATGGGGGGTGGGAGGGAGGAGAGGGTGGGTGATGGGTATTGAGGAGGGCACCTTTTGGGATGAGCACTGGGTGTTGTATGGAAACCAATTTGACAATAAATTTCATATAATAAAAAAAAAAAAAGAATTAAAACTACCAAACTTCTAGGGAAAATATAGACTAAAACTCTTTGTGATCTTGTATAGGAAAAACACTCCTTAAAAGGATATACAAAGTAACAAACATTTTTAAATGATACACTGGATTTCACCTAAATTAAAAACTTCTTAATCAGAAGAACCTGTTAAAAAACGAACAGGCAAATCACAGACAGGGAACAACTCAAATGTTGACCAACTAAGGAATATGTAAACCAGTTGTGTATTCCATTGTATGGAATACAATTCACAAATGAAAAGGAATGAATGAAATACTGATCTATGTAGCCAGATGGATGAATCTCAAAAGCAATATTCGTCAAACAGAAAACTCTAACCTCGGTATGATTTCATTTACATGAAATTGAAGACAAAGCAAAACTATAGTGGCAGAAGGGAGACCTAAGATTACAGGAGCCTGGAATTGGTAGGAAGGGAATGACTGCAGAAAGTCAGGAGGGAGCTGGAGATAACGGAAATATGTCGTTATTATGGTGATGGTCAAATGGACTGTAGACACTTGTCAAAACTCACCAAATTGTACAGTTAAAATTGGTGGACTCATTTTATGGAAACTTGTATCTCAATGAAACTGATTAAAATATACTTGACGAAAAAGATATGTATGTGTACTTACATGTATATTGATATATAGGTGTATTACTTTGTGTGTATGTAAAATTGATACTTAATAAAGATACATGTTGGCTGTGTAGCCTTTCCTACGTATCATTGGGTATTAATTGCTATTAAGCAACACAATAAATCCCACTGGAATGAGTAAATCAGTACGGTTAATTATAATAACAATTTTGTAAATATTTATTTTTTTGACAGAGAGAGAGAGAGACAGAGTGTCCGTGGGGGACGGGCAGAGAGAGAGGGAGACAGAATCCAAAGCAGGGTCCAGGCTCTGAGCTGTCAGCACAGAGCCCGATGCGGGGCTCAAAGTCATGAACCGTGATACCGTGACGTGAGCTGAAGTCGGACGCTTGACCAACCAAGCCACCCAGGTGCCCCATAATAAAAAGTTTTAAAATTAGAAGTAAATATTCACAAAAGAAAGCAGTAGTTTACCTGAGTGTACCTGCTGATTGGCCAATTACCAGTGTACCTGACTGATTACCTTGAGAATCGCTCTAGATACAGGAGTTCTGTGCTTGCAAAACGGATGATTAAAATATCAATTAGCTCAAAACCACAGAAGACCCACGCAGCAAATATTGTCAAGTATCGGAGAAGGAAAATCAGGTTAAAAGCCTTTTTTTTTTTTTTTTAACATAATAGATCTTTTCTATTTTTATTTTCCATTTTATTTATTTTGGACAGAGAGAGAAAGAGAGAGAGAGAGAGAGAGAGAGAAAGTGCAAGCAGGGGAGAGGGGCAAAAGGAGAAAGAGAAAGAATCCTCAGCAGGCTCCGTGGCCAGTGTGAGGCCTAATGTTTTTGCCTGGTTGCCTAGCGGGTCCCGATTCCCAGGTGTCAGGCTTAACTTCTAGCCACTGAAGGCACAAGCTGCATGAGCAGTGTGGTTAATGTCTTTTTTTTTTTTTTTTTTTAAATATTTTGGTATTTATTTTGCCAGAGCACAAAGCAGGCAAGGGGAAGAGGGCAGAGCGAGACGGAGAGAGAGAATCCCAAGCAGGTTCCGCACTGTCAGTGAGGCGCTCGATCCTACTACCCTGGGATCATGACCTGAGCCGAAATCGAGAGTCACAGGCTCAACCGACTGAGCCACCCAGCTGCCCCTAAAAGCCTTTAAATCATCACCCCCACATGTGCATGGCATTATTTTGCTTCACTTGAGCGACCACCTCGGACTAACCAATTCTAATACTTCTAATCACTAAGCAAGGATCTCAGCAGTGCCTGCCTGTCGTAGAATGAAACGTCTGCTTATTCTTAGTCCCTAAAGAAATCTTGTAGCTCACCAAGACTCTGCCACATGGAAAACTGTGAAGCCAGCCGCCTTGAGGGCTCTGCGGAATACGTCAGGCTAAAAGATACAAATAATAAAACACCGAATCGATAGTTATCCTCAGTCCTATAGAGTGAGACCAAGCTCACCAAGCCATATACCGTGGACAAAGAAATGTCATCGACGGAAGAATCCGCAGCCTCGTGCTCTTCGTCCAGCAGCACCTCTTTTTCCCAGTCCTGTTCCTTTCTGCCGCTCTAGGTAAGCTCGTCATGGAAAAGGCAGTGCTTCTTCCTATTCGCAAAACAACCTGCTAGACCACCTAACCAGACTCCCGCTTGACGCTCACCCAAGGTGAAGTGTCCCCGGCCACCAATTTCACAGTTAGTTCCTTCTCTTATATAATTCTTAGCCCTGCCCCTGCAACGCGGTATGAGGTGTCATGAACTCCGTCCTGACTTTGACTCTCCTCTACTACATACCGCATCCCACCCCCCCCCCCCCGGGGCTGCAACCTTGGGGCACCGCGGGTAGGATTATACCCAACCCAAGTATTTATCGCAAAGGCACAGAGTTAGACCAACTCTCACGTGGTCTTTGTAACTCAGTCTCCGCCAACGATGGCTTTAATTATCGGGGTGAGAAAACACTGCGCATGGTCTTCTTGAGGTATTCGACCAGGCTTAGAAGTAATAACTGTTCGGCAATCTCCAAAGTGTCTTCATCTAGTAAGCAGTGAAGTGGTCAGCAGTTTTAACTCATGGTGAAAGAAAGGCATGGGATTTCTTCCCAAAGAGGATTCGAAACTTTTTGTCCATTTGAGAAGCAGATACAGGTTCTCTGAGAACAAACTGAAATACCCAGCTCCATGTAATAATTTAAAAAGTCCAAATTTGAAATAAAGTTACAGCTCCCGTCCACCCCTCGAAGTCAGTGAAAGGGGTACACTGCTTTCCCACTTGTCTTTCTATGCCTCCTCCCCAACCTGTTGGTTAAGGTTCACATTCCAAATGGGATTGGAGCAGGGTGAGGGAGGAGAGATGAGGAGGTAGGAATATCACTGCATGACTAATACCAACCCGGTGATCGTCCGTCTCCCAATCTCTGTACTTGAGGTTGCCTTTCTGGCAGTGTGATTCCACGGGTTGTTCGGGCATGCCACATTTCTGAAGATCCTTATCTGCAGTTTTCTTTATGAGGACCGTGTCCATCAGAGTCCCACAGGATACAGATGGCAACCTCAAATCCAGATAATCTGAAGAAGGTTTACTTTAGAAAGGACTGTTTACAGCACTGTAGGTGGAATAAAGGCTGACCATAAAGAAAAAGTGAAGTACCCCGGGGCTAGTGACAGTGGGAGTGATCTCTAGGACTCAAGAGATGCAGGGGGTGGTCACCAATATCCAGGAGGAGAGAACCATGCAGAAAAGGTCAATATAATCGGAACAGAGAACTTTGGTAAAGGGATATGACAGGTTGAGGAGCCTCAACGGAAACAAATATCCTGATCTAAACTCCTTACCTCAGATCTCCAGCTGTGGATCCCCACCGGGACACCCAACTGGAAGCCAAGGGCAAAAGGGAGCCCTGAATGTAGTACATGAAGGTCCGCCTTCCAGGGCAAAATGTAAATGTAGGAAGGTGGAGAGAGGATTTTGAAAAGCAGGTAGATAGTAGCCAGAACTGGACCTTCCCTAATGCTGTCGTTAGCCCCTAGGCATCCTGTACTATCTATAATTTCTCTCTGTGAAACTGTTACTATTATAGATGCTCCTATTGGTTACTAATATAGATGTCCCTATTGGTTAGAACCAAAGATAATATGGGGATGACCCTTCAAGTCTACCAAAAGTTCTAATGGATCCTCACAACAAGCTCAGGACATATAAAGAGCCCTATAAAACGCCTTTATTTTGGCTCACCAATGGAGAGCCAACTTGTCTCATGCCCTTTAGGTTTCTCTGGTGTTCATGAGAATTACACCAGACTGTAAGGGACACAAATGAAGACATTCATGTGGTCCTCTTAAAAGTATCCCTTCCACAGACTTCAGGCGAGGGGCAAGCACCGCTCACCTCTATTTCTACTTGAGTGTCAAGAAGGCCACAGGCAACCTCAGGCTCATACTTTCAAAGCTTGGTGTCCTCAGATGAAAGAGACCATTGATTTAGTTTTCTCTGGAAGAAAGATGCTGGTATGGACTCTGATTGTCCCCACTGGAGACACACACTCATTACTGAACAGTAGCCAGAGACAGCAGTGCTATGGTTGGTCTAATCTGGGTCATGCCATCCCCTGTAGCTGGAGTTGAGGATTCATATGATCGAAAGCCCTCGGAGTCCCACATGGATCCAGAGATCAGGTTCCCAAAGGAACCAGAGACAGAAGGACGGTAAAACCTGTTCATTAGACAAAACTGTAGCTATTATAGATTGTATAGTATGAAAACAGACTCTTAGACATGAACTGTAGAGAAGTCCAAGAACAATAAAAATTCTACACAGAATTCTGAAGAGATGACACCTAATATGTGATCCTACTTGATGTGGGAGGTTTCAAGGGCATACATAACTGAAATGCACGGTCAAGGACAAGTTTAGTACAGACCAGAAACGACAAGAGATGATTTACTGAAGGTCCTGGAAAAAGGCACTGCTTTAACACCTTAATCACAAAACCCCTGTGGTTCTCACAATTGCACTTGACAATAGACTTTGGCACTTGCAAAAATTGACTTAGAAGACAGAAACACCTTGTTACTTTCTTACAGAGCAGTGTTTTTCAAATTTTAGTCCTCATAATCACCACTTGAGGGACAGGTTACAGAAATTCAGAATCTTTCGCCTTCCTCCCAGAAATTCAGACACAGTAAATATAGGATGAGCCCAGGAATCAGCATGTTAAATAAGCATAAGGTGACTTAAAACTGGAAAAAATAAAATAAAAACAAAAATATCAAAGATATTTTTACATTATTTGCCCTCGGATAAAAAGCCACATTTTTAGAGTTGCAACTTACTTGTACTGCACCTCCCTGACTTTTCTCTTTGTGTAACCCAGTTTACGAATCACCTTCACAGCCATCTTCGCCAAAAGCGATCCAGAATCCCCTTGAACGCTGGTAATGGGAAACTCGTTGCTTTTAAAAGCAGTTTATTGAAGAGCTCGAATTCATGTATTCAATCTTGACTGTATGGTGTTTGTTAGAATTTTCTTTTCTAGTTTCCACATAAGATAGAGGGCCGGATTTGCGAGGAGGGCTGGATTTTTGGCCAAGATCATTCTGTTCTAGGAAAGACTGACCCTGGGTACACAGAAAGCACTTAAATAAATACACTCTGGGGTCTAAGTTCACTCACTGGCATGTGGATATCCAACTGAACAACTATTTCATTGTTTCAAACATTTCTGAAAAGATGATTCCCCATCGGATGGAGTTGACATTACTGTCTGAATTCAATTGATCATAGATGTGTCAATTTATTTCCAGACTCTAAATTTTTTTCCACTAATCAACATGTTAAATCTTATACCAGTACCAGACTGTCTCGAAAAATGTAGCTTTATAGTTAAATTTGGGGACAGGAAAGTGTGAGTAATCTTTGTTCTTTTTAAGACTACTCTGGCTATTCTAGGTTCCATGAATTCCCACAGGAATTTTAAGGTAAGCTGGTCCATATCTGCGAAAAAGGCAGCTGGGTTAAGATTGGGTTGCAATGACTCTGGAGATCAATTTGGGGAGTATTCTGATCCATGAACATGGGGTCACTTTTCATTTATTTAGGTTATTATTTAATTTCTTTCAACACTATTCTGTGATTTTCGGAGTATAAGTTTTGGACTTCTTTCAATTCATTCCTATGCATTTGATTCTTTTTCACACTTCTGTAAATTGAACTAATTAATTAATTTTACTTTTGATTCTTCATTGCTAGTGTATAGAAATACCGTGGCTTTTTGTATATTGATTTGTATCCTGCACCCTTGCTGAACTTGTTTATTAGTTCTAACACCTTTTTGTGAACTCCAAGTATTTCTTTTTTTTTTTTTAATTTTTTTTAATGTTTATTTATTTTTGAGAGAGAGACAGAGAGAAACAGAGCGTGAGAGGCAGAGAGAGACAGAGCGTGAGAGGCAGAGGGGCAGAGAGAGAAGGAGTCACAGAATCCGCAGCAGGCTCCAGGCTGAGCTGTCAGCACAGAGCCTGATGCGGGGCTCAAACTCACGGACTGTGAGATCATGACCTGAGCTGAAGTCGGACGCTTAACCGACTGAGCCACCCAGGCGTCCCTCCAAGTATTTTGTACATACAACTCATGTCATCCTGAAATGGAGATACCTTGATTTAATCCTTTCTGTGATATAATAAAATAAATATTTGGCCTTTGTCCCAGTTCCTGGCACAGAGCTCCTAAAACCTTTGGAATCTTTGGAGTGAAGTGTCTTTTATATGACTGGTGGCTGAGGGCCCCTAGACAGCTTCAGGATGGAGGCTGTTTGCCACCAAGATCACACATGAGTAGATTAGAGACTTGCACATTCCAGCCCTTATCGCCAAGGAGGGGAGAAGGACTGGAAACCGAGTCAATCACCAATGGCCAATGACTTAATTATATCTATGTAATGAAACCCTCAAACAAGCCCTAAATCATGGAGTTCAGCAGCTTCTGGGTTGGTAAGCACGTGAAGATGCCGGGAGGGTGACACCCTCAGAGAGGGCCTGGAAGTTCTGTGCCCTTTGCCCACCACGTGCCCTATGCATCGTCACCACTCTGCTGTTCCGGAATTGTATCTTCCATAATAAACCAGCAATAGCAAGGAAAGCACTTTCCTGAGTTTTGAGGGCTGTTCCAGTAAATTACAGAATCCAAGGAGGGGTCCTGGGAAGCCCTTATTTATAGCTGGTCGTTCAGAAGTACAGGTAAGTAACCCGGGATATAACACTTGGGTCTGAAGTGGGGATCGTCTTCTGGGACTGAGCCCCTAACTTGCGGGGTCTACGCTAGCTCTGTGTTGATAGTGTCAGAATTGAATTGAATTACAGAAGACTCCAGTCGGTGTCTGGAGATTTGGAGAATTGGTGGGGGGGGGGGCGAGGGGGGAGCGGGGAACATCACATATTTGGAGTGAGAAGTGTAGAGGGCAAAAACAGCTCAGACTTTTCAATCTGGATGCCTCTTATTCCTTTTTCTTGCCTGAATGCCTTAACAAGCACCACCAGGACAATGCTGAATAGAAGTTGTAAGAACATACACACATTTTTGTTTTGTTCATAATTTCAGGCGGGCCCAGAGCCTTCCTGCCCGCTGCTCCTTCTCAGGCCACATCTCTCCTGCGAGAATTTGTTAGCATTACCAGCTGCATATCTTCCAGGAGCCAGCTCCAAGTTTCCTACTCATGACTCCCCAGTTGTTTCTATTTGTTTTTAAAGAGAGAGAGAGAGAGAGAGAGAGAGAGCGCATAAGTGAGGAAGGTGAGAGAGAGAAGTGGGGCTTGTGTTCAGAGCTCACCCGATGAGGGATTGAACTCACGAACTGTGAGATCATGACCTGAGCCAAAGTCATATGCTTAATACCTGAGCCACCCAGGCACCCAAGACTCCCCCATTTCTAAGAGTTTCCTGTTCCTATCCAAACTCCACTCACTGCCTATTCCATTATAGTTTCTAACCTTCACAGTATTTATTAATATTTGAAATTATTGTGTTTAGTTTATTCAATCACCTTTCCATACTCCACTGCTGGAATCCGAGATCAGTAAGAGCTGATACCTTCTCTAACTCAATACCGCGTCCCTCACGCTCACAACAGTGTCTGACACACGACAGGCATTCAATAAACATTTCTTAAGTGAATGAATGGATAAGCGAATCAGTGAATGAATGAATCAATCCATCAACCAATCAATCAACATATTAATATTTATTTGAAGCAGAGCTTTCCAACCAAAGCGGCACAGAATGCCAGGTGGTGTTCAAAAGGTTACAGGTGTATCTGATATATTGATTCTGCCAGCAATGCCCTTCCCCATCCTAGAGTCCCGCCTCGTCCATTTTCCCAGTAAACTGTACAAACAATATCTACACATGCCATGATGTTAAAGTTTGTGAAACTAGCTAGAGTTTTATCCTCTAATGCTTTTTTTTTTTTTCTTGCATTATGGAATATGTGCCTTCACCTGCCCAGGTAGAAAGCATACAGAGGGTGAGTAGTGACTGCAGAAAAGGAGCCCAAATCGTCATTTCAAGGTAAGAAAGAACTTCACTGCAACAAATGCTCCATGCCTGTGAAGAGAAGAAAGTATGCGTTGGGGTGGGGGGGGGGGGGATGGTCGTGTGTGTGTGTGTGTGTGTGCACACTGCGAGCTGGTGTTCAAAACCATTCCTGCCTAAAAGCTGCGGAACAATTCTAAGTTTTCAAGTGGGTAGCCCAGTCGCCTGTGAAACTACACGTAACATAGAAAGCCCCTAGAAAGCCCCGTCAGTCCCCCAGAGCATATTCTTTTTGGCAAATCACTGTTTCTACAAATGCTGAATGACAGCCACTGCCAAAGGAATTGCCTTTTCCTCGCTGATACGCGGCCACCCAAAGAAGTAACCACCTGCTGGACAGATGGCCCCGCGTTAGCCGAGCCGTCTGGGCTGGAGAGGTCAGGGGTCACACTGGAAATAGTGCCTCCGGGGAAGAGCGAGCCAGGAAGCTGCAGGGGCCTTACGCAGCAGGCCAAAGTCAAAGGCCACACAAAATGCCCGTAGGAGCATGAAGCAGACTCCCCAGTGTGAATTCTTTACGCTCGGGCTTTTGGCTGCGTGCGTTAGCAGAGCAGAGCAAACAACCGTGTGTCTTTGGGTTTTCACTACCTACTTTGAGTGCTTTCTCTCTCCATCTGCACATGGAGGGCTTGGCATTGTCTGCGCTGCCCAGTTTGGCAACCCCAGGCTGCACGTGGCTATTGCGCACTGGAAATGGGGCTGGTCCAAACTGATACGGCCCTAAGTCTACAACACACGCCAGGTTTTGAAGGTACACACACCGCAATGTAAAATTTCTCATTCCATCTTTATCCTGATTACATGTGGGAATGGCAATGTTTTGGATGTGTAATTAAAATTAATTGTATTTGGGGCACGTGGGTGGCTCAGTCGGTTAAGCATCCGTCTCCGGCTCAGGTCATGATCTCACAGTTTGTGGGCTCTCCAGCCCCGCGTCGGGCTCTGCGCTGATGGCACAGAACCCGCTTCGGATCCTCTGTCTCCCTCTCTCTTTGCCCCCTCCCCGCTCGTGTGCTCACACACGCCATCTGTCTCTCTCAAAAATAAAATAAAACATTAAAAAATTAATTGTATGTTTATTTTTAGCTTTTTATGTGGCTGCTGGAAAACATGAAATCATACAGGTGCATTATAATATATTTCTATTGGTGAGCAATTGACTAGATGAACTGCAAAGCTTTTTTTCAGTTTCATGGTTGTTTTATGTAGCAAAAGAAAGAGCAGGGAGAGGGAGCAGTTGAAACTTACTCAGGTTTTACCATGATATGTAATGTGTATGTGTGTATATACATACTCTATTTCTGAAAGTATAACAGGGAGAAACTTCCAAAAATTCATAACTTGCTGTAATAATTCTTTGCTCATCATTGAAATGCACATAATCAACTACAAAGTCAGTGTGTGACTAAGAAGCCAAGACGCTGGAAAAGGAGGGACGGCCCAATTTCCCTGGAGCAGCTTCCAAAGGGAGATTCGAAGCCTAGCCTAGAGGAATGAACAAACCCCATCCTCTTCGTCTAGGCCCAGCCTCTATCATATATGACTTTCCTGCTGCCAGAGTGCCTTTTCTTAAGTGTGATTCTCACTTTATCACTCACCGGCTTAAAAGCACTCAGTGATTCTCTATAATCCACAGGATACATTGTTTACTATGACACGAACACTTACGTCCTGCCCTCTGCCTGTCCCAGATGCCGAACCCACGACCATTTCCTGCTTTGTGCACCGTGCTTCAGCCCACGCTTTACAGGGTGCCACAGACACTGGTTTTACAATGGTGAAGACGAAGAAACAAGATCCGTGTCCTGAAGGAGCCCATGTTAGAGGTGGGGAGATAATACCAAACAAATAAACAAGCAAATGCTAGGAAGGACACAACAACAAGGGGACCCGATTTAGAAAAGGTACTCAAAGACGGCCCCTCTAGAAATGCAACACGTAAGGTAAAACCCGGAGGTTGAGAAGAGACGATGACCTGGAAGGAAAAGTTTCCAAGCAGAACGGAATGTACAAAAGTCCGGCAGCGGAAACGCGACCCAAAGCATCCCTTTCTTCAGGAAGTCTTCTCTGACCTTCTGAACCAGGTAAACTTCAACCGAACGCTCTACGTGTTTAATGCGTCATCGCCATGCTCTCCAGTTTCCTCCATCATCGTCATTACTGCATTGTACTCAAAGCATCTGTCCACTACCCGACAGCCCTGTGAACGTACAGGATTTGTGTTTGTTCTCCTTGGTTCTGCATGGCGGCTAGCCCACTGTTTTATCCTTAATTCATAGTAGATATTTATGGATCTTTTCCTAATACTGGGTTGGTATATTATCTGACTCCTGTCTCAGAATTACTGAGGAAAATTAGATTATATCATGTTCCTGATGACCACGGGAATGATGTGCCTGGCCAGGTTTGTCTGTAAGCAGCACGTGCGCTATTCTCAGGGGTATATCCTGCAAAGCTAAAACCACGGGGATCTAAAAAGGTAACCTTCGGATAGAGGCCAAGATTTGGAGTGGGAACAGGCAGTGGAGGGTCTGGGGACAAACAAAAAGCAAAGGATGAGGCTACTGGGAACTATGGGTTGGAGCCCGCGATGGAGGCAGCAGATTAAAGGAGAGTTGGTTTAGTACCCTGGGCAAGAGACAAGAAAACGGTTTTAAAACCCAAGAAGCAACAGCTGGCATGACACTGACACGTGGGCACGAGCGGAACAGGAGGTGAGTGCACACTGACATTTTTGTCCCCTTTGGTACTAGTTACAAAGTCTTCTCTTGGGCATTTCTTCTCTTAGTAGACAGAATTTCTCTCTGCTTTGCTATCTTTCTCTCTTTTCTTTGCCCCCCACCCTGTCCCTCTGATTCCAGCTACTTTGAAACTCTAGGCGGCCTATTACTCTTTCTCAGCAAGAACTGCCTTCTCTCTTTGTTTAATGTGGGGATGACAGTGCCTTTGTGTTAGTAGATTTCACCATGATCTGTATCACATAATATAGTCGTCACCGCTCACTAGGCTTAGTGGGACAGGGGAAGTGACCTACCGGGTGGGGGACAGGGTGGAATAAAACAAAGGGGGAAAGGGATAAGAAAAAAAAAAAAATCAAGAGATTAGAGGACCAGATAGGCTAAATCAGGGAGAACAGTTTTCTATCAAAATCCTGCCTTGGGGTGCCTGGGTGGCTCAGTCAGTTAAGGGTCTGACTTTGGCTCAGGTCACGATCTCATGGTTCGTGGGTTCGAGCCCCACATCGGACTCCATGCTCACAGCTCAGAACCTGGAGCCTGCTTTGGATTCCATGTCTCCCTTTCTCTCTGCTCCTCCCCTGCTCGTGCTCTGTCTCACCTACCCACCCCACCAAACTGAATAAACATTAAAAAACTAAAAATAAAAATCCTGCCTTCCCGTGGCAAATGGCATGGTGGTGCGAGCACAGTGGCTTCGATTAAGTTCTTAAAGCATTTATTACAAGGCCTCTTACATAACACTCCCCTGACTCCAAAGCAGACTTTAGAGATAAGAAATCTCTCTGTATTTCCTAAAACATTGGGTTCTATAGGCCTTTGGCTCCTCATCCATGACACCAGTCCCCATGGCCCTATTCCAGCTTTCTCTATTGCCTTTTCTTTGGAAAGTAGCATATTCGTGTGTTTCCTCTGGCCCACATTCAGGATAACTAGTCCATTTCCCTAATCTTGCCAATGAGGCAATTATATGTAGAGGGAATCACAAAATTGCCATGCCAAGGTAGACCAAAAAAAAAATGTAGTTTTTCCATATATGATTTCTGACATTTATAATGAGCACTTCTACTACACGCACGCGCGCGCGCACACACACACACACACACACACACACACATAATTATCTCCCTATTAAGTAGAATGAAAATGTCTCTAAGTAACAGTTTCTACTTCAATGGCTTACACCAATATTCAGAGTTCATTTCTCCAGCCCCTGCTCCTCTCCAAGATGAATTTAGAAACATAGGGAGGGAGATCTTCTATAACACAGGGACTACAAAAATGTAAGCCTCATATTCTCACGGGCAGAGCTTTACATCGTCCTGCAGCCTCCCTGTTTACCCCCAACCACGATTCTTGTTTCCTTTAACATGTAGCACCTTGCTGTCCTCCAATTCCAAAACCTGGGACTTATGTTTTTGTTGCCTGGCATCTTGATTCTCGGTGACCATTTCGACTTTAGTAACCGGTCTGCGTTTCTGTGCAGATGGCTCAGGCCCTGGAATTCAGGTTGGCCCTCTGGCAAGGAGATCTGCCCCACGGCACTCAGCTTTAGGGCCACTCCACCCCCACTTCCTGGCCTTCTCTTCCAAACCCTCCAGGAAGCATCCTTACGTAGCTCTTTGATGCTCTGCAAGGAAATTGCATTCTACCTGCCTTCTCCATCAAAAGAGGCTGCAATTCCAAAGCATACAGCATCAGAAGGTTTTCTTCCATTGCAACCACCCTCCCGATTAAGTCGGTGCCATCTAGAGAACAATGAATCCTCAGAGAAGCACATGGGGCTAAACTTATCTGACTTTGGTATTCCCTTAAAATTATCCAGGTATTTCTGAATCACATCCTCTCCATGCCCGGATGTGGCAGTAAACACGTGGGACAAAGACCCTGGTGACTAATCAGTGTTCAAATTCTCTCCTCTCCTTTTCTCCTATAATTCCACAGGACGAGAGGGAACAGGCTCTGAGTTTCCCTTCTTTGTCATGTCCTTCTTGCCCTACCCCGACACACAGAAGACTTTAGCATCTAGTTTGGTCGGGCCGGATGACCCTTGATGATAAAGGTGGAGAAGAAGGAGTTCATAAAACAGTTCTCTTTCTTAACGAACACTGGCTTTCAAGCTGACTGGCTTCCTGCTTTGATTATTAGAATCTGAATCTCAAAACTTTCTTTCTCTTCCTATCTGTGCAACGATTCTAACCTCCTTCCCAAAACTTAAAAACAAACGTACGTCTTAGGATGAACAGGAAGAAGGTCGTATCACGGACAGGCTTCAAAATACCATCTCTATACTACGTGTTTGCACGGGTAAACCCTGCAGATGCCTTGACTGAGGACAAAGAGAGCGTCCTGGAATAAGCGTGTACTAGCTCACGAGAGCCGTGCACAACTCTTCCCACCTCTGTGTTTAATTAAGGCAACCTGGTAATCTGACATCAACTGTAAATGTTGCACGACAAACCGAGGGGGGTTTACTGTGGGGTTCGTTTTGTCTCGTGTTTGCAGAACACCGTTAAACATTTACCAGCACACCGCCGTATTGGGTATCCTCAAAAACAAAAACCAAGTTTTCACCCAGAGAAAAGCTGTTACCTACATGTAGGCCGCCTACCCATCAGGACATCAGTAGTACTGTCTCAGAAATGCAGTTGCGTCACATCTGCCTCAACACGGGTAGCGTATCAAGGGCAGTATGTCTGCACCGATCTTCGTGACAAATTGTGTTTCTATCATCTCAGAGAAGCCCGGATGTAGAGTGCGCTAAATGCTGACAATGGAAGACAATGGCCGCCATATATCTTTCCCGGATATGTCAGGCCATAGTTGATGTAGTATTTTAAGGTCGCTCAAGGTATATGGCTAACAGCCAATATTTTTAACAGAACTTTTAAACTGCTGGGGTTTTGTAGAATAAATAAAAATCCCTTCCTTTATACTTCATTTTTAATCTGGTTTTCCTGGGTTTTGTTTGTTTGTTTTTTTGTTTTTGTTTTTCCTGTTAAAACCGGAAACATCTTATGGATCCTAGCCATGGGGAATGATATGTTAACAGCAGATTCCTGCTAAGTTTTCCAAATTTACTAGAATGTGTACTTAACAAAGGTCAGTAGCAACAACAGGAAACAACATTGATCCAGGACCAAAATTAAGGACAAGATCACCTCAGAAAAGATAAATGGTTCATGTCTACTATACCTCCGTTGTCTGTACAATAAAGGCAGTGAGAGCCTTATTCTGGAAAACTGTTTTTATTTTATCTTGGTCTTGGAATCTAAATTATTTCGAGTATGATGTGTGAAACTGGAAAATGAGTTAGATAGAATAATAAGAAAAACGAACAAGCGAACATTACTTGAACGTGTGCTGTTCAACTTTCCTTCCTACGTGCTAATAGGAAGATTGTATAGAGCCAGCAGCACTGGTATGATAAAGGGGACTTAAGGCATAGTTTTAGAGGGATGCATCTGAACTCTTTATTTTTTTCTTAATTTTTTAGTGTTTAACTTATTTTTGAGACAGAGACAGAGTGTGAGTGGAGAAGGAGCAGAGAGAGAGGGACACGGAATCTGAAGCAGGCTCCAGGCTCGGAGCTGTCAGCACAGGGCCCAACGCGGGGCTCAAGCTCACGGACCATGAGATCACGACCTGAGCGAAAGCCGGATGCCCAACCGACTGAGCCACCCAGGTGCCCCTGAATCTGAGCTTGTGCAGAAAACTTGCACCCCACACGTCTCCCACATGATTCTGTGTGTGCATGTATGTGTATGCACGTGTGTTTTCAACTTTTCATAGGAAAATACATATTTCCCAAAACACACGAACATGAGCTATCCATATTAGGTCATAAAGGGATGACATTCTGAGCTGGATAATCGTGTGTTGTGTGAGGCTGTATAGCCACATTCCCGGCCCCCACCTACTAGATGGCCCTCTTGCGGTTGTTACAACCTAAACTGTCCCCGGACGTGGTTGGATATCCCTGGGGGGGGGGTGGGCACGTCTGAACCAGTTAAGGACCACTGATTTAGGGAAAATGAAAAGGAACTCTTGTGTGGAGTTTCCAAGTGGATTAAAGAACTAAAATGTCTCAAAAAGAGAATCATAATAATACTAGAAGATAGTATATTTGCATCATATTGGTTAAATTAGTGTGTGTAGGTGTGGTGCAACATGGGTGGCTCAGGGGTTGGGCGTCTGGCTCCTGATATCAGCTCAGGTCGTGATCTCTTTTGGTTGTGGGATCAAGCCCAGCGTTGGGTTCCAAGGTGAGCATGGAGACCGCTCGGGGTTCCCTCCCTGCCACTCACATGGGTGTGCTCTCTCCCTCTCTCAAAATTAATGAATGAATTAATAAAAAATAATGTGTGTTTGGGAGTTAACTAATTGAGGATGATGTCCTTAAGCAGGACAGGAAAGGCTGTAAGGGATTTGATCACGTGGAAATTAAAAACTTTTTTAGGGTAAAAGATGCTGGAAGAAAAGCTAAAATATAAATCACAGAGTGCACAAAAATACTTGGGACATATTATAAATTCCCAAATAATTGACAAGGCTTGTTTTGTTCCTAAAACAAATTACTGCTGAGAAAAGTGGAACCCTTATATTTGAGGCCTAATACAGCTTTCTCCTATTGTGGGTGCTTTCTCAATTCTTTATTTTAAAAAACAAAATACCATTGTGAGAACATACCAAATTGATAGACCTATTCAGTGCTACCTTTAACTAATCGTAGAGATCACCTGACATAATTTGCCAGAAATGAAAAGGAATAAAATAATTTGTTAGACAGTTATAAAAAACAAACTTCTAGAAATTACATTACGAAGCAAAAATGTGCTCTTATGATTTTTCTAATTCTTCTTTTCAATTTTCTTACATTCTACATACAAACTAAATTTCTTTTAGCTGCCTGTCTGTACCTATCATCCCATCTCTTTTTAAGGCCCTTGAACATGCTTTTCTCTTTGGAACACGATAGAAATCTTCCATAATACTTTCACCTGCCTCCTGTTCATCTCTTGGATCTCAATTTCACCATTGCTTCCTCTGCGAAACATTTCCTTACTTCACAGACTTAATTGCTTTCCTTTGATTATATGCTCTCATATCACTCGATGCTTCTTCACAGGACTTATTACAGTTGGAAGCAACTATTTATTGGCTATCTCCTTTTAATAACAAAGTGATGCTGAGAGGGAGCCATAATAGGCATCGAAATTCGGACAACGGACTTTGGGAGAGAATGAAGAGCAGAGAGAAAAAGATACTTGACCTTCAAAAATGTACTTTATCAAAGGAGTTTCAAACAGCACCCCCCGGGTGGCACCTGGTCGTCTTTGTTCTTGGGAACTGTCAAATTCAGAACTGTCTACATTTTGGGTGGCCAAATTTATAAACTGTTTTGTATACATTTAGGAACCAAACAGTAATCAATTTCAAATTCTCCTGCCACAGATATGTCCATAATCTATGCTCCAAGTCTGGTGAGGAACTAAGATAATCCTGAAATAAAATTTCTATACTCAGATGGTACATTCCAGTCGACGCGGGCTCTATTTTCTGTCAAGCTAGTAATTAAGAGGTCAGAAAATCAGAAGAATGTACATGGCTATCATTAGTTTTGCCCTCAGAATGTTCTTAAATCACTAGTATTCCCTGTAGTCTTTAAGCCTTGTGCGTATGGCCAAGCAGTAATCCCTTCAAAGCGCAGAGCGGTGGAAGAATGACAACGCTTTGCATCCCCTCAGAAGTCAGAACAGAGCTGTGGATTAACACTATATGTGAAGGAAACCTAGAATGAACCCGAGATGTCCGAAAAACTGCAAAATACGTTCCCAAAGCAGCAGCAGCAGCAGCAGCAGCTTTCCCCGAATATTGACTTCCAGCTTTCTTGGGTAAGCTGTTGTTCTCATTAACACAGATACAGAACATAAAATGAAGAAGGCCAGGATCATCTTCTCAAATCTGGAAATCCGCTGTCAACAAAATTAAACTCCCAAACACATTTCAATTAACATGTTGCTATTCCTTAATATTGGGACCCTCATTTAATTCAGTTCTTTATCTATATCCCCACCCAATAATTTATGGGCATTCCATTTTTCACATTTTTTCATTCTTTCATGTGTTCAAGATACATCTATATCTATATAATATCTTTACTGTGAATAAAATCATGTTATCCTAGGTCTTCGACCCCTTCATTACCAAAGGTCAAGGTGAAGTTGGGGCCCACGCAACTGGAATAACACCTCACCTCTCTAGATAGCCTCAATTCCATCAACGCATTACAGAGTGTTATACATCCTTGGATTAAGTTTGCTTTTCCCCTGACAGATGTACATTGTGCACCTTGCACAATAGAACTTTCTCTTTCACCTGCAGGGATCCAGAGATAACCCCAGATATCCCTGCTTCCCTATACTTTGGAACTCACACTCACCTGCCTTGAATCCACTCAATCTCATGCAGTCCCTTACCCTCACTTATGTCAGTCACTTCGAGAAACCCTCGGCTCGTATCTCCCTAATCTTGCACACTCTAATCCCGATGAAGTCTTTGTACATCCCCTTCTTTCTCTTTATTGTATGTTTGTATTTTTTATTTTCTTAAACATTTTAAGTTTATTTTTTTATTTTGAGCAAGAGACACAGTGTAAGTAGGGGAGGGGCAGAGAGAGAAGGAGAGAGAGACAGAATCCCAAGAAGGCTCTGCACTGTCAGCACAGAGCCTGACGTTGGGCTCAAACTGTGAGATCACGACCTGAGCCAAAATCAAGACTGCATTGCTTAACCAACTGAGCCAACCAAGTGCCCCTAAACATTTTTTTTTAACATTTTATTTATTCGGGGGGAGGGGGAGAAGGGGCTGAGAGAGGGGGGTGTTAAAGGATCCGAAGCGGGCTCTGCACTGACAGGCTGACTTCAGCAGGCCCAATGTGGGGCTCGAACCCAGGAACCGAGATCATGACCTGAGCCGAAGTTGGATGCTCAACCGACTGAGCCACCCAGGCACCCCTGTTTTGTCTGTATTGTTAACTCCCCCTTAATGTCTGAAACCCATCCACCGTGCCTTCCGCAACTCATGGTCCACCAGCACCAAAAGGTCCTATGTGTGTACGCTCAACTTCTTCCTTGACTCTTTCCTTCCTCTGAGGACACCGCTGCACACTTTCAAGTGATGGCTGTTTCCTCTTCCACACCCATCCCACCACTCGGCCTGGAAGTGGAATAGATGTCCTCCGGGGTCCACATCTCTGCCTCCAGATCATTCTCCCTCTCTCTATCTCAAATAGCCCAGCTCTGAATTTACCGTTATCCTATTGCGTTGCCCACAACCTCTCACTGTTGCTGCCATCTACTCCTCTCCTCGTGCTCGAGCATGATTCACTGACCCTCTCTCCAGCAACAATCCGGGGCAACTTCAACATGCACTAGATAATTCTTCCCACACCCGGGCTTTAAGCTCCTTTCCTCCAAGGGTGTTCTCCACAACCTACCACGGTACTGTCCCCGATGATCACCTCTGTGGCCCGTACTGTCCCATATGGTGGTCACTAGCTACTTGGGGCTTCACACGTGGGTAGTCCAGAGGATTTTGGACGGTCATGTTTTCAATTTCATTGGCTTCCATGCACGTTTTAATTTCCTCTTTAATTTCTTGGCTAACCCATTCATTTTTTAGTATGTTCTTTAATCTCCAAGTATTCACTGCCTCTCCCAATTTTTTCTTGGGGTGGATTTTGCGCTGCACAGCGTTGCGGTCTGAAAACATGCAAGGTACGATCTCGATCCTTTTGTACTTGTTGAGGCACACGTGGGGTGATCCAAACTGATTTCAGCAATTTAATAGAAAAAAATGTAAAATATGTCACTAATATTTTTATATTCGTTAATGTTACAATGATAGTCTCTGGATATTTACATCAAATAAATATTTCTTAAGTGTCAGGTACTAGAAAATTTACAATGAGGTTCATGAACCACATCATATTTCTATTGGTCAGCTCTGTTGTAGACACTCCCGTGACGAATAACTATAAACCCTCCATAGTCTCAATTTGATTTACCCTCTCTGACAACCACCTCCTACCTTTCCAGCTCACTCCCTCTGGTTTACCACCAGGATCCTCTGAGCCTGCTCCTTTTCCACTCTTCCTCTTGCCTTTGAGGTTCTCCCTTCATTCTTTTTCCATTTAAATTTCATAATCAACGACCATAAGGGTCTGTTTCCATCCATTCTCAGTTCTCTTGCTCTTCTTTCATTTTAACTTAGTTGCTTCGGGGGCACCTGGCTGGCTCGGGTCATGATCTCACAGTATGTGTGCTGACAGCTCAGAGCCTGGAGTCTGCTTCAGATTTTGTGCCCCCCCCCCCCACTTGTGCTTTCTCTCTCTCTCTCAAAAATAAACAAACATTAAAATAAAACAATAACTTCGTTACTTGGTGAAACCACAGCCTTGGTTAAAACAACCTTCCACCTGTGTCCTCCTATGCCACCGAACATGTCTGGACAAAAATGCACAGCCATATGGATTGCTCTCTTTTTCGCTTCAAGGACTTAATCCTCTAATCCAGTGGTTCTCAAGCTTTCCTGGGCAGAAGAATCTCCTGGAGGGCGTCTCATCCCAGGGTTAAATATTTGCCAGGTCTGGCACGGGGCCCAATAATTTGCATTTCTAGCAATTTCTCGGGTAGAGCTGAGTCTGCTGGTCATGGAATCACACTTTGAGAACCACTGCTCACCCTTAATTCTATCCAGGCAACAACCTGTATTTCCCTCATCTATTCACCCTACCATTCTTCCAGATAAATAATTTACATCTTATTTTGTCTCTCCAAACCTTCAACAAATTCACTCTCATCCTCACTCTGGCTGATGTCTTCACTTCATGCTTCAATGGGAACTTTGAAGAACAAAATTAGAGGGGAACTTGTGCATTCTCTCAAAACCACTCCACCTTCCTACTTCCAGCTGCAACCATATACTCTTCTTGCAATCTGTGCTATGGATGAATCTTCTCTGCAACTTCCTACAACCAGTTTTCTCACGGGAAGTCATTCCCTTACGTCTCACCCCTCAATGCCTGGTTCCGGCCAAGTCTCTCTTCCTTCTCCTACATCAACAAATAAGTATTCCTTCTTTCCCCAATAGATTACAGATGTGCTCTTTCTCGCATATTAAGATAATTGCCTCACTCCTTCCCATTTTTTCACCAGCCTCTGCTCTAGTTCTCTGTTCCCATTTACAGAAAAGTATTCAAAATGATCGCTTGTATCCATTGTCTCTCATTTCCTTTTTCTGCAATCACTTTGGAAACTACTCCAATCAACCGTTTCCCCCTCAATCCATAAGAACTCTTTTGTCAAGATCACCAATAACCTCCATGTTGCTAAATCCAACGTTCAATTTTTGGTGCTTATGTTACTTGACCTTTCACTCTCAATGGACTCTCGTCCATTTCCTGGTGCTTTCCTATACATTCTGCACTTACCTTTCGGGACACTATACTTTCTTGGTTTTCCTCCCACCTCACTCAACAGCTCTTTTTCAGTCCCCTCTGTTCATTCCTCTTTCCCCCTAAGGTAGTAACAATGAAGTATCGCAGGTTTGTTTCTTGGTTTCTTTTCCTCTCTATCTATACCCAATCCCTTGGTGATCTTATCATTTTCCATGATGTTAAATGGCATTGAAATGTCAGTGACCCCCAAATTCATACCTCCAGCCCAAATATGGTTTCTGAATGCCACACGTTTTCCAACTGTCACCCCGACACTTCCTTTTGGATTTCTAAGCAACTTCTCAAACTCAGAACGTCCTAAATTGATCTCATTCTCCTCCCTCATTCAAAACCTGCTCCTACCACTGTCTTAACATTAGAAGCTAATGATGACTCCATTTTTCAAATTGCTGAGAGCAAAATCCTGGAGTCATCCTTGAATCTTTCTTGAGATCTTACATCTCTCATCCTACCTTACTAGAAATTCTATTGCCTCTACTTTCAAAATAGATCCACAAGCTGACTACTTCTCACCACCTACACTAGTCTAAGCGGCCGTTATATTTTGCCTGGATTACTGCACTCTCCTGGAAACCGGTCCCTCTGCCTCTGCATTTGCCTCTATGTAGTCCAGTCTCTACAGAGAAGCCAGAATGACTTAAAACCGATTTATTATGCAGTCCCTCTGCCCCAAATCCTCCAATGGCTTCCCTGCTCATTCAGAGTGAAGACCAAAATACTTAAAGTAGCCCAATAAGGCCCTATCTCCATAACTTACCTCTATGACTACATGTCCTACTACTCTCCCCTTCCTCACACTCCTCCAGCTATACTGACCTCCCAGTTATTCCTCCCCCCCCCCCACCCATGCCAGGTAATCTCCCACTCTAGGGCCTTTCTTCCAGCATATCTCAATCAACTACTATTATACCTAATGCAGAGCAAACACTCAATAAATACAGTGGCATATGTAAATGAATGAGAAGAGTTGTGAGTTAAAAAGAAATAACATTCGGGGGCACCTGGGTGGCTCAGTCGGTTGAGAGTCAGACTTCGGCTCAGGTCATGATCTCACAGTCTGTGAGTTCAAGTCCTACATCAGGCTCACCGCTGTCAGCCTGTCAGGGTGGAGCCTCCTTTGGATCCAGTCTCCCAATCTCTGCCCCTCCCCTACTCACACTCACTCTCTCAAAAAATGAAAAGAAAAGAAAAGAAAAGAGAAAAGAGTAGCATTCTGAAAGTGTCTAAAGCCAGAAAAGTGCTTGGATGTTCAAAAGGTCAAGTGAAAGGAGATAAAGTTGTAGTACGAAGATTTTCATCAGTCAGGGTCTGTAGGCCATAGTAAGGGTTGTGGAGCTTATATTTTAAGCGTGATGGAAAGATACTGAAGATCCTTGAATGGCATTTATATGCTTCCATTTCTGATTAATAAGGATCACGCTCAGTTCGATGGAGATTTGACTATAGGTTGATAAGGTCAAAGCTTATTACGATGGTCCAAACCAGGGAGGATGATAGCTTACATTATTACGATGGACCTACTGGAAGTGGACCAAAGTGCAGGAGTCTAGGCAATTGTTTTAAATGGCCTAAATAAAATTAGTTTGTCGAGAAAGTTTTTGTATTTTCATTTTGAATCATGAGGTCCTTATACTTGCAAATTAAATTATTAAGAGCTTCAAAAACTTATCACAATAAAAACACTGAAGTACCTTTTTTCTACTTTGAAGTTTGCCATGAAAGATAAGTCAAAGTCATGATTTTGGAGTATCAAAACTAAAATCTACACTCTGGAAAAGTCCAACGGTTTTAAAAGGAAATGTATGAGGCTATTTGAAAGAGGACTCCATAAACAACACAGGGTTTTTTTGGCTTCCATAATTCAAAGTTTCTTTTAATTGGGTCTCACAGATTAATGGAATTTTAGAAGTTACTTGAATAAAATTATTCCTGTCTCAATGAACCTTTTTTTTTTAAATGGCGAAAAAAACGTGTATTTATATTTCACCAGCTGGACACAGTTTAGATGATCCGAATTTTGTTGGCAACATCCAATGCATCATAGTCAGGAGCCAGTCACACAACTGCCTTTTCTCCATTGGGCCTGATCAGGGTGTTGGCCTCGGCCACGTCAATGTCATAGAGCTTCTTCATAGCCTGCCTGATCTGGTGCTTGTCGGCCTTGACATCCACAACGAACACAAGTGTGTTGTTGTCTTCTATTCTCTTCATGGCTGACTGGGTAGTCAGGGGGAACTTGGTGATGGCATAGTGGTCAAGCTGGTTTCTCCTGGGGCCCTTCTTTCAAGGATATTTGCTGCCTTCAGAGACACAGTGTCTTAGGCCTTTGGAATGTAGGTGATAGGAGGATCTTTCTTTTGTGACTGTGGCCACCTTTCAGCACCATTTTCGTGTCCTTCAAAGCCTTGGCTTTGGCTTTGGCAGGAGCAGCGTCTTCCTTCTTTGCCTCCTGCACCGTCTTTGTGAAAGGCCAAGGAACCATTTTTAATCACTTAAATTCCTAACACATTATTTGACAATAAAACAAAGACTCTATTGTTTTCCCAATTTGGATAAAATCCAATACGTAGATTCATTCTGAAGTTATTCTAGGAAAATCCTTAAAAACTTTCACCTCTACAGGAGCCTTAGTGCTTCTGTCCCTCCTTACCAGACAGGGTCTCAATTCTATTGCAAGTTTTTAGAAGAAAACAGAAACAATTCTTCCTTTCCATAGAATAATAGCTACTGCTTATCGAGTACTACATACGACACTGTGCTAAAGTGCTCTTCCTTTATTGTAACATCTAATCATCTACAACAACTTTATGAAATAGGTACCATTATTATTAACAGGCTGTGGATGAAGAATCTAAGACTCAGTGAGAGTAAGTAACTTAACCAACACCACACACTCTAGATGGGAAAGTAGTGATGTGAATCCAAATCTAATGTGGCCTGTTTTCTTTGCATTACAATAACCTCTATATAATTGCAGAACCTTTCTATAAGTCTACTTTTCACATAGATAAGAAACAGAATTTATTCACATTAAGAGGAATCATCATTTTTGTAGCTTCCCAACATACATCTTCCCCGGATAGGTAGCTACCTTGCCTAATATTTGAAAATATTACCAGGGTGCGTGGGTGGCTCAGTTGGTTAAGTGTATGCCTCTGGATTTCGGCTCAGGTCATGATCTCGTGGTTCCGGAGTTCAAGCCCCATGTCAAGCTGTGAGCTGGCAGTGCAGAGCCTACTTGGGATTCTCTCTGTCTACCTTCCCTCCCCCGCTGCTTGCTCTCTCTCTCTCTTTCTCTCAAAATAAATAAATAAACTTTAAGAAAGAAAGAAAGAAAGAAGAAAGAAAGAAAGAAAGAAAGAAAGAAAGAAAGAAAACGTTACCCTATGTGTTTTTGTCTCTTGATAATGCCTTACACCCTGTGGTTCTTTCTTCATTAAAATTAGACTTTGAGACTGAGAGTGATTTTTCTATGGAAGGGAGAATAAGAATGAATCCAACCAAAATAAAGACTCAACTGTTTTTGCACTTTGAAGATGCTTCCATTTTTCAAATCCAAGAAAATGGAAGATATCCTCCTTTGATAATCTTAAATCATGTAATATATGGATAGATTCCTAGGAGTTCCTTGCCAGTTATATCTTAAGAAAAACCAACTGTATCAATTTTCAATATCATGTCCTCCACTAGTGGTGTGATGATATTTGTGATGCTATCTGAAAAACAGAAGGAAATACTTATGAAGCTGGATCATGCAGGGTCAAACTGAATCCTACCACATTAATTTTCTTTAATGCTTATTTATTTTTGAGAGACAGAGAGAGAGAGACAGAGACAGAACGTGAGTGGGGGACGGGTAGAGAGAGAAGGAGACACAGAATCGGAAGCAGGCTCCAGACTCTGAGCTGTCAGCAGACACGGGGCTCGAACTCACCAACCGTGAGATCACGACCTGAGCTGAAGTCGGACACTTATCCGATTGAGCCACCCAGGCGCCCGTGAATCCTACCAAATTAACAGCCACTGTTGGTTCTATGAAATATTCAAATCAGATGTAAATTATATTTATAGTGCATTGATTTTACTCATCTAATTAGCAAAAATGTTACCATTACATTGTGATCTAGCTATTAGTTTTCATTTTTTAGGAGATTTTGTAATTTAACGATAGTACTCTGAATGGAAATTGGTAATCCTGAGTTCCTTGTGGAGTTGTAATACAAGATATCAAGTAAATCACAGCTTCTCTGAGTTTCAACTATTTCTAATGAATGGTGTAAAATCTGGTGGGAGGAATGTCAATGCTTTTGAAATGCTCTGAAGGGAGCATGTCATATAAAAATATTTGCTTAGATCATTATTATTCATGGCATTTCAACTTTGGTGTTTCTGCCCCTGCGATCCTTACTCTGGTATCCCATAAGACTTCTGAAAAATTCTGGATGATGCAGTGTAATGCAGGGTTTCAAGCTGTTATATTTTTGGGCACTTTCTGAGAATTATCACCAATTAACACCTCTTTTCAGGAAGAATGCTTCATTACTTCCCTCATCAGTTAAAATAACATCTCCATCTGAACAAAGTTCAAATAGGCACATATACCAATAGCTCTTCGTTTGGATCCGTCTTATTTATTTTTACTGGTGTTACTATAATCAACGTGTAGGAATGCTGGGTAAGGAAATTTGCCAGACAGCAACCTCACTGTTATTCACAAAGTGAGTCCTAGCTTACTTTATAAATCGTGCTTACAAAAATCTGCTATTGAGCATAGGATACTGTGGAATTACGCATCACGGGATTAACTACTTACTTGGATGGCTATTATAATTATTGCCCTCTTATACATTTCACGAGCTTCACCTACCAGTGTTTTATTTCTCATCACCGCTATGTATCCGAAGTATACGAGACATAATTGGAGATCTGTACTGTCACTGGCCACTGCAGCAGAGAAAATGGTGCTGACAATTTTATACCTGTTCTTCTACACCTTGTGCCAGAAGCAAGACGTATCACTTCTTACAGCTCGTTGTCCAGAACTACTTGCCTGACCCTACCTAAATGAAAGGATGTTGCAAAGTATACTGTTTCAGAGGCCACAAAGGAAAGAGCTGGATATTGGCCTGATATCACAGGCACCTTTGACATATTACAACGTCAAAGAAATTTCTTCAACATTTATTCCACAACCAAAGTGTGGCCCATACTACCATTGAAACTGTGGATACTGCTAAATCTCACTTTCATTCATTCATTCATTCAACAAATACTTATTCAACTGTTACCATGTGCTAGGAATCGTGCCACCTCAACGGGGATACAGCAGTGAACAAAACACAGTCCTTACAGTCAACAATATTGCAACAATGTTGGTGACAATATGATAACTAGACTTACTGTAGTGACTTTTGAAAATGTATATAAATGTCAGATCACTATGTTGTACACCTGAAACTCACACAATATTGTACGTCAATCATTCCTCAGTTAAAAAGACACTGTCCTTATCCTCATGAAACTGAAAATATGGGAACAGAGAAAATGAATAACCACTGCATGGGCCTGCGAAAATTTTGACGCTAAAAGAATGGAAATCTTGTATTCAGATTTCAAAGTGCAAATTACAGAGGAAGCAATTTTAGACAGCTCCCGCTAGATAAATTCACGTCGCAATAAATCATGGAAGTGAAAGATGAGGCTTAAAAAAGAATAAATAACCTCTGGCTTATAATGGTACCCACAAGCCAACAAACTGGAAACAGACCACATAAAACGTTAATACAAGCAACAAAAATACAGACGGGTGGTGGCCCAAGGGGAGGGGGTGGGAGAGGCGGCTGAAACAGGTGAATGGGATTAAGAGGTGCAAACTTCCACGTGCAGAATGCACAAGTCATGGGTATGAGAGGCGCGGCACTGGGAACACAGTCAACAACACTGTAATGGCGCTGTGTGGACACAGTGACCGCACTAATCGTGCTAAATACAGCTTGTCGAATCACTACCCTGTGCGCCTGAAACGAACACAGGATTGTATGCTAACCATACTCCAATAATAAACAAACAAATAAATAAAACGGAAGTGTGTTCAAAAAAGGGCACCTGCCTAACAGACTTGAGGCAATCTCTTAACTCTCTCCTTACTCAGAGGCATATGAGAAGGCTTTTAAAATATATAAAAATTGGGGCGCCTCGGTGAGTGTATCAGTCGGTTAAGTGCCCACCTCTCGATTTTGGCTCAGGTCATGATCTCCCCATTCATGAGTTCGAGCCCCATGTCAGGCTGGGAGCTGGCAGTGTGGAGCTTCTTGTAGTTCTCTCTCTCTCCCCCCCCCCCCATCTCTCTGTCCCTCCCTCACTTGTACTGGCTCTTTTAAAAAATAAATAGGGGCACCTGGATGGCTCAGTTGGTTAAGCATCCAACTTTGGCTCAGGTCATGATCTCACAGTTCATGAGTTTGAGCCCCACGTTGGGCTCTGTGCTGACAGCTTGAGGCTGGAGCCTGCTTCCGATTCTGTGTCTCCCTCTCTCTCTGCCACTCCCCTGCTCATGCTGTCTGTCAAAACGTAAATAAACATTAACATTTTTTTTAAAAAACTTACTAAAAATTTTAAAATAAACTAAAAAAAAATAAGGAAATGAGTACTCCTACAATAAATAAATAAAATGCATAAAAATTAAAAACAACACTTAAAAACCTAAGAATAATGGGCAAAGAATGATCACATTTACAGGCCTTTTCACCAAGTATAAGGCAGATGGACTCATACTTAAAAACAATAAAAACTACCCAAGTTTGACCTCATGAAATGTTTTACCTGCTTAAATGTGCTTAGTAAAAGGCAGAAAGAGTCTTCTGTACTCCATCAATGACTGACTTTGGTCAGAATCACAGGTTTGTACACCATCACGTTGTGCCACAATCACTTTAAGACACAGAAAAATTTTCTGAGATAATAAAGAATAGAATGAACCAATCATGCAAATATAGCATTCAAACACAGGCTTGAGACACTCAAGTCTGCAGAAGAAAAAGGCAGAGCAAAAAATGATAGAGAAGCTAACAGAGCAGAGGACAGAGATATATTATACAGATTCTCTATTTTAATTTAAAAAAGGGCCAAGTGAGGAGCGCTTTGGGTGGCTCAGTTGGTCAAGCGTCCGACTTCAGCTCAGGTCATGATCTTGTGGTTCGTGAGTTCGAGCCCCGCCTCGGACTCTGTGCTGACAACTCAGAACCTGGAGCCTGCCTCAGATTCTGTGTCTCCCTCTGTCTCTGCCTCTCCCCTGCTCACGCTCTGCTTCTCTCTCTCTCTCCCAAAAATAAACATTAAACATTTAAAAAAGGGGAGGGGGGCAAGTGAAATAAGAAAGAAGGAATAAACAAACAGTAAATAAAATAAACACAACCCAAGTAGAAAACTTTCTAAAGGCACAAAAATAGGGAACAACAACAACAAACATCAAAAGCCGAGTACAGAGATTGAAATATTTCATCAAGTTTCAGGAAAAATCAGTGTAAAAATGTCTACACCTAAACAAATCTTGACATGAAGTTGAAATTGAAATGCTTGAGGGGGGAAAAAAATAGGCTGTCCCCAGTTGGACATAAATTAGGCTAGCCTCAAACTCCACCTCAACAATATTAAATGACAGAAGCAGCTAGAGATGATATTTCTATACAGTGTGAAGATAAAAACTTCGTGGTCCAAGAATTAAATATACAAGCTGTATTCCATTACTGAGGGAAAAAGACCATTATGTTCAGATACAGAAGTGCTCAGAAATCATGCTCCTCATATACACAGCGGAGAAAAGAAACAGAAACAAAAAGTCAAGGATATGCTATACCAGACACACAGGTGAAACAAAATTAAGACCTCAGATACTGGAAAATTAGGGTTCCGAAAATCAGTAAGTAAGGGGAGAAATCTAGATCGATGGTAATTTTTATCTTAGGTATAAGACTATAAATGAACACAAATTTAAATTACAGTAATGTTACTACCTGAAAACTTTAAATCACATATCTGCATAGTGCCTGATTTGAAGACAAAATTGTAACAGCCACTGTATCCTCTTTAAAACATAATCACAGTGATGATGGAAAGGTCTAGGGCCTTGATGATGGTGATTTCACGAGTATATACTTATCTCTAGACTCATCAAGTTGTACACCTTAAATAGGTACAGCTTCTTACATGTCGATCAACCTCAATAAAGTGATTAAAAAAAAAAAACAACCACAGTGAGAACACCAAATAGTAGAACATATATGACCCAACCAAACTTCAAATCAAAGCAAATTTATGGTACCTTTTATTATAAAACAAGTAATAATGGAAATAATAGCACCAGCATTTATGTAGTACTTATGCAAAATGCCATGCACTGTTTATTTGGGGTTTTACACACACTAACTCATTTGATATTTACAACAACCATTTGAGGTGGGTATTATTATTATTATTTAAAAGTTTAGGAAACTGAGGTACAACGAAGTTAAGTGACTTGCAAGGCACACAGCTAGTGAATGTAAGAGCTAGGCACAATGGAAGGGTGTTTGTTCTCATCATTCCTTTCGTGTTTTTTTTTTTTTTTTGATTGTTTTGTTTATTTTTGAGAGAGAGAGAGCATGAGCAGGGGAGACAGAGAGAGGGAGACACAGAATCCGAAGCAGACTCCAGGCTCCGAGCTGTCAGCACAGAGCCCGACGCAGAGCTCCAACTCACAAGCTTTGAGATCATGACCTGAGCCGAAGTCCGACGGTTAACCGTCAGAGTCACTTGGGTGCCCCATTCTCATCATTTCTATTTAATATTGGATGGGGACCTTAGATGGTATAATCCATCAAGAAAAGAAATAAAAGTCATAAAAAAAGGGGTCAAAGTGTCTTTATTCACAGACATGATTGTTTATGTAGAAAATTTTAGTCCACGTATAAAACAACCACTAGAAATAAGTGAAATTAGCAAGATTACTGGATACAAAGTAAATACCCCCCCTCAAAATAAATTGTATTTCTCTATACTAGAACCAAACAATTTGAAAGTAGAAGTTTGAAAACCCCATCTACAACGGCATGAAAAAAATAGTAATTAGACATATATTTAACAAATGATGTGAAAGATGTCTAAACAGAAAATTACAAGGCTCTACTGAAAGAAATTAAAGTAGATGAAGATAAATGAAAGATCCACCACGATCAAACATTGAAAGATTCAATGTTAACATATCAATTCCAGTATTTTGGAAGTAGAAATTGACAAAGTCACTCTATAATTTATATGGAAAAACAAAATAATATAGGTAAAACAATCTTGGAAGGAAGAACGACTTTGGAGGAATAAGTACTCTCATTTCAAGATTTACTATAAAGCTACAGTAAACAAGAGGGTGTTATAGTGGCATAAAGTTAGATACATAAATCAATAAAACAGAACAGGGAATTCAGAAATAGAGCCACGCATATACTGTCAATTGATTTTCAACAATGGTGCCCAAAAAGTTCAATGGAGACATAAACTACTTTTTTCACCAAATGCTTCTGAAACAGTTCAATAAAAGCATTAAGAAAAAGTAAACTCTAATTGATACTTTAAAACCCCTCTCCATTATATATATATACATATTTTTCAGAGTATATGTATGTATTCTGAAAAACAGCATATACCAAGAATGGTAAGCCTTTTTAAAATAGTTGTACAGAGAAGATTGAAACAAACAAAAACAAAACAGATGCTGCATGATTCTATTCAAATGAAGTCCCAGAAGAAACAAAACTAACCCATGATGAAAGAAATTATAGAGGTGGTTGCCCGTAAGAGTTACTGTAAGGGAACCTGAGGAAAATCTCTGCGGTGCTAGGGATAGATCTTTTTTTGTTTGTTACAAATTTTTTTTAACGTTTATTTATTTTTGAGAGAGGGACGCAGCACAAGCGGGGGAGGGGCAGAGAGAGAGGGAGGCACAGAATCCGAAGCAGGCCCCAGGCTCTGAGCTGTCAGCACAGAGCCCGACGCGGGGCTCGAACTCACAACCTGTGAGATCATGACCTGAGCCGAAGTCGGACACTTAACCAACTGAGCCACCCAGGCACCCTCAACCCGTATTTATTGAGTAACTACTGCATACGAGTCTGTGCTGGGGCACCTGGGTGGCTCAGTTAGTTGAGCGTCCACCTTCGGTTCAGGTCATGATCTCGCAGTTCGTGAGTTCGAGCCCCGCGTCGGGCTCTGTGCTGACAGCTCAGAGCCTGGGGCCTGCTTCGGATTCTGTGTTTCCCTCTCTCTCTGCCCTTCCCCCGCTCACACTCTGTCTCTCTCTCAAGAATAAATAAACATTAAAGAAAAAAAAGTTTAGGAAAACAAATTACAGACATTTGCCAATTTGTGTTTGATCCCCTAAAAGCGGACATTTGAGAATTTCTCATTTGGTTACAATTTGTCCATTGTGTCCAGGCTGCATTCAGTCCCGGAAATCTATTAAGTTGAAAAAGCCATCTTTGCCTTACTCCTCTGTCTTGCGCTGAAAAGACACATATGTAGAGTCCGGTTTAGTGGTGAAATTTCGGAAGACGGGAAGGAAGGATCTGTGATCACCTAACTTCCAAATGCATCCCTGTCTCAGTAACTGTCTTGACCGCCTAGTGATGGCTCAAGCCAGAAACCGGCTTGGCTGCTGTCCTATGCCTCACACCCAACAATACCTATGGGCGCACGCGCGCACAAGCCCTACGGAGACCCCACAGCCGTTTCCAGTCACAACCCCATTTCTCAACTCCCATTCACAGCAAAACTTCTGAAGGGCTGTGTATTCTCATTGCTGCAAAATCCACACCTCTGCTCTCCTCCTCAAAGGATTCTAATCACCGTTCTACCCGATAACCTCCACGTCACCATACGGAACATTCCCTTCTGGTTTCTAAGTCATTCCCACCCATCAGTAGCACCTCACTCAGATAATCCCTGCATTCCCAAGACTCCTTTCTTTTTGGCTGTGAGACAACAAATATGTCTGATTTTTTACTGACCATACAAGACTGTATTCCTTGGCCAGAGCCGCTGTGTAAAACACCAGTAGGTAGCTGAAACAATAAATACGTATTTTCTCACCGTCCGGAAGCTAAAAGCCCAAGATCAAGGTATCAGCCAATTCTTTCTTCCTGAGCTCTCCCTCCCTATGGGCTTGCAAATCGTCCCTCAGCTTCTCACTTTATTGGATTAGGGCCCAACCTAACAGCCTCATCTTAACTTAATCACCTCCTTACATGCTTTATCTCCAAATACAGTCACATTCTGGGAGTTAGGGTTTCAACCCATGAATTCTGTGGGGGGTGACAATTCAGTCTATTACAGAGAAGCTTCATTTCTCAATCTTTTTTGATGCCTTCCATTCATCTTTCAGACCTAGCAATGCTAGAGTGCTCCAGAGTTCCATCCTTAGACAAACCCTCTTATCCATCTACACGCATTCCCTTGGTGACTTCATCTGGTCCATTTGATTTAAAGAACAACTATATGCATATGACAACCAAAATTACATCCCGACCCTGCACCTCTCTCTGGAACCCCAACTACCTAATTTTTGTCTCCATCTGGGGGTTTAATAAACAGTTCCGGGGTGCCTGGGTGGCTCAGGTGGTTGAGTGTCCGACTCTTGATTTTGGCTCATGAGATCAAGCCCCATATCGGGCACCAAGCTGGGACACCGCACTGGCCTTGGAGGGTACTTAAGATTTTCTCTCTCTTTCTCCCTCTGTCCCTCCCCCGCCCACGTGTGCGCGCGTGCGCGCTCTCTCGCGCTCTCTCTCTCTCCAAAATTAAATAAATGAATGAATAAATAAAACAATTCAGTAGTAATATTGCCAATGTTAAATTAAGAAAAAGCACTAACATTGTGCTTATCACATGCCAGACACTCTTCTAACATCATAAACTTACAAGGCAATTAGCATTTTTACCATTTTGCATTTAAGAAAACTGAGACAAAGACTGCATATATCAGTGACCAAGTTCATCCAGAGAGTATCAGCATCCAAGATTTGAGCCCAGGAATGCTGGTTTCAGAAACCACATACATCACGTCACCTCTTCCAATCAGAGCCCGTGTTTTCATGATCATTGTACATATGTTCTCTTCTACATTAGAGGAGAAACTTCTTGAGGGCATCTTCTCCCCTAAGTCATCTCAACAACATAAATTATGCAAATAAAGGAATTTAAGAATGAATGCCTACATTTTCTCTCCCCCAGCACCCTGTAGGACTCTTAAACCATACTGTTGAGTTACCTTAAGGCAGTTAATATTGGGAAGTCAGTGTTTATAGTTTATCAGTAGAAACTATCAATTTCTGCCCTTCTCCTGCATGCCCTCTACAGATCTATAAAATCTCAAACAAAAGAAAACTAAGCAACGGCCTCTGGACACCATTTCAACATATACTGATTCCCAGGAGATTCTAGCAAGGAATGCTAGAGTTCAGGTTTTATTTGATAGCTGTAACCATTTACTCTGTGATCCCTTTTTTTCTGTCGAGAGCACTGCAACTAGAAACTTTTGAGTCCCTTTCTCTATCACTCTTCCTTTTTAAGAATTAGAGCATCATATAACTGCAGGCTTTTTGGATGTCTTTCAATTCCATATATGTGCCAAGATCTCTCCCAGCAACCTGGAGGTTGTTTTCCAATGTTAAAATAAAAAACAAATGAAGACCTGCCTTGAAATTCCCCGGGCAGAAAAAAAAAAAAAAAAAAAAAAAAAGAAAGAAAAAAAAAAAAAAAGAAAGAAAAAAGAAAAGCATACAAACAAAGCTTAATTGAGCTTATTCTGCAAGACCAACTTGACCTGGGTCATTTCTTGCTTACGCTTCTGGAAATCAATCATGAGTGAACTTAAACTGTTTCCCAAGGTTGATATGAAGTAACCACTGACCAATTCCTAGCATCTGAAGAAAAATCTAATATTCTAATCAATCACTGCGAGGAATGAACAGTCATTGCCCACTCAGTATAATGAGCTGCTTTCTACCAACATACCCCTGAACGTCATTTCATGTTTTGGTTTGAGCATTCCTGGTTGGCAAACTGTCTTTCTGGTGTGCAAAATAAACTTTTACTAATTACTACTTCAGTGGTTCATTGCTTTTACTTCTGTATTTATAACTTTTGACATTTTATGGCATCTCAAGTGGGATCCAAGGAACACTCCCTATGCCTCGGAGGCCAGGGAACAAATAGGTGCTGATACCCACAGAGACCACTGAGGTCACTGCTTTCTTGCTGACCTTGGAATTTGAGGCTCAGCCTCTCTTGGATCTGAACTCTGCTCTCTTTGCGTTTTGAGCTCGATGACTTGACTGTGCATTTGAATTTGAGGCTAAGCCTCTCTTGGATCTGAACTCTGCTCTCTTTGTGTTTTGAGCTCGATGACTTGACTGTGCATTTTTGCGTGGGGAACCTTCTTGGTTAAGTTACCTACCCTATTATTTTCAAAAGGAGTGGAAACATGTGATTCCGTGGGTTTTGGAACAGCCGTTGGAGAAGAGGTTTGGGGAAATCTAAAGGCAAAGATGGGTTCCACCTGGTCTATGGACCTGCATCTTGAGCATTTTGGAAAAGGGGTGAACTTTTGGAACTGTAGTGGCCACTGTGGGAAACCTTTAACTTAGCAAGTCTACCTTAAGGAGCATCCTTAAAAGAGAGGATTCCAAACCGCTCAGAGACAATAGAATGCATTCTTCGATTGTTATGCAGAAGCTTCTAGCCAAAAATAGCTCTAAAAGAATCCTTAGAACAGGCAAATAAAAAAAAATCTTCAGGGGCGCCTGGGTGGCGCAGTGGGTTAAGCGTCCGACTTCAGCCAGGTCACGATCTCGCGGTCCGGGAGTTCGAGCCCCGCGTCGGGCTCTGGGCTGATGGCTCAGAGCCTGGAGCCTGTTTCCGATTCTGTGTCTCCCTCTCTCTCTGCCCCTCCCCCGTTCATGCTCTGTCTCTCTCTGTCCCAAAAATAAATAAACGTTGAAAAAAAAAATTAAAAAAAAAAAATCTTCAGTAAAAAATTTGGGCCATCTGAACAGGTAACCTTAACTCAGTCCACCCGCCAGAAACACAATTTGGATCCAGCTGTTCTGTTGAGCTTTGTACCCCCGAGACATGGCTAAATTAAAAAAGAAAAAAAAAAAAAAGCTATATGATCTCTGTCCGCATCCGTCCATTTATGTATGCCTACATATGTATGTTATAGATTATGTGATATTTTTGTACCCCTGGACAGTGCTGCTAAAATTAATTGTGAAGAGCTCTATTTAATTGGATTAAAGAAAATTAAATATTTATATGAATCAAGTATACTCTCAGAGAGACTACCCCAAATGTTTTTCAAGTTTCACATAATCTAGGATAATGGCTGATACATACAAGTCAGAGGTCTTTGGAGTTGCCATTGTTAAATGTAATGCAAATGTACATCTTTTTCTACCTGGGTTTACTAGTCAAGTAAGTTTATGCCATCTCCACATCTTCAAAATTTTTCAACAAGAAAAATACCTTAAGCCTGGGTGGCTCAGTCAGTTGAGCATCCAACTCTTGATTTTGGCTCAGGTCATGATCCCAGGGTTAAGGGACCAAGATCCACATTGCACTAAACGCTGAGCTTCGAGCCTGCTTTGGATTGTCTCTCCCTCTCCTCCCATTCGCATGCTCACATGCTTGCTTGTGTACTCTCTCTAAAAAAGAAAAAAAAAGAAAGAAAGAAAAAAGAAAGAAAGAAAGAAAAAAAAAGGGTGAAAGAAGATGACTGTATATGAAAAGTAGGTATGGAAAATAGAATGCGTTTTTGGATAAGAAAAGGTATAAAGGATGTGGGATTTTTTTCTTGTTCTTTCTTGTAGTTCAGTAAGGAAAAAAAGAAAGCAATTTTGTCCTGAATTAAAATGATTATTCCAGAGTAAGAAAGGGAAAGAGATCGGACAAAACATAAATGGATACAGAAGGTTGTAGAAAGTTTGTGAAAACGGAATATTGAGAAAGTGATTTTATGTGTGGCTAAGATTAGAATGGATTTAAGTTTAGAAAAAAAGAAGAGCTTTAATATCGAAAGTATTGTACTGGTAAAAAATTAGAATTTGTTTTCTCTTTGTTAAATCACAATTTTCTTTTACATTATTAGTCTGCTCTTAATAAGGAATTGCAAGCAAAAGTTTTTCTTTACCTTTACTGTAATCTGCCTAGGAAACAAAGATTCAAGGATTCTGTGTCTTATGAAAATAATTTCCTGTGTTTCACATTGTCCTTATGAGGTCTTCGATTACTTAGGGGAAAAACCTGAGTCATTTCAATATTAAAAGACCTATGGGGTTTTTGTTTGTTTTACAACCATGTAACTTTCTGTATTTGCCTCTGAAATCTTTTGTCACTTTAGTTATGTGAATAATAAGTCAATTGCATCATTTTTGTGTCTATATGAACTTGCACCAGATATTTGATCATGGCCATTTAAAAAAAAATTTTTTTTAATGGTTATTTACTTTTGCGAGAAAAAGAACATGAGAGGGGTAGGGACAGAGAGAGAGAGAGAGAGGGAGAGGGAAACACAGAATCCGAAGCAAGCTCCAGGCTCCAAGCTGTCACCACAGAGCCCCATGTGGGGCTTGAACCCACGAACCTCGAGACCCGAGCCAAAGTCCGGACGCCCAACCGACTGAGCCACCCAGGTGCCCCTGAACATGGCTATTTTTAAAGTCTTTTGTCATTTACATTTTTTACTCTGATGCTTCTGCAAAAGTCTTCCTGCAAAACTGCTGCATCTTCAAAAAAATCCACGGAAAAGAACATGACATGTATTCTAAACTCTAGGATTTTATTAATTTTAAGACCATAAAACTGAACTGGATGAGGATTTCTAAAACTTTAGGGGCATCGGGCTCAGTCAGTAGAGCGTGCAACACTTCCTCTCACGGTTGTAACAGCAAGCCCCACGTTGGGTGGGGAGCCTACTTAAAAAAAAAAAATTAATTCTAAAACTTTAATAGAAAACTGATTTATAAAGCTGTTAACCCAAGATGAAGGAAAACAAGAATTAATTAAGAAATAACACTGAATGAGGGGCGTCTGGGTGACTCGGTTAAGTATCTGACTCTCGGTTTAGGCTCAGGTCATGAGCTCGTGATTTGTGAGTTTGAGCCCCGCATAGGGGCTCTGCACGGACAGTGCAGGGCCGGCTTGGGATTCTCTCTCCCGCTCTCTCAGCTCCTCCCCTTCTCTCTCTCTCTCTCAGGATTAATAAATAACCTTCATATAAAAAAAAGAAGTAACACTGAATGAAACAATGAAGAGGACTATAATTTTTATGGCTTCATTTAAAACGTTACTACGTCTTCAATGTCTTGTTTTCCAGATTTAAAGGACTCCTTTTTCTATTCTTTTTTTTTTAACCAATAAAAATTAGAAGGATTTTAATTTCCAAATGTTTTTTAAGAAAGCAAGATTGGAGCGCCTGGGTGGCGCAGTCGGTTAAGCGTCCGACTTCAGCCAGGTCACGATCTCGCGGTCCGTGAGTTCGAGCCCCGCGTCGGGCTCTGGGCTGATGGCTCAGAGCCTGGAGCCTGTTTCCGATTCTGTGTCTCCCTCTCTCTCTGCCCCTCCCCCGTTCATGCTCTGTCTCTCTCTGTCCCCAAAATAAATAAACGTTGAAAAAAAAAATTTAATAAAAAAAAAAAGAAAGCAAGATTAACACAATGCAAATCTGAACATGTCATTAATACATTTAACAACAAACCCAAGTACGGCAAAACCTTGGTTTGTGAGCCTCACTCACTGAACCATGCTTGTTGTCATCCAAAGCATTTGTACATCAAAGCAAATCTCAAGAACCACCGACTCAGTTGTGATCATGTGACGTTTGGCGACACGTACTAGTTGGATTGCAAGACATCGCTGGCTTATCAAGTTAACATGTGTCAGAAATGTTGGCTCATCTTGTGGATCACTCGCAGAACAAGTTACTCCCAACCCAAGGTTTTCGTGTAATTTTGTCACATAAATTAACCCATGTATTATATAGGCTAGCGATGCTTCAAATGGAGCACCTACTCGTCTTTCAACTCCTTTCAATTTTCTTCTTATTTTCCTAAGTGAGGCACCCGACGAGTCCCATATTTAGAGATAATTCCAACTTCCTTGGGGTATTTAGCTAAGTCACCACAACCTTGGTCTCAGCCCAGAGAGTCCTTCCCTTTTCCGCCCCTTTTATGAGTTATAAAAGTTATAAGTTACTTATAAAAGTTATATCAGTTATAACATAGCAATCTGGTAAAGTATATCGTTGCAACAAAAGTTGAAACATTTATCTTTTTCGTCCTACCTGATCCCTCCAGAATTCAAACTCTTGTGAAATATTCTCATTTTTTCATGACGATGTATGTACTTGCATGTAAGTTCAATAACAATTTGTTCTTGTAAAGGACACGATAGGACAAGCCTTTGGTTGGCTTCCTTGCCTCAAGAGGCTTTTGAAAGTCCAATCTGAGATTCCTTATGAAGAGTTCCAGCAGAGCAAATTTTGAAAAGTCTAGTCAAAATCACTATTCTCGTGGCATACGCCCAGTTTATTGAAACTAGATTTAATTTGCAAACAATTTCGTCTTACTGTGGTTATCTTTGGCAGAAACGGGAATGATTACAGAAAGAAAATTTATGTTTCAGTAAAACACCTTTGTGGGTACCAGAATCTAGTACTCTATTGTCTTTGAGGTTTTCGTTGTCTACCTGTAAGATGGATGGGATCCCGAGTCCCTTTAATATTTGGCTAGAACCCTTCAAATGAATATTTCCCCTTTTCTCCCACTATTTTGACTTGGGATCACCACGAAACTAAAACGGCCCTCTTCCTCAAGCCATGCATGCTAAAGCTGGACAACTTGATATAAACTTCAGAGAAATCACAGCAGCTCATGTGTGCACAACCTTCATGCCTCTTGCTGCGTGGGCACTTAGAAAGATCACCAGAGACATTCACTCTGCAAACCAGGGAAACGTGTCAGATTCCCACCGCCAGCCCTCACTCCATCCGAACATGGTTTGAACCTGGCATCTAGAAACGGTGTCAGTTGGCTGCTCTCCAAACTCAGAAACTGAATTTATAGTTTGCTCCAACTATTAACCTTTTTCTTTTGTTTCCGTAGAAATGCCTCGAATTAAATAACCTGATTACTCACATCATATAGGGGCCTGATTTAGGTCGAAGCGCACCTGCAGCACTGCCTCCTGAAATAAACCAGCCTCATGCTCATCTCGTCCCATGTAAACCGGAAGGACCTGTGTCTGCTAATATATCGTGTACCACCTGTATACAGAACTTCTAAACAAGTATAATGCAAAGGCGCCTGGGTGGCTCCGTCCATTAAGCATCCCACTCCTGCTTTTGGCTCAGGTCGTGATTTCACGGTCAAGAGGTCGAGCCCGGCATCGGACCCTGCGCTGGGTGTGGAGCTTGCTTGGGATTCTGTCTCCCTCTCTCTCTGCCCCTCCCCTGCTCACGCTCTCTGTCTCGGTCTCTCTCTCTCAAAATAAATAAATAAACTCTTAAAAAATTATAACGCATGGGTGCCTAGGTGACTCAGTCGGTTAAGCACCTCACTCTTGGTTTCGGCTCAGGTCGTGATCTCATGGTTCCTGAGGTCGAGCCCGACATCGGGCTCTGCTCTGACAGCATGGAGCCTGCTTGGGATTCTCTCTCTCCATCTCTCTCTGGCCCTCCTCTGCTCACGCTTTCTCTCTTTTTCAAAATAAACATTTTTTTTTTTTTAACTTAGAACACATTTGAGTTATTTAATTGGTTAAATCTTGGCTCCTGGGAATCTCTGCTCTGGGAAATGTTTCAATCCCTGGCTATTGTTCTCGTCAAGATTGAAATCTTGCCCCCATCACTTACCAGCTGTTTAACACTGTGCAAGTCCTTTTTAACTCTGAATCTCTATTTCCTCATATATACAGTAGGGGAAACAGAACTTCTCTTAATAACTTAGCCAGCAAACGTGAGACTCTTGGACCTGCCTGTGTCAATGGTAGTAACCAAGAATGACACTGTCCTGGCTGGTCATGCTCTCAGCCTACTGAAAGAATGACCAAAAGGGGGGAAATCGTTAAAATAAAAAAAGAGGCCAGCCTGAAAAATTCCCTGAGCTGACCAAATCGGCTTGCTCCTCCTCCAAAACTTAATTTAGCTTATGTTGTAAGACTGCCTTGACCTGGGTCATTTCTTGCCCATGCCTCTGGAAATCATAAGCCAAACTTAAACTTTCCCAAGGTTAATGTGAAATAACCACTGACCGGTTCCCTATCATTCAAGAACATTTTAATATTAGAACGAATTGCCATGAAGAATCAACAGTCACTGTCTTCTCAGCGTGTAAGCTGCTTTAGACCAATGCACTCCTGGGCCTCATACCATGCTTTGGTCTGAGCGATCCTGGCCGGCAAACTGTCTTTTTGGTGTGTGCACAATAAACTTTTCCCAGTTACTACTTCAGGGATTCATTGGTTTTACTTCTATTATTTGTGAACTTTGACGAGAATCTCTACCCCCTCCTACTCACAGGATCAGCCCTTATTTTAAATTCTTATTAGGTGCATTCATCACTAACTTCAGGTCTTTACTCAAAGGTAACCTACCTTCCCAGTTGAACTCTTCTCGGCCAACCTTATCTAAAGTTTTAATCCAACTCCTCCCATGCCCCCAACACCAACATTGCATATGGCCCTTCCTGGTTTTATTTTTTCTCCTTAGTAATTATCATACACAAACGTCTTTTTTTTTTAATGTTTATTTATTTTTGAGAGAGAGAGAGACAGAGAGCGAGTCGGGGAGGGGCAGAGAGAGAGGGAGACAGAATCGGAAGCAGGCTCCAGGCTCCGAGCTGTTGGCACAGAGCCCGACGCGGGGCTCGAACCCCCGGACTGAGAGATCATGACCTGAGCCGAAGTCGGACCCTCAACGGATTGAGCCACCCAGGCGCCCCACAAACATCTATTTTTAAAATCTTTTTCAACTTCTTTGTGATTTGCTCTCCCTACTTTAATGTAAACTCCACAAGGGCAATGTTTCCTGTTTCTTGTTTCTACTGTATCCTTAGGGCTTCAAAAGTGTCTGGTGTGTAATAAATATTTAATAAATACTTGAATTGAATACTGAATGCATTTCTCATTCATTCATTCATTCATTCATTCATTCATTCAACAAATACTTACTAAACACTACATTCCAGACACTATGATAGATACTGGGGATACGGCAGAGAATAAGACATTACCACTGCATTTAAGTCACTTATATTCACACATACAAACGAACCGAGTAAAGGAACATTTCAGTAACGTGCAATACGAGAATATAACAGGTAGGAGTAAGCACAAGTAACCGTGGAGGCACATTAGAGGAGCACTTGATCTAGCCCGTGGGGTCAAGAGATACTTCTGAGACCTGAAGAACAAGACGGGAAGTTAATGAAGGAGCTAATCATGTGGATTTCAAAAGTAGATCATCCATCTGGACTAGGGGTCAGCAAATACTGGTCAGCCAGACAGTAAATATTTTAAGCTTATGGGTCACAGATGGTCCCTGTCACAACTACTCACACTCGTCCTCCTAACAAAAGCAGTCACAGACACTGTGTGAACAAATGGGTGAGGTTCCTTGCAGATAAAATTGTAACTACAAACACAGGTAGCCAGAGGAGGAACATTTTGCCGACTCCTTTTCTGAACCCATGGATTTCAAGCTATTGTTTTAAGTAATAGAACCCTTTATTCGTACAAATTTTATGCATAATGCCGATATCTAATGAAGCAAATGAGAATGGTCTTGGTTGAAACTGGAGTGGGAGTTTAGAGACCTTTACCTCCCTTTGCAAATGAAGAGAGGAATAAAAGTAGGCTGCTATCTGCAAGAGAAGAATTATCCATTTCACTTCTTTATCTGGCTTTTTTCTCATCTCTTACATTAATAGTTGAGGCCAATGAAGTTGTTCTCATTGAAATAATCAAACCTAATGATGTTCAAAAACAGCAACCTAGACCAACTCACCCAAGATATTCTTTTTGTTTCTTAATTTTTTTTAACGTTTATTTATTTTTGTGAGGCAGAGAAAAACAGAGCACGACCAGGGGAGGAGCAGAGAGAGAGGGAGACACAGAATCCAAAGCAGGCTCCAGGCAATGAGCTGTCAGCACAGAGCCTGACACGGGGCTTGAAGTCACAAAGTGTGAGATCATGACCTGAGCCAAAATCAAGAGTTGGACGCTTAACCGACTGAGCCACCCACGCGCCAAGCCCCCCCACCCCGAGATATTCTTAAAGACACCTTTCTGGGGGTGCCTGTGTGGCTCAATCAGTTAGGCATCCCACTCTTGATTTCAGCTCAGGTCATGATCTCATGGTCCGTGAGTTCAAGCCCCATATCAGGTTCTGCACTGTCGGTGCAGAGCCTGCTTGCAATTCTGTCTCTGGCCCTGTCTCTCTGCCTCTTTCTCTCTTCCTGCCCCTCCCCTGCTCCCTTTCTATCTCTCTCTCTCTCTCTCTCTCTCTCTCTCTCTCAAAATACATAAATAAACATTTTAAAAAAAAAAGGCACCTTTATGGACTGAATTGTGTCCTTCTAAAATTCCTATGTTGAAGCCCTAACTCCCAGGGTGACTGTATTTGGAATAGGGTCTATAAAGAGAAAATTAAGGTTAAATGAGGTCCTAAGGGTGGGGCCCTGATCCAATACGATTGGTGTCCTTATCAGAAGAGACACAAGGAGCCCACGCTTTCTGTACACGCACCCAAAAAGGCCGTGTGAGCACACGACTAGAAGGCAGTTGCCTGTAAACGAGGAAAAGAGCTCTCCCCAGAAACTGATCACGCTGGCACTCTTATCTGAGACCTCTTTCCTCCAGAACTCTTAGAAAATAAATTTCGGTTTTTTAAGCCAATCCATCTATGGTATTTTGTTATAGAAACCAAAGAAGACTAAGGTGGACACTCCTCAAAGGAAAGTTGAGCTGAGCTGGCATTCTCTGTCGCACGTGAATATCGAAGTCGATCTTTGGCCTTCCGTAAGTCTTTTTCTGCAGCTGCTTCCTGGATATCACAAATTCCCTTCAAGGGAGCACTCACTGTTTTTATTTTCTTGGCGCGTCACTCAATTGATCCTATACCATTGCCCTGGTGTGTGAGGGGAGCTTGTAAACCCAGTGTGTAAACGACAGCGGACATTATTTCAGAGGTCATCACTATGCACTCTGATGAAGTGGGATGTAGTCTTAGTCAAGGAAGTCACCCTTAAACCTGCTGCCTGTCTAACGTGTCTTTCTCTTCTAGACCCATGAGATTCTTCGGGGAAGGCGACATAATGACCAGGCGAGGCACACGTGTGACTGCTGACTCCAACTGAGCAGAGCTGAAAGCGAGGTAGATGAATGTAGCAGAAGAGCCTGTTAACAGCCCAGAAGGCCCACAGGGATGCCGCGAAGATCGTCTGGGAGCTGTCAGAGACAGACTGGTAAGTGTGCGCAGCATCTTGCTTGTCTTGACATTAGAGCTGATGTGAATGATCCACTTAATAATACTCTCAGGGAATCTCTGATAAGCAGTGTGGGCCCTCTACGTGTTGCCTACGTTAAAACGAAAGAAACGTTGTGCTAGATCCGAGTGATCAGGAGAGGTGTTCTTTCTACGATCTGTAAGTGCCTAGCAGAAAATCATTGCATTCCAAGGTCCCCCTGGCACACCATTTCTTCACTAGATGAATGGGAGGGACATGGGCGCCAGCTGTGATTCCTATGTCTATCTGTCCTCTTCGGGGTAGGAACTGGAGACTCACTGCCCTGGCCAATGCTGTGACCTCAACTCGCTTTATGATTTTGTCCCCAAATTCCTGAGGAAGTCAAAAGTTGAAGGCGACCTAGAAGGCCTGGTGGTAAGGTAATAACAGAGTGCTTGTCACAAAGATGAGAAATGATTTGCCTGTGACAGGTATCTCCTTTTCAAAAAGCAGTCCTCTCTGGAAATTTACATTTCTTCTACCAATGTTGGAAGCGCACAGATCATTTCTGGAACCCCTTTTGGAAATTAACTTACATTCTATTGATACTCTCCGCATCAGACATGTCATCCTAAACTTGCAATTAAATCATTTGCCACAGCCAAATTTTCAACAAATTAATCAGCTGTTTTGAGTGACTCGATCAGCTGAGCTAATTAATAATACTTTACAACTCCGCCTGACACGACATAAGACTATAAAGTAATGAAACTTATTTTTTATATGGCCAAAGAATTAGCTCTGATGGGACTTTCCAAAGAGACACTCAAGAATGGTTTGGGCAAGAGCAGTACAGAATGAATGTGAAACTTCTCAAGGGTCCTACTCACATTTGGAGCGTGCGCGCGCGCACACACACACACGTATGGATACATTCTGATAGGCCTATTAAGCAATTGATCATTCTCCTTTACAATCAAAACGTGTTTGACTTTGGTGGTTTTGTTCAAGTAGTAGGTAATATTGGAGTGATCGGAATGAGCCACGTCTCTACCAGGGGGCATAGTATGGAATTTAGATTTAGCCTAAATATAAGAAAAGCTATTGGTGGGTTTCCAGCAGGGGATGGCACACCCCGGATTACCTTTATGCTTTGGTCAAAAGGGATCAGAGCAGAGCCAAGTGAATCTGAATCATGCCACTATTGCTGTCGCCCGGGTGAAAGATGACAGCAGCTGGGTTGGTGGCAAGAGAGACTGAGAAAAGTAAACAGGATTAAGAGTTAACACAGCCTGAGGTGCCCGGGTGGTTCAGTCGGTTAAGCGTCTGACTCTTGGTTTTGGCTCAGGCCATGATCTCGCGGTCTGGTCTGTCAGACTGCGCCCTCGTCGGGCTCTGCGCCGACAGCACGGAGGTTGCTTGGGATTCTCTCTGTCTGCCCTTCCTTTCTCTCAAACAAAATAAAAGAAACAGAAAAGAAGAGTTAACACAGCTTAACATTTATAGCACTGTCTCTCCTATGTCCCTCAAATACACTGGTAGTATCATACCAAAATGCAGATTAATATTTGCTATTTAGCTGGCTTAACAAAAAGGTAAACCTGAGAGAACGGTTGAGCTGCATAAACTACAGGTTTATATGATTAATATACTTCTTTATACACAGTGGTGAGCAACTAGCAATTTTAAAACAGTGGTTCATAGGGGTGCCTGGGGGGCTCAGTCGGTTAAGCGTCCGACTTCAGCTCAGGTCATGATCTCACAGCTCATGAGTCTGAGCCCCACGTTGGGCTCTGTACTGACAGCTCGGAGCCTGGAGCCTGCTTCGGATTCTGTGTCTCCCTCTCTCTCTGCCCCTCCCCTGCCCACTTTCTCTCTCTCTCTCTCTCTCACAAAAATAAATAGACGTTAAAGAAAATTTAAAACAGTGGCTCAGAAAACAAAAGAATATGACTTAGGCTATGCCTACGAACATTGCTGTTATATTTGAATAGATATAGTCTGCCATTCCTGATCATTCATATGTAAATTTAGATTCAGAGTGAGCTCCAGCTTTCATTTGAGCAGAGTGCTTTTTATAGTGATTGCTAATTTGGCAGGATTTACTTTTTGGTGGGAGTTCTTGATAAATTGTTTCTTTGAATGGAAATGTTCCTCATTAATTTCTCTGTGAATGACTCTTCCCTGGTATCAGCTGTGGCTGTGGCACTGATTCCTTCTCATTCCGACAAACTGACCTGTTATTAATTATTTCTAGTTAGAAATGCTAACGATGCCACTTGGAGCTTTGTTCTGGAGTAGGGAGCCCCGGCTGGAACACAAACAAGCCCAGATGAACCCATCACCTGCACCAGAAGGTTTGGAGATGCCTCAGCAACACAGGTCTGACTGTCCAAGGGACAGCCTCCTACATTCCAGTGCTCTGGCCGCACTGGGCAGCTGTAGCACCAAAATGAATCCTTTCAGTTTGCAAAGTCCCATTCATCCAGGCTGAGCTCCTGACTGGAAAGGTATTCTTAGAGAGGCCCTACGCAGCAGGCTCATTTCACCTTCAACAAAAATCAGTTCAAAAGGTTTAAAAAGGACAGGGGCGCCTGGGTGGCTCAGTCGGTTAAGCGTCTGATGCTTGATTTAGGCTCAGGTGGTGATCTCACAGTTCGTGAGTTTGAGCCCCGCATCGGGCTCTGGGCTGATAGCACAGAGCCCACTCGGGATTCTCTCTCTGTCTCTCTCTCTCTCTCCGTCTGCCCTTACCCCACTCATGCTCGGTCTCTCTATCTCCTTCTCAAAAATAAATAATTTTTTTTAACAAGACTGGATTAATTAAAAAAAAAAAGTTTTAAAGGACATTCATGGAAAGCACGCTTGTGAGGTTTCAGCTGAGCGCTGTCTCAAAGATGACACAACTATCATTCAATCCAACGGAGAAGGGAAAGGAGGTAGGGAATCACATAACATATAACAAAGCAACCGGCTGCTATCACTGTTGTAGACACTTATTTTATTATCAGTATAAAGAAACTACCTGTGGCACACACACACAAAATACTGTGACGTAAGCCCACCAGGGCCTCTTCCTAGGTGTGCAGGAAGAACACATTTCCCCAGTCGCCACGTGGCTTTCGCAGGGACCGCTGAGCTCTGGTTAGAGGAAAGGAGAGCAGAAGCAATGTGACAGCTGCACCGTGACGCAGGTAAGCGTCTCCTCTAAGCTGCCTCTCACAACGCGGGGCGAGAACGGACACGACGCGCTCAGTGACGGCAGTAGTAGAAAATGGTCATGACAGAGATCCCTGAGTCACTTAGTGGAAGTGAATCATTGGACTGTGGTATAAGAAGTGCATCTGTTTTGAGTCCCTGAGATTTGGGGGGGGCGCTTTTCATCTCAGCATATGCTAGATAAAGCAGTACCTTTCAATAAGAACGATGAAAGCAGCAGCTAACGTTTGTGGACCACATAACGCCTATAGGCATGTGCTGAGCACGTTACAAAGGATACCTCGTTATCTTCACAAACAAAATCTTCCGGGTCAATAGAACACTTCTCATCCCATACATTACGAAGCAGACTCGGGGACGCCTGGGTGGTTCAGTCGGTTGAGTGCCGACTTCAACTCAGGTCACGATCTCGCGGTCCGTGGGTTCGAGCCCCGCGTCGGGCTCTGTGCCGACAGCTCGGAAGCCGGAGCCCGCTTCGGATTCTGTGTCTCCCTCTCTCTCTGCCCCTCCCCTGCTCGCTCTCTGTCTCTCAAAAATAAATAAACATTGAAAAAAACATTAAAAAAAAAAAAGAAGCCGACTGAGAAAAGTATCGGTCCAAGGCCTCACAGCCAACTTGCCTGGTTCTAAATGTATTCATTTCACTATACTACAGCTGTCCCTGAGTGTTCCCATTTCAATGTTGTTACCATATTTCACAGGCAAATTTTCACTACTGGAACTTCCTAATGCCAAGGATTCTCTAAGTCACAGAAAAATGCCAGGAACAATCTGGAATAAATGGATTTAAAAAGGACCAAACCAAATATATAAAGGGACACAGCACCAGGTGTCTTTCCAATACAAATGCCACTAAAATCCACTTCAGAAAGTATGATCGAGATCAAAATTCTTGATGGTTCCTGCAGCTATTTTCATTTTAAAAACCACAGCAGCCAAAAGCAGCTGTTATCAACAGATTGGAGGAGCACAGCAGACACAGTTAATTTCTAGGAAGCCATCAGAAAGGCACATGGTTCCTGAAGTAGCATTCTGGTGTTCTTGTCACACAGATGAGATGTTTACAGGAACCACAATAAGTTGAGAAGGGTAAAAACATTTAACTTGTGTCTGAAATGCCTACTTTTAATTTAGATAATGTTTAGTAGCTCCGACAATGGTCACCACCTATGGAAAATACTCATTTTTCAGCCTATGTTATATTATTAAGAGAAAATTCATGATGTGTTACGAGAAATTAGTAAGTGTACCTAATGAGCGTTTTACCTGACACTCTGTAGGACACATCTCAAGAGATTTGTTCTTACACAAAGTGTGAATATAAACAAATAAAATGGAATTTGTTGGGGTTTTTTCCAACCTGTCTTAGAAGTCATTTCCCATACAAGGGTTCCAAAGCATTTTGAGCGGTGGCACCATCACTGGAATATGTGGGTACTGTCCCGGGGGGCCTCCTTAGAGGCATAGCACTCATTTGGATGTATAAATTCTGGTTTGTTTGCTTTTAAAATGTCCAATTATTTTTATTCATGCCTGCTCTATGCTCTTATGTATCTTTGCAATGCCTATCTGCAAATTTTTCTTAAAATAAATGTAGTGTTGAGAAAACCGCCTTTGAAATATCAGGTTGGAGATAGTCTTTCCCAATTAATGGAGCTAAGATAGCCATTAAAAGTTCCTTCTTGTTTGAGGTGTGTAAGTAGGATTCATGCTGAGTGTTGGCAGACTGGTATAATGGGGGGAAAAGTCTATACGAGGACTAAGACATTGGTTCTAGAATTGGTTTGGCCTGATAATATCAAGGAAATGTGAAAAATAATTAGTGCCATTCATTCACTCATTCTTCATTCCTTCATTCATTCACTTACCTCTCCTCCATTTTTTTCTTTCTTTTTTTAAAAAGCTTATTTACTTACTTACTTCGAGAGAGAGCACACTAGCAGGGGAGGAGGAGAGGGAGAGAGAGAAAATCCCCAGCAGGCTCCGTGCTGTCAGCACAGAGCGCAACGTGGAGCTCGATCCTATGAACCGTGAGATCATATGACCTGAGGCAAAACTCAAGAGTTGGGACGCTTCACTAAGAAACCCAGGTGCCCCACTACCCTCCAGTTTTCAAACAACACGAGCTCGCTAGGCTCCAGTCAGTTCAGGGGTTATACAAACTGGTAAAAGGTAGTCCTTTCCCCAAAAAGTGCTTTCAATTAAGTGGATAAGATTCCAAACTTTTTTAAACGTTAAAAACCTGCCCTGTTGACCTTATCAATGTATTGTGAGAACCTAATGAAAGGGCTTATGTGAAACAGGTATTAACTCAAGAGCCTGCACAAAAATTACATGGCCCTGAAACTGGTGTATTGATACAGGAAATATTTTTCTCCTTACGTGATCATCTTGTTGCTTTCATTCGAAGTACTTGGCAACACTGAGGTCAGACAAAGGAAGGGAGGAATAAAGACGTGGATGGACGGAAGGTGGGGGCCAGATGGGGGGGGCAGGGAATCAGGTTGATGTCTAGAAGAGGAGAGCTGTGGCAGACAGGAGGTTTGATTTCATGAGGGTGGCCTCAGAGGAAGAGCAGCAGAGCCCTGGGAGCGAAAGGGAAGGATGGAGTGCAGGATAAGGGGTGGGCGCGGGGACACAGTTTTACTCTCAGCCCCTCAAAGATATATGGAAATCAGCCTTACGGGTGAAAAAGCAAACTTTTCAAGCATGACTCAGTTACCAGGGACTAGTAACAGAAATTTACCCACGAAGCTCACGGGAAAAAAACAGATTTATTTTAAGGATACAGGGCAATCTTGTAGAAATCACCACAGGAAATACAGCTGGAATTCACAGAAAATAGAAACTGATCGGGGCCATTCCTGTCCATGTTTCCTTCTTGTCCCCCATCCTTTTCTCCGTCTCTCAACCTAACAACTCGTCTTTATCTTCTTTTACTGAGGCCACACTGCGTCTATTCTCTGCTTTTGTGCCTCGGCATCAGCCTAGTACTTTGGTCTCTGTGGACGGTTTTAACCGTTTGCACCTGCCTGCTCCCAGGTCTACGGGGCTTTTCCCAGGAAGGAAGAGCCTGGACGATGGAGCCAGGGGCCTGGGTTGAAATCCTGAGTCTGCTATTTTGACCTGTGTCATCGTCGTCAGGCCACTGCACCCCTCCTCCACATTTTACCGGGTCGAGGTGAACATGAATGACATTAACTTATGCAAAAACACCTAAAAGAGTGCCCGGCCCCCTAACAGGTGCTTGGACGTGACGCATTCCAAAGATCCCTGTTAGCGCTAGGATTCTGGGATTCTATAAAATGGCTCTCTTGTTTGACAAACTCAGACGTGCATTAAATCTTATTTACTCCATAGTTCCTGTATAAATAATGTGGTTACACAGCTCCGTTCCAGGAGTAAAGGTAAATCTAAATCACAACAGATGCAGATACATTCTCAGGCTCCCCACTCCCTGCACCCTACTCTCCCAGGGAGGACGTTAAAATTAGCTACATTTCCGTAAGGCTCAAAACCAGAAGGCATTGATCTGGCACACCAAATACACTCTGCGATACATATGCATTTGCTTAGAAACTGAAGCGGTGTCTCGATACGGGCTGGCTGGAAGAATTAAAATGGAAAGGGAAATTCGCAAGAATAAATGAGGGAGGAATTCAGAATGAACAGAATGAACAATCTGCTTAGCTTCCTTCAGTCTCTACGAGAAGAGCAGACTCTGGCCACGTGGCGATATTCTTGCACAGAACGATGAGATCAGGGGAGAGGGGGAAGTGTCATTAAGTGTGACTGTATGTTTCACTTTGCGCGGTTTCGTTTCCGAAAGGCCATTACCCACCTTTGGAAAACTGGGAAGCGGCCTACTAATGAGTAAACTGTTGAGGGCAAGGCCCCAGTGCGGCCGGATTTCCGGAGCTTCCAGATCCCAGGCTTTGCCAGTTAACAGAAGGAGATGCTTCACGAGCTAAAGCTAATAGAGGTTCCTTTCTCCAGCTAACCCTCCTTGCTTCACAGGGAAATGAAAGTGCCCAGCTAGGGGCTGGGCAACTGTGTATGTTCTGAGTGTTTTCTAAAGCATTACGCACTAGAAAGCTCCAAAAATACTTGAATTTTCTAAAAATGTTTTCATTGTGAGAAACTAAATGCTTCAAGGTGCTATTCTTTTTCATTTAGTTACCAGCTGATTAGTTATCTTGTCCAAATAAAACTGAACTCTAAATACACGTACAAAGGGTTCATAAAGGGGCACCAGGGTGGCTCAGTCGGTTAAGCATCCGACTTCGGCTCAGGTCATGATCTCGCGGTCCGTGAGTTCGAGCCCCGCGTCGGGCTCTGTGTGGACCGCTCAGAGCCTGGAGCCTGTTTCAGATTTTGTGTCTCCCTCTCTCTCTGCCCTTCCCCCGCTCACACTGTCTCTCTCTCAAGAATAAATAAACATTAAAGAAAAAAAAGAGCCAGCTTCTGATCCTCTGTCCCCCCCCCCCAACGCCGCCATCTCCCTGCCCCTCCCCTGCTGATTCTCTCTCTCTCTCTCTCAAAATAAATAAGTCAACTTAAGAAAAGAGTTCATTAAAAGGTCATAGTCACTTAATGGCAACAGTAAAAGGGATTTTCTTGCAACCATTTCAAGGATCTCACTCTAGTTTTGTCTCCTCCTAAATACATACTTAGTGCAAGCACCAGTCACACATTTAAAGTTATTATGTTAAAATACGCGCGGGGAGGAGGCGCCGACTTCAGCTCAGGTTATGATCTCATGGCTTGTAGGTTCAAGCCCCGCGTCGGGTTCTGTGGTGAACAACTCAGAGCCTTGAGCCTGCTTCGGATTCTGTATCTCCCTCTCTCTCTGTCTCCCATGCTCGCACTCTGTCTCTCTCTCTCTCAAAAATAAAATAAACATTAAAAAAAAAAAATTTAAATACATGTGGAGGGTCACAACTTGGTGGGTGCAGAGTTTCCTCTCAAAATGATGAAATGTTTTAGAACTAAATAAAGTTGGTGGTTGCACAACATCGTGAATGTACTAAATGCCACTGGAGTGGAAACTTTATTTAGTTATTATTTTTAATTTTTAACGTTTATTTTTGAGAGACAGAGGGCAAACAGGGGAGAGGCAGAGAGAGAGAGAGAGACAGAATCCGAAGCAGGCACCAGGCTCTGAGATGTCAGCATAGAGCCCGACGCGGCACTCGAACCCACAAATCATGAGATCATGACCTGAGCCAGAGTCGGATGCTTTACCGACTGAGCCACCCAGGTGCCCCTGGAGCATAAACTTTAAAATGGATAATTAATGTTACACCTTAATAAAAATAAATAACAAAAATGTGTAAATGGATGTTTCTAATAAGTTCAGTTTGTTTTCTTTGGAGTCTGATGAAGTTAATGTTTTGTAGTTCTCTCTTGCTTTAATGTTTATTTATTTTGAGAAGGAGAGTCAGGTGGGGAGGGGCAGAGAGAGAAGGAGAGAGAGAATCCCAAGCGGGTTCCACGGGTTCCACGAAGTCAGCACAGAGCCTGATGCAAGGCTTGAACTGACGAACCATGACACCATGACCTTGAATCTGACGCTTAACCAACTGAGCCACCCAGGTGCCCCTGTTTTGCAGTTCTTAACGAAATGTTAAGCTATTCCTTTGGCCCCTCTGGCAGCTACACCCGCCCCTGTTGAACGTCTGTCTATAAAAGCAATTCAAAATGGCCCACGTTGCTGAAGTGATAGAGCTGCTTCCTTTAAAAGTGGCATCCATATTTACATACAGGATTTCTCTTTTTCCTTCCCCTGATCCCTTAATGATTACTCTGGTGATGGAAGCTGACTTAATCCAGCTGTGCTGAAGCAACTCCGAGGCAGTACGTTAAAGTGCTTGTTCGGTGACTGACTATAGCAAAACCCGGAGCAAGTCCTGTCTCCGCTTTAATACACAGTTGCCTCATCTGTGTAATAAGGAAGCGAACTAAATGATCTTTAAGAGCCTTTCTTTTTCTAAAATTAGGGGATTCTGTGGTCTCTGTAAGCAGCCTTTTAATAACCAGTACTACAGTGTACTTATTTTAAGTATCAAATGGATGCTCTGCGTCGGGGTTTGGACCCTAATTAACTGATAGAGTTCCTACATTTGTTGATTTTGGACTACGTTTTTGCAGAGCTAAGGTAAAATGAAGTTCTGCATTGTTTTACCAACTACGGTGTCGCAGGTGGTTGTAAAAGAGAAAGATGAAATGACTAAGGGCATGGATTCTGGAACTTGAGCCGGAGATAAGATGGAAAACTGGCTAAGTTATTAAGAAAAGATCTGTTTCCCCTACTGTATATATGAGGAAATAGAGATTCAGAGTTAAAAAGGACTTGCACAATGTTAAACAGCTGGTAAGTGATGGAGGCAACATTCCAATCTTGGTCAATATGATGTCAGAGGCTATCCAACTAAGACCTTCCCTCTTGCATTCTTTTGGTCAATCGATCCATTTCCAAATATATTTAGAATCCACTATGTGTCAGACACCAAGACAGGCTGAGATAGGACAGCATAAGGACGTAAGTGGCCCCGCCCTGATGGAACACAGTCTAGTGGAGAAGATGGAAATTAACAAATAATTATAAAAGTTAAAAATCAAAAAGTGATACGTACTATAAAGAAATGCTACAGGGTGTTAGAAGACAATTAACAATGTTTCCTTAATTTAGACTGGAACTTCTTGAGGACTTTCTTAAATTATATTTCCACCATGATATGAAGGACAGGCAGAGGACAGGCAAGGAAGGAGTAGCGGGAAAAGGTGTCCCAGGCAGAAAGAATTGCCTGTGTGAAGCACTGGAACAGATAAAACTTTACTTCTTTGAGAAAAAGAAAGGAAAGTAAGTTAGCTCAAGCGCAGACAGCCAGAGAGCTAATAAATAAGAATTAAAGTGGAAACAGTCCCTAGTGGACGCCATATGCAATCATAAATGACGTAAACGATGTACCCCTTTTGTGTCAATTCCTTTGCTCGACATGCTCTCATATGTTTTCGTAGTTTGTTCATTTGCACTGCTAGATGCTACTTCATTTCATCATTCCACTACAATATATTTATGCATCCTGGCTGTTGATGTACAGAAGTTTCAACTTTTGAGTTCTTACAAGTAATGCTACTCTGGACATGTCTGTACAGGTCTTTTACTAGAAATATATGTGCATTTTGGAGGGGTATACATCCACAAGTGGTACTGCTCAGATCATGGAGTTTTCATACATTCAGCTTTAGTACATTTTCTCAGTGTTCCAAGTGGCTGTGCCAATTTATGGTTTGGCCAGAGATACAGAAGAACCCCAGTTGCTCATGGTCTCTCTCGGTACATGGAATTGCCTAGCTTTTTCATTTTGGCCCTCTTGATGTATAGTGATATCACACCGAGTTCTAATATACATTTGTGTGAGTAATTTATTTATATGTATATGTACATATATTTAAGTATCATTTTCACATGTTTATTGGTCATTTGCATATCTTCCTTTGTAACACACCTATTTAAATTTTAGTCATTTTTCTTTTGTCATGTTTGCCTTCTTTTTCTTTGTAATTCTTTATATATTTTGGATTAACATCCTTTGTCGAATATATATTGAAAATACCTTTTCCCACTTCGGCACTTTCTTCTTTGCTCTTGTATTTTAATTTAAAAAACTTTTTTTTAAAGTTTATTTATTTTTGAGAGAGAGAGAGACAAGAGTGCGAGCCGTGGAGGGACAGAGAGACACACAGAATCCGAAGCAGGCTCCAGGCTTTGAGCTGTCGGCACAGAGCCCGACACGGGGCTCGAACCCACAAACCGTGAGATCATGACCTGAGCCAAAGTCGAATGCCTAACTGACTGAGCCACCCAGGCACCCCTTTTTTTATTTTAAAGTAGGCTCCACATGGGGTGCCTGGGTGATTCAATTGGTTAAGCATCTGACTCTTGATTTTGCCTCAGGTCATGATCTCATGGTTCATCATGGTTCATAAGTGAGCCCCAATGTTGAGCTGACAGGGCAAAGCCTGCTTGAGATTCTCTCTCTCCCTCTCTCTCGGATCCTCCCCTGCTCATGCTCTTTCTCTTTCTCTCTCTCAAATAAAAAAATAATAAATAAATAACCAACCAAACAACCAACCAACCAACCTTTAAAGTAGGTTCCATGCCCAGCACGGAGCCCAATGCAGGGCTTGAACTCCTAACCTGGAGATCAAGACCTGAGAGCAAGGGGCACCTAGGTGGCTCAGTCAGTTGAGCATCGGACTTCGGCTCAGGTCATGATCTCATGGTTCTTGAGTTTGAGGCCCACATCAGGCTCACTGCTGTCAGTGTGGAGCCTGCTTTGGGTTGTCTATCCCCCACTCTCTTTGCCCCTTCCTTGGGGACACTCTCTACCTCAAAAAATAAACAAACATTTTTTTTTTTTAAAGGCCTGGGCTGAAATGAAGAGTCACATGCTTAACCGACTGAGCCACCCAGGCACCCTGTGTGGAGCCTACTTTAAAAAAAAAAAAAATTTTTTTTTAAATAAAGTGAAGACGAAAGCTCCAAAGTAGGAAAAGGTATTTGCAATATATATTTAACAAAGGACATTAATCCAAAATATAAAGAATTACTAAGAAAAAAAAGGAAGAAAAGGTGCCCCTAATGCTTTATCGCTTTAACTTTCACTTTTAGATCTATGATAGACTTGGAATTCATTTTTAGGTACCAAATGAGATACTGTTTACATGTGGGTAGTTAACTGGCCCAGCACCACTATTTACTCAAAATTGCAAACATCTCCTACTATACTGTAGAGGCACCTTTGTCATAAACCAAGTTACCGTGTATGTATATGTGGGCCACTTTCCAGGCTCTCCATTGGGACAGCATTGTCCAAATTACTGTGGGTTGCTAATTTTTGACATCTAGGAATGTATATATTCCAGCTTTGATATTCTTCACAACATTTTGATACTTCTTGAATAATCTTGTTCTGCTGCATTTCCATCTAAGCTGTAGAATTATTACACACACACACACCCCTTGCTAGAACTGTTATTAAAATTTCATTTAAGGGGCACCTGGGTGGCTCAGTCGGTTAAGCATCCGACTTGGGCTCCGGTCATGATCTTGCGGTTTGTGAGTCTGAGCCCCGAGGTAGGCTCTGGGCTGACAGCTAGGAGCCGGGAGCTTGCTTCGGATTCTGTCTCACTGTCTCCCTGCCCCTCCCCAGCTTGTGCTCTCTCTGTCTCTCAAAAATAAATAAATGTAAAAAAAAAAAAAAAACCAATTTTTTTTTTAAAATTTCATTTAAGTTTGGGAGAATTTACAACATGAAGCCCTTTAATCCATGAAAATGGTAGATCCTGGGGTGCCTGGCTGGCTCAGTCAGTAGAGCATGTGACTTTTGATCTCAGGGTTGTGAGTTTGAGCCCCACACTGGGTGCAGAGATTACTTAAAAATATAATATCTAAAAAAAAAAAAAAAAAGGTAGATCCTTCCTTCCAGTTACTTTATATTTATCAATTTATCACATTAGTGTTTTATAGTTTTCACTGTATAGAACTTGCATGTTTTCATTAAATTCATTACTAGCTATTTAAATTTTTAAATACTATCCTCAATAACATTTTATTTTCCTTTCCTAATCATTTAATACTAGTATGTAGAATACCATTGCTTTATTATCAATATTGACCTTGCAGTGAGCACCAATTCCAAATTCTCTTATTAAGTCTAAGAATTTGTCTGAAGATAGGATTCTTTTGGATTTTCTATGTGTGTAATCATATCACTTGCAAAAAATGATAGATTTCATCCTTTCCAATGCTTATGAAGTTAATGTATTTTCCTTGCTTTTTGCACAGGTTATGACCTTCAATAAAATGTTCAATAGAACTAGTGATAAGGGCCTTTTGTTTTAGTCCTAATACCACAATGGAGGGTTTAAATATGTCACCGTGAGTATCATGTTTGTTGCAGGTTTTCAGTTTTTATTTTTTGTAGACTCTTTTCAGATTAAGGAAATTCCCTTCTATTCCTAGATTTTTAAGAGGTTTTATCATACATTAGTTTTAACTTTTATCAAATATTTTTTTCTGTATCTACAAACATTTTTCTTTTATTCTATTAATATGGTGAATTAAATTGATTTTGCAGAGGTAAACAACTCACAGTTCTAGAATAAAACCTATAGGCCACTATGTATTATCTTATTTACTAGGATTAATCTGGTACTATTTTGTTTATGGTATTTGAATCTCTATTAATAAGATATAATGACACAATTTCTTTTCTAGTAATATCCTTGTCAAATGCTGGTACTAAGGTGATTCTAGATTTACAAAAAGAGTTGGTAAATATTGCTTTTGCCTATATCCTCGGGAACTGTCTATGTACTTTTTTTCTTATCTAAACATTTGAAAGAATTCACTAATGAAGCCATCTGGGATTGAGCTTGGGTTTGTGGGAATATTTTTACTAACAAATCCATTGTCTATAGAAATTCAGATTTCTTACTTCTTACATCTTGTTCAATACAGTGTGTGCATGGTTTAAGAATCTGTCCATTTTGGGACACCTGGCTGGCTCAGTCGGAAGAGCATGCAACTCTTCATCTGGGGGTCTTGAGTTCGAGCCCCATGTTGGGCACAGAGATTACTTAAAAATGAATAAATAAATTTTTAAAATATTTTTAAAATACTTTTTTAAAATTTTAACAAAGAGTTTTTGTCCAGTTTAGCCAAAACTTCAAAAGTATTAGATATTAGTCATAGTATCTTTGTATCATCTCGTATATTCCTTTAATCTTCATTATTTAATACTTTCTGCTTTCATTAGATTTAATTTGCAGCTTCTTGATATGAATACTTAGATACTTTCAGCCTTTTTCCTCTCTAATATATGCATGTATTAGTTTCCCGTTATGGCTATAACAAATTACCACCAGCACAGTGGTTGAACACAACACAAATGTATTACTGATCAAGTGTTCACGACTACGCATTTGCTACTTCCTGCTCTGCCTTGACTCCACTGTAGTCAGGCTTCTCGCGTCCCCACAGTCCCCTGAACTTTGGCTTTTCCCCAAGCCTGAGCAAACCAGAAAATGCAGATCATGCCCGCTTTTATCAGCTTATTCGGACATGGGCAGACAGGACTGATACTTCCTCCCCCACTCCCAACTTTTCCTCACTTACTGTGTAAAAGAGAAGCCTCTCTGTGTTTGATTGTGAGATACTTGGATATTTCTCCCTATTGCAATAGTCAGTTTGAATAACGTCTTTTCTTTTTTTTTTAATTTTTTTTAATGTTTTATTTATTTTTGAGACAGAGAGACACAGAGCATGAACGGGGGAGGGTCAGAGAGAGAGGGAGACAGAATCCGAAGCAGGCTCCAGGCTCTGAGCTGTCAGCACAGAGCCTGACACGGGGCTCGAACCCACGGACCGTGAGATCATGACCTGAACCAAAGTCGGACGCTCAACTGACTGAGCCACCCAGGCGCCCCGAATAAAGTCTTTTCTTACCTAATTAAGTATTACCAGTTTCCTGGTGCCATGATTTAAAGAGAGTACAGACTATATACTGGACTCTGCTGTCTTCACTCAGGTTGATTTACGCCAGGTTCTCAGACCCTTTGTCCCTTCCTGGCTGGGGAAATTAGGTTCACAAGTTAAATTCCAAGTCCAAATCCAGTGTTCCAGACATTTGTTGTAGCATAATGGCGAGTTACTTTGATTTTGTTAAAACGGGGTTCTTCCTGGGGCGCCTGGGTGGCTCAGTCGGTTAAGCATCCCACCTCGGCTCAGGTCATGATCTCACCGTTTGTGGGTTCTAGCCCCGCGTCGGGCTCTAGGCTCACAGCTCAGAGCCTGGAGCCTACTTTGGATTCTGCGTCTCTGTCCCTCTCTGCCCCTCCCCGGCTTGCGCTCTCTCTCAAAAACACATAAACATTAAAAAATTTAAAAACAAACAAACAACGAGGTTCTTCCTGGTGTTTTTCTGCTTAACTCCTGGACAGAAGTGTTTTTTTGTTTTTTGGTTTTGTTTTGATTTTTGTGGGTTGTTTTTTTTTTTGTGTGTGTGTGTGTGTGTGTTTTCAAGCGGGGTGGCGGGGGAGGATTTAATACACGATTCCTCTTTGAACAAGACTTGTCAGGGCTGTTTTGTGAGGTCTCTTGTGTTTGAGTCTTCACCTAATCCCAAGGGTGGTTCTCATTTCACAAAGCATACCACCTAATCCTCCTCTGCCCACCATATACTATTCCACAATATCACTCATTTGGTCCTCTGTCCCCCAAAATGGCAAAATTTCACAAACGGTGATTTGGAACTTCAACAGCCTCTTTGCGAAATGGGTTGTACTCAAATTGGCTCATCTAAGCCCTTTCCATCACCCGTCTTCCTTCCTCTCATTGATCCTCCTTCCTCTTTTCACCCCTTTTGACCTTCTCTTTAGCTACCTTGAATCTTTTGATCAGTCTTCGTTCAATATCCCCACCTCCTCTACCTTCCTATCCATTCTGACCATAGCTTTCCTTTCCCACCCCAGCCCCTCAACTCTCTATAGTCAGGAGAACATGATTATGTCCCTCTACCCCCGTCACAACCTCTTGATGTTCTCACAGACCCTAAAAGCAACCACCTGAAGTGAAGCTAAAACCACCAGAAGCTAACTGGAAACAGACTGCATAATGCACCCCCTCAGATGTGCTTTGGAGACACAGGGCTGCTTGGGGCCACCTCAGTCCCCCACCCCAAATTCAGTCCACAGTCTCCACGAGATTACGCCTCCCCGAAAAGAATCCTGGTGGCCTCCACAAATGTGGTTGTGAATACTGTGGCCTTCATTTTGAGGAGGTAAACTCAACCTGTCCCATCTCCCAGAAATACAATCCTACTAAATTATAAAAGCGGGACCAAAATGAGAGTTAATATTTTTATATAAACCAGTGAGTCTTCTATTTCTGCATTTTTGGCTGACTCGGAGCTGAAGCTTTAGAATGAAAGCTATAAACTCTCTATGTGTATCTGTGTGTTTACGTTTGTGTGTCTGCATACTAAAGCCCCCAGAAATCGATAAAACTGAATATTTCCAACATACACAAAAAGCATTCTTAGCGAAATCAGCCCAAATGTTTTAAGAATTTAAGCTCACATAGTTTAGGTCAATTGTTGGCAAATCAGACTAGTTGAATGTTATTCATGTAATAAAAACAGCTGGGTCTTCT